>NW_026294606.1:100302728-100902728 GCF_007827085.1 Peromyscus californicus insignis
CTGATGGATGCGATCTCAGTGAAGCCAATTTAGATCAGCTCTGAAAACTCACCAACACGAGTAGGGCTACCCTGGGCTACTCTGCACCAGCCTAACTCAGATGGGATCAGCTGAATCAGATTGAACCAGCAGAGTCCTGCCTGGGCCAGCTGAGGCCAGTTTAGGACAGAGCGCTCAGCCTGGATCAGCAGAGCACAGTGTACAATAGCTGAGTCCAGGGCAGATCAGTGGAGATTAGCTTGGATCAGCTAAGCCCAGGCAAGAGTAGTTGAGCTCAGTATGCACCAACCAAGCCCATTCTTGGTCAGTGAAGATCAACCTGGATCAACTCATCCTTGCCTACAGTTTGTGAAAAAGAAACTCTTTCAGCCTCTATTGCAAGGTGACTGTCCCAGAGCTGATGGAGGCTTCCTGGTAACTCTCAGGACTTCGTAGGTCCTGAGGGTTTCCTTGTATGGCTTCTGTGCTTCAGCGGCTCCAGAGCTCAACTGCCATGACCACAACTCTGATTCCAAAGCCCCCTTCCAGAGGAGGAGGTGCTAGTCTTCAGGCAGGGACAGACCAAAGCAGGCGACTTCGGAAGGGAGGGGGCAGTGAGAGATCCTGACTTGGTTGGACAGCTCAAAATAGGAGTTCCTTAAAGAGAAGAAAAAGCCGGGCGGTGGTGGTGCATGCCTTTAATCCCAGCACTTGGGAGGCAGAGCCAGGCGGATCTCTGTGAGTTCGAGGCCAGCCTGGTCTCCATAAGCGAGTTCCAGGAAAGGCACAAAGCTACACAGAGAAACCCTGTCTCGAAAAACCAAAAAAAAAAAAAAAAAAAAAGAGAAGAAAAAAAAAAATTAAGAGTCCAAATTGTAGGCTATGATGTAGTACAATTGGTAGAGCGCTTTTGGCCCACGTTCTCGCTTTGGTCCCTGGTAATTCACAAAAGGGTAGTGGTGGCACCTTCGATAATCCCAGTGCAGGAAGCTGAAGCAGGAGGGACAGAAGTTCAAGGTCATCTTTGATGCTACATGTTGAATTTGAAGCTAGTCTGGGATACATACATAAGACTTTGTCTCAAAACAAACAAAAAAAAATCCAAGTTCTATCTGCAGAATTAAAGAATAAAATAGTTCAAAGTGGTATTCTAAACAACATCGGGCCTCCACCTCCCTCCTCCCCACCTTCTGCTTTCCACATACAGGAATTTAAACAAACAAACAAACAAACAAAACAGCTTACAGCCAGGCATGGTGGCACACACCTTTAATCCCAGCACTGGGGAGGCAAAGGCAGATGGATCTCTATGAGTTCGACCCCAGCCTGGTTTACATGGTGAGTTCCAGGCTGGCTAGCTAGGGCTGCACCAGGAGACCTTGTCTCAAAGCAAAAACAAAAGCAAAAACCAGCTATCAAGAGCTGGGGATGTAGCCCATTGGAGAAGGCAAGTACTATCCCACTTACCTCAGCATGCTCTCAGCCCTGCGCTCAAACTCCAATACCGCAAAAACAAGCATCATCAACTATGTCTAATGGCCCAAGTCACACAAGCAAGTCCTTGCTTCTCTCCATGCAAGATTTAGCTCATTCACCCCCTTCCCTCCCCCCACACCTGCCCTCTCTCTGACCCTGCCCCGAACCCAGGATCCTGGAGTCATGATTTAGTGAGACTGATATTTGCTTTTCATTTGTTTCTGTGACTTAGAAACTGCTTTTCATCGTGGAACTATGCTGACCACTCCACCCTCTCTTATTTTTTTTTTTGTCCTTCCCCTCCACGAATTTCCCAATAATGCCAGGAGCCCCAGGGGGCGGGGTGGGGTGGACTGGGAAAGGCCAAACTCTTCCTCCACCTCCATCCTCACCCTGAGACCAGACCGGACTGAGAGGTAGAGACAGAGAAATCCAGGCAGGCCCTGCCCTCCTGGGATCTGAGGAAGTCACAGTCAGTCTTGAGGAAGGAAAGATGGCAGGTCAGGGTTGGATCTCATTGCCAAGGAGGGCTCCAAGCAGGACTTTCTTCTGCTACTGCATCAATACTTTCTGTTGCTGTGATAAAACACCATGATCAAGGCAGCTTATAGAAGGAAGAGTTTATTTGAACTTAAGGTCCCAGAGAGTTAAGAGTCCATGGTGGGGGTTGGGGATTTAGCTCAGTGGTAGAGCGCTTGCCTAGCAAGCGCAAGGCCCTGGGTTTGGTCCTCAGCTCCGGGGGTGGGGTGGGGTGGGGTGGGGGGGTGGAGTGGAGGCAGCAGGTGAGGTGGCTGGAACCGCAAGCAGGAAGCCTAGAGGGTGCACTCCAAATGGTGAATCTTTAAACTCTTAAAGCCGGCCTCCAGTGGACCTGCTTCCTCCAACAAAGTCACACCTAACCCTCCCCAAACAATACTACCAGCTGGGACCAGATATCCAAATAGCTGAGACTATCGGGGACATCTCATTCAGACCACCACAGCCAGTAACCTGATTTCCACAGTGCCCACACCCCCAGACCCAAAGCCTGCCCTCAGATACCGTCCTCTTGGCAGCTTCCTTGGGGTTGCTCTCCTGCTTTCCCATTTCAATGGGGCTCACACTGGGGCCACAGACTCGATACATGTGTTACACGCGATTGGCCATGCCTCTCTTTCCCGCTTGACTTTTCCATTGGGAACACACAAACTGAGATGCATGCTGGGGTTCAGTGCTGGAGTCTTTTCTAAATGAAGAAGCTGCAGCAGGGGCTGGGGATGTGGCTCAGTAGGCAAGAGCTTTTGCTGTCCAAACATGAGAACCTGGGTTTAATTCCTGGTACCCAAGCAAAAATAAATTAAATAAACAAACAAACAGTCTTAGCTAGACATTCACCTGTAATGTCTGTGGAGGAGGTAGATGGGGGATAGCTGGGGTGTCCTGCTGCCAGCCTAGCTCCAGGTTCAGCGAGAGACCCTGTCTCAAAGAAATAGGGGGGGGGCGTGATTGCGTAGGACACCGACAACCCCCTCTGACCTCTGTACATGCATGTGGGCATGCACCTGCACACACACGTGTGTGCCCACCGCATACACACACAAAGAGGGTGCAACAAAATTTCTTCAGTTTGGACAAAGTGAAGAACCCCTTTGTTGTGTGTGCCTGTGTGAGGACGTCTGGGCTGTAGGATCCCCTCCCCCAATTCCTGTGCATGGGAGAGTTCAGGGATAAGTAGTGGTAGTGGGCAGCCCAGTCTCTGTGGCTGGTATGAAGTGCCCGATGGTTTAAAGGACAGTGGGACATTACTCAAAGCTACAGAAGGACTCAAGAGAGATGGACGCTTCCATCCACACCAAAACCTGCCCACTGAGGATTTTAGCATTTTTCATTATCACCAAAGACTGGATCAATTCAAATGCTTCTTTCTTGGTGGGTAGACACACAATGATTTGTCTACACAAGGGACCATTACTGAGCAAAAAAACAGAGGAGAGACTATTAACATGCTCATCAACATGACAACACCCCAAATTCATCATGTCAAGTGAAAGAAGCGAAATGCAAAATCTGTACCCCAAGATTGCATTCCTGCTGGACAGGAAACAGGTGGGCTGCTTTAGTGCTGTTTTGGGAAGAGGCATTCACTACAGAGCGGCAGAGGTGGGTGTTTCTTCAGTGAAGGAAGTGTTCTATAAAAGGATTATTGTAGTGGTTACATACCTCTATGAATTTGTCAAAATTCTTAGTTATACATTGAAAAAAACTATATATATATGTAGATATATTTATTTATACATTTATATGTATGTAAGACTTTGCACAACATGCAAATAACAAGGAAAAGATATATTTGGGCCTGGGATGTAGCTCAGTTGGTAGAGTACTTGTCTAGCATGTATGAAGCCCTGGGTTTGAGCTCTATATCACTATAAAAATGGAGTGTGGTGATGCATGCCTGTAAGTCCAGCTCTCAGGAAGTAGAGACCAGAGGATGAGGAGTTCAAGGTCACCCTTGGTTGCATAACCAGTGAGTGTGAGGTCATCCAGGGCTAATATGAGACTGTGTCCTGGGGGGCATAGCTAGTGTAGTGCTTATAGTGATCCTCTAATGGGAAGGTCACTGGGGTGGGATGGGGGAGAGGGAGGAAGGGCAGGGAGAAGGTCAGAGGAGGGGAGGGAGCAGGGCTGAAGTCCAGTGTCCTAACCCGTGGTAAATCTGAACAATGGGCTTTATTGTATGTGGCCCAGCCTGCTTCAGAGGCTCTGAGGAGGAGGGCTAGCATGTCTGTCTGCTTTGCTGTTTTGTTTTAGACAGGGCCTTATTATGTAGCCCATGCTTACCTGAAATTTGTTATGTTGCCCAGGCTAGCCTTAGCCAAAAAATTCCTTGGGCAGCCCAGACTGGCCTTGGTCTTCCTACTTCCTAGCTTCTTCCTTGCTGGGGTTTGACCTCAGGGCCTCCAGTATCCTCAGCAAGCTCTCGACCACTGAGCTGCGCGCCCAGCCCGAGGGCCAGCGATTTGGTGCGTTCTGTAGGTGTGTTACAGACGTCACGATGGAGAGGGTCTCCCCTGTCACTGCTTGGAGACACCGCCCCCTCTACTGCACCCTTCGAGTGGTGGCCATTTCTCCTGACCTAAGAAGATACAAGGAGGGGAATCATGAAGGAGTGGAATAGAGCCCCGTGAGAAACCGAGTTTCCTAGCTGTCTCTGCCCATGGCCTCCTCTACCTCGTCTGCAAAATGGAACCACCACAGCCCACAATTTGCTGGGCCCTGTGAGAGTGAGGGAGCACTATGGAGATGTGGAGATGTAGACTTGGGGCTCATCACCAGCAGGCCAGGCCAGGCTTGAATCCCCCCCCCCCCCCCCCCCCCCCCCCCCCCCCCCCCCGAGATAAGATTTCTCTGCGTAGCCCTGACTGGCCTGGAATTTCCTCTGTAGACCAGGCTGGCTTTGAACTCAGAGCTCCACCTACCTCTGCCTCTGCTGGGATTAAAGACTGGTGCGCTACCACCCTCACCCAGTCTTTCAGTCTTCTGTTTGCTTTTTAGAGACAGAGTCTTGTTGTGTAGCCCCACTGGCCTCTTCCTCCTCCTGCTTCAGGCTCTAGAATGCTGTGGCTTCTCTGTTGTGTTCCACGGCTGCCTATGGTGTTTACTGATTGGCATAAGTATGGCCCCATGTAATATTTGATACCCACAATATCACACATCAGATATTTCACCAGAAAAAGTGTTCATTTATCTACAATTCAGATTAAGCTGGTCCGTCAGTTTTTACCTGGCAGGGGACACAGATGGGTGACAGAAGGGAGCTAAGTGGCGGAGGATGCGGGGTAAGACACATCTTCCCCTCCTCAGCCTCCCCTGAAGCATGTATCACTTGGACTTGGCCTGGCGCCTCACCTCCTCCAGGCAGCCTCCTGGCTTGTGAGTTCCACTGCTCCTTTAGTCCCAGCTCAGGGCTGCCAGTGTCTGGAGACTCACTCCTTGGCCCCAGGCAGCTGCTGAGGTGCCCTGGGGTCATTTGTGGAGTGTGAAGACGGGGCTGAGTGTCTCCATCCTGGCAGCGGGGACAGCGTGCACGGTGGGTCTTCCTTTCCTGGCTGGTGGCTGAGTGGCAGCGTTGCTCTTACATAATCGGTCTCTCTCCTCCTTCTTTTTCCAGAGCTAGACTTCACACTGAGCAGCTGCAGTCGGAGAAACCAGAGAAAGCGCCACCCAGCCCCAGATTCCAAGAGGCCTGCTGGGGACTCCCTTCTCTTCCTCCTCCTTCTTCTGAGACCCCAAAGCCACTGTTTCACACCAGCTCCTGAGCTACAATGGGACTGGCAGCCACCGCCCCCTGGCTGTCCTCCGCCCTGCCTAGCAGATAGGGCGGTAGCTGCCCCAGGAGTACCTGCCCCCTCTCAGCCTGGGCCAGCCCTTCCTGACTTGGTGGCCACCTTTGCTGACCCGAGGCCATGTAGGTCCTAGCTCAGGCCTCTGGACACACTGCTGGGGACAGTGCCTCTGCTCTCAGGGGGCACCCAGTGCACCACCATGCTCTGGGGACTCGCCTGGTTATACTGTGAGTACTGGGGGGAGGGAGGGCTATACCTGGGGATCCTGTCCTGGGAGGCCTTGGTGGGTGGGTGGCTCTACTGTAACCATAGCAACCAGGGCAGTTCTTGTTGGTAAGAAGTTGAGATGCTTCCAGAGGGTTGCAGGCAGCCACGGGGATGGGGGGTCCGGGGCCACCCTCTGTTCTGCTTGCCTCTGACCTCAGGTTCGGATGTACAAGCTGAGTGGGTGCAGCCGATGCAGGATGGGGCAGGTGCTGGGGTGGGTGGCAGCTTCTTACCTCTGCAGTTTCATTGGTTCTAGGGTGCAGGGTGGGGACAGAGGTTGTAGAGAGAGGATTTCCATCCTCCTGGGTGTGGCTAGTGGGGGGTAGGGTAGGCACAGAACCTGGGACTGGAGCAGCCTGGAGAAGGAAGTCAGCCAGGCCCCCTCTACCCCCTCCCTCCATATCAGGTCAAAATTAAAAAGCAGACAGAAAATCATGTTCCTGATTAAAAAAAAAAGAAAAAGAAGTTGAAATAAAGACAGAAATCAGGAAAGGACCTGGTAGGATGTCTATGCCTGCTGGGTGAGAAGCCAGGCTGAGACTCTCAGTGGCAGCCACAGGGCTATTGGAGAGTCATCCTCATGACAAAGACCTGGCCTGCTTTGCACCCCTCATCCCCACTGTGAAGTTATTTACGCTAAATAAATGAGGGCAGGGGCTGGGACCCACAAGTCTTCAGAGAAGAGCTGGGCACATTCTATCCCTGGTCACGGGTACTTCAAAGGGTGGAGGACAGTCAGACCCAGTGTTCTGGAAGCTTCCACATCTTAACGGAACAGGCGTAGCAGCATGGGTGAGGGTGTTCTTGAGGAGGACTCGAAGGATAGGTGGTAGTCACACTGACAGGTGTAGGGTGCTGGCAAGAGTGCTCCAAGCAGAGACATGTGGGCATGTGGTGGGGCTGGGTGGGGCTTGGCAAGTTCCAGAGGCAGGGTACCAAGGGATTAGAGAACTGGGGGTCAGTTCTGGAGTCGAAGTGATTGCATTTAAAGATTCAGTTTTATTGTTTGTAATGATGTGTCAATGTGTGAGTATGTACATGAGTGCTAGTGCCTTTGGAGGCCAGAGGTATTAGATGTCCTTGGAGCTGGAGTCACGGCCACCTGATATGGTGCTGGGAACTGCACCTGGGTCCTCTAGAGGAGCCCTGAGCCACCTCTCTAGCCCCAATGGGTACATTTATTTACTTATTGTGTTGGAGTGTGTCTTTCTGTGTGTGTCTCTGTGTGTGTGTGTGTGTGTGTGTGTGTGTGTGTGTGTGTGTGTGTGTACCATTACATGTGTGTGGAAGTCAGAGGAAGGAGAGTCTGTTCTCTCCTCCCACCATGTGGTCTGGGGATTGAGCTCAGGTCCTCGAGCTTGCTGGCAAATGCCTTTATTGGCTGAGGGGATGTGAGACCGGAAAGGATTGCTAGCAGGAGGGGAGCTTCAGATGGCCTCTCTCAGGACTTGGCAAGGACTGGCTGTGGGGAGAGGTTGGCAGGGCAGGGACCACCTTGCAGGGGGGCTGAGGATCCTGGTGGATGTTAGGCTGCCTTAACATGTCACCATGAATCTGTGACTCAGCTCCGTCAATGTATTTTCTCCTAGTTCTGGGGACTGGAGGTCTAAAATTGGGGTCACTAGTCACCATAGCTTGTGAAGGCTCTGGGGGAGGGTCTTCCTGCCTCTTCCAGATTCTGGTGGCTCCCTGAGTTCCTTGGCATGTGACAGCATTGCCAATTTGCACACCACGCCCATCTGCAAGGCCTTTCCCTCTGCCCCGAGCTTCCTCCTGGAACACCAGCCATTGGAGCTAGGCTCTCCCTAAGCCCAGCATGACCTCACATCAAGAGCCTTTGTTTTAATTACACCCGCAAAGAGCCCATTTCCAAAAAAGTCATTCTGAGACTCCAGGTGACTAAGAATCTGGGGGGAGGGGTGCTATTAAACCATTATACAGGCTCACATTGGTCAGTGGGGATGGGGGTGACGAGCCTCACTTATCGCTGCAGAATTGGCTACTTTGTTTGGGCGCACAGGTCGCCTCTTCCCCCACCAGTGTCTGGGCCAGGGCAAGTCTTCCACCGATTCTGCCTCCCGGTGACAGGAAAGTCTCCAGACCAGGCTGTGGGACACTGGCTGTGTCTCCTGGGATGTAAAACGTGAGGGTGACAGCTAGTCTCGAGCTCTCAGCTATGCGGTCCCTGCCTGGTCCCCAGTTTCTCCTAGTGGAGGGCAGCAGAACATACACCACGTAACAATTAGAAACAGTGGCCTGGCCGCAAGTGTGTTTAATCTAGGGGAAGGCGGGTCACCTAGGGACAGGCTTTTCAGGGGCCGCCAACATGGCTGCCATGCCAGGCTCAGGTGCTGCGGTTATTCTAGGACCGTGTCTTAGTTTGCCTTTTTCTTTTTCAAGACATTTTTAGTTTTCATGTTTCTCTGTGTGACAGCGCCGGCTGTCCTGGACCTCACTCTGTAGCCCAGGCTGGCCTTGAACTCACAGAGCTCGGCCTGCCTCTGCCTCCCGAGTGCTGGCATTAAAGGCGGGTGCCAGCACTGCCCGGCTTCAGTTTGCCTTCCTTTGGTGTGATAAAACACCCTGACCCAAAGCGACTTGGTGAGGAGAGGGTTGATTTCATCTTGCAGCTGAATTTATCATGAAGGGAGGTCAGGGCAGGGGCTGAAGTAGAGGCCATGGGAGAGTGCTGCTTACTGGCTTGCTTTCCATGGCTTACTCAGCCTGCTTCCTTATACACCCCAGGGCCACCTGTCCAGGGGTGACACTTCCCCCAGTTGGTTGTCCCACCCACACCAATCTTTAAGCAAGAAAATACCATAGAATTGCCTCCAGGCAATCTGGTGGAGGCATTTTCTCAGTTTAGGCTCCTCTTCCCAGATAACTCTGTGAAGCCTGTGTCAACTTGACGAAAAACCAACCAGGACAGACCTGGCTCCTATCTTGAAGACACATTTGGTAAAGCCAGAGACCCTGCAAAAGAACAGAGTCCTTGGGACAGCCTAGAGTGAGCGCTAATGGGAAAGAAGACCTATTTTGGATAGAAACAAACACCTCCCACCCCAAGAGGGAGATTCTTTTTTTAAACAGTGCAATCCTGTGGACCAGATGTAGCTATTGTGACACCAGTTTGCAAGCGTCACTCGGACTCAGGGTTCCCAGTGGCAGTTGTCTCAACCAGGGGTGTGCTGCAAAGGTACCTTTTCTATCTGTTGGAGCAGAAATGTGGGCGGTGGAGCTGGGCCACCTGCACCTCAGCCAATCCCTGGGGAATTCAGAGGCCTGACACTTCCATTCTCACCTCTCCCTTCAGGCACGAAGCTCAGTCCCCAGGGTCCTGCTGTGGTTACAGCTTTAGTTCTCCATGCCCCCAAGACTCTATGACCTGGCCAGGTGATGAGTGACCCTGGCTAGTGGTACTGGTGGGGACATGCAGGGTGGGGCAGATCAGGAGCCCAAGGGTGGTCTAGGTGTGGGTGTTCGAGGCTTGGTGATGTAGGGACCAAAAGCAAGCCCATGTCCAAGGGCCCAGGGCTGTGCTCATTTATTTATTTTTATTTACATTTCTTTTATAATTTATTTACTTTGTGCAGGAGGAGGTTTGTGTGCCATGGCACCCATGTAGAAGTCAGAGGACAGTTTGCATGTGGTTCCTGGGGATTGAACTCAGGTCGTCAGCCTTGGTAGCAGCCCCTTTACACACTGAGCCGTCTTGTCGGCCTAATAGTGGTTGTGTTTATTTGTTCCTGCAGCCCAATACTGTGTTAGGTGCATGGGAAAGATTGATTCTTGCAAACTTGCCTCCTGTAAGAAAGTGGCCGTCAGAGCTCTGCAGGTCGGGAGGGCAGTAGCTGTGGCTCGTGTGGAGCGCAGGGTCTGAGGAGACCCGAGCATCAGGGTCAACGGTGCTCCTGGGACTTGGTCTAGCAAGTGGGAACAAGCAGGGTGGGCTGGGAGGAAGGGGAGAAGCTAAGAGGGAGCAGGGCCCAGGCCAGTGGAGATACACAGACAAAAACCTTCACGGGGGCAGGAAGTGGGTGGGGAGAAGCCTGTTAATGGTGACAGTTTGTGACATCCTGGGGAGGGGACCCAGCCTGCCTGCCCGCCTTGACAAAAAGGAAAGGAAAGAAAAGAAAAGGCAAAGGACGGGAGGCAGAGCCAGGTGAATCTCTGTGAGTTCGAGGCCAGCCTGGGCTACCAAGCGAGTCCCAGGAAAGGCGCAAAGCTACACAGAGAAACCCTGTCTCGAAAAACGGAAAAAAAAAAAAAAAAAAAAAAAAAGGCAAAGGACAATTACTGGTTTTGACAATAATAATAATAATAATACTTATCTGGGCATGGTGACACACATCTTTAATCCCAGCACCCAGGAAGGAGAGGCAGGTGGATCTCTGTGTGAGTTAAGCCAGTCTGGTCTTCACAGAAAGTTCCAGGCTAGCCATGGCTGTATAGTGAGACTATGGGTTTTTTTTTGTTTGTTTGTTTTTTTGTTTTTAAGACACTGACTGGAGAACATCAGAAAATGTCCCAGAACATATGGATGAGTGTAATAATCTCCCACAGAAATCTGGCATATTTATTTGCATTTTATTTTCCAAAGCATAGGAAATCAATGAATAAATCTGAAGTCGTCCTAAGCATCACTGATACTCTTGGCTCATGCTCCCTTAAGAGGGTCGTTAAGCATATCTCAGGTATTACCCATAACAAATATATCACCATGAGCAGTCTCCCCCATAAATAAATAAATATTAAAAAAGGATAATGATGCTGCATAAATCTTTGTCCATAAATCTGTCCTGTTTTCTTTCTAGTTTATGAGTTTAGTCGGTCAAAGTCAGTGGGTCAAAGGTTGTAGAGTTTAAATCCATTTTGTTATTAAATGTGCCAAGTGTATTTCCAGGCTGGGAACTCTTTTGGCAGCATCAGGATTATTAAAATGAAATTATCTCATAAAAGCCTTTCCATTCCCTTGTCCCTGGGTAATCCCTGGTTGGCTTGGTGTGTATCTCTGGTTACGGATTGCATCCACTTGTTTTCATCTGAATTTATTTCTCTTAATAGTGAGGTTAGCCCTTTGGGTATTGCTTCCTCTTTCCTGTTTCTCTCATCCACTTGACCCCTACTCATATTTAATGTACGTTCTCTCAAATATTTCTTTCTGTTCAAGTGTAGAGCCCGAGAGTTGTTTTTGAGGCTACAGTGACACCTAGTGGTGATTTCTGGTACTGTTTCAAGAGACTGCTCTTTATTCGTTGTTGAGACAGCCGGTGTGTGAGGTCTGTTTAACATCCCAGAGCCATTAGTTTGGAAGGAGCTATAGACCTGCTGGTACATCTAATGGAGACGAATACCAAGGTCATATAGACGATAGAAGAAAGTCTCTGGGTCACGAAAGCCATTTTAAGACCTGGAACTAGAATTTGTATCCAAAACTCTGAATGGAAAATCAAGTAACAGCTTTGAAACCCTGTCACTCCAGACAAGGAAGGGACTGGGGGTGTCCTGGAATGGGGACATTGTACTCACTCACAAAGCAGGAACTAGGGGAGATTGGAGACCAGACTTTGGGTGTCTCCCTGGGGACTCTGATGACCAGGGGTAGGATGTGCCTACATTCCAGGGCTCTGTGCAGCTGCCTTTCCCATCAGTACTTGTCACCCTTGAAAATGGACGACAGTTGACACAGCTCTGGGAATGCAGACACAGTGCCTGTGCTCATAGGCTCTTGTTGGGTATGGCCCACAGGTCTTGAGATCCTACTTGGCATGGCTTTGGGGAATGAGAATTTGGAGATGTGGACTCTGACCCAAGACAAGGAGTGTGACCTTACAGGCTACCTTCGGGTCAAGCTGCAGTACAAGAACCGGCTTCAGTACATGGTAACCAGAAGAGCACCAAATGGATCCCTAGTCCCAAGCCCCAAGGCTCACCTGGAGCTGCGCTCACTTCCCACCCCAGATGTGTCAGCCCCGAGGTTATGGTACCACTCTCTCTCTACCTTTGTCTACCACGTAACCAGTGTTTGCAAGCATATCACCTCCCACCATCTCCCCGCCCCCTTCACTGACCTACAAGTCTCCTTCCATATGGCTTTCATCCTATAACTTGGATAAAGTCTCCAGGGATTTACTGGGGGAGTCTTAGGTACTTATTAGTAGAGGAGACAAAGACATTGAAGTCAGGAACTATGTTTCTTTTTGGAGACTGGAGATGCCACATGGTATTGCAGGCTTTCTATATGACAGATCTTTGTTTGCTTGTTTGTTTTTCCTCTTTCTTTCTTTTTTTTTAAGATTTAATGTATCCTATGCCAGCCTTGAACTTACTACATGTAGAGCATGGCCTTGAACTTCTTTTTTTCTTTCTTTTCTTTCTTTCTTTCTTTCTCTCTCTCTCTCTCTCTCTCTCTCTCTCTCTCTCTCTCTCTCTCTCTCTCTCTCTCTTTTTTTTTAAGATTTATTGCCGGGCGGTGGTGGTGCATGCCTTTAATCCCAGCACTTGGGAGGCAGAGCCAGGCAGATCTCTGTGAGTTCGAGGCCAGCCTGGGCTACCAAGTGAGTTCCAGGACAGGCGCAAAGCTACACAGAGAAACCCTGTCTCAAAAAACCAAAAAAAAAAAAAAAAAAAAAAAAAAAAAAAAAAAGATTTATTTATTATGTGTACAGTGTTCTGTCTGCGTGTATGCCTGTATGCCAGAAGAGGGCACCAGATCTCATTACAGATGGTTGTGAGCCACCATGTGGTTGCTGGGAATTGAACTCAGGACCTCAGGAAGAGCAGCCAGTGCTCTTAACTACTGAGCCATCTCTCCAGCCCCTTTTTTGGTTTTTCCGAGACAGGGTTTCTCTGTGTAGTTTTGGTGCCTGTCCTGGATCTCACTCTGTAGCCCAGGCTGGCCTCGAACTCACAGAGATCCACCTGGCTCTGCCTCCCGAGTGCTGGGATTAAAGGCGTGCACCACTGCTGACCTTCTAATCCTCCTGCTTCCATTTTCTGAGGGCTAGGACCACAGACGGGTGCTACTGCACCTGGTTCATGCAGTGATGAGCCCTTGCTCGAAGCAAGTACTCCACCATCCCTAGTCCTTGTTTTCCTTTTTTGAGACAGGGTCTCATTATGTTGGAGAGGTTGGCTTTGAACTTGAGATCTTCCTGTTTCAGCTTCCTGAGTGCTAGGGTTATAAGCACAGGCCCAGCTCTTTAGGACTGTCTTTGAGTCGACTATCTTTGTTGAGATGCCATTCATATTCCATACAACCCACTAACCGAAAGCGTACAACATGGACTGGTGAGAAGGCTCAGTGACTAAACACCTGCTACACAAGACCGAGAACCTGGGTTCAATTCCCAGAACCCACATAAAGGTGGAGGGAGAGAACCGACCTCACTATCAGTGCCGAGGCATGTGCATGCCTGCACACACACACACACACACACACACACACACATTATTAATAATAACAGTAAATAATAAGGTGTCAGACTCACTGGCATTTAGTGTGTTCACAGAGCTGTGCGAAGGATATCTTTGTGAGCATCAGATGAACCGTATTCCTCACCCCCAGAGTAGTATGTCTTCCTGAAAGTCCTGAGTCCATACCATGGGCCTGAAACTTCAGCCCTTACAGAACTGTGCATCTCATTTCTTCCTCCCTCTGTCTCAGGGGAAAGAGAACTGTTTTCTTGATAGAGGACCTGTTTCCTGTCACATAGGCTGGGTCCCTCTCTTGGGGGTCTTGTCTAAGCCATTTCTGCCTCTGATCTTAATTATGCTTTGTTCCTTCCCAGAAACATTACTTCCCCATCAACTACAAGATCGCTGTGCCTTATGAGGGGGTACTCAGAGTCGCCAACATCACGAGGCTGGTGAGGATCCCTCCCGGGATGGGGAGTCTCTGCCTTCCGTGATGCCCTCAGAAGTATGTGGGTCCTTGGCAGGTTGTCCTACTGACCAGTGGCCATTCCCTAGCCACTCACACAAACCTGTGGCTGACCTAGGCCCAAGGTTGTTTGCTGGCCACAGTGGCAGTGGCAAGTGCGTGGGGTGTGGCCACAGCCCAAAGGCCTAGCTTGCATTTCAGTGATCTCTCCCGTCCCCGCAGCAGAAGGCCCGTGTGAGCGAGCGGGAGCTGCGGTATCTGTGGGTCTTGGTGAGTCTCAACGCCACGGAGTCCGTGTTGGATGTGCTGCTCCAGGGACACCCATCCTGGAAGTACCTGCAGGAGGTTCAGACATTGCTGGAGAATGTTCAGCAGAGCCTCATGGTGAGCTGTGTGCATGCATGTGAGGGTCTGACAGATGCAGGCAAAGGGCTGTGAAGGGGAAGTTCTGCCATGTGCTGAGGATATGGGAGACATGAGGGATGGGGCACAGACAAAGTAACCAAGGAAGGAGGAGGTGCCAAGATGTACCACGAGCAAACGAGCTGAGATGGAGGAACTTGGGACCTTGTTTCAGGATTACATGAGCTCTCTCTCTCTCTCTCTCTCTCTCTCTCTCTCTCTCTCTCTCTCTCTCTTTTAAAACTGGAAATATTTTGATTTTATTGTGATCATGTATTTTATAACCCATTGAGTCCAATTAGGGCTGCCCACCGAACTGTTCACTAATAATGCTGGCTTGACTTTGTACAGCCTTGTGCAGGCAACCAGAGCTCCAGTGAGTTCATGGGTGCATGGGGCACGTCATAGCCGGAAGATGGCATTTCGTTATTTGTTTAGAGACAGAACCTCACTGTGAAGCCCTGCCTGGCCTGAAACTTGCTGTGTAGATCAGGTTTTGCCTCTCATACCCTGAGTCTTGGGCAAGCCAGGGAATCCTCTGACTTCACTTCTGCATCTGAAAAATGAGGCTCCTCTAGAGAGGCGGGAGGAAGAGAGGTGGAGTGACAGGAATTTTCAGTTTTGAAACTATTCTGTGCAATATGATAATCGTAGATCAATCCATGACATGATGATTTTATCAAAGACATATGGAACACCAAGCGTGAACTCTAATGCCTATGACTTAGTTTAGAAAAAAATTGAAGGGAAAAGAGATGGTGTGGCATGACTAGAACCCAGTACTCTAGAGGCTGAAGATGTTTGAGGCCAATCTGGGCTCCATAGTGAGATCCTGTCTTGAAAACAAACCCCCTGCCAGGCGGTGGTGGCACACACCTTTAATCCCAGTACTCAGGAGGCAGAGGTAGGCGGATCTCTATGAGTTCGAGGCCAGCCTGGTCTCCAAAGCGAGTTCCAGGAAAGGCGCAAAAATACACAGAGAAACCCTGTCTCGAAAAACCAAAAACCAAAAAAAAAAAAAAAAAAAGAAAGAAAGAAAGAAAGAAAGAAAGAAAGAAAGAAAACAAGCCCCCAAACCATGTGATAACCAGCCAGAAGAACTCCCAAGTTGTAAAGTGACAGGCACAATCACATGTCCCATCCTCCTCAGGCACTAGGTGTGCACCTGCTGGGGCACACATGTGCCGCCCTGCTCAGTCAGCTGCCTGGCCTCCCTAGTCCAGAGCCAGACCATCTGACACTGACTGTGGAGGACCCAGGGACAGGTGACTGCTTTCACTAGAACCACTCCTGGATGTTTCTCCCAGTACCTGCCAAGAAGGTCATAGAAATGCCCTTTCGTGCTCGTGGGCAATATGAGTGCCTTTAGCAAACTGATCTGGCTTGAGGAAGAGACCTTTTCTGCCTTTGTTTTTATCATAGATCAGACTCCCGGAAGCTCATGGAAATGAGGCCGGGGAGGAGAGTGTGAGGGCCCCAGTCCTCCCAACCTGGTCCTGGGCTCACTGCAGGGAAGCACTGAATACAGAGATGGTTTTATTATTCAGATGTGGCTGGGTCTGGCCCCTTCCCCTTCCCCTCCCCCTGCTGGAAGTTGAGCTCCCTCTACCATTGAGCTATATCCCAGCTCTGCAGCCAGCCTTTAATCTTTCTTCCTTCTAACACTGTTAATACTCTGTGTCCTAGCTTTGAAGATGATTCACTTACCTTCTTTGCTCACGGTAGTGTGATGTAAGAGACCCGTTTCCAACCATATAACCTTGAACAAGTTGTCTCTCTCCTGGGCTTGTAGGTTATCACTTGTAAAGGAAAGGGTTGAAGCCTGAATATTATCCAGCCCTAAAATGTGGATGCGATGACCTTCTCCTCTCTCCTCATCTACTGAAGATGTCTGGACTCTGGGTTCTGCATTATTCTGATCTCTATTCAGCTTTCATTGTTTCTGTAAGAAACTGGGCCTGGGAAGATGGCTCAGTGGTTAAGAGCACTTGCTGCTCTCGGAGAGGATCCTAGCATCCAAGTCAGTTGGCTCACAACTCAAGCTCCAGGCAATCCAGCACCCTCTACTGGCCCCCGTAGGCACTCAAAAATACATGGAACATAGACACAGATACACACTCATACACATAAATAAGAAAAAAATAATAATTAAAGAAAGAGCCAACTAAAACCAAAGTCTTTGATGGAGACCATGAAGGCTGTGCTGAGGGAGCACACTTTATAACGTGAAGCCCACTGTTATGACTATTTTTACTTTACAGTTCGGGAGGGGGGGTGTTAATTACACTTACAGGGTTGTGCATCTATCACCCCCGTCCATTTCCCACACTCTTCCATCACCTTAAGCAGAAACTGTACACCGGAGCAGTCACTTCTCCCTCTTTCCAGCCCCAATAACCTGTACTCTGTCTTTTTTCCCATCATGTACTTGCTTTTATTGGTATAGTTTCTAAGATGGGTCATACACCGTTTGTCCTTTTGTGTCTAGCCGCTTGCCCTTAGATAAAGTTTTCTAACTTTGAGGGTGGCCGGAGGTCTGTAGGATTGGAGCCAGCCTAGGCTACGTATCCAGACCTTGTCTCAAAAACAAAACAAGCACCAGGTGTAAAGGAGCATGTTTAACCCCAGCACTCGGAAGGCAGAGGCAGGTGGATCTCTGTGAGTTCGAGGCCAGCCTAATCTACAGAGCAAGATCCAGGACAGGCTCCAAAGCTACACAGGGAAACCCTGTCTCGAAAAACTAAAACAAACAAACAAACAAACAAACAAAACAACCCCCCCAACCCAAAGCAAAGTCAGTGAAGGTCATACACTGGGTTCGGGGTACAGTTTGATAGTAGAGTGGTTGTCCCACATTTGTGAGCCCCTAAATTCAAACCCCATCACTGAAAAAGAAGAAAAAAAGGTACATTAATAGGAGTAGAATGATGCTATGGCCTCTGGGTCATGTGGTGATGCTATGGCCTCTGGGTCATGTGGTATTAAGTTTTTTGAGGAACTGCTGGTTAGTTTTGCTGATTTTCCTTTTTGTTTGTTTGTAGAGTCAGGGTCTTCTTCTGTGTGCACACTGGTTTAGGCTTATATTCCGTCCGCATCCCTCAGTCTCCTGAGTGAGGGTTACGGGTGTATGCTACCATGTCCGGCTTTAGGCTGGTCTTCGGCTTTTGGGAGAATATCTCCTGCCTGCTGTCTCTGACTTTGAGTGTCTCTGTTGGAGACTCAGTGGCCCTTGGTGGCAGTGGTTGTCATTAGGCAAGGGTATATTTATGTTTTGGGCATCTTTATTCTTCCCAGACAGGAACTGGGCTGTGGGCTGGCCTTCCTTTCCCTTCTAGCATCCTTATTCCACCTTTGGCCACAACTTTCCTAGGCTGCTATAATGAATTAGCTAAAACTGGGTGACTTAAACCATGCTCACACTCCTGGAAACCAGAAGTCCAGAATCAAGATCTTGGCAGAGCCGATTTCCCTTGAAGGTCCTTGTCTCTCCCAGCTTTAGGTGGTGCTTCCTATTCCTTGGCTAGAGGTGGCACCACTCTGACCTGTCTCATTCTTCCCATGGCTCCTGGCAGGTACCTCTCTGTCTTTCTGACCTTTCTCTATAAAGATCCCTGGGCTGCGGATGTTAAGAGCTGGTCTAGCGTGTATAAGGCCCTAGGTTCTATTCCCAACACTGAGAGGGGAAACGCCAATTAGTCACTGGATTATCATCCATTCTAAATACAAGATGACGTAAACTTGAGAGCTTTTATTACATTTACCCGATTTCCAAAAAGGGTCATGTTCACAGGTATTGAAGGGTAGGAGGGTATTTTGGAGGGCCGGGGGCACAAAGTTTAGCCCAGTGCTTTGCCTTGGCTATGGCCACCTTTGGCAAGGTTGTCCTTTACCTCAGGTCCTACCTTTCCCACGGTGCTTCTACAGTGGTCCCGGACTTCCAGGGCTAACAGCACTCTCCACACTGTCCTTTCTGTTAAGTTTTGTGACGAGAAGTTACGAGCTTGGAGCCCCACCTTCAGCTCTGCCTGTGTGGCTCACGCTTCTGGGATCCTCAGGTTCTTGAGGGCTTTGCTTTCTGATGGACAGTTTCCTGGACTGGAGGCTGGTGATCGCGCATGCTGGAGCAACAAGGAGGTCCAGTTTCCTCCCTGTGCTGGCCTGTGCTCTGTGATTATTTTCTGATGACAGAGAAGCAGAAGCCTCTGTGAGGGGTGACAACCGGGACCCTCACGGCCTTCTGGTCCCTGGAAGCTGTATTTTGTTGAATCGAGGCATCTAGACAGCTGCCGTGGCTCTCCTGTGGTGGGGTCCCTCTCTCTTTACTTGTCCTGACGGTTTCCTCCCTCCTAGGATGTGGAGATCGGCCCTCAGGTGGAAGCCGTGTTATCTCTTCTAAGTACACCAGGCCTAAGCCTGAAGCTGGTGCGGCCCAAAGCCTTGCTGGACAACTGCTTCCGGGTCATGGAGCTGCTGTACTGCTCTTGCTGTAAGGAGACCCTGTGGGTGGGGCTGGTGGCAGTCGGCCAAGGGATCTGGGCCCAGGTTTGTGGGGGGAGAGTCCACACTGTCTTGAGGACGCTCTCTGTTCTTGATTGACAGGCTCTTTCTGGAAGCTGGGATGGGCCTAGAGTACGGAGACAAGCATGTGTGGTTTGGCTGTTCCGTCCTTCAGGGCTTTTTTTTTTTTCCTTTTTGTCTTGCAGGTAAACAAAGTCCCATCCTCAAATGGCAGGACTGTGAGCTGCCAAGTCTCCATCCCCACAGTCCGGGGTCCTTGATGCAATGTGCAGCCGCCAACGTGTACCCTCTGCCTCGGCAGCCCCCCACCTCCTTGCCCACTTCCCCAGGCTCAAGCCATGGTCCGTTACCCTGAGCGGTCTGCGCGTTGACCCTAGGTCGGGCCACTGGATGTTCTCCAGGAACTGGCCTGGGTCCGACCTTCCGGGATGGTGGGTAGGTAGACCTGCAGGAAAGGCCTCCTGAGAAAGGTGTGGTGCCTTCTTTTCCACCGCCAGGCTCAGCACCCTGCCTTTTGTACCCATGTGACACCACCTGGAGCCGCAGGGGAGAGGTGTGGAGGGAAGGCTGGTGGCTGCCCCCACAGCCACCCTACCTGTGGCTGGTTCTGAAATCTACCAACGCTGTTGCCCCACAGGTGGGAGGATGGAGGCGGGGTGTCACACATTATTCTGGGACTCGCTGGGGCTTCCCAGTTGTGCTGAATGTGGGGTGCTGAGCTGAGGACTGACCAAGTGCCGTATCTTGCCACGCCAATGCTCTTCTGGTTCCCTTTTCTATTAAAATGGCCACTTGTTTGGTTTGGCTTGCATCTGTCAAGGTGACCCGGAGGGACCGAGTTCTGGAGATGGGAGGGTGGGCTTGGTTCCGCCTGGGGCTGAGGCTGGGTGTCTGGAGCTGCAGTGGGCACAGCCTTGCCCAGGGCCAGCTCTTCCAGCTCCTGAAGTGTCAGCAGGCCTGAGTGATGTCCGCTGGGGTGCCTCTTTGGCCATGTTTGTTCCCTCCCTCTGGTGCCCCCCTCCCCCAGTCTCCCGGGGAGCACCTCAAAGACCCACTCAAGTCTCTGCCCAAGTCCTTCACTCGGGGCTTGCAGCCCCAGGTCAGGGATGACAAAGGCCAGGATGCAGGAGAGGAAGCAGAGCAGATAAGCAGCAGCAGCCCAGGGAAGCCAGGCGGGGCCGGGGTGTTAACTACAGTACCACTTTATTAATACTGGAATCTTCACAGTGCACTTGTTACTTGTAGCAGTGACTATTTAAATCAAGGAGAGGATGGACAAGGGGGGTGGGTAGGAGAATTTATCCAAAACTTGACAGAAAGAAAAGAAAAAAAGTGGTTCTGATGGGCCGAGAGGATGGGAGGGTGAGTCGGAACCAGGAGGGGTGGCAAAATAAATTAAAAGAAAGGAACACGTTAACAGCACCAGAAAAGTTACTTCAGTCAAAAGACACGTTTGAAAAGAATATTCTGCTGTACAAAATGAAAAATAAAATGTATGTGAAGAAGCCCCAAACCAAAGTCTGTGATGCAGGATGGTTGGCTCGGATCCCGAGGGTGGGCCTAGGTGAGAGGTGGGTACTAAGGAGGAGGTGGTAGCAGGGAGGGTACTGTGGGTCAGACGGGGGATGGAGTATGTACAGCCCTGGAGGGAAGGGAAGGCTGAGTGGGGGTGGGGGTGCCACCCCATCCTCTTCCTGGAAAGTCCCTGACCGCCCTTCCCAGCAGGGCTTGGAGCCCCCAGATGGCAGTGAGCCCATTCTCTCAGGGACCCCCTCCTCCAGGACCCAGTCACACCCTGGGTGTAGGGGCCACATCTGCCCACCCCACATCCTGCATCCCTTTCCATCAGCCCTGTTGGGGAAAGTGCAGCCAATATGCCACCCCAGGGTTCCACATCTAGCTATCTGCTTTCCTGGACCCTATACTCGGGGCTCTGGTGACAACTGAGTTTGGTGGACCAGGTCTCAGACCTGGAGATCATTCTCTAGAAGTCTCATGGGCATTGGAGCACCCATGACTTTGGGCCCAGGTCAGTCCCAACTCCATTCCATCCAGACCAAGGCATGCTCTCTGGACTCCCTGTGGGCGGGGGAGTCTGCTGCCTGCTCTACCCGTACCTCCTGAATCCCTCCTCTCGCCCTGCACACACATGCTTTGACTTGCTCACACGTGGGTTGCACAGTGGAGGCAGTCCCCACACTCTCTCTGGGCCCTGCTGCCCGCCCCAGCCAGGGCTGCAGGCGAAGACTTTCTTGGGATGGCGTTGCCTCCAGCAACAGAAAGTCAAAACCAACCTTCTAAGCCTTGCTCTCAGCTGAGCCTGCAGCTCACTCAGACCGCAACAGACTGGCCAGACAGGCCCCTGGCCTACCCTCTCCAGCCTTATTCTACCAACACTCCAGACGTTGGCGACAAGAGCAGCTTCCCCTGGTTGGGGGAGAGCTGACTCCACCCTTCTCCTGCCAAGAGCCCTCGGTGGGGCCCCCACATCTGTCTCTCAGGCACTCAGACACACACCCTGTACCACCAGCTGGCCCCACACAAAGCTCTTGTCTGGGGTCAGCTCCATTTTATTACAGTAATAAAATAATCCCCATACCCTCTAATGCTCCAGCCCTTATCCCCAGCAATGGGCGAGACTGTAACCCCAAGGTACCCCGGGTTAAAGCCTCAAAGTGTTCAGATGAGAGCAGGATGTTTGAAACACCTGGTGTGGGCCTCTGGCCTCACCCCCCTGCTGCCTGGCCTCCACTAGCAACTCCTCACAGGGGGAGGGGAGCTGGAAGGTCCTGAGACAAAGCCCCTACACTTCCTCCCTTGAGGCTCTCTTGCCCCACGAGTGGGCCTGGCTTCCCAACACCTGACTGTTGCCTAACCCCAGTCACAAATTGATAGTCAGCTGATTGAGTGCCTGGCCCCCCCCATCACCACCCTGCCCCCAAAAGAGTGGAGCCTGGGAAAGGCAGGGTAAAGGCAAGAGGAGAGGGTACAGGGCCCAGGCAGGGAGACAGGGAGCCAGCATTCAAGGAAAGAGCTGGGCACATGGCCCTGGGGGACAGCGGGACCGGAGGAAGAGGATTGTGGACCCCAGGCCAGGTGGGAGGCCCATGTGGCAGGCCCAGCCCTTGGTTATGGGCTCTGGGGCTGGGACAAAGCAGGGCCTGCAGGAAGGAGGATGTGTAGGTACGGGAAGTATAAAACAGGCTCTGTCCTGGCGAGGTGCGTAAAGGAAGTCACTTCCCATGAGATGCTGAGATCAGCCTGGTTGTCTTTCTGTAAAGTGGCTGTGCCTCTTTCCCGGCGCTGTTCTGTCTTCTGGCTCGTGCCACTGCTCAGAGTGGCTGGCCGCTGCTCACAGACCAGGCCACCTACTTGTGCCAGCCCAGACAGGGAGGGGGAGGGTGGCACCATCATAAGATGCGGGGCGCCGACCTGTCGTTGGTGACGGTCCTGCGGAGCCGGACCCCGCGTCGGATGGCCACCAGCATGTCTTCGGCCGGGGGGTCACTGGTGGCGGCAGGGGGTGGGGTGGGCGTCTCCTCGGAGGGGGTGGCTGACAGAGCAGTAGGGAAGGGGAACTGGCCCTCGCCCAGGGCATGGGCGCCAGCCACCAGCTCCCCGAGCTTCTCTACCAGGCTGTGCCTGTTGGCAGCCAGCTGCTGCTCTTCATCGTCCTCAGCGGCCAGCCCAACCCCAGCCCCGCTGTAGCTAGCTGCCTCTGGGGATGGACTGCCCCAGGCTGTGTTGGGCAGGCTGAGCCTCTTCGGGGAGGCTTTGGCCAGGTCTGGAGCCAGAGGTGAGGCCACTTCGTCTGTGTAGAAGACACACTCCTCGCTGCCCGCCCGTGTGGGCCCCACGTAACCAGGGGAGTCGGGCACTGTGGGTGTCTTCACAGGGACGATGGGTGGGCGGATGGGGATGGGGCCAGCGCTGGACAGGGCGCGGCGCACAGTGGGCTTGGTAGAGGGTGTGCGGCGGATGGTGGCCACACCAGGAGGTGCACCTGAAGGTAGCCCCATGGCTGTGGGCAGCCCTGCCGTGGGCAGCCCAGCAGTTGAGGCCGGGCGCTTGGTCTGGATCAGGCGGCGGTAGTTCTGGGCAATGTTGCTGTTTCGAGGGATGGTGGATGATTTGTCGAACTCAGGGGGCCCCTCGCTGTCCGCATCTCCATTCACAGAGTAGCAGTCGTAGTCTGAGCCTGGAGACACAGGGTGTGGTGAGCCCAGGGCCAAGATGCTCCCTGAACCCCATATCTACTCAAGCGAGACAGAGAGAGGGAAGGCAGGCCTCTTTGGTCTGACCCTCATCCCAGCCGTCCCGGGTCGGGTGGGTCCTGGGGCTGTGAAGGTTCAGCAAGCACACTCAGCCCGTGGGATCCCTCTAGGCCCACCTTGGGAGGGGATGGTGTCCTCGGAGCACGAAGGTGTGGTAGTCTGTGTGCTGTAGCCGCTGGAGTACTGCAGGGAGTCCCGGCTGCTCTTCTGGTGTTCCAGGCTCAGTCCACGGGTCAGCACCATGGCCAGGTCACTGGCAGCAGGGGACACCTCCTCACCATGCTGAGGGGTGGGGAAAATGGCGGACTTTTTCCACGCTCCATTTCCACCCTCCTTTGGGATTCGAGGTGGTTCCATTAAGGTGGATGGAGTGGGCCCCAAAGAGCACCTGTGGGCATCCTGGCATTGACTGGAAGTGAAGGTGGGGCCTGGCGGGGGAGCCGTCTACTTACTTTGGCTGCTATGGTGGCAGGACACATCCGAGGTCGTGGTACCGCCTCTTCTCCGCTGGAGGCCACGGTGCCCCCACCAGCAGGGCCTGGCTCGGTGTCTCGCAGGAGCTCCACGCGATCTTTCCTCCGCTGCAGGGCGGTGGCCGAGGGCTGTTCATGGGGACCGGCCTTGGTCCAGTCCTGCAAGTTATGACAAGCAAGTCAGACGTGACCTTACTGCCCATGACCAAAGAGGCCCTTCCTTGTGGTTGAGGCTCAGGGGGCGAGGGGGCCTCTTGTTTACAATCAGGGCTGAGGCCCAAATCTGGTGGGCAGCGGTGACTATTCCGTCCCACCAGCCCAGGGCAGGGCAGGGTATTCCAGACAGAAGGGTACGGCCACAGTAAGTGCCCAGGTGAACTGTTTCACAAAGCAAGCGCCAGCACATACAGCTTTCTTGCTGAATCTGGCTGTCCCTGCTGTGGCGACTGCCCCGGGTCAGGAGGGCACAGGGCGGGCAGCGGTGATGGTAATGGGACTGGGGGCCAAGGGCACTGACCGAGGTGGGGGAGCTGCACTCGCTAACCGACTGGCAGGTCTCTGAGGCCTCGGAGGACGCAGAGCTGGAGGACTTCTGCCATGCAGAGGCGAGCGGGTGGTCGCAGATGGGGGCCCCCGCGGACAGACAGGCCAGGGAGGCAGGGAGGAGAAAAGAGTCCTGGTCACAGCGGTAGCATGCAGTGGGCAGTTTGATTCAGCACTTCACCCGGTACTCCCCTCTTGGTGTTACGGCCACCAAGACCACCACAGAGGGCGGCAGCCCAGGGCACATTCCTGCAGGCACTGACCTAGCCCAAGAGCCGCATGGTTTAAGGCTTCCACTTAGGATTCACTGAGTGCCCTTCTGGGCACACTTGACTGAGCTGTGCACAACCCCACATGTATAACCTGAAGTAAGGGAGGACTGGGGCTGGGGCTGGGCACTGGGCAGCAGATGGGCAGGATGAGGCTGATTAGAGACGAGATTCACAAGTCTTTAGGGGTGCAGATGTTCAGTGGCAGGGAGGAAGAGCACTGTCGAGCACAGGAGCTGCGAGGAGATGTTAAGGAAGAGGGGACCTCAAGGCAGATGCTGACTTTGGCACTGAGCTCAGAGCTGGAGTCAGGTGATGCTCCATCACCATGTGATGGATCATGGGATGGATCAGCTAAGCCAGGGTAGCTTCAGCAGCGCCCCTCGCCCCACTTCCATGCTATTCCCCATTTGGACCACTAGACTTCTAGTGATGAGCATCGATCACCCCGAGGAAGGAGACCAAAGCACCAGAGAAGAGGAGTGGGGGGGGGGGGGGGGCGGGGAACAACGCATCCATGTTCAGCAACGTGACGTTAAACAACTAAAAAACCCAGTGTTAAAACTCAGCAAGAAAGCTCAACGTCCAGGCCCAGAAGAATGAACATTAACACAAACAATGAACAGTAAAGAAACTTCACTAGCCCAATAGAGAAGATCCACAGAAATGCCGACACCTCCCTCTGAGGCTGGGGAAAAGACAAAGATGCCCACTATCAACATCTTACTCAGTGCTGGCAATCTCTGCCAGTGCAATAAAGCAAGAAAAAGAAGTCAGAGCGGGGCTGGAGAGATGGCTCAGAGGTTAAGAGCACTGGTTGTTTTTCCAGAGGTCCTGAGTTCAATTCCCAGCACCCACATGGTGGCTCACAACCATGCACAATGAGATCTGGCGCCCTCTTCTGGCCTGCAGGCATACATGCAGATAGAACACTGTGTACATAGTAAATAAATAGATCTTTAAAAAACAAACAAACCAGAGAGTAAAGGGGCTGGAGAAACAAGACGATGGAGTAAAGAGCCTTGGAATGATCCAGTATCTCAGGCAGGACAGCAGAATCACTAACGATTTTTAAAATGTCTAAACTAGACTGAGCTTAAAATTAGGAGCTTCTAGTCCTTCAAAGATTCTACTAAAGAGACTGCTCAGCAGTTTAGAGCACCTTGCTGTTCTTGTAGAAGACCTGGGTTCAGTTCCCAGTACCCATATGGTGGCTCACAACTAACTCCAGTTCCAAGGGTTCTGATGCCCTCTTCAGGCCTACTCAGGTACTGCATACAGTAGTGCACATGCATGCAAGAAAATACTTATACACATGAAATAAAAACATATAAATATTAGAAAACAGATACCAGCCAGGCCATGGTGGCACACGCCTTTATTCCCAGCACTGGGGAGGCAGAGGCAAGGATATGCCTTCGAGGCCAGCCTGGTCTACAGGGCAAGTTCCAGGACAGCCAGGGCTACACAGAGAAACCCTGTCTCAACCCAAAAGAAGAAAAAAATAAAGAAAAATAAAATAAAAAATAGAATAGATACCAATAAGGTAGTAAAAGCATACTCTGAGAATATTTCTGATGAAGGACATGGATCTACAAGATATAGAGTTCTGAAAATCAACACACACAAATACACTCTCTCTCATGAAAAACGGGCAAATGATATGAATAGGCCCTGCACAAAAGATGTTCAAATGGACTTTAAAAGTATGAAAAATACATTAGACCTAGTGGCATACAACTTTAACTCTAGCACTCGGGAGGCAGAGACAGGCAGATTTCTGTGAGTTTGAGTCTAGCTTGGTCTACAGAGTGAGTTCCAGGACAGCCAGGGCTACATAGTGAGACCCTGTCTCAAATAAAAAGTATGAAAAACATTCTACCACAGCATCGTAAGGAACATTCAAATACAGGGTACCACTGTTGTATGCCTATCAAAATGACTAAAGTGAAGAAGTTGTAAAATACCAGGGCTGGTATGGTAGGGATGCGACATCAGCCAATAACTATTACAGCCTTGTTAATAAGAATCTTGCGATTCACAAGTCTACTCCTACCCACATTTCCCACAGAACTGTGTACGAGAACGTGTACAGCAGTACTATGCGTAGCCATGGTGTGATGGTTTGCTTTGTCACCTTGGCAGAATATAGCATCACCCGAGAAGAGAGTCTTAATGAGGAACTGTCTAATTGGATTGGCCTGTGCACATGTCTATGGGGGGCTGTCTTAAGTTAACTGAGCCAGCCCATTGTGGGTGGCACCACTCCCTAGGCAGGGGGTCCTGATCTGTGTGAGTGAAAAAATCAGGCTGAGCACAAGCAAACAAGCAAGCATGTATGTGCTCATTCACTCCTCTCTCTCTGTTTGAAGTTCCTACCTTGACTTCCCTATAAAGATGGACTATAATCTGGATTATAAAATCAATAAATCCCTTTCTCTTCTAAGCTGCTTTTTTGTTAGGATATTTTATCACAGCAACATAAATGAACCTCGAATACCAGGGAACTATCTAAATGTCTTGAAAACATAGACTACTCAAATAAATGACATACTTATGCAATAGAACGTTATATATCCATGAAAATGATATATAACATGTAAAACATGTTGAATCATGTAAAACAGATGAATCTCGTATCTCATACACATAATGCTGACAGCAGAAGTCAAACACACAAGGCACATACTGTATGATTTCATATAAATCATATATGTAAATATTTGTGGTACTGGGACCAAACCTAAGGCTTCATGCATGCTATGTAAGTGCTTGGCAACTGAACTATACTCCTAGCCTAGTAAGTTATAGGTGTACACACACACACACACACACACACACACACACGCATGCACACACACACACACACACACGCACGCACACACATACACACACAGACGCACGCACGCACACATACACGCGCACACACGCATGCACACACACACGCACACATATACACACGCATGCACACGCACACACACGCACGCGCGTGCACACACTCACACGCACGCACATACACACACACGCACGCACACACACACACGCACGCACACACATACACACACAGACGCACGCACACACACATACACACACAGACGCACGCACACATACACGCGCACACACGCATGCACACATACACACGTGCACACACACGCACGCACACATATACACACACACGCACGGACACATACTCACGCATGCGCACACACACACTCACACACACGCACACACACGCACACGCACACAGCAATTACCCTGCATGTGGGAGAGTAGCAGTGGAGGAATGCAGGGACCTTGGGGTCAAACTGTGTCTTGTTTTGGTGCTGGCTACGTGAGTGTGTGCAGTTTGCAGACTCAGATACACCGTTGTGGTACATTTACTTTGTATGGGTGGACAGTATACATCAATTAAAAAATTCTTGAGACTCAGTGGTAATGGGTTTTAACCCATAGAATCAAATAGTTTTATGCGTCCATTATGGCACAAACAAGTGATTGTCTGCGCAGATAAACGGCGAGCAGGGACAGGTCGATTTTACAGTGAGGTTTCAGTTAATAAATGTGGGGGGATGATGGAATCAGGAAACCCCTATTGTAGCAGGGGAAGATGCTAAGAGAAGGGTGTGAACGACTGATGGTGAGCAGGGCATCTGCAGAGTCTCAAGGTGTCACCCAGACGATACTTCATTAATTAGAAGAGAAGAAGGAACACTGAGTAGTCTGGCCAACTTCACCTTGTCACCAGTCATGAGTCAAAATGACATCCCACAGCTGATACGGGGTGTTCTTTTTTTTTTTTTTTTTTGGTTTTTCGAGACAGGGTTTCTCTGTGTAGTTTTGCGCCTTTCCTGGAACTCACTTGGTAACCCAGGCTGGCCTCAAACTCACAGAGATCCGCCTGGCTCTGCCTCCCGAGTGCTGGGATTAAAGGCGTGCGCCACCACTGCCCAGCTATACGTGGTGTTCTTGCCAGAGACGTTTGGCCTTTTCCTCTCAACAAGAAGACATCAGACAAGCCCAAACTCACAAGCGGCCTACAAAATACCTGAATGGTGCTCTTCAAAACACCAAAGTTGGGAAAGACAGAAAACTGGTGCAAGAACTCGACGTTCTGTGTTGGACTCTCGTCTCTTGGACCAGATAAAAGGACAGTAGACAGAAAGCTAGCTAAATGTGCATGCATATGTGTGTGTGTGTGTGTGTGTGTGTGTGTGCGCGCGCGTGTGTGTGTGCGTGTGCGTATGTGTGTGTACCCCAAACAAAACAAAACAAAACAAAACAAAACAAAACAAAACAAAACAAAAGGCTGTAGAACATGTGATGTCATACTTGGACCAGTCTTATTTCCCTGATTCTGAAAATAGTTTGGGGGCTCAGTGGTAGAGTGCTTGTCCAGGCTGCAAGAGGCCTTGGGTTCCCTTCTTCGCACCCGAAAAAAAATTTTCACCTTTGTGTTAAAGCTGGGTGTGGTAGCCAGGTGGTGGTGGCATGTGCCTTTAATCCCAGCACTCAGGAGGCAGAGCCAGGCGGATCTCTGTGAGTTCGAGGCCAGCCTGGGCTACAGAGCGAGTTCCAGGACAGCACCAAAACTACACAGAGAAACCCTGTCTCAAAATATATATATATATATATATATATATATATATATAAAAGCTGGGTGTGGTGGCTCACATCCATAATCACAACATTTAGAAGGTGGAGGCAGAAGATGGAGAGTTTGGGGCCAGCCTGAGTTGGGTGAGACACAGTGAGACACTGTTTCCAAAAAACCAAGGGGGGTAAAATAAACAAAAAAAACTGTTTGGTGGTTACATAAGATGTTGACCTTGAGGTAAGACTGTGGACAGGATACCTGGGGACTCTATGCTTTTTGCAGCTCTTTTACAAGCCTAAAATGAAATAAGCCAGGCATGGAGTTACAGTCTTGTAATCCTAGCATTTGGGGGGCTGAAGCAGGGAGATTGCTAGTTTGAGACCAGTCTGCAATATACAGGGAAAACTTGTCTCTGATAAAAACAAAATATTGAAGAATTAATTGAACAAAAAAGCCCAAATCCCTTATAGGTAGTAAAAAAGAAAAAAAAGGAGAGAGCCACAGAAAGACAGAAGAAGGTGAGATGTGAGACGCACAGTTAGTTATAAGCCCAGCCGACCAGAAGCAATGGAAGCAGGTAAACAGACGAAGACTGGGGACAGAGAGGGCAAGAGTGAGGCCCTGAGGCTGATCCCAGAACCCACACAAAGCCACCCTGGGGTTGCAGGGCTGACTCAGTGATTAAGAGCACCACTTGCTGCTTTCCCAGAGGGCTTGAGTTCGGGTCCCAGCATCCACATCAGGGAGCTCACAACTGGCTGTGACTTCAGCTGGAGGCGCTCCAGTGCCCCTCACCTCCAAGGGCACCTGCACTCACATGCACACACCCGCACACACCCACATGCAGACCCACACACCTACCCACAATTTAGAATAATAAAAAGAAACATACGTATTATTTTTTAAAAGCCAAGCACAGTTATGCATGCTTGTAATCCCAGCACTGGGAAAGCAAAGACCCGTGGAATGGGCCAGCCTAGTCTACTTGGTGAGGTCTAGTCTAGTGAGACCCTGCCTCAAAAATTAAGGTGGATGGCTCCTGGGGAATAATATCCAAGGTTGACCTTTGGTCTCCATATGCACCCATGTATACCTACACACACACACACACACACACACACACACACACACACAGACATATATGCCCAGACAGACACCACACACACACACACAGAGACAGAGACACATATGTCCAGACAGACAGACAGACAGACGGACAGATACACACAGAGACACATATGCCCAGACAGACAGAAAGACACACACACACAGACATATATGCCCAGATACCACACACACACACACACACACACACACACACACACAGAGACAGAGACACAAATGCCCAGACAGACAGACAGACACACACACACGCCAATCTGTGCGACCTAAGACCCTGACTCAAAAATACCACATGTGGGGGCGACAGCCAGCGGTTGAGGGCACTGGCTGGTTTGCTACTGACTGGTTCACTTCCCAGCACCCACACTGCAGCTCACAACCGTCCATGACTCCGGTTCTGAGGGATCTAATACTCCCTTCTGGCCTCCTCAGGCACCAGGCACACACGGAGTACACAGCCAAAGCACAGGTAAAACACCCCCACACATAAAACAATAAATAATAAAACTACCACATACACAAATGACCAAGGCTGGAGGGGTGGCTCAGTGGCCCAGTGCTTGTCTAGTTTATACAATGCTCTGGGCTTTGATCATCAGCACAGAAAATGTCGGCTTGGATAAAACAAGAACATCCAGGCATATGCTTTTTATGAGACTCATCTAAAACATGGACGATACAGCGTTTGTTTACAAGTGGCATGGAGATGGAGATCAACAAGAGAAACACGGAACAGCAGGAAGGCCATGTGACCAGGCTCCATGCGCTAACTGCTTCCCCTCTCGAGGACGGCCTGAGTTCGGCACGAGGCTCCTGTTCCCCACCCACGCGGTCCTCCGGATGTCCTCTCACCTGGCTGGTGATGTCTGAAGGCATGGGCGAAGGGGGCTTGGAGTAGGTGGCGTCCTGGGAGACGAAGCCAGAGTCGTGGGAAGAGACACTGGAGAGGCGGGTGGCGGCCGGCTGCGCCAGGCTGCGGTAGCGACAGGTGGAACTGGGTGAGTATGTTTGGGCACCCCCAGGCCACGGGGCTCCGCCACCCTTGGCACTGCTACTGCTGCTGGGGGCACTAAGGGAGTGAAGGAGGGAGGCACGGCAGCCGGACAAGGAGACACAGGTGTGTGTAGAGAGGGAAGGGTGACAGATGACAGAGGAGGTGGGGAGAGATGAGGGCAAAGGAAGGAGAAGAAAATGTCAGACTACAAGGTCCTGAGACCCAGGTACTACTGAAGCGTTCTGGGATGACACGTCTCAGTGCTGGGGAGTCCCTGTCAGGGTATACCCAAAGTGAGGAGTCCCTCTGCCTCCCACGCTACCATCAGATTGGTTGTTCATAGGTTCATGATGGGGAAGCTGAGTCACCAGGCATTGGAAACTGAGAACAGACACAAGCCTGATAGTTTCCAAACTGCCTCCTCACAGCCTGCTGCTTGCTGTCTAGTCACAGTTGAGGACCTGGTATATGGTGAGACGATGGTGTCTGGAAATGGAGGTTGCTTGCCAGGTGGGTCCTACCTTGTTATCACCCTGTCACCCCCTCTCTTTGGGAGTGCAGTTTTCCATGGCTCTCCCTTCTGCCCAGCCATTTTAGTGAAGACTGCCCTTCTCCTGGACATGACCTTGGGCCTCCAAGGCTCCAACCCTAAACATCGCCTTTGTAATCACATTCCTCCTGGGACAACCACTACTCATTCAAGGCCTGAAGAGGCCCCAGAGGCTGTGGGCCCACCTCTCGGTGTAGGATACACTGATCACTGGGTCCGGCTTCTCTCTAGTTCCCAGTGCCCAGACAGAGAGCATTCTGGGGGAGAGGGATACCTGGGACAGAGCTCCCCCAATCTATAAGCTGCTCTGAGTTCACTGTCCTCCCTACCTGAGGACCCTTGAACCATAAGCATCTCCTTCAAACTGACCTCAGGGCCTGTCTGTTGGATGAGCAAGACTTCAAGCTTCTCCCTATCTCTGTGAGACCTAAAAAGCCCACTCAAGCCAGGGCGAAAGCCTGTGGCAACTTCTGGGGACCAACTTGAGGCAATGACCAGGCTGGAGTGTCCTTTACCCTGAAGTCCAAACAGATATTCCCAGAAACCACCACACCACTTTTTGATCTGAAACTTTTTTAGTTTTGTTTATTAAGGCAGAGACTCATATAGTCTTGGCTGGCCTCCACCTTGATATACAGTTGGGAATGACCTTGAATCTCCCCCACTAAATGCTGGGATTAAAGGCGTGCACCTTCACCAACCACCTGGCAACAGTTTCTCTACATAGTCCTGGCACTCACTATGTAGTCTAGCCTGGCCTTGAACTCATAGAGATCTACCTGCCTCTTCTTCCCTGGTGCTGGGATTAAAGGCATGCACTACCACAAATGGCACTCCACCTAGCTTGTTAAAATTTATTTTTGGGGACAGGGTCTTAATAAGCAGCCCAGGTTAGCTCTGAACCCTTGATCTTCCTGCTTCCCTTCCCAAGTATTGGGATTACTGGCCTGCATCACCACACACAGTTTGATCTCACCTTCTTATTACCATACTACATTGTCCTAGGCCTGGCAGAGACCAATGACTAAGTCACGACTCAAGTGTTTTAGCTCCCCTCCTGACACAATGATGCCAGGACTCAATGAAGAAAAAGCCGTGGCACCTGGTACACAATGATGTACTATCAATGAAGCCTCTGCCCGCCTTTCCTGCCAATCAACGCTTGCGCCCATATCCCCTACATGTGAAAAGTCCTTGGGTGCTTGGATGCTGTGTGAGTTCTGAGGTGTTAAAGCAATTGCCAACCCAGCTTTCCTGGGTTTCCCTAGCCCCTCCTGGGATTACCTCCCCCTTCACCCTCCATGAGCTCCCCACCCACCTGCACATGCTAGACTTCCGGGAGCTGGAGCTGCTGGGTGATGAGGGTGGTGTCTGGTATGACCAACTGTAGTCAGAGCCCTTCAGATCTTTGATTACCTGGACAGAGACATGAGGGCGGTTATGAGAGTCAGCTCCTAACCTGCAGAATTATCATGCATGCTTCAGAGAGCTGGCAGGGCCCGACATCCTCCACTCTGTCCTCAACTATGAACCTCAGGAGATGACGCTGAAGATCTCAAGCCACCCTAGCCTTCTCCTAACGCTGGCTTATTATTGAGCCCCGTCCACCAGGAAGGAGACAAGGGACCAGCAGGTGCTCCCAAAGACTCATGTCATGGAAATGCTGGGAGCGCCATGACATCAGGGGTTGAGACAGTCTCTGGACTTTTCTGAGTCTTGTTTTCTCCTGTGAACTGGAGCTAGCTCAGAACACCGTTGAAAGAACTCAGTAAGGCAACCTGAGGGGGGTGTGCTACAGAGTGTGGGGTACATAGAAAGTTCCCAACCACAGGGGCTGTCTAGTGCAGTGTGTGCCTCTGTGAGGGTGGGTTTGGTTCTATGGGAAGGGATGGTGTTCTGGGAGTGGATGGCAGCTAGCCAGGGGTCTCTGTTTTGAAGAACCAAGCCCCAGGGACCTGGCTTCTGCCCATCTGTGTTGCTCTGAGCCCTACTGGGTCCTGAGCACTTCATACGTCACTTGGGCAGGTATTCCCAGAAACCTCCCAGGGGCTGTTGGACAGTTTCTGGTCGTCTTTTCCCAAGTGCCTCCCCCAAACACCTCCCTCTTTTATCTACTCTCTCCCTACACGAGGGTAGGACCGTCTCTTCCCTGGTCCCGGTCTCGGCCCTTGACTCCAGGGGTAGCCGCACCTGCTCACTGGCGGGAGGCAGCTTGTGGGGTTCCGCGGTCAGTACCACCAGGTCGTCAATGATGCCCTGCAGGTGGGTGATCTCTCCCAGCATGGTCAGCTCGCCATTCTGAGGAAGGAGTCAGTCAGTCCCTAGGCCCCCACACCTGGCCACCCACTCCGGAGACACAGGCCTGGTAGGCCTCTCCTCTCTTGCCCTTCCCTGATCATCAATGCTGATTCAGGCTGGGCCTGTACCTCCAGGGTAACTCATGTGGACCATCTGTCTAGATTCAGCCAGAGTGTCCTAAGCTATAAGACCCGCTTTCAGGCCAGATAGGCTGGGCCCTGAGTGAAGTCACCTAAGATCCCCAAGAAGCAATCTGGAAGGTTAAGAGGTCTACCCTGGGTCTGTCCCCTGGCCCTCCCCAGGGGGGAGGGTCCAGCTCATCAAGCGACCCACCACCACAGGTTGAAGGAAGGTAATGAAGGTGCAGAAGCGGCCCCGCTCCTCGATCAGCGCTCGGCGCACCGCCTGCTTCTCTGTCTCTTCCAGGAGCAGGTACATGTCATTGACGTCTTGCAGTGCGCTGTCCAGCTGAGGCTGCAGGTCTCCTTTCCCTGCAGGGGTTGGGAGGAGAGGCCGCGCTGGGGACGCTGGCCTGGTTGGCTGTACCCATGGCTTAGGCCCCTGTGGTGGTGTTTTTGGCTGTGTGGTTGGGGACAAGGGAGCCAGGGAGCATGGAGCAGACTCTAAGGCTTGTTGGAGGGGCCGGTCCCACCAGAGCAGGCAGAGAAGACACGCAGACAGACAGACAGACAGACAGACACAGCAACACCAAGCTGTACAGCCACCTGGGATCTGCAGGCTAGACTACAGGGAGGCCAGCTGGAGGCCTCTATCACTCAGGATGCTTTAACTGGCCCAGCAGGGTGGCCCTGACCTCAAGAGAGAGGGGAAAATGGTTGAAAGCAGGACAAAGGAGAACAGGGTGGGGCTCAGCTCAGCTTCAGGCCAGGCCATTAAGAGGTGCAGGGTCAGGAGCTGTAGCTGGGCCTGGGGAGCAAAGAGGAGTGTCTCAGCATGGGTCATAACTCAGCTCAGGACCAGTGCACAGGCTAGCAAGAGCAGCACAAAGAAGCAGCGAGAGACAGAGAGAGGCCAGAGGATGACGTGGAGTAGACCGTGAGGGGGAGGTGACAGGTGACCTGGGACCCTCACCCTGCCCAGCCAGTGAACCCCTCCTGGCCTGGCAGACTGACCCAGCAGTGGCTTGGGACTCATCTCTGGCCAGGGGTCCCAAGGGAACCAGGGGAAGCGTGCCCCAGGCCCCTCCCTTGGTCTGGAGAGGTTCCTCCCAATGGCCCTGAGCTGGGGGGTGGGGGCGGAGTTTGACAAATGCGACAGGGAGGGAAGGAGCAGCCGAAGGGACGGACATTTGACTTACCAAGCAGCTCTACAGGACGGATGTGGGAGGAGGAGAGGAGACAGAGAAAGAAAGAATGTGTGAAAGACAGCCAGATGAGCCACTCCTGGGGAGGGGTGGGGGCCTGGGCAGTCTGGGGTGCTGGGTGCTCCCTCAGTCCCACCCGACATGTTGGAGTGTCCTGTGTTGGGACCGGACCCCCCTGGCCAGGATGATGCCCTGGGGGTGCTCCAGAGGGTGGTTGGGGCTACGGAATGGGGCCCGAGGGACTGGGCCTCTGGGGGTGCTGGGGGCTCTACCTTTGCGCGCTTTCTTCTGGAGTTTCAGTGTGTCCGATGACTTCTTCTTGATTTCATGCCTGGCTCGTTTGTACTCTGCGCAGGGGCGAGAGGGGAGCTATAGTCAGGGGTTCCCTGTGGAGAGGTTCGGGGACCCCCTCACCCCCGCACCGCTGCAGAGCTCCACCCTACCTTTCGCATGGTCCTTGTCCAGTTGGTTGGCTGACTTCTTCCAGTCTTCAATGCGCTCCTGTAGTGGATTGATGAGACTTTCCAGCAGCGCGCTGTGGGAAAGAGCTGTGGGTTAGGGCTAGCGGGCGGAGCTAGGTCAGGGATGGCCTCGCTAGGCTAGGATACCCCTACGGTCGGCTGTGCCCACTCACTTGGTGAACTGCCGCAGCTTGGTCTCGATGCTGCGGTGGCGCATGCACATGCGCGTGAGTGCTGAGCCAATGTCCCGCGTGGCCCCTGGCAAGGAAGCAAGCTGCATGGGAAGGGGCCTGGCTGGGGGCCTCTGCAGTCCCGGCCTCGGGCCACGAGGGGGCGCGCTGTTCCACAAAGGCCGACCCTGCCCCGCCCCCATCACCGGCAATCCTGTATCCCTGGGGACTTGGGCTGGGATATCGGGCTATCCCAGCCTTCGTTGGCTTCAGGTGCCCTGCTAGCCAGTCCCGGAGCCTTCCCTATTTCCTAGCTGGGTGAATCACCCAAGGAAAAGCCAGCAATATTTCTGAATGGTCCTACTGGGACCCCGGTATGTGCAGCAGACTCCAGGGGCAGCCACCGTGGGTTGTGTTACCGCTTAAAAGTACTGAAGCCCAGGCGCTTGCTAGATGAACCAGGAGGAAAGGGGCCTCCAAGTCCCCAAGGACTATTCACCTGCCCCATACAACTCGCAGAAGGCCCATGGGGATGGTTGAGAAACCATAGGGCCGCCAACAACTGCTACTGAAGGGCTAACTGAGCGGTCCACAGCAAGAGGGTGATCTCCTGGTAACAACATCCCTGTCACTGCTCACCTGTCCCATGCCATCACAGCAGACGCCAAGGTCTCCATTCTGGGCTTTGTGTCCTTCCCACGGCCCATATCCCTTTCCAGCCTCCCGGCCCACTGGGCGCATCCCCCACCTCCAACCACGCTCCCTCCCCACCTCGGGTGTTGGTGGCCATGTCAGCTACTTTCTGGAAGGCATCTAGGAAGGCCACAGCAGCCAGCACGGTGGTCCTGGGGAGATACACAGTGGTCAGCAGGCGAGAGGCCCTTCTCTAACCCATCCCTTCCCAGCGTGGACAACCCTGCACAGCCTCACCTCAGCTGAGAGTGGAGCTTCGCAGCCTTGGAGTTGAAGTCCTCCCAGATGGGGTAGGAGCTCTGTGGTGACGTGAGAGAGGAAGCAAGATGTTGTGAGATGGGGCTACATGTCCAAACTCTAGTTTCTGAGATGGCCCTGTTCCCGCACAGAGGAGGTGCCTGAGCCCTGTGAGGCAAGAGAGGGGCCCGGGGCCCAGGACGGGGCATGAAGAAGTCTGACTGGTTTGCAGTTGGTAACCATGTGCCACCTATGCTCCCTGGGTGGCAGATGGTCTCCTTAGGGGCTTTCTCATTAGGCTCTGGGCTCAGTCCAATGGAGGACACTATATCCCTACCACATGTGGTGGAAGGTGGGCACTGACCTGCTTTCTAGTGCTCAGAGGAGGAGGAGGAGGCGCTGTGGAAGGTGGAGCTTGGCAGAACTAAAGGTAGACAAGGTCTATCTACTGTGGCCCGGAAGCTGCTTTGGGCAGGCCAGTCAACCCTGGCCAGCATTGGTGGCTCACAGGCCCAGGGAGGCCATGGCTGCTACACAGCCTGGTCAGCCTGCCTGGGACAAGTAGGCCCCAGGCTGAATGGGGCCTTGTGCAGCCAACAGAGCCACCTTTTTCCAGCCCCTCCTCTCCCCTCCAGGGGAACAGTGTGGCCTTTATCCTAGCCTGGCCAGAGGCTCTATGCTGGGAGGGGGTTTCCCAATAGGGAGGTCGGGTTCCTGGTGACTGAGTTGTCCAGTCTGATTAAGGGGCTTTTCTGGCTAATGCTCTTTCTTCATGGCCGCCAGGCCTGGAAAAGTTCAGCCCTGGCCTGGAGGGCCCTGCGGGAGACCTTGCTCTTTGAAGGGGTAGCCCAGGGCTAGCAAAGGCCCAGTCCCTGTCCCACATAGGCTGCCTGGGACTGAGGCTTCTCTCAAGGTAAAAGGGACAGTAGAGCCTCAGGTCCCAGGGACTCAGGGAGGGCTGAGCTTGGCTGGAACCCCAGGGTAGGTCTAGCCAGCATCTCCAGGGACAGCAAGGAGGGCGGGCTGCTTCACAGACCCTCCAAAGCACCCTCTCTCTGCCCAGTCAAGCCAGTGTCAGGGAAAGCAAATATTTGAGAAGTGCACTAAGGCTGGAAGAGGAGGTTGTGGGTGGGCTGTCCCCTCCCACACAGCTCTGGATAAATAGGCCCGGGAGGTCGTCCCTAGCAGTCCCCAGGAGCTAATCCGGGCATTGGTCTCTAGGGGTCTCTCAAGAGGGGGTACTCTCACATCTCCTAAATGCCACTTGGCAGGGAAGCCTGCTAAGACCCCTCTCCAGAGTGTGGAGAAAATGCTGGGCTGCAGGGCGTCCTGTCAGTTCTCCTGGTCCCCAGGCAAGCTGAGTCCCCTCAGCAACCCTTGGGCAGTCCCCTATGGTGGGGAAAAACCATGGTGTTGGGGAAGCAAGCCCAGTTTCCCCTCGGAAGATGGATCCGGACACCTCAGTCTTTAAGGACATGGGCTTCTTCCCCCCGTGTCCCCACGGTTCTTAAAGGACCTCAAAGGCAGAAGAGGGGAAACGGCCGGAATGACAGGTACCCCAGGGAGAATGCCAGCTTCACCAGGCCCAGGATCTAAGCCCCTGTGTGTCATCACTAGCCATGTAACTGTACCACCTGGCCAAGCGTCCTGGGCCAGGCAGTGGCTCAGTCCTTACAACATATGCTCACGCATCTTCCACCACCCTGTGAGTGAATCCTGAATGAAGCCCATTTTCCTGATGAGGATCAGTGAGGTTAACTGATTTGTCTGAGGCCACAGGGATCGGAGCCAAGGTCTGATCTTACATCTGACACATCAAGACAGAGGGATCCTGTTTTCAGGGGAGCAGGGTGATGAGCACCTACATGCACTGCTGGGTGGGGAGGTGACAGGGATGGAGAGACCGAGGAGACACCACAGCATGAGGACTGCTCTGGAGCGGAGGAGTAGAGGGAGCTGTCAAGTGACTAGTATGAGACAGAAGTAGCTGTGGCTGAGATGGAGTGTGTGGCTTTGGGGGGTGACCCTCCCTGGGCATGCACCCCCCGCCCCAGCCACAGGTTTCTTCAGCTGTAAAATCAGAAGAGACACAGCTCCCTTACAGGGCTTGTGTGTGTGGGCTCCTAGGGGGCACTTAGTGTGGGCGGATTGAAATTGGTTAAGAGGGCAAGAGCCCCCCACCTCTCTGCTAGGAGCCCTCCCCCACAGCCAGGGTCCATGCGTCTGTGTGATACTCCCCATTCTGGATTACGATGAGCCCATTTTTCTGGATAGCCCAGTGTGGGGTGGGGGCCCCGTTGCCTCTACTGACTAGGCCTCTGGCCCTAGGCAAGTTCAAGTCTCTGGCTTGAGAGAGAAGGCCGGGTGAAGTAGCTCTCCAGGGCCCTCCCAGCCTCTGTCCATGAGGTTGAAGATATGATTGCGGAACCCCCTCCCAGGCCATCCCTCAGTCCGGGGTTGGGCTCTCCGGTCACGAGTGAGACAGCCTGAAGCGGTTTTCTGAAGTCCAGTCAACCAGCCTTGAGGTGGCCGGTCCCCTCTATCATGCCAGGGTCCCTGATCACATGCATGCCACTGATAAAGGCACATCGTGTGTGATGTGACAACACTTGCTAAAGCCTCTTCCATCCTGTCCCCACGCATCTAGAAATCTGGCCTGCCACTGAGCCTGAGCTCCTTGCTGAGACTGGACCTGGGTCTCATCGGAGTTCCTCGCAACTGACGGAAATGGAGGATACCGTCCTGCTGCTGCTTCTGGGCAGAAGCGACTGCTTGCTGCAGTGTTGGCCGAGTGGCTGCCAGTGGGAGGCAGTGCCGGCGCCTCCCACCCTCTGCCAGCCCAGGAGTGGCCAGGGGAGGTGGTCTGGGTTACCCAGTTTCAGAAAAGGATGCTGGCACCAAGATTATAACGCTTATAAGACGGGCAGAGAATGCTGCGGGCCAAGAAAGGAGCCCTCAGGTTGAGCTGCCAGGGAGGGGGGGGGGGTCCCAGGGGAAAGTACAGAACTATGGGGGGGCACTGACATGCTGCTAAGCGGCGAGTCCCAGGACAGTGTGCTTTCAGGCCTCTTTTTAGGGGGTAAGGATCTGGACGATATGCCTCTCCTCACCGGGGATGTTCCCTCAGCAGCACTGGGAGGGGGCCCCAATCTCTCGCCTCTCTGCAAGCTACCACCTTCCCAAAGCACTTGCCTGAAACCCTTGGGTAGGTGCAGCTGTATGTGGGTTCTGCAGCCCCCAGGGTCTAGTAGGATTCTGGGTGGTGTGTGTGTGAGCCTAAGGTGGGGAAGTGGGGAGGCTCAGGAGTTTCTGTGCAGGGCCTAGTTCCTTCGCTATCTGCCATCCTGTTCCTAGACGAAGAAAGGAGTGTGGTGAAGGGCAGGAACATTGGCTCTTGACTCCCACCCTGCCACTGAAGCTAGGCTCTCCCTGCCTCGTCAGTTTGGAGCAGTCCTGTCAGACGCTGGCCTCTTTTGGGGTGAGGGAGAATTTGGTTAAATTAGGGTTGAGGTCAGAAGCAGGATCTAATGGTCTCCTTAATGACCTTGAGCCATTCCCAGGCCTCAGTTTCCCCATCTGAAAGGGGTGCCAGCTCAGTCTGACCTTGAGTGATCAGGAAGTGGGGGTTGCTGAAAACGTTTCCCTTGGCCCCGGGGTTGCTTCACCAGCACCGAGCCTTCTCCCTGCCTCCTCCCAAGGTGGATTCAGTCCTATCCTTGGGCTGCAGGGATGGCCCCACCCGAGGTCTGGAGTACTGGAGCTTGCTGGGGTTGTTGGTGGGGGGTGGGGCTGCGTCCACTCAGAGACCGAGGCTGGCGGGGAAAGAGTTAACGGTTCTTTGCTTTATTATTTTTTCCTGCCTTGGCGGTGACAGCATTGTCTGGGCTTTGGGGCGTCGGGGTACGTGTGTGTGGGGGCATTGTGGTGGAAGGGGGCGGAGGCCCGAGAAACCTTGGATCCGTTAAAGGGACTTAAGGGTCGGTCCTGGAGACAACCCAATTCATAGTTTAGGGGTCTGGGGCACAGGGAGCTCGCGGGTGCTCAGCCTTGGATCGGGATCGTATGGAACGACCTCACGGACACCCCAGCCTGCGAGCACTCACCCCCTCACCCGGACCCAGACAGGCACCCAGAGACCTGAATGCAAGGCGGGCGCAGCAGGACAGGCTCAGACAAGGGCACGGACACACACACACACACACACACACACACACACACACACACACACACACACACGCACGAACATCGCGCCGCACGGCCACAGCGGGACACGGCTGCCCGCCACGCGTCCCTCGGAGGGGACCCGCGCCCGGAGCCCGCCCGGGGGTACCTTCATGTCGTTGACGATGGCCTGGAAGAGCCCGCCCAGGGCGCCGCACTCCTTCTCTGCCGTCTCCATGCTGGGGCCGGGCGCGCAGCAGCAGGGCGCGCAAGGGGCGCGGGGAGCCGCGCAGGGGAGGGGCCGGGCCGCCGCGGGCGCTGCTCCGGGGCCGCGCCGGGGCTCCCGCCTCGGGGCCGCGCTCTCAGCGGCCGGCAGCGCCGCGCTCCGGGGTTGCGGGCCGTGGGCGGGCGGCGCGGGCCATGGCTCGGTGAGGCTGGGGGCGCGGCGCGGGCAGTTCGCGGCGCAGCCTCGGCGCGGGCACTGGAGCGGCGGCGGCGGTAATCCGAGCCGCCGAGGCTTGGGCGTCACGTGGGCGCGGCGGAGGGAGGGCCGCGGGGAGGGAGCGCGGGAGGGGGCTGTGGGAAAGGCCGGGCGGGCGCGGGCCCATTCACGGCCAGAAACCAGGGCTTTGAAATCCGAGCCCTGGCGCTGCCAGACTGGTCGGGCTAGAGGGGCCGGCGGGCGCGGGCGCCACCGCGGGTCCGGGCGGCGCAGGGGCGGGGCCCGATCAGCCCCCGGCGGGAGCGGCCCCCAGCTTGTACCTTCAAGGCCTTGGGCTCGCTAAAGATGAGCCCCCGCCGTGGATGAGGTCCTTAGCGCACCCCGCCGGACCGACGGCTAACGCGGAGCAGGCGCCTAGAGGGGAACGGGAGCTGGCTGCGTTGGAGCTGTCCACCCCACAGGCCATCCATAAACTCCAGCCCTCCAGTACAAATGTCCTTCCGCTCCTTTTCTAACTGGTGCCGATGCCACCTGGATTGGGGGTGGAAATAGTGATGGTGTCCTGGCCCAACTTCCTCGTGAGTAGGGGTCTTTGTCAGACCTGCAGTGTAGTGTGTGGGGATGCACGCATGTGCACGCGGGCGAGGGCAAATACTGCCGTCGTCCTGGAGACTCCAGGTGAACCTACTCTCATGGGGGACACATAGAGCTCTAGGGAAAAGCAGGCACAAACTCCTAGCGACTAAAGGGACACAGTAGGCAATTAGGGGTTTATCCGAAGGCCAAGCCATGAGGAGCCCAAGCCTGTGACAGGTACAGAGGTTCTCTGAGCTAAATCAAAGGTTGGGGAATCCATCTCTGACTACTTTCCTCCCACTAGTAATCTGCAGTGTCCTGCTGTGCGATCCCTGCCTATGGGGACATCCACATTGCACAGGGAATCAGAAACCAGGATTAAGGAATGGGAGTAGAGCCAAGAGGAAGGTGCTGGGCCTGGGAAGAGCTGAGCCCTGGACCCACATCCCCATCAGGTGAATGAGCAGGGCCCAGCATGAAGCCAGCTTTCCAAGGCCCCAGGGCAGCAGCTACAGCATCAGGCTAGGTATAGGTGCCAGCAAAGAAAGGAGCAGGCGGGTTTGGTTAAGGATTCTGTCATTTCTTTATTGGGGCAGGGATGGACATCATTCTGTAGAGGTCTTTGTGCTGGTCTGTGTGCATCATCATCCACGTAGATGTACATATACATAGACACCATGCCAGTGCTTTGGGGCCAAGGTCAAGCTCTTCTCACAGGGGAATTAGAAAGAGGCTGCTTCAGATTCTGAGGCTGTGGCCTGACTCAGGAGGGAAGCCACTGGTCCCAGGCCAGGGTGTACCTGGCAGTGCTGGGGTCCAGGCGCTCCGCTGGGAGGAGCTGGGGTTGACGGAGCAGACTGTTCCCCTCCCTATCCTGGGCTGGTGGTCAGGTCCAGCCCTGCCTGAGGCAGGTTCTCAGGCATCTTGTGGCCTCAGCCTGGAGACCCTGAGTGCTTCAGGGCCCACCTGGGCCCTTTCCATGCCAGGCACATCAGAGGACAACTCTGCGGTCCAGGTGGTCCCCACGCCCGCTGCGCTGGTGTCTTACTTCCAGGTGCTGTCTCTGGACTTTCTCAAAGTGCTGCAGGAGCTCTGTGTAGTCGATGCTGGGGGAGTCACCTTTCTGGGACTTGGGGGCAGCTTTCAGACTGTCTCTGGGAAGATGGGCAGAAGTCAGAATCAGTATCTGCATCATGGTAGGTTCTGGTGGGAGTCAGCTTCTGGGCATGTGTGTCCCTGCCCAGCAATACCTTTACACCAGCCAGACCCATAGTGCTTGGGGTCCCATGTCTACCCCCTTTCCTGCAGCTGGTGGGAACAGCCAATACACTGCTTGAATATCTCTCAGCCTGTGGGCTGTTGATGGCGCCCAGAGCAGGCATTGCATGGGGAAGCATTTCCTGTTTACCAGTGGCTCCCTTTGGGGTGAGAGCCAGGGCTAGCAGCCAGCCAGGAAGCCAGCTGGGGCCTGGAACAGGGTCTGGAGAGAAGGGGGAGGTAGCAGCTCAGCCCTTTCTCAGTGGCATGGCTGGTGCTGCCGACAGCTGGGATCACTGAAGTCTCTGCTGGACCTGCAACCTGGCAGGGCATTGGGTCCCAAGGCCTGCAGTCACTACTGTCCCCAGAGAAGAGCTTATCTCACCAGTGAACATGCCGATGGCACCTGCATCCTGCTGCTCCCATTCTCCTTAGCTGTTGTATATAGCCACACAGGCTGTGCACCGTCTATCTACAGTGCACGTGGTCCTCCCAACTCTCACATCAACTGTCTCTCCAGCACAGCCTTAGGTGCCCCCATTCCCCCTTCCCTTACTGGCTTGGAAGCCCTGGCAAAGCCCTGGCAAAGGGTTTCATGAAGACTGAGGGCCACTCAGCTACGCAGACTTCCTGGGACCTTTGAGTTGGTGAAGAGTTCCCAGCATGGCTGGAGGTAGGCAGGCCTGGCCTAGACATTTGACCTTGGGCATGTGACTCCATTTCCTAATCTGTAAAGGAGGCTGCCACAGGAGCCATGCCATGGTGTGGATATAAGTTCCCTCCTGATATTACATGAAAGACTTGCCTGGTGTCCAGCCCCAGCTCAGGTATGAGACGGGCAGCTATACACAGTTCTGCCACCCCAAGGAGAGCAAGCAGCCCAAAGCCTGGTGCACCTGGCTGCTGTCTAGACTAGGGAGACACAACAGAGCTCTCACAATCACACCTTCCTCAGTGAGGTTGGCTGGATTAGAAAAACCAATGGCTGAAGCCAGAAGGTGTTGCGGCCTGCTCAGTTTCAGGACAGGATCAGGGCGCAACTCCCAGATTCAACTTTGGGGAGTTGAGTCTACCTTCCACATGCTAGCCCACACTGCTCCTTCCTTTCTTTAAGGAAGACACACTGCCTGAAAACATCTTAGTATCTGTGGCCGATGTTTCCCTGGGCCTTGAGCCATGGCCTCCTGAGCCAGGGTTTGACCACTGTTGGTTGACATGTGAAAGTGGCCTGGTGATGCCTACCTGGTTGTCATTTGGGGGCTTCTGCTGCTGGTTGACTCCCCTGGGAATGGGAGAAGGGGCCTCTCCAGCCCAACAGCTATCGGCAGAGGGAACAACCCAGACTCCTAAGGGGGGCAGAGGGAATTGGAGCTTGTAGCCCTAGGTCCAGGGTGTGGCTGTTAGACAAACAATTTAATCTGGGACAGGGGAGAGATTCAAGGCCACAAAGATGACACTGAGGGGTGCCTATGAGTCTACATGCTATCTTGACAATACCCTTAGAAATCTTGGGGCCTAAGTCCAGAGCGAGGACTAATAAGAGGGTTTGGGGAGTGTTGTTAGTTTTGTCAACTTGGCACAAACTAGGGTTACTCGGGAAGAGGGAACTTCAACTGAGGAATCGCCTCTATCAGACTGGCCTGTAGGCATGTCTATGGGCATTTCTTGATTAATGACTGATGTGGGTGGTGCCACCCCTGGGCAAGGTGGTCCTGGGTTGTATAAGCAAGTAAGCTGAGCAAGCCAGGAAGCCACCTTCCTCCACGGTCTCTGCTTCAGTTCCTGCCGTGGCTCTCAGTGACAGACCATTATCTGGAACTCTGAGACGGAATAAACCCTTTCCTCCTCAAGTTGCCTCTGGTCAGTGTTTTGTCACAGCAACAGAAAGCAAACTAGGACAAAGATACCCAGGGTGGGGGCTGGGGAAGCGGCTGGACCTTGCTCTCTGGGACCTCAGAGTAGTGAGCTGTTCTGCCCCACGGTAGGGGGATCCTTCCCTGCCATGATCCGCCTTGCTGTTTGCTTGAGACTGCATCTCATGTACCTCAGGCTGGCCTTTATAGCCATGGACACCTTTGAACTCCTGACTCTCCCGCCTTTACCTCTCCAGTGTTTGGATTACAAGCATCACCCTACCCATCACAATGCCATGCTCTCTTCCCCATAGTCCTCAGGTACTGTAATGGACACCTGGCTGACATAGCAGGGTGGAGTGGTGATTCCCCAGTTTAGAGCTGGCACGTTCCCCTGCCATCCCACCCATATATCTGCCACCAGCTTTCTTTTAGGGAACCCCTCTTGCCTCCCTGAGGGTGGTTACGAAGCCTGAGAGTGGCCTATGGCCCCCAAGCCTAGTGAGAACACAGGGAGGTATGGGTGGCAAGTGTATAAACTTCCCCAGCTGTTCTGCTTGCAGGCCAGCTGTCTGCCAGCTGCCTGCCCCACCCTGGGCTGGGAATGCCCACAGCCCCTTTCCAGAGTGGAAGCTGCCCCTCTGCACCCAAACCTGCAACCTGACTCCTCCTCCAGCTGTCTAAGGTTCCTTACCACCCACTGTTTCCATGCCTGTATCTACATTTGACTTTCCCAGCTCCTTGCAAAGGCAGGAAGGCTGAGAACACCCCAACACCTCCTGCCCATTTAGTCCCCATGTGCATTTATCAAGAAACTGGGAGCCCAGAGAGGGTATGGAACATGCCTGAGGCCACACAGCAAAGCTATGGAGAACTTGGGCCAGATCCTATTCCAGGCCTGAAACCATTTACTGACCCACGTAAGAGTCTTCTCCACAAGAGTCCATTCCTTGGGCTCAAGAGTATCTTGTTGGACCACACAGAGGTCAAGGAAACTCTGGTACCTAGTTTCTCTGAGGATTTATCCTGGCTTGACCGGGACAGCTTTCCCTTCCCCTCCCCTCCCAGACAAGAAAGTGGCTCTGGGAATTGGCAGGGTTTGTTGCCTGGTCTGAGGCCTCTCCCAGGGCAGTGCCCTTCCTCCACCTTCCCCTCATCAGTGCCTGTAGAGGGCAGGCCGAGGAGGCATGCTGTCACCACAAGACCTCTCTCCTCTCAGAAGCAGGAGATGCTCATTTGGGGAATCCAGACCAGCCCAAGCCTGCAGTGGCTTTCCTGTATCCTGGTATGTATACTCAACACACCAAGTATTCCAGACGTCACTTGGTTGAAACTTGGAGCTGACAAGACACAGTCAGCACAGGCTGACTCGGAAAGGTGCTGGGAAGGGTGGACTGGGCAGCAGGCTTATCCTGAGGCTGTCTGCATCTACCCTCAGGGCAAATGCCTGAGGCCTTCGCTGCAGCAAGGCGCCAGGCCTGCTGAGTGGCTCCAATGGCCTAGGAGGGAATTCTAGACACACAGGGCAGCTGGTGCAAGCTGGGTGCACTCCATTCAGCGTAAATCTTCTCAGTGGCTCTGCTTGTTTCCATGGTGACCTGACAAGTGAAATTTTCCATCTCCAATGCCAAATGCCTGTGGATGAGGCGAAGCCTCCAAGGGTTACCAAATATAGACACAGCCCAACAGGCTGTGGGGCCAGGGCCAGCAGAGGGTTCAGGGTGGGAGCTTGGACCCCCCCCCTGCCCAGAGGATGCCAGGCTGGGCCAGTCAGACATGCTCTTCCTGAGAGTAGGACCCTAGCAGAGTAGTGCAGGTTCATTCTTGCCTCCTACTCCTCTGGATTGTAGTGGGAAGGTCCTAGTGATGCTGGGGCTCTCAGAGGGTCAGGTGAGCATCTACTAGAATGGAATGATGAGGCATCTAAGCCGGGAGGTGCCTAAGACTTTGCTCTACCTGGCTCTCGGGACCCCTCACTCACTCTCCATCCCTGGAGCTCCTCTCTCTAGGGGCCTCTGCTGGGCAAAGATCTCAAACTGAGGCCTAGTCTCTCTGAGCTCCCCCAAGCTGCTCAGAAAAGCACAGCTATGTACTTCTGCCCCATAAACACTCCCAGAACCTCCCGTCTTGGGATTTGTTGTGGATTTGAAGACAAAAGAAAGGTAGTTGTGGGGTGGACAGGGTTGATATGACAAAGGGGTATAGGAACAGGGCACTTCAGCAAGCCCCTAGGGTCTCCCATGATATAGGCCTGGAGGCAGAGGGCAGTGCCCTGGGCCCAGCACTCACTCAGTCTGCAGCAGCTCTGGGTTGGGCACACACTGGAGCCGGTGAGAGAGCAGCTGGAAGGCACTGCTCTGGGGCAGCAGCATGAGCAAGCCATACAGGGCCTTGATCAGGTATGGGTTGTTCTTCACATCCAGCAGTTGCAGGCGCAGATCTGCAGCAGGGTAGAGGTCAGGGGTCAGGGATCTTGGCCCTGCTCTGGAATACACTAGCCCAGGTCCCCTGCCTTAGCCTGTCTGGAGAGGACTGGAAGCATCCCAGACCTGGTACTGCCAGGCTGAGACATACCTGCCTTAGGATGAAGCAGTGGCTCCTCCCTAGCCATCCAGGCCTGGGCCCTTATCTCTCACAAAATTTTAGCCATTTCCATGACCTAATTTCTCCCTACCCAGCCATTTGACTGCCCTATCTAGCAGCCTCCTCAGCCTAAGATCCCAAACCTGTTGGGCTAGGCCCACCTCCCCTAGGCTCAGCTGCTTCCTTGGTAATGAGGGCTGGGGGTGGGGGCTTGTAGAATAACAGATTCCCCAGTTGGCTCTGCACGTGCCAGCACGTGAGCTATAAATAGGGTGAGCTGGAGAGAAAGAGTGGATTAGGGCTTTGCTAAGGGAGGGCAGGAGGGAAAATGCCTTTTTGTGTAGTGAGGCATACACCAAAGCCCAGAGTGTCTGGGAGGTGATTTGGATATCCAACTTAGACATAGCCACTCACCGCCCCACCCCTTCAAGGGCAGGGACACTCTTGCTCTCTGCCCAGGATGTATGTCAACCCTAGGAGTCTGGACCTGCTAGTGGCCAGCTGCATCTCAAGGTGGCTGCAGCCTATCCAGGGCCTGATGGAGAGTGGACAGGAGAGCTGCTTTCCCTGTCCTCCTGGCCTTTGTAGTACCATCGCTCCTCCTGCATCTTAGACCTTGGCAGACCTTATGTGTAGATAATGAGCCACACCTTCTAGAGAGTGGGTCTTGCCTCCCAGCAGGAGTTGGGCAAGGAGTCTGGGAGGATGCTGGGAGTCTGAGGGGTCAGGCCCTGGTGCCAGGTAGCAGAGGACTGGGTGGCCTCTCTTATCCCAAGAGGCAGAAGTCATAGGTACCCATGATATGGTAACATCCATATCTGATATTCATCCAAGTTTCCCAGCACAGAACTCCTACAATCTTCAGTCTCTGGAACAAAGCGTCTTGCATGCTGATGGGTTGAAGGGTGAGCTGATCACCAAGAGCCAAAGTCAATCAACCATGCGTAAATAATGAAGCTCCCATAAAAACTCCGAATTAGGTTGGGAAAGGCATGCCCTCCTCTTCCTCCGATTCCACTGTAGTGTCCTTTATGAGAAGCAGTAAATGTGCTTCCAGAGTTCTGTGAACCACTCAAGCAAACTAATCAAACCCAAGGGCTTGTGTGAGCCCTCGTTTAGAGCTGGATAGTTAGAAGCCGAGGACCTATGAGACTGGATGCTAGCTCCAGATAGGCTGTAACTGGGGACTGACTTGCATTGGAGGATGCTTAGCTAGCTGGGGGAGCAGCGAGGAACAGCTGTTGGGGTCACAGAAGAGTTGATCTGCAAGGTGTGTGCACAGCACAACTTTCTACCATGCACCCAGCTCTGGAAAAGCCTGCACCTACTTCCAGGTGTTTCTTCCCTTGAGCCTAGAGGACACTAGGCCTGCCTTGCATCTTTGCGGGCAGCACCTTCCCCTTCTACTCGAGGATGAACTGCTCAGGGCTTCCTCTGGATCCGCCTAGACCTGCCTTCAGGGGAGCCCCTCTACCTTGTGGGGCCGGCCCTCAGGAAGTGAGATGCTAGGCAGGGCATGCTTTGGACAGGTTGAGAAGAGGGTTTCCCTCCTGCTCTGCTGTCTCTAGGGCCTGAGTCACTGCAGCACCTGCTGCTTGGAGCAGCTGGTCCTTTAACTGTGAGGGAGCTGGGAAGGAGGATCTTTGAGGCCCTGAATTTTCTTTTTGGTCCCAGGCTTATTGCTCAGACCAGAGAAGTTGCCAAGGAGCTAGAGGTCCAGGTGGCCACCTAGGCTAGGAAGGTGGCTACAGCCAGGGCTGCCTCTGGCTTCTCTACCACACTGTCAACACATGTTATTCAGAGTGCTTTCCGCTTTGGGGAGCAGACGCTGCATGTGTGGAGGAGCCAAGAGCTGTGCTCGCCCAGCTAGTGCTGCTTCTGCACATTCAGCCTGGTGTTACTCACTAGGCAGCTCCCGCCCATTGGCTCCTGGCAAATGCTATCTCTCCCTCAGGAGAGGAGACAGCACAGCTCCTGGATGAGCAGGAATACATGTAAGGGGTGCCCAGAACCCCAGAGAGTCAGGGTCTGGTTTTAATATCTGATGGGTTTCATGTCAGCACTGGCTTTGAGGAAATAGACAAAATTAAGTTCTGATGCCATGCATACCATCCCACTCCAGTTGGCTTATCAGCAATCACTGTCATCTTTTACTATTACATTCTTGACAATCTAGAACACTCCTGGGGTCATGGCCCTCTTTTCTGTCTCCAAGTTCAGTCAAGATGGTATCTGAACTTGGCTCTAAACCTCCACCTCTTCCTCTAGGCCAGCTGAAGGCCACGGCAGGTCTGTGGCCCTGTTAGAGGCAGGGGTCCGGACAAGGGCTCTTACATGTAAAGATGGGACACTCGATCAGCTGCACCAATTTATCCACCTCTGTGAGGAAGTCCACGGTGACTTCCAGGTCCCCGCTGGGTGGGCGGTCAAGGAAAGTCTCCCCATTCAAGTGTCTTTGCCCAAGGAGCGACAAAGGGTGGACCCCAGGGCCTGGGCTCAGAATTCCATGTGTCCCTCCCTGAGACCTAGTTTCCAGTGCACAGCCTGGCTCTCTTGAAGTGGATTAGCACACGAAGAATATACATCTACTCTGCCTTTCTGCCCTTCTAGATGGGATGTGGCCCAGCTGTCCCTTTCACATGGGTGCTTGGATTCTGCTCCCACAGCTGCTGTCCTCTCTCTTCCTGGGCTCAGGAAGACATTTGCTGTGGTCCTGTAGCTCTGCAGAGAGGACTGGGCTACAGAGGCTCCTGGTTTTTGTCTGAGAGGATAACTCATTAGCAGGCTAGGGAAGCTTGGGAACTGGCCAGTGGGCTCTTGGTCTCTGGGTCACACAAGTGCCCAAGAAGGGCAGGCTTGGGCTTTGGAAGGGTGTCAGGCAAGAACACATTGGACCCTTCACTGAAGCCTTCTGGCCCATTACATCAAGAAGTCAGTCTTATTTCCTGAATATTGTTCTGATCCTAGGTCATAAGTTAGGTTCAAAGATAAGGGTGTTTTGCTTCTCAGTGGTAGATTATGCGTGGTGGGCTCCTGGCCCTTCTTGAAGCTTCCAAAGTTTTGCCATGTGACCCAGCCCCGCAAGTCTCCCAGCATGTTTCTGTAACAGTGCCTTTTCTGTCCACAGAAGGGGCTAGCAGGAGATACAGGGAACTGAGGAGTACCGTCTCTTCTCTCACTCAGCCTGTCTCTACTCCTGAGTTTTCCAGGCCTAGCTCCCCTTGGGAGGCTCTAAAGGGCCCTGTGTACTGATAACAGCAGCTTCCTGAACACACCCCACAGCATCCCCAGCGGAAGGCCTTAGTGATGTCTGTCCCTAGCCCCGGAAGCCGAGTACAGGAAGATGGCAGCAGGGCCACTCCTGCCCTCGCTGGGGGACTGAACGGCAGTGAGAGGATACAACTTCTGGATGAGGTCATAGGCATGCCGGTAGTTCTGGGTGAGGAAGCAGAGCGACACGGTGGTGACTGGGTTGTGGCACCAGGAACGATACAGGCAGCAGAAGAGGTTCTGGCTTTCCTGGGGGAGAGGTGCAGCAGTTAGAAGGCTGGGCTCCCCGTCACTGGGTCCACATAGGACCTACGGAGGGGAGGACCTCGAGGGGCTGTGACATGGGCTCTTGGGGGCAGCTGGGGTGCCAGCTCAGCACTGGGCTGTGTTTGGCAGCCCGGCTGGGAATGAGTTGTCACAAAGGAAACGCTGACGGCTCCTCAGACCCTGTCATTAGCTCCTGGCCTCACAGGGCCACGTGGTGGTGGCAGCAAGGGCCTACTCAAGTGAGCAGACCCTTTGTAAGCTGGCACTTTTGCCTCTGGCAAAATGACATAATTGTCTCTCAGAACTGTGGTTCCAGAGCCTGGGGCTGGAAGAACTTTCCTCAGGGACCAGGCTCCTCTGTCTAGCCTCACGTCCCACCTTCCCCTACTTGGGCGCCTACCTCATGCTCTCAGTGTACCAGGAAACCAGTCCTGAAGCTGAGCCCACACTTAGGGAGCCCTTGAGCCTGAAGAAAATTCTTAAGGCCTCTGCGAATGTCTGCAAGGAACCACAGGAGGAAGGCAGGGCTGTGGCCAGGATCATTCCAAGCCACTTGGCCTCAGATGTCCTCACAGACAAGGGCTTAAATGTCCTTGAACCTCCCAGGGAAGGGTTGAGGTCATGCTGGACAGGGGGCAGAGGGAAAATGGCCCAAACCCAGACTGGGAAATAAATTCCTGGCACTCATGCATCCATGATGGCACTGGTCCCTGTAAGCTGAGGGAAGCCCAATGTCTCGGCCAAATCATGTGGGCCTGTGAGCTGCATGTCTCTCTGATCTTTCTGATCTACCTTTGAGCATCCTTACCCAAAGCCTGGGACAGGAAACAATGAGATACTATGGCTGATGACAGGCATTTTATAAGACAGATGTGTCCAGCTGTGGGAGTGGGGCCAGAGCAAGGAGGAACACAAGGAGAGCAATTAACCCTTTGTTTCCCAGCAGTATTTCAATTTTGACCATGAGAAGGGCCTTTGCTGGGCTGAGTATCCCAGAACCAGCAGAGCCTGTTTCCAAAGGAATAGTGAAAGGTGGATCAGGAATTGGGAAGAGCATGTGGACTTGGCCGTGGGCAGGGAAGACTCCCAGTTTACCCGTCCCCTGGGAACTTCCTGGGACCAGCTGAGGAGTGAGCTGAGTAGGCCTGTGCACCCACAGGCCTAACACTGAGGTCAGAGGAGTACCAGGGTCTTCAGGTCCTTGAGCTGGTTTCTCAGCTGGAAGAGCTCAGTGGAGGTGAGCAGAATAGTATTGAGGGTGTGCACCATGGTGGACGCGAACTTGAGGTCCTCCTCCCGAAGCAGGATGTCTGCCATAGAGTGGAAGATGTTCTCTGCATTCAGCAGGAGGCAGAGCTGCCTGGAAAACAAACCAGAAAAAGTCACACTATTGAGACTTTTCAGGTCCTAGAGGAATCTGCTCTTTTCTAGGGCTGTAGGGCCTCAGTGCTGGAGTGTACGTGGGAATGGGACCTCTGAGCACAGAGAGCCCACTCTTTACTTCCCAACATCACCTACCTTGATCCAGAAACTATGGCTTATATGCTCTATTTGTGTCCCTCCTCCCCTACAGAACAGTCAGGCCTCTGGCTATCAGGGATGCACCAAGATACCTTCCTAGGATTTCACATACATCAACAAATATATGTTATATCGTGTGTCTCCCATATACATCAACAATGCCTCCCTATGCCGAGGTGTTCCTGCCCCTCTTGGACCTTACTTCTCTCTAGACTTCATCTTTATCTGAGAATACCTTCACACACAAATCAGAAAAGCCCCCGGGGGTCAGAGTATTTGTGCTGTTCAGCTGTTGCCTTAGCTAGAGGGATTCCTGCAGGTCTCTGGGCCCAGAAGCATTTGGGGGCTGAATAGACCCTATGTCAACCCAGTGGCACAGGGAGGTGAAGCACCTGGACCATAGCAGTGCCTGGCTCCACTGGCCCCCATATATTTCTTTTTGTAAGAGCCTTGGGGTAAGGACTAGGCCCTAAGAAAGAGGCTCTGTCACCAAAGAGGAACCTAGAGAATGAAGAAAAGCAGGTTTCCCAGGGTCCCTGGGGCAAGGTGAAATAACAGCAGACAAGCACATTTTGAAGTCAGACTAGGAGGAGCCTGTTGGTGGAGTAGGAGTGGGCAAGGGGCTAGTGAGCAGGTGAGTGTGCTTGCCTTCTGTTGGATAGGATTAGTGGTTCAAGACACCTTCCTTTCTCATGGCCTCTGGTCTGGGGCTGATGTCTTCTGCCTGCCTGACTGCCCGAACCCCAGGAAAGCAGCACCACAGACTAGACAAGGGGCAGAGGCTTCAAGGTACTGTGCACTGAAGGACATGAACCACACTTTGAGGCTACAAGCCTCAAAAAGTTTCAACAAGGCTACTTACTCCCTGCCAGGCACTGACCTTGTATGGAACTTGATCAGGGCTGCATTTCTTTCTTCTCTGTGAACACCAGTCATGGCTTTGCAACTAGGCTTGAGGCGATTCTGCCATAGCCCCAGCCAAAAAACCCAGAGTATTTGGTAATGGACAGGCCAAACTATGAAGCACAAATAGCTCTAGCCTAGATCCAATGGAACCAGCAGACTTGGGCATGGTGGGGTGGGGTTGGGGCTGGGGGGAGGGAGGACCCATGAACAAGGGACTCCTGAATCTCCACTGCACACTCACTCAGGTGGTAAAGGCCACTTCTATATGGGTGGGCAAATGCTTTGTGGCTTCAAACCCAGCCGGTATCTCTGTACAGAAATTTCTTAATCTTTCAAATGGGGGCAATACTTCTCTAAAATGGGGGAGTAACCAGAAGGCAGGTGGGAAGACATCTCACGTGAGGTGCCCAGTGTTCGGTGCATGGCACCCAGGGACAAAAGCCTCCACCACGGTATAGATGACAGTCAGCAGGCAGGTGGTAGCCCTTCTGTAGAAGTCAGACAATTTTCCTGCCCCCATCCACTCTTGGATGAGCCCTGTCTCCAAGGCCATGGGACAGAAATGTTCAAAAAGGGCAGGCTAGGGAGGGAAAGAGAACCGACAAATGGTCACAAGTGTCTGTCGCCTGCAGCTGCTGCCGTCTCCATGACAGAGACCAGCAGCTGAACGGCTGCTAGGCAGTGCTTTCCAAGGACCCCAGGTCAGCCAGGCTGCGACTTGCAGCAGCCAGAGGGTTAGGGATGGTTTGGAGGGACAGTCAAGGTTGAGAAGAAACAAGAAGGCACCATGGTCTCCTGCTGTCCCAGAGAACCTGGGGCATGCTGACAGTGTTATAGGTCAGGGTGGTAGAGTCCTCTGGAAATACTCTTCTCTTTTGCCACTGGTTCCCGTCTACCTCACCTGACCGTGCCACCTCCCCTTCTCTCTGGTCTTTGTCTCCCAGTGGGCTCGAGTCTCATGAATATATTCAAAGTGGCCTAGAGTCAGTGACTTCCACATGTGCCTCTCCTGCCCTGGACTCTAGAGGGGACAGTCCCTGTGGATGTCTCCCAGGCATTTTGAGAGTCATAGGACCACAATGAGACTCTTGGTATTCCTGCAGATTCACCTTCCTGTGGTAGTAAACTCCATTCTCCTACCCACTCAGCTTCATGATCCCTAGCCCTTCATCCTGGTCCAGCCATGGGCTCAGGGCTTTGCCTCTGAACATCTCCCACTTCAGTATCATCTCTGGGCTACCACTGCCCAGGGAAAAAGCCAGCCATGTCCTGTTGGTCAGTCCCAAGACATTTCTCAGTCTGACTCCCTGGTCATTTATTTAAAATATTATTTTTAATTGTGTGTATGTATGTCTATGTCTTAGCACAGGTGCCCATGGAGGCTGGGGACCTCAGATGCTCCTGGAGCTGTAGTTACAGATAGTTGTGAGATGCCCAATGTAGATGCTGGGAACCAAACTTGGATCCTCTGTAAAAGCAGTATGAACTCAAAAAGCTAAGTGTCTCTCCAGGCCCTCCCACACCAACTCTGACAAATCTAAACGGCAGACCCAAGCTGGCCCCTCCCCTTCTTAGGGCCTCATCTATGACTTCCAGTTGGATCTACTGTGAAGCCCAGCTTCAGCATCCTTTGCTAGGGACACCTTAGCCTCTGGGTTTGTCTTTGGATGTGACCTACTACATCATTGAGGTCTCGCATCCACTGTGTCCTGGGGAAGCCTGGGTCTGATATGCCTTCTCTGCCTGCCAACCTCTTCTCAGAGCAGGTCCTATCCTTCCTGAGCACCGTCACTGCGGCTGCACTTCTGCCAGGCTCTTGTCTCTCACACTAGGGCTTGTCTGCGACCCTCAAGTACCTCCAACTAAGAGGGCCTGATACCCAGCTGCTGGTTGGATGTTACTGCATGAAGGGACCTTGCTCATCATGTTCAAGGGCTTCATGTACAGAGGCTGGGGAAACGGCTCGGTGGTTACAGTGTGTGCTATCTAAGTGCGAGGACCTGAATCTGGATCCCCCAAAATGCATGTAAATGCCAGGTGGGTGTGATGGCCAGCCTCAGAAGGTGGAAATGAGATCCTTAGAGGAACCTGGCCAGACTAGCCATATCGGCAAGCTCTAGGTTTGAGAGACCCCACCTTAGTGAATATGATAGAAGAGCTATTGAGGACAAGTCCCAATATCAACCTCGGGCCTCTACATGCATATGCACACACATGCATGCCCACACATGAAAAAAACATGCCTCCCCACTACAAACACATGAAAAATGGAAAAAGAATAAAAAGGGGCATGGACAGGCCTGCAGGTATGTTGTTCCCAATTCTGGCACTTCCCTGTTCACCCACAGGCATGCTGTCAATGCTGTTTGGCAGACAACAGACATCTACACTTAAAATTACCCCTACACCAAACAGGCCAACCCAGGGTTGTCCTGCCCTGTCTCCTGACTCCCTGGGGAGTCCAGTTTATCCTAGGAAGCCTCCAGAGCATACGCTTCCATGATAGCCTGGACAGCGGGCCAGAACACACAGCACATGGCTATCCTCTGGGCTTTGCTACTGTGATGAAACACTTGAAGCAGCAACAAAAGGTTTCTTTGGCTCATGGTTCTGGAGGCTCCAGTACAAGCCTGGAGGCTCCCTGGCTTTGGGCCTAAATTGGAGATGCTCTCTCATGTCGGGAGTAAAGGGTGAAGCAAAACACTTCTATCAGAAGCAGGAAGCAGAGAAACTGAGGCCCCACAAACCCCTCTAAGGGCATGCTCCAAGTGACCACCCAATAGCACCACCCTGGGGACCAAGTCTTTACCACACGACCCTCTGGGAGGCAGTTCTAACCACAGCACCTTCCCACCAGGAGTCTCCCTTGTGAAAGGCCATAGTGGCGAGTGGGAAGCTGGGAACAGGTCCCTAGAGAGCAACAGTGGGAAGCCCCTGCCAAGGCCTGACTCTGATGAGAACCTCATCCTGGAAGACTGCTAGGCAGAGCCTGGTGGGCTGCACTTCTGGCCAGCAGCTGCCAGGGTTCCTGCTGGGGTGGGGTTTCTAGTCCTTCAGCTAGAGCTTGTGGCAAGGGGAAAGGAAGCAGAGGTGGGGCCAACACCTCCCATGCCACTGTGTCACAGAAGTGCCAAAGGACAGGAGTAGCAGTGACAGGCCAGGTCAGGGCGAGGAGAGCAGCTTCTGTCCTGTCCAGTGCCCACCATGCCAAGGTGCTGCCCTAGAAACCAGAGGACAGACAGGAGGTGAGCCTGCACAGGACAGCAGAGAGGGGGTGGGTGGGAACTTTAAGTCAGAATGGGATGCTGTATCTCCTCCATCAGGAAGCATCACAGGACTGACTGCACTGGCAGCCACAGCTCCCGGGTGCCTAGCACTGGAGGGTTAACAAGGCCTTCCCGTGGCTTTCTGCAGTTTGCCGAGAAGAGCAGTCTGAGGTTCAGGGACAGGGTGCTGTCACTCAGATGACTGGGGAGGAGAAATGGAGACTTTAGAACTAGAAGAGTCAGCTTTCTGAGCCCGAGTTCTTCCTCATCGCTCTGCCTCTCCTGTGCCTGTCTCTGCCCAGTGGAGGCCTGGCAGATGGCTGCCTTGCAGGGCTGCTGCGTCATCACTTCTCTGCTGATCCTAGCCCGGCTTGAGCTGCCTGCTTGGCTCTCAAGCATAGCGTCAATAATGGAACACAGCTTGCAAGCATTACACATTTGCCCGTATTTTTTAATACCCATATTAAAGTGCTATTCATCATGAGACAATGGCCTGGAAAGTGCTTGGGGACAAGGCAGAGAGGTGGAGTGTGTGTGGTGGGGGAACTGATCAGGGTCTGTGAAGGGTCCTCTTGTGCTAACCTGGACATAGGTCCATGTCTGTGTCCTTTCAGTAAGGAGCCCCTGGTGTGGGGCTGTGACTCAGGAAACGGCAGGGGAAATGGCCAGTATGTGTGTGCGGGGTCATGTGCCATTTAGGAAGGGTCTCCACGCCTACCAGGCACAGCCCAGAGCCTTGTGGATGTGGTTCTTTCCCAACTCCCCCCCATTTTGTGCCTCCTGGGTGCTGCCTGGGTGGGTAATGGCTGCTCCCTGCTCCTCCAATACAGACCCAGGGCTCCCAAGGGAACAACTCAACACCCTTGGGACTCGAGAGAGAGGCTGTCACTTTTCCCTCAGAGCTGAGACCACACTGATTTGTCCACAGAGCTCTTCTCTGGGGGCTCAGTGTCTGCTAGAAGGGCTGCACCACACCTGCCAGGCTGCTGTGAACTTGTGTATCACTGCCATTTCAACCACTGTCCCTGGACAGCTGGTGGAAGGGGTGCTCCCCAAGCCCCCACCTGGTAGGAAGGCCTTACTGGGTTTATAGTGACTCCAGAGCCACTACTTACTGTATGTGGCCAGGCTGGGCAGGAGAAAGCCTGACCCAGAGCATCCCTCTGGGGTGCCTTCCTTTTGCTGTGTTTTCCTGGGGAACCTGAACTCCACATGTGGCTTTAGGAATGTTCTCCCCAGGGCCCCACCCCCCCACACCCTTCAAGTACAAGCTAGCACAGTTGCAAGGCCAAACCGGCCTCCCCATCCGGGTCGTCACAATCCTTCCCAGGTCCCCTGGCCTCATGCTCTGGACATTCATGCCCTTCCCAGATTCTTCTGGCTCTGACTCTCAGAGTCTTGTAAGGACATGTTGCTGCCCCAGGGTCCCTCCAGGCCTGACTTGTTTTATCATAGCATGAGGGTGAGGTAACAGATGACTTGAGGGCAGCTGGGGAGGGGGCTACCCACTCACTGGGCATTCAGGCTGCTGACTTCCTCCCTCCTTTTCCACCCTTTCTTTGGCCTGGCCTGTTTTAAGGAGTGACAAAAGGCACAAGCAGAAAGGCCTCTGACCTCCAGCAGGGTATTTGGGGAGGTGCTCAATCTGGGAGGAAGGGAGAGGCTCCAGTCAATGAATGCTCTCCAGAGCTAGCCAGATGGTGATAGCCTGCAATGCTTTTAGGAGCCAACCCTAGCCTACGGGGCCCAGGTATGGGAAGGGTACTCAAGGAACCCCAGGTAAGTTAAGGGAAAACAGAGATGAGTGATCGCTAGGCAGGAGTCTCTAACATTCTGGGCTGTCCCAATGTCACCACACCAAGATGGTCACTGGCAGGGTGCTGGAGAGCTGGCCTGTGGAGGGTGGAGTCAACTACAAACCTCCTGAGCATGGAGAGATGGCAGCTAGAGCACTGACCTTCCTCCCACCGCAGCCTCTCCCAGTGGCTATTAATCCCGACCATTTCTGTTCCAACCCTCACTTGCCTTCATGCTAGCTGGCCAATGATAAGCAGGAGATTCAGAGTCAGCCTTAGCTGGCAAGTCCCTTGTTTGTGTCACATGAGAAGCAGGCTTGTTTGGCCTTGTGCTAGCTTGTACTTGAAGGATGTAGGCCCTGGGAAGAATATTCCTAAACTTGGGACCTAAACATGTAGAACTCAGGTTCCTCAGGAAATTTTCACTGGGTTCCTGGACAGCTGGTGGAAGGGGTGCTCCCCAAGCCCCCACCTGGTAGGAAGGCCTTACTGGGTTTGTACTGGGTTTGTAGTGACTCCAGAGCACTTAGGAATAGGAATAGCTCTGCCTGATACAGGAGGGTGTACCTGCCATCTCACGGAGCACGAGTCCCCAGTTCCAAACACTGCCTCAGTTCTTTGTGCCTATTTTTGTGGTCTGGCATCAGGACTGGATGCCTTCTATATCCCACCCAGGTCCAAAGATCCTACCCCAGGTGCCTGGGAAGGTAACCTGGGCTCCAAGTGGCACCTCCAAGCCTGCCTCTGCAAGATGGGTAAATGGGTACGAGCGCCAGGTGCCTAGGCCCACCTGTCTTGAGGTCAGGGCAGATCACTACATCTTCCCCCATCGACTCAGCCTCCTGTTCAGTGTCCTTCTTCTCCCTCTGGAGCTTCATTTCCACCCACAGCAGTACCACACATGGTGGGGGAACTCCTGCTTCTTCTCTACATTGGCCACTACTCCATGTTCATATTCCCTTTAATGGCAAGGCCGGGGGGCCTGAGCACTTTCCTCCAAATGCCCAGAGTCTCCCAGCCAACAAACCTGGGTAGGACCTAACAACAACAACAACATTTCTGCTAGAAAATGCAGAGCCAGAACCACCCCTGGGAGCAGGGTCTGCTCTCTGACTAACAGCTGGGTTCCTTCAGGAGTTTAAAAAGAAAGCAACTTCCAGTCAGCAGAAGCTTGGGTGGGAGAAGGAGCGGGCTCCCGGCCGAGGTTCAGAAAGCTCTAGAGTCCCAGTGCACCCTGCTCCTCCCCCTATTCTCTTCCCTTCCAACTCCCTGCTTCCCAAGTATGAAAACTGTAAATCTGTTTTATTTATTTCCATCAATCCTGGGCAGTGTGCCCCTCAGGGCAAAGGCAGCCGTGGTAACCCTGCCAACTCATGCCTTAAAATCCATGGTGTTTAATGCACTTGATGGGTCAGATACACTTAGGTTACTTGGGAGGGGAAGGAGGAGGCGGGAGGCAGCATGAGGGCTTGTTTTTCTGGGTCTTGCTGAGAGTTGATGGAAAGGGGACAGAGATGAAGTGAGAGGAAGAAAGGGACCTTTTGTCCTCTGTGCTGTTTGTCCCTCTGTTCAATAGAAGCTACTGCCAGGCTAGAGGAAGAGTGTCAGACACCTGGGTGGGCTCATCCCAGGGTACTTTCACACGGTGGGAGCTGTCATAAGGAAGCTGACTTTTTGCTGAGGCAGCATGTCCTTACTCTGAGTTTGCTCTAGGCCCTGAAGTTACAGGGGAGGGCAGGAGAGGTGACTTCTGTTTCTTCCACAGCCCAGGGTGGGGTTCAGGAGGCCTTGTCATAGGAAGAACTCCACCCTGTCCTCAGAACAGAAGTTATCTTTTGCTGGCCCAGGGACCTGCTGGGTCTTATTTTCTACCTGTTTATTACCTGCTCTCCAAGGCACAGCCACAGGTGCCGTTTGAGCCTCCTCTGTCACGTCCTTGTCAGGACAGCCTTCACCCCTTCTTGCCCTGCACCAGCCAGCTCCTAGTATCCTTTTTCAGAGCTGAGGTTGGTCCTTCAAGCTGAGCCCTAGCTCCCTCTTGGTCAAGACAGATTTCTCACAGTCAAGGGATGAGACTGGAAGGAAGGGACTGGGTACTTGTGGAACTGAAAGGCAATGTCCAGGAAGGACCAGAGAGCCTGGTCAACTGTTGTAGAATCTGGCCTGCCTGTGGAGCTTCATGCTGAAAGGCTATCTCAGCTAGCATTCCTGCTGCTGTGATAAGTCACCATGGCCATGAACAGCTTGGGGAGGAAAGGGTTAATTTCTTCTTACAGCTTGTAGTTACCAACCAGGGAATCCAGGGCAGGAACTCAAGGCAGGAACCTGGAGGCAGGAATGCAGAGCCCAGAGGAATGCTGCTTACTGGCTTGCTCCTCCTCCTCGTTTAGTCTGCTTCTTATACCACCCAGGACCCAGCCCAGGGGTGGCATGGCCTGCAGTGAGCTGCCCCCCCCCCCCCCCCCCCCCCGCCTCAGTCAATCATCAATCAAGAGACACACCACATGCTGGGCAGTGGTGGCATACGCCTTTAATCCCAGCACTGAGGGAGGCATAGCTTTAATCCCAGGCTGAGGCAGGCAGATCTTTCTGAGTTTGAGGCCAGCCTGGTCTACAGAGTGAGTTCCAGGACTGTCAGGGATATGCAGAGAAACTGTCTCCAATAAACCAAACCCAAACCCAAACCAAACAAACAAAAAACAAAACAAACAAACAAACAAACAAACAAATGAAATGCACCACAGGCTTGCCAATCTGTAGGGGGCATTTTCTCAATTGAGGTCCTCACTTCCCAAATGACCCTAGTTTGTGCCAATCTGACATAAGCCAGCCTGCTCAAGAGCCTAGGGGTAGAATGGGTCTGGAATGTGCTCAGGCTGTATGTGAGGCATTTGGTTTTGGTGGTTGCACTTTCAGAAACTACAAAGAGGTGTCTGATTTGATTAGGTCTGGGTTTGTGTCCCAGGAGAGGTGGTACCTTCTCTGTTACACAAAGACACCCCAGAATCCTGCTGAATACAGGCACATAGAGGGGGCTTGAGGAAAGGAGAGATGGGAAGGCCCTGGGTTCTGGCTGAGGGAGTGCCTTGGTGTGGAGACAGAGACAACAGAGGGAGGACCAGGCTTGTGAGCAAGGAGAGGGAAGGGGGCAGGTCTGGGCCCTGCCTGAAGGCCCAATATTCTGAACTCCTGCCTCCTGCCACCATGGGCATTTTCTCTGTGGAACCTCCATTTCCTTCCTATCAGTGGCCACAGAGGAGAGCTAGATGCGTTCTCAACATCAGCCAGTCTGTGCACTAAAACACCTTTCCACGTGCCCAGATGTCACTGCAGCGATGCTCTTTCTACAGGAGGATGGAGATGTGGCACAGACTACAGGCCTTGTCCAGGTCCCATGAGGTCATCCTGCCAAGCACTAGCTCTCTCAGCTATGACCTGCCCACACAGCCAACTCACAGGCTCTGGGCCCAGCTGGCACAAGGATTTGAACTTGGAACTCAGTTTTCCAGGAAGACACTAAGAGTACCTGCTATGGGAGCCATTGGGGCCTTCTTATTAACTAACTAACTAACTAACTAACTAACTAACTAACTAACTAACTAACTAACTAACTTTCCTCCAGTGCTTTCGAGGCAAGAGCTCCACCACTACTGTGCTAGCTCACTGAGGTCTTCTGAGCCTGAGTTTCCCAGAAACTCCCCATGGCCCCAAGGCAGTATAACTGTAAACCACCCTGCACTTGGGACTACCTCTGTGGCAGTGACCACATCCGACTGCAGCAATGTTGCCCTGTGATCCATGTATTAGATCCATGTATCTTAGTATTAGCTGCTAGGGCAATTGCTTGGAATTGTATTCCAAGGAGCCAGAAAAGGAGCAGGGCTGGAAACTGCATGTACAGCTCACAGTTAGGCTTGAACTCAGACCACGGGAGAGTCAACAGAAGTGACCCTACAGCAGGTTCCCAGAAACTTGTGTCAGGGGTCCCAGGCCAGCTGTCGTCTGAGGTTCAGAGTGGGAGATTTTAATACAATGACTTCTGGCACCCAGGGAGATATGATCAAAGCTGCTGTTCTAAATCCAGGACTGATACTGCCGGGGAAACGGCACCCTGAGTCCTAAGTGCCCTGGAGTCTCCTTGGTGACCATCTGAGAGTCATGACGTAACCCCTTTCCCTTTGAAGCCCTCTGGGCTCTGACCTTCTTAAGCTGGACTTCTTCCTGAGAACATGCTATGCCTTCCCTGCAGAGGTGCTTGTCTGTGACGAGGCTGCCCAGCCTGGCATGCTGCTTCTGGCCTCAGACTTTCCTGCTGTATATATCCCTGTCACCTTTCAGCCTGGCTCACGTGCTCTAATCCCTATAGGACAGAAGGAACTTAAGTTCAGGACTGGAGTGGGCTCAGAACTTGGTTTTTATTTGGCCAGTGTATGCAGCTGCAGAAAGGAGCAACCCCCCTCCCTTCTCCACCTACGAGCTTCATTCCTACAGCTTGAAAGCCTATGGCAGAGATGGCCCTTCCCTTCATCTGTGCCACTGTCCTCTTCAACTTACAGGAGCAGTCCTCTGGAGTGCCCAGAGCCCAGCAGGGGATACTCCACTCTACCCTTAAATGACTGGGGTATTCCATTACCCCAACAGTCTTCCTGTTACTACACTGTCTGCTCATTTTCTCTTACTTCATCCAATCATTCCCAAGTGAGTCCTTTCCTTCTAGGCCAAGGGATGGCTCATCATTACTGTTTATAGATCCCCAAACATTTATAGATAGTCAGCACTCCCTTCTACCTTGGCAGTGTGCAGCCAGACACTGAGGCCTCAGCAGGGTTCCCTGGTGCTCTTCTGCCTTACAGCACAAGCTGGTGAGGTGCAGCTCCAGTGTACATGAGATCATGGCCTGAGGTGACAATGCTTCCCTTTAAATGCTGACCTTGTAGTTGTGGGTCCAGGTGATCACAGGGATCCGGACACCTGCTCATGTTCCATGTCTTCCATAGATAGCATTCAACGTATTCTGAGAGTTCTAACCTGGGCCTGCCATTTTGACTCCTAGTGGTACCTACCTCTCAGTGTAAAGCTACCATGTCTGGTCCCACCAGTGTCCTTACCCACTCAGAGGGGCTCTTCAAGCTAGGAAGATATCCTACTTGAGGAGCCCCTGGATCTATGTATATGATATTGGAGTTCTCCACAGACCTGCACCAAGACCTCTTCTCTGGAGGCTGATATACTGCATTCCCAAGCTTCCAGAACTGGCCTGAGAGGTACTGTCCAACCTGCCCACCAGAGTGGCTGCTAAGGGCACTAGCAATTTCACCGTGGGAGAATGGAGGGGACTTACCAGCACTTTCAGGAGCTGGGCAGCTGTAGAGCCTGGGCTCTGCCTTGGAGCTTTGGGCAGAAGGCCCCACCCTCACCTCCCCAGACCCTCTGTCTTCATGTCTGCCTGGTACTGCGCCCTTCTCTTCCCTGCTGGTCTCTGCCTGCTGTGTATCATCCTGACTTCTGTTCACAAAGAAGGAAAAAGAGACTAACTCTCAGGAAGACCCAGGACTCTTCCTGGCATCCTCAACTCAGACTAGAATCACCTCCTGAGGCATCAGCGTCCCTGGGGGAGTAAGATCAGCTAGCCAGCCACTGCGCCGGCAGATGCTGTCCCTGCCTTTCTGGCTGCATGTGACATCACAGATGACAGCAGTCCTTCGTTCAGGTGCTTCTCTGGTCTTCACAGCTTTAGTTTAAGGCTCCTGTGGGATTTTATGGACTAGACGGTTTTCTGTGGCTCCTTACAATGCCCACTTAAAGAGCATCGAGTGAGCGGTAGAAAACAGAAGAGGAAGTTCAACACCAATTCCTACTGCAGCGCCATCAGAGAACAAACATCAGAGCAGCCACACTGCAGAGCCTTCTGGAAAGTGGTAACAAGTTCAGTGTGTGAAAGGGCCAGGAGAGCCGACAAAGATGGCCCAGGGGACTGCTGCAGGTTTCTGGAGCCAAAAAAGAAGGTTTTCTTTAATTTGTACCTTTTCTTACTCCCAGCCCAGAAGGTTGGAAATACTCCATCTGTGACCATCTTTTTCAGGGAATTTTAAGCTGTATAAAGTAGGCTTTGGGACCAAATGTTCCCGGCCCAGGAAACCTTCACTGGATTAAATGCATGAGAACAAAGAAGAACCTTAGTTATGAGGTGTCCGTGGGAGTCACCGTGCAAGATGCCTCCATCCCATGACACGGTTATAGATCAGGCTCCCTGTGAGCAGGGTTTGTGCCAGGGTGAGGGGAGTGACTCTCTTCCCCTCAGGATCCCAATGCTGCCCACTTCAGCAGAGACCAGCCAGCCACACAACCAGGTTTTGAGACAGGATTTCTCTGTGTAGCCCTATCCTGAAACTCCCTCTGTAGACCAGGCTGGCCTTGAACTCACAGAAATCCACCTGTTCTGCCTCCCAAATGGAGGGATTAAAGACGTATACACTCAAAACGGGTTTTTAGCACCCACATGTTCTGACCTCTGCAAAGAGAAGAGTCCCTCTCCTCAATGCCACTGTGCTCCAGCTCAGAGAGTTCAGGGTAGTGTCTAACAAATTCAAGGCTGCCTGGGCTACCTAGTAAGTTAAAAGCCAGCCCAGGTAACTTCGGGAGACCTTGTTGTCAAATGAAGACAGCTTAGTGGCAGAGGGCTTGCCTGGCATGAGCTGATGATGGCTGGTGTAGTGATGGGGAGGGAGAAGCCTGTGCATCTGAGAATCTGGGGACTCCCTTGGGGAAATCGTCAGTGGCAGAGCCCTAGAACAGGACTCATGGAAGGGGGCGCCTCACCAGTGGGTGGCAGGACCTGGCTGGGTGACATGGTGGCAGGGCTTCCCTCTCCTGAGAGGGACTGGTGCACATTTAACAATGGAAACATGCATTTTACAAACGAGAGGATCAACAGCCGGGAAACGGTATTTTTAGCGACAGTGGCTCTTTGCTTCAAAGGCGTGTGTTTCATCTAAAACCAGGCAAACCTCCTACAAAGTCTGCCTGTTTGCAAGGAGTGATTAGCATAATACGAGTGGGAAAAAAGGCCGGGCTCCACATGGAGGCAGGAGAGCCTACTCCAGGGGAGGCTTTCTCCTGAAATAGAATTAACACATAAGGAAAGTCTGATCAATGGAGCTCAGGCACCCATCTTCACTTGGAGCAGCCACCTCGCCTCACACGAATGTCCTGGTTGTCACCGTGTGGGACACTGCCACTGACAGAGCGCTCTAAGAGTCTCAACTCAGCTACAGCTTGGCCCTGGCAGGTCACCCTTATGGGTGCTATTTAAATACCACTTTGGGGCTGGTGAGAAGGCTCAGTGGGAAGGGGTGCTTGCTCCCAAAACCGATGACCCCAGTTCTGTCCCCTGGTCTGACATAGTGGAAGGAAAATGCTGATTCCTGCAAGTTGTTCTCTGACCTCCACGCCCCATGCCCAACATCTATAACATACACACATAAAAACAAATGTGAAAAATTGAATTTCCCTTCTGTCTTGTTCAGTTTCTCCTAATTTTAAGTGTACGGGGGCCTTTCTGGGCGGCTGACAGGAGCCAAGTCAAGAGTGACCAAGAAGGGTGGGTGGCAGGAGGGAGACTCTCGGTCACAGGCGGTGGTATCTGAGGGAAGCATCCCATCAGGGCCACAGGCATGGGTTGGCTAGAACTGTCTCTCCTCGTTTGCTGACATCTTTAATGACTGCTTTTCTCACCTGGTCAGCAGCCTGAAGAAGGGACCTTGGTTGTACACAGTGAAAAGACACTGAGCTGGTCCCTAGAACACCACAGGAACGGAAGAGGCTGTGACCCACTTCCCAAAGCTGTGACTCCAGATACTTATCTGTGGGGTCAAGTCAGAGACGGGGAACACTTGACAGCTGTTCCACAGGCTTCTCTTCTGGCTGTGACACCAGGCCCAGGCCACTGTTCTGAGGGGCTGGACTTCAGGGGGTAGGAGACTTGCCCTCGACTTTACGCATCACTGCTGAGTGAGAAGGGAATGGGAGGACTAGTCATTTCTCTCCCTCGGGGCTTCTCAGGAAAAGGATAGACAGGTTTTCCTGTGGAGGGTCAGGAAATGGAGTGCTCTCAGATGAAACGCACAGCGGAAGATTCGAGAAATCAATTACCATGCTGCTGCAGGGGTGAGGGGTCGGCAGACGCAGGGGGAGCTGAGGAGGAGCTGGACTGGTGCAGTCACTCAGGCTCCAAGGGCAGGTGGAAGGAAGCAATCTCCAGGACTTGCCAACTGCTAATGCCAGGCTTCCGACAGAGGTGTGTGTGGGGGGTCTCCTTCAGGAAAGGAGAGGCAGACCTTCATTCATCTGAAAGGAAGGGCTTAGCCCATGGGAGAGGAAGGAAATGGGCTCTCCTCAGGAGAGATGGCTGGGTGACGAAAAGTCCAAATTCTGAAGGACCTGGAGTGAACTGACTGAAGCCAGCATCCCTGAAGAGTCCATCGCCACATGCTCGGGGTGCCAAGGTTTTAAATTTAGTTCAGATGATTTGTTTAATTGCTCTCCCAAGAACAGAGAACTGCCTAGAATGCAGCAAGTTTCCTGAGCTTCCTTCCTTGTCAAGAAGCTGCCTGCGTCACCTCCCTGACTAACCTCTGGTGTCTTATGACATAACGGCAGGGGTGGGGTGAAAGGCCACAGCTGCTGGAATGGACGAGAGTCCTCTCCATTTCTTTCAGCTTTCTCCGAGCAGGCTCTGGGCCCCACAGGCCTTCCGCTTCACTGCAAGTTCTAGAAGCATGGAAGGAAGCCAATCATTCACTTCAGGCACAGCCTCATGCATACCTGCAGCCCATCCTTCTGCTTCAGGGTGGCTGTGAGGTGGCAGATTCTCTTGGGGACTTAGACACCTTATATGGGTGGAAGGGCTTTTCTGAACCAGCTCTAGCCCTTCAGTGGCTCACTGGGCACGGTGGAGCCAATTGTGAAGTGGCCAGCCTGTACACCCCTCACTTCTGGGTTCCCTCTTCTTTCAGTCACACACAGGACCGTCTGAGGCCTTGGGCTCCAGCCTGTGGACTCCTAAGCAGGGTCAGGAGCACCTCTGCTTTCCTACTCCCACTGAATTCTTACCGACATTTCATGGCTCAGCTTAGACATTTTTTTCTGGAAGCTTTCCTGGCTCTTCCACTCCCTGGGCACCCTACCCCCACCCCATCTGCTCCCACAGAGCACCATCATACTGTGACGCTACTGCTTGTGATCATGATTAACCCTGGAGGGCAGGCAGGGACTAGCACTGCTCACTGCAATGGGCACCAGGCCTGACCCTGGAGAGTACACAGGACAGGCCTGCTCAGTGACGAATGGCTGCTTGGTGCTCTCTGGGCCAGCAGCAGGAGCACCTTACGGGATGCCAGGTAGATTTTCTTACGCCCTTACAGAGCTGGGGGCGGGGGGGGGGGGGGGGAGCGGGTGTGTGTGTGTGTGTGTGTGTGTGTGTGTGTGTGTGTGTGTGTGTGTAGGGGTGGGAGCGGGGAGTGTGGGAGGGCTCTGCACTTGCTCCTAGCAGTTTCGTTCTCAGACCGAGGGCTCTTGCCTGGCTTGACAGCTGTGGCCTAATTTCCAGGGCCATCACTGGGCTCCTTATTTTTACCCATTGGTATTTTTCATTACTGGTGATGCACGGGGGATGGTGAGGGATTGGAGGTGGGGGAAGGGTGTGGATGAATGGGAGACATGAATGCTGTGAGGATTGAGTCAGTAGTCAGGTAGGAAAGAGGGGGGATAGGAATGGGAGTGGGGATGGGCCAAATAATTTTTTCTTTACATTTATAAAAGGGGTGCCCCAGCCCCATCACACCCTTTGATTTTCCTCGGTAAGCACTTTCAACAAGGTCACAAATGCACTGGCTCTATAGATTTTTGGCTTCAAACCACATTTCAGGCAGCCTTTAAAAGCCAATCTTGGCACAGCTTCACCGAAGCCCGAGGAGAAGGAAAACTAGGGCACTTTTATGCTTTGAGAAAATATCAGATCCAGGTCACAGCTTCCTGGCTTTGTGAAGGCTGCGAGGCACCCTTTTCTACTGGCCCCAAACTGCATACCGTCATCACCACCATACCAACATTTCTACCTCAGAGCAGTCACAACACCGGGTGGCATTTCTTTCGTGCCACCTGTCTACCTATGCCACTACGGCTACCTTGGTACAGACGGGCACCCCAGTTGAGAGCTGGGGTGGGGCCTGGAGTATTCACAGAACAGACTGCTGTACCCCATTCTTCTCCAACTCGCCAGGCTCTCTAGGCCCCTCTACAATGCTGCTGCACACTACACCCTCCTTGGGACTATGGGATTATGGAGACATGGCTGTGAGCGTCCATCCTTGGCAGTACACAAAGGCAGCACAAGTAGCTACTTAAAAATCAGAGCCTCCGTTTCCTGGTTGTGTTAAAGACCCAGCTGAGGGGCTGGGGGGATGGTTCAGTATCCGGTGCTTGCTATGCAAGCATGAGTACCTGAGTTTGGATGGTAGCATGTATCTGTAATCACAGCACTCCTATGGCGTGAGATAGGAGATGGAGATAGAAGAATTCCTAGAAGCTTACAGCTCAGTTAACTTGGCCTATAAAGCAAGGTGGAAAGCAAGGACTTATACCCAGGGTTGACCTCTGACCTCCACACAAACCATGGGATGCATGCACCTGCACACACACATATCTACAAAAAAGAACCCTGCTGTTGCCTGAGACTCTTGTGGTATCTTCTTCAGAAATGTGTGAAGGGCCCGAAGCTGGCTCTGCTAGCACCATGCTTCCAGTCTCTAACTGAAGTGCAGTGCTGCTAGGAAAGGGGAGGTGTGGCCTCCCTGTGTGCTGCCTACACCTCCTAACCACCTCCTCACTGCCTGCTCCCATGCTGTGCTGGGGGCGTTCCTCTGGGTCACACACATTACTGTACTCCGCTTTGCTCTCTCGGAGGGATGAAGTGCAGGGTTGTTGGAGGTGAGGGGGTGTCTCTCCTGCCAGTACCACAGTGGCTCTCACTGGCCTTGCTCCCACTGCCCTGCACCTGGCATCTGAATCCAGACCACAAGGTCTGTTGGGGCTGCCTCCCCAGTGCCTACTGTCTTAGATTCTGGTCCCATGAAGAGCTCCTCATCTGTGCCCAGGATGATCACAACAGTTTCCTGCACCAGGGTGGGCAAAGGCCCCTGGCAGGACAGTAAGGTGTGTGCCACCATGTCCCATGCCTTAACTAACTAACTAACTAACTAACTAACTAACTAACTAACTAACTAGTTAATACTGTGTATGTCTGCATGACGTGTATGTGCGAGTGTGTGTGCCATGGCACACGTGTGGATGACCACCCTTATGTGCCGTTCAGGGACTGAACTTAGGTCACCAGGTTTGCGTGGCAACGCCTTTACCTGCCTAGTCATCTTGCTGGCCCTTTTTATTTTTCAAAAATCTTATTTATTATGTGTGTATGTGTGTGTGTGTGTGTGTGTGTGTGAGAGAGAGAGAGAGAGAGAGAGAGAGAGAGAGAGAGAGAGAGAGAGAGAGAGAGAATTGGTTAGGCTGCTCCTCCCAGAACCCTACAGGCCACTCCTGCCACAGTCTACCCCAGTCAGGGGTCTCCTCTAGACCATGGCCTTCGGAAACATGACAGCCACATGACACGGTGGCCATGTCTCTGACTCAAAAAGACCCAAACAAGGCTGATTAGGTGTTCTCCAGGCCCTTGGCCTGAGCAAAGAAATAATGTCTGTGTGTTTTAGGTGATAGAGCTCCATGTCCAGCTCACGGGGAATGCCTCACAAGCATAAGCTGAAAATGGGCAGCTCTATTATGGGATGGTCCTAGGAGCCTCTCAACCCTCCCATGAAAACATACACTAAACATGCCAACTGTAAAGGAAAATGCATCACCTAGATGTTAAAAGTGGTAGGCCATGCTGCAGAACGAGTAATCACAGTGTATGCTGATCTGACAGCAGGAAAAAAGGAAGGCTTCCTGAGGAATGCACCATACAATGGATGGACAGGATGCATCCGGAGCTCTTTCCAGGACTTTACAAGCACTTGGAAACTAAGGACCCCACTTGTCTGTCCTGGCTTTCACGCAGAGGAAGGCAGGAGGATGCAACATGACTTTCAGGGGCCAATTCCAATGCTTTTTTTTTTTTTAAGATTCTACACTAGAGCCGGGCAGTGTTGGTGCACGCCTTTAATCCCAGCACTCGGGAGGCAGAGGCAGGAGGATCTCTGTGAGTTTGAGGCCAGCCTGGTCTACAAAGCAAGTTCCAGGACAGCCAGGACTCTGTTACACAGAGAAACCCTGTCTTGAAAAACAAACAACAACAACAACAACAACAAAAAGATTCTACACTAGGACACACTTTTAGTTGCTTGCTAATTCACCAAGCTGTTTGAGTTACCAATGTCAAAACTTTGTAAGTTTCCTGGCATACTTAGGTGAAATCTAAACAGATTCAGAGAGTTTTGCAAGTCCATCTGGAAACAAGCTCACAAGCTTCAGACTGAAATTCGTTATCAAGTTTTCAGCCCCTGAAAACCCCTCTTTATAATCACCCCCAGTCCTTCCAGCTGCCTGGGCTGTGGGCTGAGATCTCAGGTGTATGGACCATAAAGTAGATACTATGTGGAAGGCTGGATGGGGGCCAAGCAGGTGCCATATCTCTGTGGCGAGGAGCCCAATACTGCACATTCATGGAGTGGGCTCTAAGCGGAGCAACTTTTCCCACCAATCTGCTGCCGAATCTTCCCCTCCTGCCAGGGCCTCTTGGAAACTGGCACAGAGTTGGCTTAGGGGGAACTTAGCTGTTTGGGCTGCGGTAACAAGGGTCACCCTGAAAGACACATGGCCTCCCTCTGCCTGTTCACCTGTGGTCTTTAACCTCTGCACACACAGCCTCGCTCAGAGCATGTGGGGGCGCTGCCCTTTGAAGTCCCAGCTCCCTCTGGCCAGTGCTCTGCTCCTCCCCACCGGCCCCAGGAGGACCTAATCAATCCCAGCCTGGCCTAACAAGGCCCATCACATGTGGTTTCCATTTTCCAGAAGACAGCCTCTCACAGGGAGTGCCAGCGGGCATGCCGGGCATGGGGACTGCTCGGAGGAGCAGGATGGCCCTAGCTCAAGACAGTTCCTAGGCTGGGATGCTAACCACTTGTCCTGGCTCAGGGTAGGTGCATTTTGTCCCTTATGAGGCATCTTTTTACCTGTCTGTGTTAGAGTGGACTCCTGGGTCTGGGTGCCACTTTCACTGTCACAGAACTGTCTCCGTTAGATCTGAGGTTGAGGGCTGGTTACGCAAAATGGCTTCTGCTGAACACTCCCCTCTGCTATTTTGAGTCGAGACAAAAACATCACTTCCCCAGTCCCAGCCCTAGGGTGGGGTAGGGGGGCCCCAAATGGGGAAAGCTCCAGAAGATTCATACAAGGAGCTGGGCAGATTTTAATTAAAGCTGGCAAGAAGAGAAGCTTCTCCTGAGCAGGGTGTCAGGCATTCTAAGGTTTCCTCGAGTTTTGTTCAGTGTCCTGTCTCCTGCCCTCAGCTGGAGACCCACTCAATATGGCTGCAAACTAATAAAAGATCAAATCCCACTTGCAATCCCAGTAGGGGATCAGGATCTTTTCTTGCAGGCAGATTCAGACTGGTGTGTTTGCTGCGGTAATTTATTTTTGTTTTGAGCAAATGAAGGCAGTCATTCAAGAGCACAGGGAGAGAGCTGACTAGTGCCCTTAGACCACTCTTGGGCATGGCGACCAGGGCCAGGCATGCTTTTCTGAAATGCCAGTTTAACTAGGGCAGCAGGTCTTGACACTGTCTTCTATCAGAATAGCACAGTGAGCTTTTGGGGGCCTGGTCCACACCCCCAACAGGTGAGGTGGTAACTACAAAGACTCACAGGCTGAAGAGGAGGATGTTTCCAGGAAAAAGGACTCCAGAGACTGGGGTAATACTTGGGAGATTCTGGGGGTATGAGGGAATTGGGCTTGGAAGTGGGGGAGGGGGTTAACCCACAGGAAGGGCTTAGTGGAATTCCCAGTTATGGAACCAAAGAGTGGCTTCTGACACCCTCCTTCCTAGTGTCTGCCCATCTCTACCACCTACCTCAGTGGCCAATCAACTCCCTCCCTCTTCATGACACCAGGGCTCATATGCAAACCCAGGGCGCTAGGGGAGGCAGTATTAATTAATAGGAGTATGTGTTTGTGATTGTTTGGGCGGGGCTGCCATGCCTATCTGCATAGGGTGGGGAGAGCAGGACAGGAATGGAGCCTCAGGATGGATAGCTTGGAAGGAAGTCTCACGACTGTGTTCCTTCCCTACTTGGGTCCTAGATCACCCTTTCCGGATACCTGCCTCATCCTAGGAACACCCTTGTCCCTGGGAGGGTGCTTGAGACTTATCTACCATCAACTGGGCAGTCAGGCTGCAGACCTTGCATTCACAGCACACAGTGGCTTGTTACAATTGAAAGCATTCTCTGGCAAGTGCTCTTTGCAAGGCAGCAGGGAGGAAGAGGAGGGGAAAACTCTCAGTTGATGGAGCCAAAGAAGGCTGGCCAGAGGCCCTGTTGGCAGGCAGAGTGGAGTGTCTTCAGACTTGCTACTTCCCAGCACAGAAGCGGGCTTGTAAAGATCACAGCTGTTGGGTTACGCCAGAGTTCATATCACAGCTTATCAAAGAGGCTAGCTTTTCTCCCTCCTTTCCTTTTCTCCTGTGTATAAGTGGGGTGGTTCACAGGCACACAAGGCCTGGATTTGTTCAGCTAGCATTAGCATGGAGGGTAGGAAGAAGCTGGAGGAGGGCAATGCACACCAACACCTACTTTAGGAGAGTTGTTTTAGTGGGGCCGAGCTGGGCGCCGGTGGGTGTCCTGGTCACTGGGGCAGCAAAGCTAGCTTTTAGGACACAAGGTTTAATTATCCCACTCTCCCATGAAGCCTGTTCCTGTTCTCCACAGACCACCAGGGGAAGTGGAGGCCATGCTCATGTCAGGGGCTGGAGAGCAGTTCTCCATCAAACATCACCAGCACTGGGGCTGGAACCCATTGGAGCTGACTCAGTCTCACCATAGAATGGCTAGATGGGTACCATTAACATTTCATTAACGTCTGTGTTTTATGGACAGAGCAGGAAGGATCCGGAAGCATGTCACATGGTTACAAAGGTTACAACTGAGAGGAATTGGGATTTGAACCTGTGCTAGCAGGCTAGTTTTTATGTCAACTTAATACAAGGTAGAGTCATCTGAAAGGTGGGAACTCAATTAAGGAAATGCCACTGTAAGACTGGGCTGTAGGCAAGCCTGTAGGGTATTTTCTTAATTAGTGATTGAGGTGGGAGGGCCCAGCCCATTTTGGGTGGGGCCACTTCTGGGCAGATGGTCCTGGGTTCTATAAGAAAGCAGGCTGAGCAAGCCTGTAAGGAGTAAGCCAGTAAGTAGTAACCCACCATGGCCTCTGCATCAGCTTCTGCCTTCAGATTCCAGCCCTGTTTGAGTTCCTGCTCTGACAACCTTTGATGATAAACAGTGATGTGGAAGTATAAGCCAAAATAAACCCTTTCCTCCCCTGTTGATTTTGGTTATGGTGTTTCATAACAGCGATAGTAACCCTAACTAAGACAGAATCTAAGCCTCACTCCAAATGCCACATACTTCCTTAAGCTTTGAGGGTGTGTGGGCAAATCTTGGGTACCCTGCCCTGTGTGTGTGCCATCTTCCTCCAACGGAGGCTGGGCCTCAACTTCCCTACAACCAAACCAAGGATAGCCTAGACCTAGGTTAGGGCCGGTGAGGCCGGCTGAAAAATGAGGGCTTGGCGCCACTGGCTCCCTCAATCTCAATCCATGACCTAGATGACTATGTCTGTCTACAAGGTAAGGAGCTGGGTGGACACTGAGGCCAAGCTGGAGCTCTGGTCTTCCATGCCTGTCTCTGGTTCCACATCAAGGTGCAGTCTGGGAACAGTGTGGGGTGAGGAGACTAAAGAAAATTCTCTCTCTGAGCTGAGAACCCACTAGACATTTGTTCTCAGGAGCTCTGGATGCCTTTGTCTTCCTACCAATGGCAGCTGCCCTGGGCCCTAAACATATCACTGCACAAATAATGGCTTCTAACTTGTTCATAGGAGCAACCTTTATCAGTGTGCCGAATTAGGACCGAGAGGAACAAGTGAGCAGCTGAAGGAGGGGTTGAGAGGCCATCTATCGCGTTCCTCATCAGGCCTGTGGCTCCATTAGTGCGTGTGCCATTAACATACCCTTCAGGCCGTTCTTTTTTTGGCATGAGGAGGCCTGAGGTCAACGTCCAGTGTCTTTCCTTGAGTGCTTTCCAAACTTATTTATTGATTGACTGGCACAGGGTCTCTCACTGAGCCTGAAGTTCACCAACTCGGTGAATCCAGATAGCCAGGGAGTTTCAGGGATCTACCTGTCCCCCACACCAAACACGAGAGTTACAGGCACACACTGCCATGCCCTGCTTTGATATAGGCTGTGGGGATATGAACTCAAGTCCTGGTGCCAGTGTAGCTCAGGCTTGTTTAGGTCACTATGTAGCCTAGGCTGGCCTTGACCTCACAGCAATCCTCTCACCTCAGCTTCCCCAGTGCTGGGATAACAGTTGTGAATCACAATACCCAGTTTTAGTATGTTCCCTCTTCAAAGCTATTAGCAGAAAAGAATTCTATAAAATGAAGATGCAGGATGCAGCCAACCACCCCACCTCATCGAAGGGCTTAGTCTCTTGTGCAACTACGGAAGCAGGGAGGGAGTTGCACGTCTATGATGCCAGATTCTGGTCTGTGTGCCCTCAGAGTCCACACTGGGTGTCTGAGACAGTGACTAGAGGACTGGTCAGTAGTGGCTGGGCACTGGCTTGGGAGGCAGCAGGTTCTCAGGTACAGGTTTTAGGGCACGGAGGCAGATAAGCTGGATGGCTAGAGCAAAGGCCAAGAAGAGATCTTAGTGAAGGACTGTTGCGCCAGGACCCAGGGATGAGACCCTCTGTGGCTGTGCTGGGTAGGGTGAGGCCTGGCCTTGATGACCTCTCAGAACCCAGCAAAGTTTTTGAGGTAACTGAGCTCTGAACAGCAAGTGGTTGCCATGCTGGATATTCCAAGTCCCCAGAGGACAAGGAGAGATGACCCACAGGCCCTGCTCTTGAGCCCTCTGAAGAGCTGGGACCATAGTCCCGGCCCCAGGTTCCTTAGCATGCAGATGTTCAGGAGTCCTTGAGGTTCCAAGTTCTGTCATCTACCCGAGAGGGACAACATAGTGGGTGCTGAATCAGAGTAAGGAGTGTGCAGTCCAGCTCCAGGCAATCCTAGCTGGCACACTGCTTCTTAAGCACACTTTCCCTTAAGCAAAAATGAGAATTCTTATCATTCCCAGACACTAAGAAGCCAGCAAACTCTTACTGGCCTGAAGTCTGTAAACAGAAACATGGTAGTGGCCTGACTACCAGCTTTATGGAGTCTCAGGTAGGGAGGAGGCCAAGCATGTCCATACCACCTGCATTTCTGCTGTGTGCAGTCTGGGGATGCTGGGTACCATCTTAAACTCCCACTTCAAGACTTAAGTCTGCAGCTAGGAAGGCATGGAAAACCCAGGGCAGCCCTGTTCTCCAGAGAGTAAGCTGTCTACCCCTACCTTTTCCAAAGCCCCCTCTCTTTACTGGTTCCCCGAGTCTACCAGATGAAGACTGCTCATCAAGAGTGCTGAGACCCCTGCAGTCTGGAAAACCACATGAAGTTAACGGTCACTCATGTGAGGACATTCTGTTGTTCTGATATGGGTGGGTCCCTGGTATTATATCTCACGTCTGCTTCAACCTCTTAACTGGAACTGTCCAACTCCATGGGGGAAAAAACCCCCACAGTGATCTTCTTATTTTGGCCAATGAGGTAAAAATCCGTTCGTAGTGGTACCACGCACTCATCCACTGTGCTACTGCCACTTCGGCCATTTCTAGATTAACAGTGGTCTCAACCGGTACACTCTTGGGCCTCAAGCACACTGGGCAGATGCTCTACATCTGAGCTACCTGCCCAGTCTCTGAACATTTTTGATTGTTCAAAATAGGTGGGGGCAGGTGCGACTTGCACCTGGTGGGTAGAAGTTGGGGATGCTGTTTAAACATCCGACAGCTCCACCACAAAGAATTACCTGGATTCAAATGCCCACAGCACTGAGGGCTGATAACCTCTCCAGACCACAGGGATATCCTTTTGGGAGTTCAGACATCAGAAGCCCCTTCTGCCTGCTGTGGTCCTACTATTCTTTCTGTCCCTTCTCACGAGTCAGTCCTTTGGCCTAGCTCTCAGGGTATCTTCAACTGCACTCTCTGACCTTCATCTGGCCTGTGTCCCCTCCCCCTCGCAGACAGGCCTCTCCATCACATTCCCTCTTCTTCCCTTCCACCCCCTGAGCCCACTCTGTGGGTGAGCAGGCTTCAGCTCAGCTCCCAGATCTTCAAGCTTCTTCTTCCCGCACTGCCCCCACTTCCTTCCACCTTTCTACTGGCCCTTCTCAGCCTCCTCTTCTGGCTTCTCCCTTTGCCCAACCAGCACCCATGAAGATTCTTAGGGCTCAACCTCAGACTCCTTCCCTCACTCAGCTCCTCTTATTCCCTAAAAATGAAAACTCTACAGGGCAGGACCAACTAGAACTGTACTGTACACAGGACTGCTGCTGAGTAATTATCTGTTGACTGAGTGACTACATCATCCATTTCCAGGCTTGCATCTTAGAACTAGGTCTCTCTTTGATGCATCAAACTGCTGCTTCGACATTTTACTTTTGATGTTCTCAAAGCAATTCAAACTCAAGCAAGTGACTGTCTTCACTCTGATACTCTCTCAGGGCTCAGGGCCTGCATGCTCTTATGACTCCTCCCCTTGTCCCTCCTGCACTTCAGCCTCAATCAGCACTGCTGCCCAGGCCCTTGATAGTCAGCCAGGCTCATCTAGACCACAGCATCCCAGCTGTCTATCCACCTTAGACTTCTAACCCATTCTCCCAACACAGCCAGAAATCTGGTCCCATCATTCCCCGTCATGTAGCTTCTAACTGACTGACCTCTGAGTAAGGCTAAGAACCGACGTAACTGGGTTGTTTGTGCCAGTGCCCAGGGCTAAGAGACCCTCTATGGCTGTGATGGGTCGAGTGAGGCCTGGTCTGGAGGCTGGCCTTGATGTCCTCTCACTCAGAACTCAGCATAGCTCTTGAGTGATTGCCATGTTGGGTATACTGAGTCCCCAGAGGACGAGAAGAGGGTCTGTGAGCTCTGCTCAACTTTGTTCAGGTTCACAGCAAAATAAACTCTTCATGTGCATTCCTGACATCAAGTTCTCTGTGTAAACTGGGGCTCTGCTGGGGTACCCAGCTCCTCCACCCTGGTGGACACACCAATACAGACTGCTCCCTAAGCACCCTCAGCCACATTAAGAACCCCACCACCCTGAGGTTTTGATTCCACTGGTCAAGAGAGAGGCCTAGGCAGGTTTTAATAAGCAGACCTAAGATCTACTGCTGTAGAGATTCTAGGACCATTTGGAAGGCTCTTCCACATGGCTTTGTTGGGAAGTCTGCAGGAATTTTTGTTCTTGATCTAGCTTTCACTAGCCTGAAGGTGACACTGGGCACTCTTCTTGGTGATGCTGCTTTATGATGCTATGGACGACAAGTTCTCAGACCTGTCCAAGGCTAGGTTCAGTCAATTCAAGAACCTGGCTTCACTGAACTGGCCAAATCCTGTGCTAGTTAGTTGCTAGGATCCAGCCCCTGTCATGTTCTGTCTGGCTCGCTTACTTTCTTCTTCCAAAGAACAATGGTGGCACTTATGGAGAGGATATTTTACCAGAAGGGAAATACTTTCAAGAAATAAACACTTAACTCAGTTTTTAAAGAAATGCCAAGGACTACCTGCTTCACGTTGGTAGTACCACAATCTATTGTGAGGGAAGAACCTTCTTCATTTCTTCCAAGAACAATGCAAAGTCAGGAAAAGGGGGAGGAGAAAGAAAGGGAAGCAGGTGGCTCCTGTGCCACCATATTCAGTGAGAGATTCAAAGCTGAGGCACATAGGGCTGACCTGATGATGAACGGGCCTCTGGCCTCCAGCAGCTTCCGTTCACTGCTGAATGTCTGCAGAAGGTTGATCATGAACTTGTAAAAGTAGGAGTTCATGGTGGGGGTGGAAGGAGAGCATTCTAAGCCTTTGGTACCTGCAGAGAAAGAAACAGAGCCAGGATTTACTCTTGATTGTGTGTCTACAGGGTGAGAGACAGAATACAATCGTAAATGTCAAAGGTGTGTGTGTAAAAAGATGGGAGAAAAATCTCCAATCAAGGGCCACAGACAGGAAGGCAAGGACTTTATGAGTATGAACAAGCACATACAGTTTACTGGTTCACTCCTCCATCTATTCCCATAGCACTCAGTGAAGATCATGGGTAAGACCTCCATTAGGTACTACAATAAAAACCGAACAGGCTGGGTGGTGGTGGCGCACACCTTTAATCCCAGCACTCGGGAGGCAGAGCCAGGTGGATCTCTGTGAGTTCAAGGCTAGCCTGGTCTACAGAGTGAGATCCAGGACAGGCACCAAAACTACATAGAGAAACCCTGTCTTGGGAAAAAAAAAAGAAAAAGAAAAAGAAAATCCAAACAGGACTTGGAGAGATGGCTGTGTGGTTAGGGCATGTACTGCTGCTGTGGAGGACTTGACTTTGATTCCTAGTACACACACCAGGCAACTCAGAACCACCTGTAACTTCAGGGGATCTGACACTATCTTCTAATTTCCACTTGAATCTGTACTCATGTGCATATACCCACAGATGGTTACACACATATACATGTAATACAAAATAAAACAAATCTTAAAAAAATAAAAACAAATGAACACAGTTCTCCCCACTATCCAAACAAACTAGATACATGTAGGTTTACTTTGCAAAATTAAGGACTATCAGTGGCCAGAGAATAAAGAGTTTAGATAGACAGCTGGGCATGGTGGCACACACCTTTAATCCCAGCACCTAGGAGGCAGAAGCAGGTAGATCTCTAAGTTTGAGGCCAGCCTGGTCTACACAGAGAAACTCTGTCTTGAAAAACCAAATCAGACAAACAAACAAACAAACAAACAAAAACCAAACATCCCCATCAAAAATGAACAAAAAAACCCCCAAACCAAACTAAAACAAAAAGACATTAGGTGCAACTTCTCCGTGGTCAGCAAAGCTAGCAAACCCCCATGAGGCACAAGATAAATTCCTTTCATAGTGTTGAGAAAAAACATAAATCATGCACATGTTGACTGGGCTAACACTAGCAAACAGGTGACTTGTTTGGATCCTCACCAAGCATTGGGATCCACTGGGTTAAGGTGCTCTTTTAGGGTGTTACTCTAAAAACCTGCAAAGCCCTGGCTGGCTGTGTAACACAAACATGCCTCAGCTGGAAACATGCTCAGAGCCTCACACCAGCACTCCTCCAGCCTGCTCTTGCATATGTGCCCTTGGTGAAGCTTCAAGAGGAAGGCTGCTGGGTTGTTCTGCTGTGGGCTAGTCACACCCCCCCCAGGATCCTCCTTCCTTTCTAATGCATGGTGACTCCACTGTAGACTGCTGGAAAGGGGTGACAAGGATGGTGGGATTTTTCAGTCTGCCCAATGCAATATCAGGACATCTTTGTTAAAAACAGCATTGTTAGTCTCATCCTTGCCCCATAAAGTATGCCTTTCAAAGCATACCAAGTTTTCAGAATATTCTTTGCTGTACAGAAACCACTACTAGCTGTGGAATACTTTAATTATCCCTCTATTGGGATCCTGTATTACCTTTACTTCCTAGTCTCTCCTCCAGGCCCTGAAAACAAATCCTTATCTATACACTTACCTATTCTGGACATTTTGCATGAATAAATGGAACCCACTATGGCTTCTTTCATGCATCACATATTCAAGGCTCATCCTAGTTGTGTATATCCATTCTTTATTCATTTTTATGGCCAACCAATGGTCATATTGTATTTGTTAATTCATCAAATGGTGAGTACTTGGTGGTTTCCACTCTGTGGCTATTATGAATAATGCTGCTGTAAACAGTCATGCTTACAGGTTCTGTATGGATAGATTTTCCTTTCTCTTGGCTATATACCTAGGAACCAAACTGCTGGGCCGCATGGAAACCGTTTGGGTCCTGAGGAATTGCCAGGCCATTTTCCATAGTGGCTACAAAGGAGACTCTCCCTTCTCTGTCCTCTCTCCAGCACATGTTATCTGTCCTTCACTATAGCCATCCTAGTGGATGGGAAGTGGTGTTTCATTGTGTTTGGATTTGTAGTTCTCTAGTGATAATGTTACTCATGTTTATGGTGCTTATGTTTATCTTTTCTGGAGAAACAGCTACTCAATTCCTTTGCCTTTTTCCAAAATTGAACCATCTGTCTTTTTGTTATTAGAGTTCTTCATATACGTAGTTCTTACTGGGTAGGTGGTTTATAAGCATTTTCTCCTATTCTGTGGGTCTCTCCTGACTTCTGCCAGGAAAGCACTCCACTACAAAGCTACATCCCTAGTCTTCTTTCTTGATACTGTCCTCTGAAACAAAAAATATTTGGGCTGGGGACACAGCTCGATGGTAGAGCATTTGCCTACTGTGTTCAAGGCCATGGGTTAAATTTCCAGTACTGTAAAAAACAAAACAACTCTTGTGGTGCTACAGACCTCATGCATACATGCTAGGGAGCTTCTATTACTGAGTTACACCACCAGTCCCACAAACCTAGTCCAATATGGCACTTTTTCTTTGGCTGCTCATGCTTTTGAAATAGTAGAGTAAGTAGGGCCAGGCTAATTGAGGCAGTAGAGACTGTCAGTTTCTCAACTGGCCTCTCTCTGGTCTAGAAGTCTCTCTTCCTGAAAGAGCAGGCAGGTACTGGCACAGGTAGACAGGATGTAGGGGTCCTTGGAAATCAAGCTTGGCTGTGGTAGCATACATGAGCCTCCAGAAATATTAGGCCAAGTGTATAAAAGAATGTACAAAACCACCGAGGGCATTACAAGTCTCCCAGAGGAGCTGTTGGTGGCCAGTGGCTCCAGGGGCACTGAAACACCCCAGGGGTCCTCTGTGTTTTCTCCTGATCTTTATAGGGAAGTGGCTGGGAACTAGAAGACATTTTTTTGTGTGTGCCAGCCCCCCAGCTGCAGATGCCTTAAAACTTGTCATTCTCATTCCTTAGACTCTTAACAGATCCCTTTACTTCTAAACCTGCAGCCTTCCATCCCAAGACCTTTCTACATAACCCTCCACACTTCCAAATCCTGCTACCCTAAATCCCAAGACTCTTCTAGACAACATCCTCCATCTAAGACCCTTCCAGACAACCCTTCAGGAATCGCACTGGGGAATCTTGAGTGAAAAGCCCAGTTTAAAGACATGCCTCATTCAACTTTCTGTAATGCGTTGTTCTAGGTCCATGCTGGGGACCACCTGGCTGCCCTGGTTCTAAGTGACTTTGGAACGGTAAAGTCTCGGCTCCCTGGCCTTGAGGGGCTGTTTGCAGAAACAAGTGTCACATTCTTACAGATCAGGTACCTCCAGGCCCAGCCGGGGCTGATCTTAGAAGTGGCTGAAGACACAGCTGCCCAGGCAGCCCCACCTCACCACCCTCACCCACAGGAGACACACTCAGTGATGGCTGTCACAGCCTGGCTATCCACCCAGCCCCAGGGACATGTGTACAGGAATCTAGGTAACTGTAAGCTTCTGGGGGTGTATCTCTGCATTATCTGGGCCCTGGTCTCCTTCCTGATTCTCTATATGCACCCCTGGGCCATCTCATTTCCAGGCCTAAGGCCACCAGGCTTCAAAGTACTTAAAAGGACAAAGGAACTAATGAAGAGAGCAATTACAAATACACTCTCCTGGCTGTGTCTATCTGGGAGCCCTAAGGAGCTGGGTGCTTTGGGAACACTGAAGTTTCAGCCTCACAGGGACAGGGGAAAGAAAGCATTGAGCATGGTACTCTGGCCTCAGTTTCTTCATCTATAGGTAAGGGCAGTAAGAGTCCCTAACAACTGAGACAACACATGTAGTGTACTGGACAAGGCATGCCACGAGTCTGTGCTCAATAAATGGGATGAGTGTGACATTAGCGAATGCCTCCTGTCCTGGAGCACTGTGTGGGGAAGACTGTTCTCATTCTCTGCTGAATACGCTGTAAATGCGGGAAGAATTAGGATCTGAAACAAATTCACAGAATTCTATTGGGATACTTCAGGGAAGAAGAAAAGGAGTTATCTGTGCCCCACCCCCCAGGTCAGCTGACAGACTGGCCAAAGACAACAGGAGAGATGACTTGGGGCTACCCTGCACACATCTCTGCTCCTTTAGTAAGAGCTCTCACTGGTCCAAATGGACTTTCAGTGCCCAGGCTAAATGATGGTGGCCTTTAGTGGAGAGACAAAAAGCACATGGGACAAACGACTAGTTCTTACAGCAGTGTCCTCTGGGAAAACCTGTGAGCTCAGTCCTTCAAGTGAGCCCATTGTTCAAACACCACACACAAGAAAAAGCCCAGTATTCCGAGACTGGAGCCATGTACCTTTCCCAAGACTCAGCTGACAGGAGGCTTAGATGTGGCAGTTTAGGGTGAGCTCCCCAGAACCCCAGACTGACTTGTATTGAATGAAACCATCAGGAGCAGGGCCTCTGACCTTAGAACCCCACCAGCTAGGAAGACCACTGCACCCGTGGAGGGTTGGGAGTCTTGGGAAAGAAAGGGGAGCAGTCAGTGCTCACTGGTGACAGGGCCAGGGTCTGTGAGAGCTCTCGTCACCATAGTTTCCCTTTTGCCCAACTGCCTGACCCCAGGAGCCTTCAGGCCTGCTGTCTTGTCAGACTTGGGATCCAGCCTCTGTTCAGATCCCCACTCGCCCGACAGGCACTGTCTGTGAATCCCCAACTAGCAGACCTGCCCATGCCATCAATCTCACCTGAATAGTGAGTTTAGATCAGAGGTTCCACGTCCTGCTCTGCACTCCTTCCCTGCTGCCCGTCTGGAAGTCAGGGGGCTGTCTGCAGCTTCTTGCTGTGAACTTCTCCCCCATCCTAAGAAGAGACCCCGTCTTCTGCCGCCTGAGCACAGATTTTCTTAGGGACCCTGCCATGCTTGGCTCTTTCTGCTGCTGGGTCTTGAGTTCTCCCTGGAGCTCCCACCATGCTGCTGCCCCCTCTGCCTCTCTTGTTCGTTGTGTTTAAAGAACGTCTAATAAACTCCTCAGTCCCCAGCAATCTGACTCAGTGTCTTGAATCACCTGCCCCATCCCAAACTCAACAGTTCTTGGCCAGGGCTGTGGGGCTCGGGAGGAGGTGGAGAGAACAAACTTGCCCCAGGAGTGCGACTGCAGATTTCCGCCTCACTGCAGCCTGCACCTCCCAGGGGACAGCTCAACCGCCTCCACCGGCCTCCACAGGCCTCTTCCGCCCACCTCCGGCTTTCGCTCATCTGGTTGTGCAGCTGAAGTGGCTCTGTCTCAAGACGGGCTGGTGCTGCACATGCCTGAGGATAGGCAGAGCTGGGCCTGGCTCGGCCTGATTTAGGGCATGCCCCCCAGATCTGCATCTGGACAGAGGTGTCCTAGCAGACAGTACTTAGCATTACCAGTGCAGTTTTGTAGGCCAACTCAAATGGTGGACAAGCTGCTTTGGTGGGAATTGGCAGGCCAGGAAGGAGAGGAGAGGGCTGTGTGTCGGGTTCTTCCTAAAGGGCTGAGAGGAGCAGGATCTCCATTTCCTGACCCAAAGAGGACAGGGATGTGAGGGAGAGTGCAATCCTTCAAGCCACACAGATCTGCCTTGTATTTCTGGTTTGGGCAAGCAAGAAGTCTGTGGGGCTCTGGAAGGAAGCTCACGTGACTGACTGGCTGCTCAGGGGCAGACAGATGCTGTGGGGAGTCCTCTGTATACAAAGACAGGCCGGGGTGGTGGTGGCTGGGGAGCCAGCCCTGCAGATGCTGTTAAGTGAAACCTGATGTGGCGACATGAGAATCTGCAGAAAGCCTCACAAACAACCTTCCCTGGGATGTTTTGGATTGAGTTTTGTGGCTATGACGTGAAGGAGCCTCACATGTCAGGATAAAAATAGCTCTGGCCTCAATACACAACCCAAGTTACAGTGCAACAGAACCAGATGCAAAAACATTAGCCACCCAGCTCAGACTCTACTTGCAAGGTTTCATTCTATACCTTCTTCCCTGCTGAGGTCAGGCCCAGGGATCTGGGCCATCCAACTGAGTAGCTATTAGGATTTGCTGACTTGAGGAGGTAGGACAAGGGCCAGTGGCTATTGAGAGCACACCCAGGAGGCCAAAGGAACAGAGGAGACCTGGACCCTGTCGCTGATTCAGCCCGACCATGGAGACAGTGAGCTGCTTTCTCATCTGGGACCATCTCAGAGAAAGGAGTACAGTCCATTCTTGGCACACAAAGTGCTTCATGAAGCTGGGTGGTGGCGGCACACATCTTTAATCCCAGCACTTGGGATGCCGAGGTAGGAGGATCTCTGTGAGTTCCAGGCCATCCTGGTCTATATAGGAAGCTCCAAGACAGTCAGGGCTATACAGAGAAACCCTAACTCCAAACCAAACCATAACAACAACAACAAAAAAAACATACTTCATGGAGGGGAGTGACTGGGAAGCTGGTATGGGACAAAAGGAGAATGGTGGGAAAGAGCAACTCCCCTAGAATTAAGTGGCTGGAAGGAAGGGAGGCCATGCTGGTGGGTTTTTTGTTTTTGGTTTTTTTTTTGAGAGAGAGTTGTAGAAATGGAGGTAGCACTCACTCCATGGCTTCATGGACACACCACCACCCTGGTGACCTGATCCCGGAGGTAACCACCCTAGACAGGAGCTGGAGCCTCACCCATATCCAGGAGGCGTTCCAGCTGTTTGGCTCATAGCACAAGACAAGATATTCAGCCACAGAGGGGCTTAGGAGTAATTCTCAGCTTTTAGGGGAGCAGTGGGGCCACACAGCCATCTGCTATCCGGAAGGGCTGCTACCGAAGCAAGGCCTAGGGCCAAGGGAGAGAGCTAGGACTGACAAGACCAACCAACAAGGAGTCTCAGTTGCAGCCCAAGGGGACACCTTCTTGGACAATGGGACCGGGGAACTTCAGCTCACCCTTGGTGACCTGTTCATGGCCATCCTTCATTTTAATCATCTCTAAAAAAAGAGTACTCATCCTTCCTGGGTACCTGCTGCTAGGGATTCATACATGAATAAAACCTAGCTCCTGTGGCCTGAGATCACAAGAACATACAAGACATTTGGTGATCCTGACAAAAGGTGAGTTTAGAAATAGGGATGACCTGAGTGTTTGCATTTCTGATGACTCTGGGTTACCAAGGATTGGAACCTACACCTCTGCACCTTGGCGGCAGGAGGGCCTTAGCTGGTCACAGCCAAGAGGGAACACAGATCAGTTCCACCATCTACCCCGACAAGCACGAGGGGCTCAAGGGGAGGCAGCCTTGCAGAGGGTCTCACCAGAACTGACCCGAGCGGTCCTGTGATCCTAAGGACAGCTGCCAAGGCAGTTCCTCACAGTACAGTGCTGATCTTAGCCCTGCTATGGAGGAGCTTCCAAAGCCCCCAAGTACTCCACCCTAGCTTAGAAGACAGGGAAGTGGTACCTGAGGCAGGAACCCACTACAGGCCACAGGCGTAGATCTTTCTGCTACCTCTCAGAAGCTGAAAGGATACAGAGGCTTGGAGGGTCAAAGAGCAATGGGCAAGGCTCTTAAGGGAGCTGTGACAGTCGGCTGTGGTTAGAGTAAGCAGAAGGAAGCAGGACAGGAAAGGAGGCGCCTTCTATGTAGCCTGAGGCCAGAATGGGGTCTCTGGAATCACTGTGAAGAAAAGAACTACTTGTCCGGGAACTGGCAGGTTGGAGCCAGAGCTGGGAACAGGACACCCAGACCAGCTCTTAGACAGATAGCTGGGTTCCTACTGCTCCTCCCCTCAGGTGAAGGAAGCTGCCAAGGGTGGCAAAGATGGGATTCTCATGGTCCTCTGAGTGTGGGTTAGACAGCCGGGTTCCTGGGCCAGTACAAATGCCAGTCACAGTCCTCAGTCAAGGGACTAAAGCATGCTCTCCTCTCAGAGTTGCTGGATGGAGCTGGGCGATCCAGGTGAACAACCCTCTAAAGTGCTTAGTGCAGGGCCAGGTTTCAGTAAGTGCATGCAATGATGGCCGCTATTGTGACCACTGTTACCACAGGGAGAAATGGCCTAGTTCCTGAAAGCCTACTGGGCTTCTTCCAGAACTTGTTTGTCTGGTGATAGGAAGATACTGCTGACATCTGGTCACAATGGCCTGGGCTGCAGGGGATGAAGTGGAATTGGAGCATTTCACCTTTGCCCCTTTCAGAGCTAGAGGTGGAGACACCAGACCAGTGAGCCCTGCAGGTTATGTTGCCATGAACAGTTTTTAGTCATCAATGGAGTTGGGAATAGAAGCTTGCTGAGCATGGACAAAGTCATCCCTAGCTCCTCCCGAGTGGCAGTGCACACCTGTCATCCCAGCACCTGGGAGGTGGAGGCTGGATGATTTAAAAATCAAGGTTATCCCTGGTTACCTGATGAATTTAAAGCCAATCTGGGATACATGAGACTCTGCTTAAAAAAAAAAAAAAAAAAAAAGAATGGCCCATGGCAAGCAGGTAGGTCATGGCAGACGACACTTAGCCCAGACTGCCACACTACTGCTTACTTGGCCATGGACCGACCCTGAGGGTACCTGGGTCTCCCCAGGTCTGATACCTGCTGGATAGCAGAGCTGTCCAGGCCTTGTGAGAAAAAGATATGGATTGGATCTTGGGTTCTACTAATTGTTCTGTAGGTCAGGGTGGTCCCACAGAGGCCTGGTTCTTGTCCCTTCTTTCCACAGCTTGGTAATACACTTGAAGATTTCTGAGTCAGTTAGAGATGGTATAAAATGACTGAGCCCCAGGAGCCCCAGAGTGGGAGACAGTTTTCCTCAGAGGCCCTTGCCTAGGCAGCTCTCCTGCTGTTCTGGAGGTAGTTCTTTTTTGGTTAAGAACAAAGAGGTGGGACACAGACCTGGGTCTCTGTGATGGGGTAGAGAGATGTTTATGGTAGGTCATGTGAGAGGAAAAATCCCATGTGGGCAACTCTGTCTCCAGTGCCCTGGGAACCACTGTGGTAGTGCATTTAGGGCAACACAGCACTCATCCAGACGTGTGATGTCTCTTCCCCATCACTGTGTGGGATCTGCATCATTTAAGTGTACAGATCTAATGTGAAGGAGGGGCATTGGCTTCCTTGCAGATGCCCTGACGTTGCCTTCTAAAGTTCCTGCATGGAGGGTGGAGTGATTTCCTCTTATGGGACACAATGCTGCAGTCTCAGGTTCTCAGATCTGTGTCCTGGAGAGGTGGAGGACAGTGGACTCTATACAGGAAGAAGGGCTGGTCTTGCATCCTCTGTCCATGTGCACATATACATGGGTGCACAGAAAGAGACAGAACCCAGTGCATGCCCAGAAAGTAATTTGGGGAAGAGCTGCCCGTAGAGCAATGAGGACATTTCCTGCATGCTTTCTGACCTCAACACCACTGCACATATCCATGGCATCCACCGTGGGCCTCTCAAGGCAGTTGAGCCAGGAGAGGGCAGAGGGCATGTTGGCTTTCTGTATTCCTTTCTTACTGATTTGATCTTGACCTTCTAGAGTCATGAACACACTAAACTCTGATGCCAGCTGTGGGGATGCAGATGTGAATGCATCTCCTGTCTGGAGGGTCTCATAGACTCAAGTTCCATAAAGGGCTCAGGCTAACGTTTTGGCTCCTGGTATTGTGAGTTTGTGAAGGAAATCACAGTATCGGCTCTAGGCACTTCCTTGGGATTCTTCCAAGGACTGACTTTCCGCCCATCTGGGATGTTCTGTTGTTTTTCCTATGACTTCTGAGTGTCCCTGGCCGATGTGAGCCATTTCGATAGCCTCGGCAGACCAGGGTGAGAACTCCCACTACTTCAGCCTCAGGGTCTGCACATTTTCGTAGGGAAAGGAGCTGAGATTCTGAGTTCTCTGCCATGTGAGTACCCGCAGCTCTTGTCTCTAAGCAGCAGCACGCTTTTGATACCTGATGGCCCCCAGGAACCTTGCAGGATCCCAACTCTAGAGTGGATGCCTAAAGTAGTTTCTTGGCTTATACCCTCAGGAGCAGGAACCCACATTTCAGCTGTCAACTTCTCTGTGCCCAGAAGGAAGAGAAAACATGCTTATAGATGAAGGAAAAGACCACAGAGGGTCCTGGGAGCACCCAGTCTGCCCAAGGCTCATACAACCTTCTGCTGCTGCACCCTAAAGATGGAGAAGATGGTGGGGTGCTGTCTCCTAGGGAGGAAGAACCACTGCAGGGTTCCTTTCTTCTGGACTCTTCCCTGCCCCCTCTACCCCATCTAAGGAAAAGCCTTCTCTCCATCTCAGTGTAGCTCCTACTACCTGTTCTGCACACCACGCTTGATCTTTTTGCCATCTGTCCCCCAATTGGGGGGCTGGCCCCTATGTGCTGACTTGGAGACAGGGTAGAGAATGGACTCCTTTGCTGAGGGACAGGAGGTGGGAGCCACAGCAGGGGTCCTGGCATCAGGATATGGGAGCTTCTTCCTTGACCACAGCTGATGACTGCCCAGGGGAAATTGGTCTCCTGAGTGAGGAAGTGATGGCATCCTGGGGAAATGGGAGAGAGGAAGCCAGGCTGCTGCTAGAGTTCCTCACTCTCCACATCAGACAGAATGTGTTGCAGGAGAGCCGAAGCTGGGCTCCCATGTGCCTTCTGCTGCAGGGCTTTGGAGACCCAGAGCTTTCTTTGTCATGGAGGTGTCCTCAGAACACAGCCTGTGATTTGACTTGGCATGTCCAGGACTGTACCAAGGCCCGTGGAGCCCTAAAAATACTCTGAACTTCTTAGACACTGGGCATGGTATCTGGCTTCTACTGGGGCGGGGCAGGTGTAATATGGGTCCATGGCTAGGGGCCAGAAAACCACTGAGCTGCAGGAGGGACAATGTCACTGAAAGTTTGTAAGTGTATGTGAAGCTGATGAGGTCCTTGTGTCTAGACGGCATGAGGGGTTCAAGGGACAAAGACCTGGCAAACATCCAAGACTCATTGGGTAATTTCCTACCAACCTGTGTCCTTGGGCCTTTTTAAGAACCATGTGGCTGAGGGAGGTGGTCTCTGCCTAGGAGAGGAGGAGCTAGGCAGTGTGGCCAGGGAGAAGAGCTACCTGCCACCCCAAAGGAACCTGAGGAACAAGCACCAGGAATGCCTTGGCTACCTTCACTTGCAAGGACAGCCCGGAAGCAGCCTGTTTGAATTATCCTGTCTCTTGCCTGGGCTGCCTGCCATGCTGAGAGCTATTCTGAGCTTTGGTGAGGAGGAAATGGCTGCCTAGCCTTTTTCCACCTGTGAGACCCAAGATTGAAGGTCCTGGCTGGTTGCCAGTCTGTGGAGAAATTGCCTCAGAGGGTTTTGTGCTTAGTCAGTGGTTCAAAAGCATCAGAAGTGCTGAAGATGAGGGAAAAGGGTTGTGAGCGTCTCTTTGGGGACTACTGGAGTGTGAGTCAGGAGGGCTGTCTCTTTTGTGGTAGAAGACCATGGGTAGGCAATCTACTGACCCTCATACACGGCAGAAGAGCCTTATGAGTGACCTCCTGGTACAAGTTAAGATCCAGTACTAGCATTTTCTCAGGACAGAGTCCTCAGGGAAATACTTACTGGGAGCAGTTAGCATGTTGGCTCTGCTGGAGGTGTGCACCTGAAGCTCCGAGTGGCTGACTCGGAAGTCAGGGCCATCAGGTGCGCCTGGGTCATCCGTTTGGCCTGCAGGGGAGGAAGCAATTTCTGCCAACACCTCCAGATCCTTCAAGACAACCTGGGGAGACAAGCGGAGGATGAAGGACAAACTCCCTACTGTGAGCTGAGCTGATGTAGCAGAGGTGACATCAGAGATAAGGAGTGTCTTGTAGGGCAGGGAGGGGTCGGCAGGCCAAGTGCTGCTCACCTATTGCCGTGAAAGGGCTTGGGAAAATGTTGTGAAGGTATGGGTTAAGAGGCCACTGAGGGTGATGCCCAGGAAAGGAAGCTCATCAGACTGGAGAATCTTCTTCCTGCAGCCCTCCTCTTTGATTCTGAACAAGGATTGGAGGGGGCTCCTTGAGATGCAGGTCCTGGGCAGGATGAACCATACACAGGATGTATCTCATGCCCTCTGTATTTTATGAGGCCTTGGTCCTGTCCTTCCTTGTCCAGATGTCACTGCAGAGGTGAGCACCAGGCCACACAGAACCCAAAGGGCCCTCTATACTTTGGGTGTGATTTTGGCCTCCAGTGCTAAAAGGCTTTCTAACATCCAGACAGGAATGTCTCCCAAGTGTTCCCACTCAGTTCTGGATGGGGGCAAGGCCTCTTCAGCTGTCTACCTGCCTACTGAACTCTTCCAGGGAGAGGCAGAATATAAGCGCAAGTTATGCTAGGCCATATGGCCCTCTTTCCCCTAGGGCTGCCTCTGAAGTGCCTATAGCCCCGAAACTGCATCATTTCACTTGGCACCAGAGCTGCAGGATGGCAGAGTCCATCCCATTGTGGCATTATACAGTGGGGACATGCCCCGTTGGGAATGCATCACCATGGATGCATGCCCCTTGTATAAGTGTCATCAGTCCCAAGCCCTGTGTTCTACACCCCCCACATGGAGCTCCTCCACCGCAGGCCTGCCAGCTCTATCTGCTCCCTACTCATCAGTTCTTAGGAAGGCCTGCCTCAGCCTCACTCACAGTACATCCTTGGGACTAACCCTGGCACCCAGCACATGCTCAGCAAACAGGGGCCGATGACGACGGGGACAACTGTGTCTTCATTGTGCTACCTTGAACCCAGATCAAGAATTAATCACTGGGTGGCATGGGAAGAGGAGGGGGGAAAAAAAAGAACCATGGTAGGGAAGGGGACCAGGGGAAAAGCTGCAGAGCTATGTGGGTGGGGCCCTGAGAGCTGGGTAGAATATGGTAAATACAAGGTCAAGATCAGGCTAAGATGAGGGGTCCTTTTGGGGTGATGAAATGTTCTGGAATCAGACAGTGAAGATGGCTACAAAACCTGTAAGTACAAATGCTCCTCAACTGAAGATGGGGTTATGTCCTAATATACACACTGCAATTTGAAAATATCATAGTCCATATACCCAATCTATGAATACTGGAGTTCATAACACAGTACACTGGAGACAACAAGCTGCTTCCCTTCAAGATCACAAGGCTCACTGGGAGCTGCTCATCATCAAAGAGTACAAAGTGTGGTGCACACCTGAGATCCCAGCACTTAGGAGGGAGAGGTAGGGTCAGTTTGGGTTTGGGGAGGTGGCTCAGTGGGTAAGATGCTTGCCCTTCAAGCAAGAGGACCTCAGTTTGGATATCCAGCATCCATGTAAAAAGTAAGGCACAGTGGCACATGTCTGTAACCACAGTGCTGGAGTGGAGGAGACAGGCAAATCCAGGGGGCTTGGTGGCCAGCCAGTCTAGCTAAAATGGTGAGCTCTAGGTTCAGCGAGAGACTCTGTCTCAAAAAAGGTAGAGAGGACAGGCTAGATGGCTTAGCAGGTAAAACCACTTGTCATCAAACCTGCTGACCTGAGATCAATTCCCAGAACTCACAAGGTAGAAGGAAAGGACAAGTTGCGCTCTCATCTTCATTTACATACATGTGCCATGACATGCACGTGTGTGTTTAACAATGGAAAGCACATGGCCTCTGAAATGTGGAAGTGGTTCTATGAGTTCAGGTAATATGGGGTTATGTCCTAATATACCATATAACCACTATGCTACGTGGTTGTCATTTTTCTTAGTTTCTGCTTGACCAGCTTCCTGTACCATTGTTGAGGCTCCCTCTGCCTGCTCACCCTTTCTGGCCTCTTGGTCTTCTCTAAGCTGTATCACATGTTTGGCACATGATCTAAACACCTTGCCTGCACCTTGGCCTCCTCTAGGCTGGTCACGGCGTCACTCACACAGATACCACCTCTACTGTTCTCCCACCACAGGCCCTGAGACGGTCTTTAGGTCTGTATGAGCTCTAGTCCTGTATCAGAGCTGCACTAGACACTGGGTTGTAGGAGGCAGTCAAAGCCACCCTTGCTTATGGCTGTGGGCATAAGAAGCCACAAAGTGATGGCCCTTGCTAGGAGCTTCTTGTCTGCCTGTCCTTTGGTGCACCGGAATTTGGGTTTTACATGTTCTTGGAATAGGTTCTCTTTGTTGAATTGTGGGAAATGGATCTGCAGTGGCTGGAAAACATGGCCCCTACCCTACCCAGCCCTGTCAGATGGCAGGAGCAAAAGCTAGCACTGTGCCAGGCCAAGAGCCAGAGGAACCTAGGTGGGTTTGGGTTGCAGGCCTAGGTCTCTGTTTTGTGAAAGGGGGAGTCTCCAGCAGGCTCTCCTCCAGGAATGGAAGAGACAGAGGGAGGGGTGTGTGGCAGGGAAGCAGATGGCATGGTTATGAAGAGTTTTGAAAGAGAAGCAGACCCTAGCCCCCATCATTCTCTGGAACCCCATTTCACAAGCAAGGCCCTTCCCAAAGGTCAGGAATGGGGAACTAGATCAGGGACTTGGAGTTGGGGACAGTGTGGGGTGACTCACCCAAAACTAAACAGCAAGGCAAGAATCAAGCCAAGAGTTTTACAATAATCAGAGTTTCCATAGGAGTACTCCCACTCCAAGGTGTTACTAAGAGAGCTGCAAACATATGTTCACACAGATACTTCTATGTGAACACTCATACTAGCTGAACAATGGAAAGTCCCCCTTCTGATAAACGGAATGTGGTATATCCATTCCACAGAAAATGACCCGGTCATAAAAAGAAATGAGGAGGGGCTTGGCTCAATGGGTAAAGACACTTGCTGCAAAAACTGATAAGCTGTCGGGCATACTTGGAGTTGCAGTGCTTCTGTAGTGAGATGGGAGACAGAGACGGCCTGGCATGTGCTGTGATCAGAAGAATCAACAGATCCTGGCTCAATAAAACAGAAGGTAAGAACTGACTCCTGAAAGCCATCCTTGACTATGGCATGTGTACACACTCCTGAGAGTCATCCTTGACTATGGCATGTGTACACACTCCTGAGAGCCGTCCTCGACTATGGCATGTGTACACACTCCTGAGAGTCATCCTCGACTATGGCATGTGTACACACTCCTGAGAGCCATCCTCGACTATGGCATGTGTACACACTCCTGAGAGCCATCCTCGACTATGGCATGTGTACACACTCCTGAGAGTCATCCTCGACTATGGCATGTGTACACACTCCTGAGAGTCATCCTCGACTATGGCATGTGTACACACTCCTGAGAGTCATCCTCGACTATGGCATGTGTACACACTCCTGAGAGTCATCCTGGACTATGGCATGTGTACACAGTCCTGAGAGTCATCCTTGACTATGGCATGTGTACACACTCCTGAGAGTCATCCTCGACTATGGCATGTGTACACACTCCTGAGAGTCATCCTCGACTATGGCATGTGTACACACTCCTGAGAGTCATCCTCGACTATGGCATGTGTACACACTCCTGAGAGTCATCCTCGACTATGGCATGTGTACACACTCCTGAGAGTCATCCTGGACTATGGCATGTGTACACAGTCCTGAGAGTCATCCTTGACTATGGCATGTGTACACACTCCTGAGAGTCATCCTCGACTATGGCATGTGTACACACTCCTGAGAGTCATCCTTGACTATGGCATGTGTACACACTCCTGAGAGTCATCCTTGACTATGGCATGTGTACACACTCCTGAGAGTCATCCTCGACTATGGCATGTGTACACACTCCTGAGAGTCATCCTCGACTATGGCATGTGTACACACTCCTGAGAGTCATCCTCGACTATGGCATGTATACACACTCCTGAGAGTCATCCTCGACTATGGCATGTGTACACACTCCTGAGAGTCATCCTTGACTATGGCATGTGTACACACTCCTGAGAGTCATCCTGGACTATGGCATGTGTACACACTCCTGAGAGTCATCCTGGACTATGGCATGTGTACACACTCCTGAGAGTCATCCTGGACTATGGCATGTGTACACACTCCTGAGAGTCATCCTCGACTATGGCATGTGTACACACTCCTGAGAGTCATCCTCGACTATGGCATGTATACACACTCCTGAGAGTCATCCTCGACTATGGCATGTGTACACACTCCTGAGAGTCATCCTCGACTATGGCATGTGTACACACTCCTGAGAGTCATCCTTGACTATGGCATGTATACACACCACACACACAAATTAAAAAAAAGAAGAATAGTGGCCTATGTAGCAATAGGAAGAACCTCATAAATACTTGCTAAGTTAAAGAAGGTAGGTACACAAGGCTACAAACTACAATGATTACATGAAATACCTAGAAGAGACAAATCTGAAAAGCTGAAGGTTCATTTGTGGTTGCCAGTAATTAGGGTCGAGACTGCTAATGGGTACAGTTACTTTCTTGGGGGAAGGGTTCGGGGATGAAATGTCTTGGAATTAGGCAGTAGTAATGGCTGTGCAATCTGGTGAAAACATTTGAAAAACTGCTCAGTTTTGGTATATGAACTGAATGGAAAACACAAGAACTAAACCAACATTTCAAACTGGCACCCTAATTCCCAGTCCTGCGGCATTTTTAGAGAATTTACTTTCTTTCACCACTGCCCAAGTGGCAGTTCTTTCTAATGCCCTATGATCTGACAACTGATTCAGACTCAGGAGAGATAAAAAAGAGGAGGAATTCACTCTAGTCTCCTTCTAGCAATTTGCTTCTACAAGTCATGCTGCTCCTCTCAGATCTGTCTGTGCAGGTGGACAGGGGCAAATGCCCTCTGAGCAAAAAATCCTGGAGGTCAAATGTTCTGAGTGAGAAAAAGTACAGGCAAGCAAGGCTGACTGGGGACATGGTATGATTATACCAGGCCAGCTCTGGCAAGATCCCTGACACCAGGTACATGACCCACTAGACGTCCAACATGCACTTTTTTTCCATCTGAAGAGATGCCTAGGAAGAACCAGTAGCACGAAAGAAGAATGGTACAAAGTCACGTCTCCTGGAGCAGCCCAAGAACCAGGCTACAAGGGACAAGGAGGTCAGAGGAGCAAGCTGTACTTGCCTCTGGCCAGAATTAACACTCTCAGTCACCATATCAGTGTCACCTTATACTCTTCCATGAGGAATCTGAGATTTGTACAGTCACTAGCTCAAGATAAAGAGTACCTGCTTTATACCCAGCTCTGGTCATTAAACCTAAGCTTGTTAATAAAACTAATCAGGGCTTTGTGGTCAGACATTCCAGACTTCCAACCCCCACCCTAGACCAGTTAATGTCATCCAATGCAGCTCTCTTCTTCCTAATGCCTACTGAGTAGCTACTATTGTTCTGTTCTGACTATAGGAGACATAGGGCTAGACAGGACAGGCTCTGACTGAATCATAGGCTATAGGATGCAAAATTAAACATTTACTGAAAGAGAACCTCTGGGCCTCAGGAACCAGCAACTTGATCTGAGGGGAGCCAGGAGCCTTTGGAAGCACTTGAACATGCTTCTACCAAGGACGTGTGTGTGTGTGTGTGTGTGTGTGTGTGTGTGTGCGCGCGTGCGCGCGTAGGGCATTTGAAGCATTCTCTTAACTAGCATAAGCTGCTTATGGATGCAGAGAACAACTTGGCACATTCCAGGAAACAAAGCTTGTGGTGTTTTAGCTACAGAGAGGGATGTGGGGGCTGGAAGGTGTGTGTAGCTAGAAACCAGGCTTGGGTGGTAGGCAAGGATGGACCGTCACAAGCTTAGGACCCACACAAAGGAATCTGGGCTCTATTTTGCAGGTAATAGCATCTCGGCTTCCCTGTATGTACAAATGGAGGCTTGACCATGCAAAGCTGCCCTGAAGGCTGTGAGATCAGCTGGCCCTCTGTGCCCAAGGATTCAACCAACTGGACTGAAAATATTAGGTGATGTACATATATACAGGACATGTAAAGGCTTTTTTCTTGTCTTATTTCCTAAACAATGAAGCATAATAGTACTGCCATAGAATTTAACTGTATTGGGTATAATATGCCACCTAGAGACTACTTAACGTGCATGGAACACACTATGTAGGTTATATGCAAATACTGGCCCATTTTGTAGAAGGGATATGAACATTTTCAGATTCTGGAATCCAAAGGGTCCCTGGATCAATCCCTTATGGATACCAAGGAACAAGGGTACTTCATGTGCAGAGCACAGAAAGCAGGCACAAAGAGTCTGATTTACCACTCTTATTACAAGACTTTTAATCCCAACACCAAGCTGTTAATGGCCTTGGCTTGGTGATGGGGTGGGACTAGCAGTGTTCACACTGAGGGTTTTTCATGAGATTGTGCACCATCCATCTCTGCATTACTGCCTCCTGCCCACTGGACAGGAGAGCAGAGCCAGGAAGGCTGCACATTTTGCATTCAGAACTCTCTTATTTTAGAAAGCCTAACATCAAAAAGCAAATGAATGCAAATTACACTTCAATTGCACAATTAAAGCCGGAAATGTTGTCTACAGGTTCCTTTGGTGATCCCAGCCACTCCTCCTGTGCTTACAAAGCAAATGATTTGTTTCTGGTCCTAGGGACTGGCAAAAAGCCCACAGCCCTGCCTGGGGTACCATACATGCACAGGTGCACACACAATGAACTGACCCTTCCTGCCCCTTAAAAAGAACAGAATGGAGGAAGGGAAGGGGCTGCTTGAACGGAGGGCAAGGAATGACTTATGGTGGATACTGGGGAGCTACTGTGGGGCTATATAGTAGCTCTCTGACATTAGTTCTAGTGGTCAAATCCCATTGCTAGCTGTTTCTCAGCTGACTCATAATTCCAACTTGGATCTTGAGGCTTTGAAGCAACAATCAAAATAAAGACCTGGCCCAGGGAGGAGAGCTATTGCAGAGAAAGGTCTTGTCAACAGGGGCTCTGAGAGAGACAGCAGAGGTCCATCCCTCTTGTTAGACCTGGCTTTGACTCTGTGCCCGGCCAGGGCTATGGTGTTCTACACTTCCCTGGAGACCCTGCAATCCTTGGAGTGTGGGTAGGAAGCTGTGGGACAAGGATCCCTGCTCAAGGACCCCACAAGGCCAGAAGGAAAGATCCCAGAGCCAGACATGTGGCCAGTCTCACTCTACCCCCAGAAACCCCGATTCAGTTCTTCTGCCAGTGAGCAGGCTGCTGGGCCCATGCCCATGGCTGGCCTAGAGTCCTGGCTCTGAGGATGGGGACTAGCTCAAAGAAAGCAGGAGGAAGCCACACCAATTAGTATGCGCTACACAGCATTTTTGCAAAATGAATATAAAACACTTGTGCTTTCTTTTTGTGTGAGAGAAAGAAGAGGGGAGAGGGAGGGAGGTTACAAGAAAGCAATATTCTGCAGGAGCAGAAGCGCCTGCTGTTACCATGGCAGTGGGAGGGGGCGGAGAGGGCCATCAGCTGGTCCCTGGTTCTGGAGTGCAATGTGCTGCCTTGACTCCTTGCTGGAGTGCAAGGGTCAAGGTCGAGGACAGTGAGTACAGACAGCATCTGTCAAGTTATCTCTGAGGGAAGCCTCAGGAGTTGGGAGAAAGGGGCCTCATATTTCCCATGGGGTGGATAGTAGAGAAGAGAAAACCAGGGATTCCTAAGACGATGCTTTGTTGGAGACAACTTTATAGCAGCAAATGGCATTTTTCATATAGGATAAACGTGGACACTGTCATCTGTCACTATCATTTTCCAGCAGTCAAGGGCAGCTCTCTCCTGGACTATGCTGCTTCTCTCCTATCTTTTGCAGAGAAAGGTCTTGTCAACAGGGGCTCTGAGAGAGACAGCAGAGGTCCATCCCTCTTGTCAGACCTGGCTTTGACTGTGTGCCCGACCAGGGCTATGGTGTTCTACACTTCCCTGGAGACTCTGCAATCCTTGCCATCACTCCAATCCCTGCCTAGAGCCCAGCTCAGGAAATGATGTAGGCCTGGAAGGCTCTCTGCCTTTCCAAGGCACTGTGGCTGCTCCTCTGCCCCAGCTTGTAAGGCTATAGTCTGCAGACAAGGACTGCAGGCCCAAGTCCCCACACTGGGGAGTCTGTCCTTGTCTCCAACCAACACTCAGGCTCTAAGCCCCAGGCAGTCACTTAGCAGATAAGGACCTGTAGCACAGGGAAGGAAACAGAAGATGCATAGTTTAGAATAGCTGCTGCCAAAGGGAGGGATGGACAAAAGTCCCACTTTAAGGTACCCACTGAGCTCTAGGAAGCATGAGGAAGCTCTAAGTTTATACAGCCAAGCGCTAGTTGAGGCTCTAGATATCAGTTGGCTCAGCAACCCAGCTCCTTCGAAGGGGAATCTTTTTTCTATTGTCAGGAAATTCCCAAACTGTGCTCTCTCTACTGCTGGCTGGGAGGAAGCTCCAAGAATGTTCCCAAGAGGCACACTTTGTACTAGCGAGAGAGATGGATGCAGCTCCAGATTCTGGACGCTACACTCTGGCCAGTATAAGCCAATGCCAAGGAATATCTGAAGCCTCTGTCTGGAACAGCTGATTGTAGTGCCTTGCAGGTGATCTGGGCCAGGTCAGGCTGCCCCTCATGCTGTGAAGCAAGGCTGACAGGAAGGGCAGAGGCACCGAGGCCTGGCTTTCACAGGAACCTTGGGCTTTCTGCTTCTGCCCACATAGAAATCTGTTCCTTTTGTTTTAAGGGTATAGCTCAGTGGCCAGGCCTCCTCCATTCCTGACCACATATGACTTGGCTCTTGCTGCCCTGGGGCTTGGGGAATCAGCCAGAGAATTCACCCTAGGAAGCCAGACTGAAGGCCAAGAGCAGTGGGAAATGCACCCACACCAGCTGGCACTGGGGCTGGAGGCCTCCACCCTAGACACAAGGTAAACAGGAGCTGCAGAAACCCAGAAAGCAGCAGGCAGGCTGGCATTCTGAGCAAAGCTGTGGTCTACATGGCACCACTAGAAGCCTGCCTACTGCAACCAGATGAGCACTGCCCAAGAAAAAGTCCAGGACTCGGGTGGGTGAGGAGGTCTGTCCAGGTGTGGACACATCTCCTTTCCTCTTAGAAAACCACTCAGGTTGCTTTCCAGTGTCTTGGCAAAGCAAAGTAACTTCCAGCTGTACACACACAGCTCACAGATAATGTTGCCTGACTCTGAGTACACATCCTAGGGGGATTTGGGCAGCTTTTTTTGTTTTTCCAAATGGACTCTGGAGATCTTTCCTAGTGTCTAGACCTGGATTGTCTATCCAAAGGCCAGTACCTATGCTACTGTCAGTCCCACTGATTAGTCGTCTAGGTTAGTGTAGATGATGCTGGTGGTTGCCCCTCTTGGGATACAGGAGAGAAGAAAGGGCAGCCTAAGGTAGGCCCCACTGAGAGAGCAGACTGGTGACCCCAGGCCCGAACCCCACAGCTTTTCCTTCCTGCTGATCCAGCCATTCTCACTTGTACTGTCCTGAATTCCTAGCTCTTAGGGTTGGAAATTCTCTGAGGCGGGTAGGGAAGTGAGCACAGCTGGAGAGTGGTCCATATGCATCCTGGAGTTCTGTTGCCAGGTGATGAGCCCCTGCACTGTGGTAACCAGGAGAGGGGAGGGTTCCCGACTCCCCCAGATCTCTGCTTAACCCTGGCTTATTGGTAAACTTCCCACAGCACCTGGCCTGAGATAGGGACAGGGCTGGGCGGGACCAGCACACTCTGCAGCCAACTTGGTTGTTCACCTTGTGAAGTGTTTCTGAGCATCAGCTACAGGCTGCACAGACCTCTCTTACAGCTAACCTGCCATAGAGAGTGGTTAAGTGCTATGAAGGGATGGATATAAAGCAGAGGAGTCCTGGCCCAGTCTTAATGTGCAGGAGGAAGTGTACTGGGGACAGAGACAGAAAGAGGGATGGAGAAAGAGGGGGAGACGGAAGGGAGGAGGACAAGGAGAGAGGGGAGAGAGCAGGAGGGAGGGAAAGAGAGGGAGTGTAGAGGAGAGGAAAGGAGAGATCACACATGGGCTTCTGAGTGATTCAGGAAACCACCTCCAGATTCTGACCAAATAAAGTCCTTAACTTCTCTGGGTTCTTTGAAACTAGTTTCCTCTTAGGTAAATGGAAAGACACCCCCCCCCCCCCCGAATCCTCTTGTGAGGCTGCTGGGAGGATGAAGATGAGTGCTGAGTATCAGGTCTGTGATAGAGCCAGTGAGTGGGCTGAACAGTCACTGTGGAGAGTGGTCCTCTTCTGGCCCAAGTGTCTTGTGAACCCACAGGAAACTGCCACTGAAATCCGCACGCCTTTAATCCCAGCACTCGGGAGGCAGAGCCAGGCGGATCTCTGTGAGTTCGAGGCCAGCCTGGGTTACCAAGTGAGTTCCAGGAAAGGCGCAAAGCTACACAGAGAAACCCTGTCTCGAAAAACCAAAAAAAAAAAAAAAAAAAAAAAAAAACCAACACAATCTGGAAGAACACTTGACTTCTAAAGATGCCAGGAGCAATATGTGGGGGCATGGGTGAGCCCAGAGGGTTATGGCCTGGCTATTGCCTCCAGACTACATGGACAGGGAATGCGGGCTAAGAGCTGGGGGTCCCAGCTTCCACAAATCTCATGCTGGTCTCCTAATCAGACATGTGCACCACACACATCTCCCGGGATTTTGTGAAAAATGCCAGTGCCCAGGCTACTAGGCCTAGGCTGAGGGTTATAGCCGAGGGGATCTGGGATGAGGCCCAAGCAGCTGGCTCTGAAACTGCAGAGGATTCTGACGTAGTCTAGTTTGGACAGTGCTGCAGGGCTTTGAAGCCTAATTGTTGAACTTTGGCCTCTGAGGTGTGGTCACTTTGGAAGTTCAAGGAGAGATGGGCACTGGGGGCCTGCAGCAGGACCAGGTGGTTTACCCAGCCCTTTAAGTAACTCAGTTCCCTATCCTAGGAGAAAGCTGAACCCAACTTTGTTTATGGCTTCCTGCTGCAAGCAGGTCCCACCCCGGGAAAGCAAGCCTGCTTTTCTGCTGCCCTTCTCAGCCAACCCTTTCCCTTCCATCAGGGGCCAAGCAGAGGCCTGCTACACCATTCCACTCAGGGCAGTTACTGTCCTCATGGTTACATGTTTGCCCTCTGTCCCATGGAAGTATCTAGACAGACAAACAGACAGACCCTCCTGGCCCACAAAACTGGCTTTGTGGAGTAGGATGTCTCCAGGCTTCCCGTGGTTACTGCGGGTTCCCCATTCACTCCAGGCTAACGGAGAGACTGTGAGAAAACTGTGAAATCTAGAATGAGAAAGAGCAGAGGTCCTCTAGACAGACACAACTGTTGTGCCCCCATCCTTGGCAACGGCTTGTTGACAAGGACTCAATTTAGAAGATCTACATCCTCCCTAGGTCCCTAGGAGTGGCTCCAGGTACTTTTGCTGAGCTGTGGGGTATAACTGCTGAGGAACTGGGCCAGGGGGTCCAGCTGTCCCTAAGAGGAAGACATGGGGATTGGGATGGGGCTCCAGTGTCTTCCTCTTGCTGTCTGGAAGCTCCTGTTGCCTGCCACTTGGGAGAAGAGGGAAGTAGGAACCTGCAGGGTCAGCTGTGGCAGAGTGAGGACACAGCACTGAGTGCTAAGGACAAGGCTCCTGTGCCTCAGTAGGGGAGAACCTTGAGCCCTCCATCTTCTCACATGGAGTAGGCTCCTGGCTGGAATAATTAAGCTCTTGGCTACTGACATTAGCTTAGTGTTATGGGTGGAGATTCTAACCTTACTGGATAATCTGATTTTAAAGAAACCCGTGGAATTGAGGCAGAAGTGGAGAGGTTGTTTTTGTTTGTTTTGGAGAGTAGATGGAATGAAAACTGGAGTGAAATAAAAACGGAGGCAAGGAACTGAGAAGGAAGAACAAGTCCCATTCTTAGGGAAGACTGTCTGTTTTTGAGCATGCAGCATTAGTATTCCAGGGAGTAGAGTCAGGACCACACAAAGTCAGAGCTGGAAAGGACCAAGGACAATCCCGTCCAACTCCAGTGTCTCAGAGAAGAAAGCTGGTCCTGTGGAGAACTGGGTGGCATGGGACCAGAGGCCTCCTGAACTCTGAGACCCCTGGTGATCTCAGTCATTGGCCTCAGCTTTTTAGAAGACCAGATGGAGGATAGAGAGGGTTTCTGGTCTGAGCCTGGAGTGAAAGAGCTACCAACTCCCTGTCCCATTTGTGAGTAGTCCAGAGGTAGCCCACAAAAAAGGCAAGGAAGCAAGGTCAAATGCTCAGAGAGAGAGGGTACATTCATAACTGAAGGCCAGCCACAGACAAAATTCTATTAGGGCAATATAAAACCAGTCCTACATGAAGCTGTACCCTAGTCTGAGCTGACCTCTGTTCACAGCAGAGACTCTATGTGGGGTTTTAGATCCCCTGGAATCAGATCTACCCAGCTCCCAATTCTAGCTCTTGGCTGCACGACCTTGGCTGTACAAACCTCCTAAGTCAAGCTGGGAGAACTGAAACCATTCTAGGACTACTGGGTAGATTTGCTGAGACAACAGATGTTGGTATTAATTGCTACTTTGACAAAGACTAGCATCACCTGGGATACAGGCCTTTGGATATGCCTATGGGAGATTATCTTGCTTGTACTAATTGAGGTGGGAAGACTAGCCCATTGTGGGTGCCATTCCTTGGGCAGGGGATCCTGGACTGTATAATGAGAAAGGGAACTGTACAGCAGCGTGAATTTACTTATCTCTTTCTGCTTTCTGACTGTGGATATGTTACCAGTTTCTTCAAGCTCCTGCCTGATTTACCCGCTACGATGAACTGCATGTACCCTTGACTGTGAACCAGTTCTCCCTTAAGTTGCCTTTGTCAGGGTACCTGGCCAAAGAGACAGGAAAAGAAATGAAGACATAAGACAGAAGCAGTAGAACAGTGGACCCATGTATGTACCCTGTCCTCTCACAGGCACACTGCAGCAGGGTTCCTGAAGGAGACTGCCCCTGAGGCTATCAGAGGGGCCATCATTGGCTCCTCAAGTTGCCTTTGGTACAAGTGCCTCTTATTTAACTACAAGCCCGTATTAGGAGGCAGATCCTGAAATGGCTAATCTTCAACTGAAGGTCCTCCCTCTGGGGACAGAAGAGCCCTGGTCACCTTGGAATCAACAAGACCATAGCCTTCTCATAGCAAGCTGTTGGTTGCAGCTTCCTTTTCATGTCAATATCACTAAACAGAGCAGGAAAGCCCAAGCTCACCAGACTGAAGTGGCAAGACTTCTTGATAATGGGGAAATCAAGGTGCTTACGACTGTGATTAGGTATACTGAGAAGCAAGGGGACTCAATGGGACAACAGGGCTGCTTGGCCTTGAGACTGAGCTAAAGGTAGTCTCAGGTGGGTGTGTGTGTGTGTGTGTGTGTGTGTGTGTGTGTGTGTGTGTGTGTGTGTGTGTGTGTGTGGTGTGTGTGTGGTGTGTGTGTGTGTGTGTGTGTGTGTGTGTGGTGTGTGTGTGTGTGTGTGTGTGTGTGTGTGTGTGTGTGTGTGTGTGTGTAGGCTTCCCACTAAGCCAGATGTCCTGAGCTAAAGGTAGCTTTAGCTGGTGGGGTGTGTGTGTGTGTGGGGAGGCCTGAATTTGATCTCCAGAATCCACTCGGTAGAAGGAAAGAACTAATTCCCACAAGCTATGCTCTGACCACCACACAGACATGGATATAGACAAACAGACAGACATATGAATAAATGTAAAATCAAAACGCAAAAACCAAAGTAGCCTCTCCCTGATCTGCTCAGGACGCTAGGACTGGCATCTGCCTGGAGAGGCCACATTAAGAGTGCCGTTCAGCAAAGCCTGAGCTGCTCCTTCAGTTACAAATGAGCCCTGAGAGGGTCTTTGGCAGTGTGACTTGGCCAGGCAAGCCCTCTCCCTTGAGGGCCAAGAATCTCTTCAGCTTTTCTGTTGCCTTTCTCCAGAGGCCTGCACCATGAAAACGAGTTTAACTTCCCAACCCCTGCCAGGGCAAACCCTTCCTCAAATGAGGTCCAGGGTCTAGCAGGCTCATCCCTGGGGCCCGCCCTATTGGTGAGGGACCAAGAGACCCAGAATTGGAGACTAGCAGTGTAGGCAGAGAGGTACATCAGTGAAGACAGCCAGCAGCTCAAGGATGCCCAAGTCTGCTTTCCTCACGGCTCAGTCTAGGCAGGGGTGCTCACAGGTCTGGGTACTTCTGATACATCCCATCAGCTGAGGACAGGACAGGGAGTGGTCTGTTTTAGATCAGGGATCATCACTGTCCTTGCAGGGGACTCTCTCAAGTGCCCTAAGTTATCCCTTAGACCTACCCCATGGGTGCATCAAAGGCCACGACTACCACAGCTGTGAGCAATGCTCCAGGATGCTACAGGACACACTGGCTGGAAGGGTGGTTCTCGTTCTCTTTGCTGCTTTTGTATCACTCACATCAGGCTACCTACTGCTCTTGTGAGCAGCTTCTCCTGATAGTGACTTTGAAGTTAAGAGAGGGGAAAAGCAAGGAGCTTCTCCTGGGTTGGTAATCTCTTCTGGGACCTGAGCTGCTGAGGCAGGGTATGCCAAACAAGCCATACTGAGAGGACAGGTCTACAGTAAGGTGGGACCCAGCAGGGTCTCCTTACTGGTCTCAGAGAACTTGCTTCTGAGAGAGAAACTATGGCTGCTGAGGTCCTAATGAGTCTCTGCCAATGATGTCCTTTTTCTCCCTGGACCTGAGGCAGCCAGCTAGAGGCCTTCCTCAGCTAGTATGAGGAGCAATGTTTCAGACACTGTGGAACATGCTGATGACAGGGTTCTAAGAAGTGAGGCTGGCACTGAATGCCAGCTCCAACCCAGGGCTGCTGGGGAGGCTGAGGGAGGAGAGGAAGGACATGAAGGGGTGCTCTTTGCTTCCCCATTACCCATGCCTGGCTTTCTATCAGAACACAGGTTCCTTAGCCTGCTCTTTGCCCCACAGGCAGGAGGAAGACAGATATGAGGGCACCCTGTGATTAGGTACTGGCTGGAGAAACTGAGGGGAGAAGGCTGTGAGGACACATGGGGCTCATCTTGCTGCGGTCTTCTACAGAAATGACCTCCAGAGTCTAAGGAACCTCTGTTTACCACAGGGCCATCCTGCATTCTGGGTCCTGGGCTTAGCATCTGATGCTCACGAGTTCATCCAACCCTTCCAACACACCTAGAGGGAGGGAGGTGCCTTTGTTATTTTTCCTTTATGGAAACAGGCTAGCCAACATTAGGTGGCAGAGCCAGGATTGGACTGGACTGCCTGATCCGAAGGCTTGTGTCCCTAGCCACCAAGCTGCACTGTCACCCAGGAAGTGAACATTACCAGAAAGGGATGCCATTCTAGATCCTAACAGAATAAAAATGTTGTGTTACCTTCACTATGAATACAATCCTCATACAAACCATGAGGTGTTACTGAAGGACAAGATGACTTACTGGATATGAGCCTTGCTCCCAAGGCAGGGGAATTCAATGTTTTGAAAAAGCCAATTTCTCAATAGGTGAACCTAGGAGGACAGGAAGGTGACTGTGGTGGGCAGAGTCTGTGAGTGCTGTGTCTCTGTGTTCTGTCTAAAAGGCAGAACTAAAAGGTGTGGATTTTGTTAGCCTCATTTCATGGCTCAGGTAGGTTAAATTCCTTATGCAAGGCCACCACCAAGGATAGCCCAGAGGTAGGATTCTGTCCTGTGACTGGAAGCCAACTGTTCAGGCTGTCCACATTCACTCAGAGGGGACACATGGTCCTTCCAGGTCTCTTCAGAGACTGAGTGCCACCCCTCTCCCATGAGAATTTTAAATGTAGGCTGGGAACCTCCTACGTATGGGAAGCAAGGGTCACCTGAAGCCTCTGGGCCCAGCCTATCAGGAAGGCAGAGAGGACCCTGTTTTCAGGCCGAGTTTTCTCAGGGAACCAGCAGCTGTCACCTGGCACCTTCTGGGAAGGGGAAGCAGCAGACCCTAGCATGGAGGTCCACCAGAAAGCTCTGAACATGTGCACTGCATTCCATGTTGGGGAAATCAGGGTCACATTCCTCATAACAAGTAATTGGATCTGTAGCTAATGGGAGGATTTCTACTTCAGTGCCAAGAATATTAATTTGACACCTGCAAACTGTTTCTGACAAAAAGGATTCCGATAATGTCTACAAGGAACAGGCGGTAGGGAGGAAACAGCCACTTATCCTGAAGAAAGGAAGACTAGACAATGCATGCCAGAAGGGTGTGGCCTACCAATCTGTCACTCTGGCAGAACTGAAGAACAATGGCAGTCAAGACACTCTAGTGAGGCCACAGGCTAAGAGGACTGCAGAATACAGTGGGTGGGGATGAGCTAGGTCTCTGAGCTCTGTCTTCCCCATGCCTGGCTCTTGCATCATCAACACCTGGGTACATGCTGTCTCCTGGGGTTAGTGGCTCTAAACCAGAGTGAGGAACATAGTGTAAACCAGAGGCTTTATCACAGTATTACTGAGAGAGAAAAACATTTCCAACAGAGGTGACAAATAGATGTCCTAAATATACAAAGAGCTTCCTCAAATCAATAAGCAAAGAAGACAAAGGATTTAGGGCCTTTTCAAAATATAAAACATTCCGTACTGAACTGAGAATCTGCACGGAACAAGGGGGAAAAGGGCTGTGATTCTTCTGGAGAAATCAGGAGGAAACCCAAGTGCCCACCTCCCCAGGTGGTTCTGTACTTGATGGGACACAGCATGGTAGTCACACAGGTAAAGGGATGGAGCTTGGCTTCAAACAGATCTGGTTTTGAGTTTACGCTCCAGCAGCTCTTAGTTGTGGGCAAGTTAAAGTCTTAGGTTTTTTTTTTTTTTTTTTTTGGTGTGTACTGCAAAATGGAAATAACAGAGCTACTTCCTCCCCCAGAACTGCTCTGAGGTTCTCTAACGTCTACAACCAGAGTCCAGCATGGTCTGTGAACCCCAGGCAGCTCCAGGGAGATCAGAGCAGTGCCTGGAAAATTTGGAAAAACCTACCATGGAACCCATCCTGTATCTCCTACCGAGGACCCAGGAGGAAAGGACTCCCACTGCCAAGTCCACAGTGTGTCCTCAAGGTCAAAGAGACCGGGCAGGGGACCTTCAGGAATGGCACCCTGGTGCAGAACAAGAGTAGGGCACAAATCTGACTCACCAGTGATTATCAAGGTCCCCAGATCCCTTTAGAAAGGCAGGAAAGAGAGGCCATTCTCTCATAGTACCTCCCTGCAAAAAACTGTCCCCAAGATCAGCTTTAATCCTCTCCTCACAAGGCCCACAAGATGTGCCCCAAAGCCCTGACAACATTTGGCACTTCAGCAAATCGAGTTTCCACAGCCGCAACCTGAACAGAGCAGTTTAATGGACTGTATCTCCTACCTCCCACTAAACACACGCACACACAAAAGCCAGTTCCAAGCAAAGGCGGCTGGATGGGATTAAACAACTCCGTTTAAAGGACTGAACGCTCAGCTGCTTCCAGTGAAGCCCCACGGAAAGAGGCAATCAGCAGAGTTCTCCCTTTCTTTCTGCTCTGAACCTCCTGAGGAGTCACTCGGCTCACAGGAGAACTGGGCCACACATCCACCTGGCTCTCAAACTGCAAGGGGAAGGGGTGGGGAGAGAGGAGGGTGTATGTGGGCAGGAGGGGCCAAGGGTGGGCACACATCATCTATTTGGGATTTTTCTGGAAATGTAGAGAACCTGAGAGGACCAGGAGGGTGATGCCTGCCTGCTGGCTTTTCTCATCAGCCCAGGCTCAAGAAAGCAAATTCAGGTTGCAGGACAGTTGCTAGGGCCCTAAGTGAGCCTCATTCCAGTCCAGGGAAGACCAAGCTGCATCATTCCAAGGGAACTGAACAATGTCCTTTTCTCCCAACCCCAATCCCGTCCTCTCCCATGACCCTATTGCGCAAGTCATATACCTACTGCTATGTGGAGACAAGGCTCGACCCATCCCTCACAGTGACTGAGAGCCCACACAAGGGAGAGGCACCATCACAGCTTAGACCATCAGCATCTAATACACAGCCAGAAGGGCCCATCTGCATGATGGAGAATCTGTGTTCTTGAAAATAGGGATGCCCTGCCCCTTGGCTAAGAGGCAGAGGAGTCCTGAAAAGAACCCCTGCCTGAACTCTGGGGCAAATGATGCCAACAATGAAGGCAGAGTAATGGTGAGTTGGAATGCCCTGTCCCCATCCAGGCCACCCTGTCCTTTTCCCCAATAAAGCAAGGCTTTGGGAACAGTTTTAAGTTGGTGGCCCAACTATTATGCAGCTGAAAGAATACAACCACATAGCCCTTTACACACATCTGTTCCAACACAAAACACATGTACTACTGCTATCCTCATCAGACAGAAGAGGAAACTGAGGCAGAGGAGTTTGGGCAGCAAGGCAGGGCCATACCTTGTTCTCAGGCAGGGTGACCTCAAAGCCACACTCACAACTATCTTCCAGGGAAAACTCAGGTAGAGCTATAAACTCATGTCCTGTCCCAAGTGTTCCAGAATGACCCTCAGAAGAAATATCCTTCCTTGGAATGCTAAATGCAGTTTTGGTTTAAGAACACAACATCAACCAGACGAGCATATCTAAGTTATGAAGAGCCCTCCAGCTCACTAAAAGGAAAGCTGGGTAACTGGTGTTTCAGAAAGAAGGCTGGGCTTGGGGACCTACCTCATCGGATTCATCGGATAATGTCTGAAGTAGGATAGGAAAGAGGCTGTCTGTGTGCCGGAACATCTGGAAAGCAGAGAAGGGGGTGCTTGTGAGCTCCCTGCTCCCGAGACTGGGCTCAGTGCAGACAACATGCTACAGGTCTGTTACTCCCCTGCCCCTTCCCTGGCCCACAGCACCTCACAGCACCTGCCACTCTTCTGTTTGCCAGGCTTTCTGTAGATGGCCATACCCCCAACACTGAGTGTGGGCAAGCCCTGAAAGCCCAAGGTGGACCTTTAGATGACCACTGGCCTTCTGAGGAGCTAGGTTCAAGCTCACCTTGCGGGGAGTTTTGATGTAGAGATGGTAGAGCCACTTGAGAACGGCAATCCTGGTCATCATCCCAATGGCTGTGTCACTGAGGTGGCAGTTCAGGACTTGCACAATCCCGTCCAGGTGCAGGGTCACTGGAGCTCTGTCAGTGCTGAGGGCAAGACCAAAATGAAACCTCGAGTCATTCTCTCCCCAATAGCTGCAGTACCCCTGGGTCTGCACACTTAGAACCACACTTCCACCCCACTGTCCTGGGGCTGGCAGGCAGCTAAGCAGATGGCACTCATTTGGTTCAGCCCAGTGGCTCCAAGGAGGGCTTGCTTCTGTTTGCTCCCTTCTGCCCTTTATGAAGGAACACAGTTTGGGTGCAGCTATGCTGTCCCCATGTGGGGAGGAGGCCATTCTGCTGAACTCCTAGTCACTTCCCCTTCCTCTACCCAGCACCAGACTCTCACAGGCAGAGCTAGCCTACACTGGACCTCTGATCTGAACATCCTGGATGTTTAGCACCTTCAGGGCACCAAGCCAGTCCTCTGCTGATGAAATCAAACTAACAAGTCCAACAGCACAAGGACAGGTCCCTCAAACACTCTGGGCATCCTTCATGGGCAAGTGAAGACCAATAGTCAAATGAGGATGAGGACTACTCTGTCATCTTGCCACCCTTGTTCCTGACACAAGATTTGTCCTAGAGAGAAGCAGAAGGGCTGCCTTTGAAGTAAAAACTTCTTTGGAACTGGGTATGAGGTGGGGGCCTGCCTGAGAGAATACAAGACTGTTCAGACAGTGCTGTAGTTCAAGTAAGGCCTGGAGCTCCCACACTGAAGCTCTCTGGTCTCCACTAACAGAAAGGGCATAGTAAGCAACCTGGTGAAGGCCAAGTGACACTCAGAGACTGAGAAGCTCTGCTCACAACTGGCTGGCCTCAAACTCAGAGATCCACCTGCTTCTGTCTCCTGAGTGCTAGGATTAAAGGCTACCAGATCTGATGAGGCTGGGTTTTCAAGGTGGGGCAGCACAGGAAGGAAACTGTAGGAGCTGAAGGGGCTCCTCCTCTACCATCACATTGCAATTCCCCAAAGTGGTGACAGCGCAGGCTGCATTGCATTCTGGGGCCAGGTGGTTCCACTGTCCACCTATACAGAACTGTCTTTCTTGGCCTTTCCAGGCTGTTCAATTATTCATCTGCACCAGGAACTTGATGGCTGTGCATTCCTCATGAGCCTGCAGATTCTGAAGCTCATGTGTTGTGACTCCTAAGGGGTGTGTCTCTATAACCACTATGCAGCAGAATTGCTGTTTAATACACTTTGGTGGTCCCCTAGGGCCTGTTTCAGGGTTGAGAGTGGGCATTCCAATCTCAGGGACTACATGATCTCAGTATGTGACACAGTGACAGAACTCAGAACAGAGCCTTTGCACAGAGGAGGCAGCCACTGCGCTTTCCCGGGAGTTAGGCGTTGCTGATATGGTTTTTGAGCATTTCAAACTGTCAAGGTTTTGGCAACAAAAGATAAGCTGGGCCAGAGTGGCAGAAATGGTGGCCAGCCAAGCCCTTTATCACTCTATCCTGTTCTCTGTCCAACAGAAACACAGTTGTGCCACAGATGGCCTTCTACGTTCTCTAGTTTCTAAGTCAAAATTAGCTTTCATGTTTTAACTAAGCCAAGACATTAGCATATCAACATACACTCAATAAGCTGAACATAAAGATCACTACTGAGGCGCTCTACACCCTCCTTGAGTCCTAGGCTTTGAAAATCTAGCATGCATTTTCCATCAGCAGCACATCCCAGGTCAGGGGGCTCGGCAGCCAGCACAGCAATCCACACTGGCTCTCGTGATTTCTTCACACACCATCTCTTTCTGCCGATGGTCAGAGCTTCCTGTCTCACATCCAGGTCTTCCTTTGCTGAATCCTGGGCTAATTTTGTAGAGCTTCTTACGAAGTGACGCCCGAGGCTTGGCTCTCTGGGCTACAGTTGTTGTGGCTAGAACAGCTCTGTTTTAGTGGTGAAGTAGAAGCCTGCCACAGTCTAAGGCCTCAACAATGCAGGTGGATGGATATTCAAGGGTCGCTGCCTCCTTCTCAGCCATACTTTGATAGTGCTGTTCTCTAGGGTCTGCAGTGGGTCCTTTTTTCAGCAGGTAACTGGGTGTTCAGGATGCTGTCCGGGGGCCCTGTGTCTGAGGACTACTGCTACATTTCAGTGGAATCAGCCCCCAATAGCTCCTTCAGGTGGTGCCGTGTCAAGCCCACACAACATAGGAAGGAAACTGGCAGCACTGTGCATGTTGACGCTCTTCAATGCTGTTTCCCTCACACCCCCCTCAGCAAGGTGTAAGCCTCAACCAACAACCATGAGGTCATGGAAGGGACCTGAAGGTTCATGCACCCAATCTGTGAATGCACAGAGGAACAAACCTGGGTCCAGAGGCAGTGTGAGATTCACCAAAGCCAAGAGGTCAAGGGCTGAGAACTCATTCCCTTAGCTGAAGACATCCTTTGGGGTTCTCTTCCCTTGGCTAGTTCAAGGTGAAGGTCACGGGAAGCAGCTGCACATCTATCTTAGTTCTCAGCTGCTCTCCTGGGTGGTGCTGGCTGCTGAGCTCTGCCTGTGCTTGTAGGGAGCAGGGGCTGTGGGGCCTTCCTGGGGGTGGGGTGTGCTTACACAAAGTGATCAGCTTTCCTCTACTAGGCCAAGCCTGAGATGCAGCATCCTCTGCTCTGGCTAACCCATCATGAACAGGACAGCGCTCACAGGAGGTTTAAAATACATTTCTATAATGGTTCCAAAATGTCTAGACAAGTCACTCCTGAGAGCTTCTGAGTTATTTCAAGGTGTCCTCAGCAAGCATCTTTTTTTTTTTTTTGGGGGGGGGGAAGCATCTCCTAACGAGTCTCACATGTACATTCATTACAATGCAGCACGGTACTGCTGCAGCTTCAAGCACAAACCTGCCCAACCATGCTTCTGATGCCACCAAAACACCACCCCTTAGTCAGCGGTTCTCTGAGGGACAACTGTACTTTGTAGTATTTAACTTTCTATTCTACTCATATTATAGCTGCAATCAAATTGAAGGAAAGGCAACTCTAAAGAGAGCTTATGAATTCAACGTTGCCTTTCTAAAAACACCAGGTCACTACACACTTTTTCAGTCAGCAATCCCTCAAAGTTGGGCAGCACCGACTTCTAGACTTTTCTTCTGGATGTGGTACAGGGCAGCCAACCACGCCAGGAGAACAGTTCTGAATGGTGACCGATGACAGCACGGCATTTGGCAAGGCCCTAGCTGCCAGGGGGAAGTCTACACACCTGTCCAAAAACCTGCCAAATGCATCAGAGAAGCCAATGTGCAACCTTCTATAACTCTTGAACAACAATTCATCAAGCAAATGCTGGTGCTCGGGAGCCAGACAGGCTAGCTTGGATTTTCACCTCATCACTCATTAGCCGGGTGCTTCCAGCAAGACTTAACCTCTGTCCTGTCTCCTCATTTTGATGATGGGGCTGAGGAGGGGCTTGTGATGACCAGTGAGGTTAAGTGTGACCAAGTACACACTTGGTGTCTGCCAGGCACTGTTCCAGGCTTCTCACACACCTTACTCACTTACATCCCGTTCCTCTCTGGGGTCAATGCTGTCACCCCCCTCCAGTTTACATATGGCAGGCAGGATGTGAACTGGGCCCCTTTCTCTCCAGAGGAAGGGATGCACCTGGTGTGCAGAAAGGCAGGAGTGGAGAAACCCTCCCTCTGCTGCTGTCCTGCTCTCCACCATGCTTCCTCCATTCTGCTGTCTTTTCTTTCCACCTCTCGAGGAGGCCTGTTTTCAACTCTCCCTGTGGAGGGTAGAGGAGTTCAGACCCCTTGGACTGGTGCTACTTGACTGTCTACCCACTCAGAGATGTCACCTATTTATTGAGTGACTCTTTTGGTGGCTAAGCCTGGGCTCCAGACTGGGAGAGGAAGGCATCTGTGGTCTCTCAATGCTTTGGACTCCCTGTACCCAGTCTGATCCCTGACCAGCTAATGGATTTGGAATTTTATATGGCTGTGTGTTTCCTAGGAGAAGGGTCCACAGCTTCGTTAGACTCTCTTAAGGACTGGTGATCTCTAAGAGGCTAATGACCAGGAAGTCTTCCTTCTAGTCACTGTTCTTAGCTGGCCATTTGGGTAGTGTTGTGGGTAAGCAAAGCATCTACAAGATGAGAGGGCAAGGTGCTTTGTGCCACCCTGAATGATGCCATCTGTGCACACTCAGTGGCTCTGGAGGGAGCAGCCAGAGGTTTGAGCATCCAGCTTGTTCTCACAGCTCCTGTGGCTGCATCCTTCCTAGCACGGGCTGCAGGCTCTGATGCTACTACCACAAGACGGTCTTCCTGCCCCAGTGTAGCTTGCAGGAATCTTCTTGTGTTTTGTTTCCTGTCTGTGTTTTCAAAAGGTTGGATTCAGCACTGGCTTCTGAGTGACAGGTATAAACTAAACCTGGTTCCAGCTAGCTGGAACACAGGAACTGAAGTCTCTGTAGGTCCACCCACAAGAGCATAAGTTTCCAAATGACAGATGAGGTGGTAGGAGGTCATGCCACCTCTGCAGTCCATCAGTCACGCATGGTCTCTGCTTCCTCCTTATCCCACTGTCACTCTCTGAAGCTTGACAGTCTGTAGCCCGGAGTACAGTGTCCAGTGTCCAGTCTTTCTGGCTACAAGTGGCAGCACATAAATCCCCTCACTGACCCTGCCACTCCTACATATGCTATTGGCTTCCAAAGCCTCCATGTCTAGAGCGGAAACCTCCAGAGGATTCACATATCCCCTGCCCCTCTGCCCATACCTGAGTTCTAAAACCTAGTGTCTATGCTGGCCTCCCCTCTGAGGATGCCTAGCACCCCCTGGGGCCACGTCGAGAGTGCCAGTCACACCTGTTCTTTCCTTCAGTCCAGCTCAGGAATGTGCCAGGGCACGCTGGGTTTAGTTTTAGCTAAGTATCTAGAGGTTACCCCTCCATTCCTCTCATTTATTCCATCCTGTCCATCAGCAAAGCTGCCAAGCCTACCGTTCAAACACCCCCCCCCCCCCCAGCTCCTCAGTTAGAGTGCAATCCCTTCTCTCCAGCCACCCTGACCCTCTCCCCAGTCCATTCTGTATGGAGCCACTCTTTCCCAACCCTTTCCATCCCTAAAATAGATACAATGATGCTGCCAACCGTGGACTAGACACCAGCAAAATCTCAATGGTCTGACATCAGGTGAGCACCGAGCCTGGCTGCAGGACCCCTAATCCTCTACGGTGCAACCGGCCTCCTCTACAGTCCTGCAGTCTCCTGGAAACTTGATGGCTACTTTGTTGTCTCCCATAAAGTGTGCCCAAGTCAGGGCCACATTTATGATCTGACTCTACCTCAGAACCTGTGGGGATGAGCCCAGGCAGGTGCTCTAGAAATGTATGACAAGCAAGTGAAAGTGAGTGGGTGACTGGCACTTACTTACTCTCCTGTTGCTCACTGGAGGAGGCAGCACTGGGGTGCACAGTTACTGAATTTAATACCTGTGAGCTTAGAAATGATCCTTGGGTCTTTAGGGATAGCAATACATTAAGCACAATATAGAAGGGAGATCCCGAGGATCTGAAAAGAGCCTCCTAAAGTGAAGTGGGAATTTTCTCCTCAGAAATGGCTGGCTCCTCAGACTCAGGTTCAATGTCAAGTTTAGAGGAAATCCACTATAGGGGAACTGCCACCCACACAGCTTCAGCGGGTAGGTCAGCAGACTCAGCCCAGACAGGTTGCTTTGGAAAGGCAGGGGATGACTTTGCTCCTAGGCCTGCACTGCCCCCCTGTGGAAGCCTGTGCTATGACAGCCATCCTGAGAGAGAAGGCAGAAGAAAGTTCTTGTGCCTGCACCTAGATCTACCATGGTCACGATTCTGATTGCTGGGCCCTTCCTGTCTTCCATGCTTCCCCTGCCCAGAGTCAGCCTCGCCTTGGATAAGGAAAGGGCTCTGTCTGGGTGAAGGCATCTGCAGCCTCACAGCTATCACCACACACGGCTGGGCTTTTAGAACGTATATTGACTGACCCCAGCAGCTCCCAATCTTTCTCAAAGGCCAGAGGAACTGGGTGGAGAAGCTTTCCATGGAATCCTTCAGATTTCCTCCGTTGTGTACCAGGTACTCCCCAAACAGTGGCGTCAGACAGTTTTCCTTGGGTCTCTGCTGCAGTCTCTTGCACCCAGAAAGCTCTAGACCACTGGCTTTTCACAAACCACTTACCTGGCTGAGGTGAAGACGCTGATGCCACTTCCGAAGCTGGAGTCACAGGAACCACCTGGACCTCCTGGGGAGGAAGAGGAACAAGGTGATGCTGAAGCCTGCCTGCTCATTTGTAGAAACAAGACCCTGGTCCCCAGCACCCACACTTCTATTTAGGCTCCTGAAAAGGAAGCCAAGGACCCAGTGCTTCTGCAGTTCCTAGGTCTTAGGGGATAACAGTCAGGTCTGACTATTTCTAGGCACAGGGGACACTCATGCTGAATACAAATGGAACATTTCAGAAGGGCCTGCAGACCCAAGGGCAGTGCCTGCACATGAATTGGGTTATTTAACACCTTAGCTAGCAGGGAATGCAGATAAAGTTCAAAATGAGATACTATTTCATCCCCACCTGGAGGGCTAAGGTAAAAAGGGAAGAAAATGGTTAGTAAAGGTGAGGAGGAACAGAAACTCTTCTGCATCGCTGGTGGAAACGTGAAATGATGTTGCCACTGTGTACAACAGGTTGGCAGGTCCTCAGAAGTTATCAGGCAGCTCAGCAATCTGCTCCAATAACTCCACCCAAGAGCAATGGAACCTGTGTCCCACAGAAGCTGCATTTTATGGCAGTGCAGCTATCTACCATAGTCAAAAGGTGGAAGCAGTCCAAAGGTCTGTGTGGGGATAAACAAAATGAAGCATTACTCAGCAATCAAAGAGGAACAGGTTACAGAATGGATGAACTTTAAAGATATGCTGAGTCAAAGAAGCCAATTCCAAAAGATTACATACTAAGATTCTATTTATAGGAAATGTCCAGAACAGACAAGTCTGGAGACAGAAAGTAGATTAGAGGTTGCCTAGGGTTGGAGGATTTGGGGGGAGTAGAGTGTGATGGGCAAGGGCTTCTTTTTAGGTCATTGAAAATGTTCTAAAATTGGTTGTCATGATTATATAACTTGGTGAATATACAATGCATCAATAAAAGGGTTAAAAAAGATTCTGGGAAAGAACTGTGACGTTGTACTCTGCACAAGTCCCTCAGCATGTGGCCAACCCAAAACCTTTACTATACATAGCTTTCTGTTGCAGGCCCCAAGCAGAACAGGATTGAGATAATTCCAACCTTTTTCTTTTGGCACCTAATTAAGTTTCCTAAAGAGCCAAGACATTGTGCTCTGGAAGCCACCTGGAAGGCTGCCAGTAGGACTCTCTTCTAACTAACCCCAGTCCTGACCAGGAACTGGTCACAGCTTAGAGAATCAAGGAAAGGAGGAGGAAGTCGGCAGTGTGAGGTGCTCAGATATAAGATCAATATCACTAGTCAGTACTGAGTCAAGGCAGCCCCAACAGGGTGCGCTGCAAAGGACTTCTGCAGCATCCTTCCAAAGCGCCTAACTTGAGGAAGCATGGGAGAGAATGCGAGACAGACTCACGTGGAGAAGTGTCTGCAAAGTGACTGGCCAGCCCTTCACAACAAGTGTCACAGACTGGAGGTGATTCAGAGGACAGCAATTAAGTGTAGCACGGAGTTTTAGAACCAAAGGAACAGGAGGGGAAAACTGGGGACCCCAGGTTAGGTGTACAGTGGAGTCAGCAGTATCCTACCAAAGTTCCAGACAGCTCAGAGAATGATACAAAAGGAGCTCTTTATTCTTCTCCATTTTTTCTGTACACTTAAAATTATTTTTTAAAAGTGATTCTTTTTAAACCTAGGAAAATATATAGACTGCAGACAGTATCAGTCTCATGGAGATGAGAAACTGAGGACAAAGGACATTCCATGACATGCTCTCGGTCAGACAGTGTCAGAAGCCTGGCATTTTTCCAGAAAGCCACATTATACACACATTAAAAGAGAGAGAGAGAGACAGACACAGAGAAAAAGTGGTTTGTCTTAGTTTCTGCCTGGGATTTTTGTCATAGTTATCTGTCTCCTGTATTCTCTCTGAATTGTTAGTGCTTATCAATTGGGCCCGAGTTAAAAATTTCTTGATGATGATACATGGAGAGAATTTCTTAACTAGACCAAAAGGCAAAAATCATAAAGAAAAAAACAACCTGATAGGCTAATTGAAATTGATAACTGGAGTCCCCTGCTTTACTGGAGGCCATGCTGATACCCAGAACCCCAGGTAGGCTTCCACCTGCAGATCAGATGGCTAACACTCCCAATCAACCAACCCACCCCCTCCCCCATCACAATCCTGGCCTACAACTCTGGAGGAAGCCCCATGTTCCACGAGATTCCACATCGACACCTGGAAGCCCAGGTAAGACCCCACCTGCACACATCAATACTCCTTCAGTGCCCTGCCAGCTTATCCCAACCACCCCTCTCCCCCTTGTCACTATGTCCCGGCCCACAATTCTGGTGGAAGCCCTTGTTCCATTAGAGGCCACACAGGCCCAGAACCTTGGGTAGGCTGGTTACCTGTGGACTGCCCCCACTTTCTCAGTGCTTGCCCAGCCCACCCCCACCCACCTTCCCCTCATCCTGGCCCCCAACTCCAATGGAGGCACCCTGCTGGACCAGAGGACATGCAGGCCACCCAAACCACAGGTAGCCCACCAGACCCAGCACTGTCCCCACTCAGTGTCCTCCTAGCATACACCTAATCACCCACTCTTGCCCTCTCCATCACCATACCTCAGCCCCCAAGCCCTGCGGTGGACCTCCAGCTGAACCAGAGGCCACACTGGCTGCCAGAACTCCAGCCCCAACTTGAGTAGAGACCATCTACTCAACCACAGGTCACTCCAGCCAGAAGACCAGAGAGGAGACAGAAACCAAGGAAAAAAACATCCATCCAACAAAGACAAACCCAGAAGTCTACACGAGACCTCTAATTAGTCCAAACCCAGATGCCTAGATGCCAGTGAAAGAACATAAGCAACAACAGCCAGGGCAGCATGTCTTCACCAGAGCCAGCTATCCTACCATAGCAAGTCCTAAATAGCTCAACACAGCTGAAGCACAAGAAAACCACCTTAAAACCTAATATATGAAGATGATAGAGGTCCTTACAGAGGAAATGAATAAATCCCTTAAAGAAATCCAGGAAAAACTAAACAAACAAAAAAAGAGGAAATGAATAAATCCCTTAAAGTCAAGAAAAGACAAACAGTTGAAGGAAATGAATAAAACCGTTCAAGACCTGTAAATGAAATAGAAGCAATAAAGAAAAAAAAACTAGGTAAATGAAATGAAAAAACTAGGTAAGCAAACAGGAACTACATACGCAAGTATCACTCACAGAATATGAGATGAAGAGAGAATCTTAGGCGTTAAAGATATGATAGAAGAAAGAGGTACATCGGTCAAAGAAAATGTTAAATCTAAAAACTTTCTGACACAAAACATCTAGAAAATCTGGGCCACTATGAAAAGACCAAATCTAACGATAATAAGAATATGCCAGGTGGTGGTGGCTCACACCTTTAATCCCAGCACTCAGGAGGCAGATCTCTGTAAGTTTGAGGCCAGACTGGTCTACAGAGTTGAGTTCCAGGACAGCCAGGGCTACACTGTGAAACCCTGTCTTGGGAAAAAAAAAAAGAGAACCCCTCCACCCCCCAATAATAATATTAGGAATAGAAGAAGAATCCCAGCTCAAAGATCTAGAAAATATTTTCAACAAAATCATAGAAAACTTGACTAACCAACCTAAAGAAGGACATGCCTATAAAAGTACAAGAAACTTACAGAACACCAAATAGATTGGACCAGAAAAGAAAGTCTCCTAGCCACAAAATAAACAAAACACGAAACATACAGAACAAAGAAAGAATATTAAAAGCTGCAAGGGGAAAAGGTCAAGTAACATATAAAGGCAGACCTATTAGACTCACACTCGACTTCTCAATGGAGACTCTAAAAGTCAGAAGGGCCTGGACAGATGTCCTGCAGACTTTAAGAAACCATAGATGCCAACCCAGACTACTAGACCCAGTAAAACCTTCAATCACCATAGATGAATAAAATAAGATATTCCATGATGAAGTCAAATTTAAACAATCCACAACTCCAGCCCTAAAGAAGGTACTAGAAGGAAAACTCCAACCCAAGGAGGTTAATTACATCCACGGAAACACAGGAAATAATCTCACACAAGCAAAAATAAAAGGGAAAAACACATACCACCACCATCACCATCACCACCACCACCACCACCACCACCACCACCACCACCACCACCACCACCAAAATAAAAGAATTAGAAATCATTGGTCATTGATATCTCTCAATATCAAGGGTCTCAATTCCCCAATAAAAAGATACATACAGACTAATAGAATGGATGCAAAAACAGTATCCATCCTTCTGCTGTACATAAGAAACACACCTCTACATCAAAGATAGATATTACCTCAGAGTAAAGGGTTGGAAAAATGGACCTAAGAAACATGCTGCTGTAGCCATTCTAATAGCTAACAAAATAGACTTCAAACCAAAACTAATCAAAAGCGACAGGGAAGGACACTTCATACTCATCAAAGGAAAGATCCACCAAGATGATCTTTCAATTCCTAATATTTTTGCCCCAAACACAAGGGCACCCATGTTTGTAAGGAAACACTACTAAAACTTAAACCACACACCCACCCTCACACACCGATAGTGGGAGACTTCAATACCCTACTCTCACTAATGGACAGGTCATCCAGACAGAAACTAAACAGATACAGGAGCTCACAGATGTTGTGAACCAAATGGACCGAAGGGGTATCTACAGAGCAAAACTCCCCCCACCCCAACAAACAAAAAGAATATACCTTCTTCTCAGCACCTCGTGGAACATTCTTGAAAACTGACCACATGCTTGGTCACAAAGAAAGTCTCAACAGGTATAATAAAACTGAAATAACCCCCTGCATCCTATCAGACCACCATGGATTAAAACTGGATTTCAGCCGGGCGGTGGTGGCGCACGCCTTTAATCCCAGCACTCGGGAGGCAGAGCCAGGCGGATCTCTGTGAGTTCGAGGCCAGCCTGGGCTACAGAGTGAGATCCAGGAAAGGCGCAAAGCTACACAGAGAAACCCTGTCTCGAAAAACCAAAAAAAAAAAAAAAAAAAAAAAAACAACTGGATTTCAATAACAGAAAGAACAGAAAGTCTACAAACTCATGAAAACCTCCCGAGTGCTGGGATTAAAGGCGGGTGCCACCACCGCCCGGCTCCACAATTATGTACTAAAAGACTACTGGTTGAGACAGAAATAAAGAAAGACATTAAAGACCTCCTAGAATTCAATGAAAGCAAACACAAAACATACCCAAACTTATGAGACACAATGAAAGTGGTGCTAAAAGGAAAGTCCACAGTACTAAGTGCCTGCATAAAGAAATTGGAGAGATCTCATACTGGCAATCTAACAGCACACCTGAAAGCTCTAGATCAAAAAGAAGCAAGCTCATTCATCAAGAGGAATAGATGGCAGAAAATAATCAAACTGAGGGCTAAAACCAATAAAATATAAACAAAGAGTACAATACAAAGTACCAATGAAACAAAGAGTTGGCTCATATAAATAATTTAAATAGACTTATAACCTCTAAGAAAATAGAAGCAGTCATTAAAAGTTTCCAACCCTCCTCCCCACAAAAAAAGCCCAGGGTCAGACTGTTTTAGTGCATAATTCTACCAGACTTTCAAACAAGAGCTAATGCCAATACTCCTCAAATTATTCCACAAAATAGAAACAGAAGGAACTGCTGGAGAATGTCTTTCTGTATGCTGTGAATATGTGTTGCTCTGATTGGTCGATAAATAAAGCTATTTGGCCTATGGCAAAGCAGCTTAGAGGCAGGCAGGAAATCCAGGCAGAGAGAGAGGAAGAAGGAGGGGAGAGACACCAGCTGCCGCCATGGCTGAAGGAACAACATGCCAGCAGGTCGGTAAGCCATGAAACACGTGGCAAAACATAGATTAATAGAAATGAGTTAAGTTAAGATATAAGAAGCCTGACCCATATGCCATACAGTCTGTAAATAATATTAAGTCTCTGTGTGTTTACTTGGCTCCGAGTGGCAGAGGGACCTCAGGTGTAGACTGTAGGGGGGACGGACACAGGAAAACTTCCGACTATAAGGAATATTGCCAAATTTTATAATTTTATAAGGCCACAGTCACCCTTATACTCAGACCACACAAAGATTCAACAAAAAAAATTACAGACCAATTTCCCTCATGAACATAGATGTGAAAATACTCAAAATACTCAATAAAATAATTGCAAACTGAATCTAAGAACACATAAAAAAGATCATCCACCAGCCGGGCGGTGGTGGCGCACGCCTTTAATCCCAGCACTTGGGAGGCAGAGGCAGGCAGATCTCTGTGAGTTCAAGGCCGGCCTGGTCTACAAAGCGAGTTCCAGGAAAGGCGCAAAGCTACACAGAGAAACCCTGTCTCGAAAAACCAAAAAAAAAAAAAAAAGATCATCCACCATGATCAAGTAGGCTTCATCCCAGAGATGCAGGGATGACTCATACAAAAATCAGCCAATGTAATTCACCATGTAAATAAACTGAAAGAAAGAAAGAAAGAAAGAAAGAAAGAAAGAAAGAAAGAAAGAAAGAAAGAAAGAAAGAAAGAAAGAAAGAAAGAAAAAAAACCAACATGGTCATCTCATTAGATGCTGAAAAGGTCTTTGACAAAATCCAATATCCCTTTATGATAAATGTCTTGGAGAAGCCAGGCACTGGTGGTGCATAGCATTTGGGAGGCAGAGGCAGACAGAACTATGAGTTAGAGGCCAGACTGGTCTATAGAATGAGTTCCAGGACAGGTAAAGCTACACAGAGAAACCCTGTCTCGAAAAACCAAAAAAAAGAAACAAACCAAGAGAATGGAGAGATGGCTCAGCAGTTAAGAGCACTTGTTGCTCTTGTAGAGGATCTGGGTTCAATTTCCAGCACTCACATGGCAGCTCACAACTGTCTGGAATTCTAGTTCCAGAGAATACAATGCCTTCTTTTGGACTCCACAGGCACCAGGCACAAATGTGATACACAGACATACATGCAAGTAAAATACACATATAAAATAAAACGAATCATAAAAAAAATCTTGGTGTGATCAAGGATACAACGGATATAACTAAACATAATAAGGGCAATTTACAGCAAGCCTATAGCCAACGTCAAATTAAATGGAGAGAAACTCAAAGTGATTCCACTAAAATCAGGAACAAGACAAGGCTGTCCACTCTCTCCAAATCTATTCAATATAGTACTTGAAGTTCTAGCTAGAGCAATAAGACAACTGAATGAGATCAATGGGATACAAATTGGAAAGGAAGAAGTCAAAGTATCATTATTTGCAGATGATGTGATAGTATACATAAGTGACCCCAAAAGTTCTACCTACAGAGCAATTTGGCTGGATACAAGATTAACTAAAAAAAAAAAAAAAAAAAAAAAAAATCAGTAGCCCTTCTATACACAAATGACAAATGGGCTGAGAAAGAAATCAGGGAAACAACACCCTTTACAACAGCCACAAACAATATAAAATATCTTGGGAATCTCTAACCAAACAAATGAAAGACTTGTATTATAAAAACTTCAAGTCTTTGAAGAAAGAAATTGAAGAAGCAGAAGATGGAACTATCTCCCATGTTCATGGATTGGTAGGATTAACATAGTAAAAATGGCCAGCTTACCAAAAGCAATCTACAGACTCAACATAATCCCCATCAAAATTTCAATATAATTCTTTACAGACCTTACAAGGAAATACTCAACTTCATATGGAAAAACAAAAAACCCAAGAGAGCTGAAACAATCCTGTACGATAAAAGAACATCTGGTGGTATCACCATCCTTAATTTCAAGCTGTACTACAAGAGCTATAGTAATAAAAACTATAGCATTGGCATAAAAACAGATAGGTTGATCAACAGAATTGAACTGAATCGAAGACCCACACATAAATCCACATACCTGTGGACACCTGACTTTTTATAAAGAAGCCAGAAATACACAATGGAAAAAAGACAGCATCTTCAACAAATTATGCTGGTCCAACTGTATGTCAGCAGTAGAAGAATGCAGATTGATCTGTATCTATCACCCTGCACAAAACTTATGTCCAAGTGGATCAAAGACCTCAACATAAAACCAGACACACTGAAGAGAAAGTGGGGAACAACCTTGAACACACTGGCACAGGAGACCACTTCCTGAACAGAACAGTGATAGCACAGGCACTAAGAACAATCAATAAATGGGGCCTTGTGAAATTGAAAAGCTTCTCTAAGGCAAAGAACACCTTCAATAAGACAAAACAGCAGCTTACAGAATGGGAAAAGATTTTCACCAACTCCACATCTGACAGAAGGCTAATACCCAAAATATATATATAAAAAAACTTAAACTAGAAATCAACAAGCCAAATAATCCAATTAAAAAGTGGTATACAGATCTAAATGGAGAATTCTCAATGGAGGAATCTCAAATGTCTGAGAAATACTTAAAGAAATGTTCAATATCCTTAGCCATCGGGGAAATGCAAATCAAAACTACTTTGAGCCGGGCAGTGGTGGCGCAAGCCTTTAATCCCAGCACTCGGGAGGCAGAGGCAGGTGGATCTCTGTGAGTTCAAGGCCAGCCTGGACTACCAAGTGAGTTCCAGGAAAGGCGCAAAGCTACACGGAGAAACCCTGTCTTGAAAAACCAAAAACCAAACAAACAAACAAACAAAAAAACCTACTTTGAGATTCTATTTTACACCAGTCAAAATGGCTAAGTTCCAAACACAAGTGACAGCTCCTGCTGGCAACAACATGGAACAAGGGGAACACTCCTCCACTGCTGGTGGGAATGCACACTTGTACAACAACTATGGAAATCAGTAGGCGGTTCCTTAGAAAATTGGGAATCAATCTACCTCTAGACCTAGCTATACCATTCTTGGGCATATACCCAAAGGATGCTTCATCCTACCACAAGGACACTTGCTCAACCAAATTCACTGCAGCTTTATTCATAATAGCTAGAAACTAGAAACAACCTAGATGCCCCTCAACTGAAGAATGGATAAAGAAAATGTGATATATTTACATAATGGAGTATTACTCAGCTGTTAAAAACAATAACATGATGATATTTGCAGGCAAACAGATGGAACTAGAAAAAAATTATCCTGAGTGAGGTAACCCAGACCCAGAAGGACAAACATGGTATGTGCTCACTTATAAGTGGACATTAGCTGTTAAGTAAAGATAATAATGCTACAATCCATAGATACAGAGAGGCTAAGAAACAAGGAGTGCTCAAGGAGGGACACATGGATCTCCCTGGGAAAAGGAAGTAAGAATTTGCAGGTGGACTTGGGGCAAGTGAGGATGGGAACAGGAGGGGGATCAGGTAGGGGAAGGGAGGGATGAAGGGAGAGTACTGGGAGAATTGGGGGGGGTGGAATTCGGGGGGGCGGTGATGTAGAAACCCAGTGCAGTTGAAACTCCCTGGAATCTATGAGAGTGACCTTAGCAAACTCTCCTAGTAATGGGGGATACAGAGCCTGAACTGGCCATCTTCTATGACCAGGTGTCTTAGTTAGGGTTTCTATTGCTGCGACAAAACACCATGACCAAAAAGCAGGAAAGGGTTTATTTGGCTTACACTTCAGTATTGCTGTTCATCACTGAAGGAAGTCAGGACAGGAATCCCAGAGGCAGGAGATGATACAGAGGCCATGGAGGGGAGCTAATTACTGGCTTGCTTTCATGACTTGTTCAGTCCACCTTCTTATAGGGCCCAGGATCATCTGCCCAAAGTTGGCACCACCCATCATGGGCTGCACCCCCTTCCCCCCAACTGATTACTAAATGAGAAAATGCCTTACAGCCGGATCTCATCAAGGTATTTCCTCAACTGAGGCTCCTTCCTCTCTGATGACTCTAGCTTGTGTCAAGGTGTCATATAAAACTAGCCAATACACCAGGCTAGGCTCCCAGTGGCAGGACTGGGACATCAACCCAGCCATAAAACCTTGGACCTACAATCTGTCCTGCCTGGAGATGTGCTGGGGTAATGGTGGCACAGAACCTGTGGGAGTAGCCAATCAATGACTGGTTCAACTTGAGGCCCATGCCATGATAGGAAGTCCATGCCTGACACTGCCTGGATGGCTAGGAACTAGAAGCTGGATGGCCCAGAGACCCAGGAGAGAACCAAACAATGACTGGCAACATCAAACAAACAAATATAAATGAAATTATTCCTAATGATACTCTGCTATACTCATAGATAGGTACCTAGCCCAATCGTCATCGGAGAGGCTTCCTCCAGCAGCTGATAGGAGCAGATGCAGAGACCTACAGCCAAACATTAGGTGGAGCCGGGGAGCCCCACAGAAGAGGAGGAGGAAGGACTGCAGTAGTCATAGGAGTTGAGGACACAAGAACACAGCACACAGAATCAACTAAGCAGGGCTCATAGGGGCTCACAAAGACTGAAGCCACAAACAAGGGTACTGTATGGGTCTGAGCTAGATCTTCTGCATATACTTATGGTTGTGTAGCTTGGTGTTCTTGTGGGACTCTCAACAGTGGGAGTAGTATCTCTGACTCTTTTGTCTGCTCTTAGGATCCTCTTCCTCCTACTAGGGTGCCTTGTCCAGTCTTGATATGAGCATTTGTGCCTAGTCCTCATTCACTCATTTTGTGTGTGTATGGATATTTTGTCTGCATGTACATCTATTTGCCATTGGTGCTTGTGGAGGTCAGAAGAAGGCATTGAATCCCTTAGAACTAGAGTGAGTGTGAGCCATTATGTGGGTGCTGGGAATTGAACTTTGGTCCTCTCCAAGAGCAGCCAGTGCTCTTAACCACTGGACTATCTCTCCAGACCTGTGCTTAGTCTCATTGTAAGTTGTTAGGCTATGTTCGGTGACTATATCTCTAGGAGGCCTGTTTTTTTTTTCCTGAAGGGAAATGGAGGAATGGATCTGGGGGAGAGGGGAGGTGGCAGGGCACTGGGAGGCCTGGAGGGAGGGAGACTGAGGTCAGGATATAATATAAGAGAGAGAAAACGTAAAATAAGTTAAAAAATTAATTAAATGTGGGGGTCCTTTTTCCCTCTGGGTTTGTTGGCCACCAGGTTGAGAGGGGAGAGGCAGAAGAGATGACAGAAAGCTTTGGTGGCCCATGAGCATGAACAGAAACAGCACTCTGGGAAACCGATTTCAGTGAATCAGCTCAACTTTATTTCAGAGTATAAGGAATATATAGGATTGGGGAGGCCTGGGACAAACCCTAATTTGCATTAAGTAGCATGCTCCTATCACAAGGCTTAGTATGTGGCAGCAGGGTCCTATAGCAGAGTTCCTTAGCACAAGTCTTCTCAGTCGGAATCTGTGCCAAGGGTCAAGCTAAAGATGAATCAGGCACCTGGTTTCAGAGACAGCTTTTAGATAAGGTCCAGGGACATTCTCCAGATAAGGGGAGGTAGAGGCAGGAAGATCAGCTGGAGGGAGGGAGCTCCACTTTGCAGAGCTTATTTAAATAAGCTGCTAGGCAATGGGAGGCTGTGACCTCTGAACAGCCAGCAATGTCTTCCAACAATTAAAAAGGTACTGGGAGAAGACATTTACAATGTATTTCACTGTCAGAACTAACAACATTCAGCACAGGAAACAGCCCTCTCAAGTCAAGAGAAAAAAGTCAGGCTGGGATGTAGCTCAGTGGTAGAGCATCTGCCTAACATGAATGAGGCCACGGGTTTGGGCTCTTTTACATGCATGCATACACACACACACACACACACACACACACACACACACACACACACACACACGAAGGAAAACCAAATTAGGGAAAACATACAAATCCCTGACAGAGCAGCCTTCCCATTTATGTAACAAATGCTTACATAGCTGTTAGGATGCCTGAGGAATAATTTCAAACAGCCAACAGATGTCAGCTCGTTTGTTGTGACAAGCCTATAGTGTCAGGACTGTCATTACTTTCATCACAGAGGTGAAGAAAGGAAGGGAAGGTCAGAAGACTTGTCCAGGGTCACATGGCTGGACATCAGGGGGCCAGGGTCCAGACCTGTGTGGTTGTGTAGCGTTCTGAGGAGAGGAAGCTGCTATGTGTGGCCGGGAAGTTGGGAATCACAGGAATCATAGGGTTGCAGAGTAAAAAGTCCCTTTTACTCACCAGGGCAGCAAACATTTAAGAAATGACTCCGATTCCCATGGAGGCTCTGGGGGCTGAAGCTTCTCCACGTTGGAAGTACATATGCAGCCACTGGCCTTCCTAAGGGCCAGCTCAGCACTATGTGCTCACACGAAAAGTGCCCTACTCTACAGGCTCCTTGCACATGCTAGGCCAATGTTCTATGACTAAAGCCATACCTCCAGCCCCTCTTCCTGCCTTTAGTGGAATTCTTCTAATAAGGAAGGGTTGTCTCTTCTTTGTCACTCATTCAGTCAATTTTTTTATATCAAACATTATAGAGTCATGGATATTTATTCTGTGAGGTTTTATTTACTTGTTTTGTTTTGACCTTTTAAAGACAAGGTCTCAGATAGCCCAGGCCAGTCTGGAACTCTGAAATGTAAGGAGTACCACCCTGAATTCCTGATCCTCCTGCCTCCACAGCCCAAGTACTAGGATTACAGGTAGAACACCACCCCAGCTGTTCTGTTACTGATGAGGACTACCATTGTTCCTATTGTTCAAATGTTACCAGCCTCGACTTCTTAAAAGTTGTCAAGTTGACAAATAAAATATGTTCTGAAAATTACAATCAAGTCTTTGGCCTATTCCAGAGATAGCCTACAGCCCCCTTCCTCTCTGGTAAAGGGATCTTTATTTCTGTGTTAAATAAGAGACCCACACCACCACCTGTCTTCTCTAGTCACAGAAGCGGAGGAGGGCAGGCTGTGGCAGCAGGCCAGGTCTGCTGTGGAGTTCACTCTCCCTACGCCATGGTGTGCAGGGCCTGGAGGCAGGTGAGAAGAAGTGCAGGGAGCGATGGGAAGGACAGACTGAACCATCAGCCACAGTCCACAGCCCTGAAGGCCACCCTCCTCATCTTATAGGAACCCACAGATTTGAAGATGAAATGTTAGGGCACCAAGCATTTATCTCAAATTCCCTCAGGAGCATGTCTACTTCCACTCAATCATCTCTCCATCTGGGTTTGATCCCTAGCGACACAGACAGACAGACAGACAGACACCCTAGCGACACAGACAGACAGACAGACAAGACAGACAGACAGACAGACACACACACACACACTGTGTACGAACAGCGTTGCCTTCCTGCAACCTCAGTACTCAAGAGGCTTACACAGGAGGATGCAGAGTTGAACATCAGCTTGGGAGACACAGCAAGGCTCTGTCTCAAGAAGATAAACAGAAGGGTAGAAAGACAGATACAAATAGGAACTTACCAGGAGGCAAACTCTACAGGAATGTCTGTTACAGGCCAGCTCTTCCAGCAGATACTATGGCCAGTCACCTACTGGGGAGGTGGTTTGTGGGGAAAAAGGACATTTGTCTAATCTCCAGTATCTTCCCCAATATAATTTTTTTTGTGTATGTATGTATGTGTGGTGTGTATGCATGTGTGTGACTGCATATGAATTTACTTGTGTGGACAACCTTGTGTGTACATACGTGAGGCTAGAGGCTGACGTCAGGTGTCTTCCTTTTTATCTTCTGTAGCTAGGCAGGTCTGCTCCTGGTCTCCAGCAAGCTGGAGCTCGCTGATTAAACAAGTCTAGCTAGCCAGTTGCTCTGGGGATCCTGTTTTAACTCCCTAGAAATGAGGTGTGCTACCAAGTCCCCCTGGCTTTTACATAAGTCCTAGGGATCCACCTCTAGACCTCATGCTTTACAGAGTGAGTCATCTTTCTAGCTCTGATTAGGTTCTGAAAACACGCATTTCAAGGAAAGAAGACAGATGGTAATATAATGGGCATTCAGTCAAGTGCACTGTATGTAGTTTGCTCCTGACTTAAAGTGGAAAACAAAACCAAACCAAAACCAACAACAAAAAATATTGCAAATCCATGGGGAAATATGAGCCCTAACTGGATAATGGATCACATTAGGGACGTTTTTCTTTGCTGAGGTTTGCTGAGGTATAATGACCAGATGGTGACAACTTTTAAATAAAAGGAGCTTTTATCTTTAAGAATCGCGCATCTCCAGATGAAATGAGATGGTGTGAGATACGCTTCAAACTCATCCAGAGGGGGAGTGGATGGGGAGAACGGAGCTGCGAGATCAGCCAGAGGTAAGTGTTCAAGATGAACGGGATGCCTTCTGCTACCCCACTCTTTTCTCTCACTGCTCAGTCATTTCCCTAAGTCTTTACAAACTTCTTTGATTCGCCTCATCACCTATATGTCAGGTTTTATTATCACTGTTTGACAAACGGTGTCACCGAGGCACAGAGACGTTAAGTAATTGTCCTAAGTCACAGCAGGTCAGAGGTCAGCATCGGGAGTAGATCCCCAGATTCTACACTCAAACCACTTGAGTCAGCCTCTCCCTTTGGGGTTGAATGACAAAGGCGGATGGGTCCATATGCCAGGAATGCCAGTGGCTTTTAGAGACAGGAGAAGGCAGGAAAATGGATCCTTTCTGAGAGGATCCAGAAGGGACATAGCCCTCTGGCCTGTATTAGACTGATGGCATCCAGCACTTGTGGTGGAGACAGACATGCTCTATTTTCTCCAGCTGAAGTAAAGAACTGGGTGCAGCGCCACTCACCCACACAGTCCCTTGCTTAAAGAGGTCGAGGCAGGAGAACCCTAGCAGCCCCGCTGTTTCAGGCCAGACTGTATGGTGCAGCAAGAACCTATCTCAAAATCAAAAATTCAACCCCCAAATAACCCAACTAACAACAGCAAAACAAAGAAAACAAAGGAAGACAAATCCTTGCTCTCACCTCCAGTCAGCTCTTGTCACATTTCTCTGCCCTCCATTTTCAGAAAAATCAAAAGGATTTGAATCCCCACTGCACCTCCTTCCCCTTCCGTCTCAGAACCTGCTCTCACCAGCCTCGTCCTCCAATGCTGATGCTGCCACACTGCGAAGCCCAGCACCCTGGTCTTTCAGCTCACACAGCTCTCCACAGGTCCTACCCTGTGGCCTTCACTTGCTCTCCTCCTCCTTCTTCCCATCTCCTCGGCTGGCTCCTTTCCTTGTCCCCTCCTACATGATGGTGTGCTCAGCCACTGAGCCCCCTTCCCTCTCTCACACCCAGGACCTTGGCATTCCCCTCAGTGTATTAGCTGCTTTGCTTGCCAAGGTTATACAAATATGCAAGTTACAAAGTACTTGGCAGAAGCAACCTAAGAGAGGATGGAACTAGGTTAGTTTCTGGGGATTTCAGTTGTGGAGAAGGCATGGAGGCCAGACTGCTTCAGTCTGTCTGCACATGAATTGTGAAGTGGCTGGTCACTGTGGTGGTCAACCAGGAAGAGACCCTAAGTGTAGCTAGGCCTTAACTTTCATTGGTCCACCTCCCAATGACTCACCTCCACCTGCCAGGCCCCATCTTCTAAAGGTTCTATAACCTGCCTGAATAGTACCACCAGCTGGGAACCAAGTATTTGAAACATCATGCTGTGGGAGGCATTCTAGGTTCAAGGTGTGGAACACCTAGCTTCATCGCTCCAGACAGTTATATAGCAGTGGTCCCCATCTGACCTCCAGGGGAGTGCAGATCACCTAGGTAAGGTCATGTTTCTGTCTTAAGAGGCAGAGCAATCCAGTATAGTCTACATCCCCTCACTGTCCCTCCTACTCAGTGGACAGTGACTCCATGCTTCCAGTCACCAGATTCCTTTCCCCGATTCTACATGTTGACCCCATCTGCAAAGGATCTCTTTGCTCTGTGATGGCCACTCCCTCCAAAGGGACTATCATGCCTAGCTTGTGTCACTGCGCTGTGGTACCTATACTTCCCGTTGAAGGTTTTTCACACAGTGGCTGTAGTTCTGCCATGGGTCCCTCTGCTCAAACCTGCAGTGTCCAGAGGAAACACTGGAGTTCTCTTGGTCCCTCACATGTGCCCCCACCCTGCTGTGCAGAAGACAGTGCTCTTCTGGGGTCATGCTCTGGCATCCCCCTCCACCGGAAACATATCCCTTCCCTCATGTGGTGTTTATTCAGATGTCACATTGTCACTGAGGCCTTTTAGGAGGACCCTGTCTAAAAATCACACCTCCCTCCTAGACTCCAGAGCTTTCTCTTTCTGTGAAGTTTTCTATAGCATTTATCAGCTAAAAAGAACATTCCTAGAAATAAACCTTAGTACACATCTGTTCATTAATTCCTACGGCTAAATTATTAAACATTTAAGGTTCATGATATATGCTGTCAAATACCTGCTAGGCTATTTAACCTCTTCCTTGTTAGACTTCCAAGAAGGCAGGGTGTCTGGTGCTAGCCCTGTTCTCATCCTCGGCCTCAAGGCTTCCCATGTGATCCCAGGTTCCAGGATACAAGCTGCTCCTCCTGGTTTCTCTTACAGGAAAAGCCCTAATTATCCTCAGAGGCCTTTGTCATGTTGGTGGAATTAGAAATTGGCATTCAGCAGCAAATTTGGTATCAAAAGCCTTAGAAGTTTATGAATTTATCCTCAGGAAATAATTGCAGATGTTTGTAAGACTTTTGTGCACGAAAGTTCTTTTTAGCAAGGATTATAGGATTAAGATGGAATTAGAAGCAGCTAAGTGATTTATGATAGATTGGTTAAATAGATTAGAGCATTATCTATCTGATGTAATGATACAAGGTCAGTACATTAATAGGGAAGGAAAGCTTAACAAATAAGGAGATTATAAACTGCACTCCCAAAGACAAAAGACATATTTGAATCCCCTGTCCAGAGACTAATTGTAGTAATATACCTAATTATACAATACTGGCTAAAAGGAAAAGTCAATATATGTTATGATTTTAAAAAATTGTAGCAGAAACAGCCCTAATATCTACTCATACTATAGAATATTGTTCATCCATAAAAATAAGTTTAGTACTAATATATGCTAACAACATGGGGAACCTTGAAAATATTATGCCAAGTAAAAGAAGCCAGGTCTAATTGGGTACATACTACATGATTTCGGTTATATGAATGCTCACAACAGGCAAACTCGCATGGCTGGAGGCAGTGCACAGCTGGGGAGGGACGAGTTTCTCACTGGTGGATAGCGGAAAGGTTTTGGAGTTGGATAGTATTAATGGATAGCATTAATGTTGTACTACTTTGTGAAGATACTAAATGTCAAGGGGCTAGAGAGATGGCTCATCAGTTAAGAGCACTGACTGCTCTTCCAGAGGACCCAGATTCAATTCCCAGCACCACATGGCAGCTCACAACTGTTTAACTCCTGTTTCAGGGGATCTCACACTCTCACACAGACATCATTCAGGCAAAACACCAACACACATAAAATATAAATAAATAAATTAAAAAAATAATGTCAAATAAAAAATAATGCAGATTAGTGCTGACTAACCTGGACAAATATGTATTACTGGTGAGAAAAATATTCAAGCTGTAAATCACTCTATTTCTCATGATTCCATTTTTTTGGGTGTATGTGAAAACAAAATAAAAAATACAAAGTGTTATATACTTACATCAAAAAAACAAAACCAAAACACCAAAACCAACCCAACTTGTTGGCAGTGGTGACTCCTGGATGGTGCTACCTACAGTAAGCGCTGTCCTCTACCATCCCTTCAGGGAGCATGTCTTTCCTTTCTAACCAGAAGCTTAGAAACAAACGTGCTCTTTCAAGACCTCTGGGAAGCTGTGCCTACCTGTTGCCTGTGCTCCCTCCCCTGGGCCTGGGTATAGTCCCTTGCAACTCTACCTTGGTGTTACTGTAACGCCTGCTCTACAGCTGTCGGGACAGGCAGGTCTGTGTCTGGTCTGCCTGTGCTTTCAGAGACCATAGGTGGTGCTGACAGAGCCTGCCAGAGTCAGCTTGGCAAGCAGGTGGGTTTTACTACACGCAGACTGGGGCAGCCACAAGCTCTCTCCCGGAGGGCCTCTGTGCAGTGTCCCTTCCCACTTGCCACTTCCTCATTTAGAACGCCATGAGGAGAAATAAGCCAGCAGAAGCCCCAGCTGAGGGCCTTGCTATGGGGACAGATAACCATGCTTTGACTTAAAATGGTTCTGGGGACTTATGACTTAATTTCCTCATGCTGTACAGGTGGTACTCATGTGTTTACAGTGCAGAGTTTACAAAACTACATGAACACTCCCAGCAGGCTTTGTGATAAATGGCTTTGGCCAGCTGTAGGCTGATGTAAGTGTTCTAAATGTGTTCCAATGCATTTTTGACTCACGATACTTTCAGCCATTGGGTTTGTGGGCTGCAACCTCATTTAAGTCAAGAGCGCCTATGTTAAAACAATACTACAGCAGCTGTTGTGAAGAGCAATTGTCACACAAGCAAAAATCTATTTTGAAACTCACAGCCACCCTAAGGTTAGGTGACAAAGGTTACCTCACTCAACAAGTAAGGAAACCAGGCACTGGAAAGGCTAAGCAGCAAAGCCAAGTGTGGAAGCTAGGGAGGCTGAGACCGAAGAAAGGCTGAGCGGCTGTGTAAGGGCAAAAGATGTGAGGAGGGCTGAGCCAGGACTTGTAGGCGGGTTGTTTAAATGCCAGAATCAGTGCTGTGACACCCAAGACCACTAGGGGATTTTTTCTGAGGGGTGGGGGGTCAGGCCAGGCATATTGAGTGCTGCAGGACTCAGAGTCAGGGAAAGGACTTTGCACTGAATATCTCATAAATGGTAGGGCCAACAGGGAGCTGCAGGTGGACAGGACTTGGGGCAGACGGTATGGAGGAGGGGTTGGCCTGACTGGGAGCTCGGTGGTTTGGGAGGAAGAATCAACTCTGGAGGGTTGGGTCTGTGCATGCCTCTTTAGTACATGCACACATACAAATGGCCTGAAGGTGTGCTGAGAGGAGCATGCTATGTGATGCATATGTGGAGCATGCTGCATCACAAGCTGAGCATGGAAGAGACTAAAAGAGGAAGACCAGGCAAGAGGTGCCTGGGGCAGCCATGTGGTCCTGGCCAGAATAGTAGGACCAGATCATGAATGAGAAAGGATGGGACAGGCTTGCCCATTGCCTGTCTAGTGGCTTGCTAGGACTCTGTCTTGGGCATCCTGAAAAATGTCTGTGATTAGTTACAAGCTGAGCAAGGCTGAGAATAAATGTACAGCTGTCAAATGAGACATTCCCCTTTCTAGAAACCACTATAAAGTGTACTGTTCATCTCTCACAATGCTGTTTATAGGGTAATAAAATCCAGGCCAAGCTGCTGAGGTACCCTGGTTTAGGGTAACATTCTCCTGAGCAGACAGTAACTTGAAGAAGGCTTTGAAGAACTAGTTAAAAGGATAAAGATTCTGCATTGGCTGGGAATCAAACCCAGGCCTCCCACATGGCAAGAGAGAATTCTACCACTGAACCACCACCAACACTCTAGCTCACAGAGAGCTTTTTAGCTGCTGCCATGACATACAGAATGGATCAGCTCCTCTCCAGGGAGCTCACCACTGTCACAGAAGCAGACAGAGAGGGGCACAGCTACCAACTCATACATAGTAACTGAAATACCATTCACACCACAAAATTTTGCTTAACACAACTTTGTCATTTTAAAGTATATAATTGGCTGGTTCTAAATACAATCACAAAGGTGTACAACCCTTGGCTTAGTCAATTCTAGAATATTTCCACCATTTCCCAGAGAAACAAGGATCTGTCCCAGGCAGTCTCAGGACCTCTTCCCCTCAGTCCAAGCAACCACTATTCTACTTGCTGACTGGGATTCTGAGACACTAACTTTCATGTCAAGCTGAAGCCAAAAGGAAGCCAAGCAAAAACAAGGAAGAGAAAGCTACCCAACACAAAAAAGCAAGTTGTGGGATTGACACATCATTTTAATTATGTGTACGCTAAAAATGTGAAAGATATGCCCCGAATTTGACATTGCTCATCTTCAGGGCAGGAATCCTGCTGCGCGGTCACTTCCCCTACTGTGCAGATGTTCTAAAACGAGAACCACAAAACAAGAGAAGCAAAACCAAACGCTCACACACCAGCACAAGTTCACAAACTACTACTGAGACTTCTCTAGAAAGAGAGCTTTTCCTGAGCAAGGTCTTCACTAGCTTACCTAAATTTTCTCTTGTCAAACCCACAGAAGGAGGTCCTGGGACCCAGAGTAAGGCTGTCTGCTGTTCCAGCAAGGAGGGAGCAAGCACCCATTCACTCTCTGACTCACTGAAAAGGAGGACATCCCTCCAAAGATGGTCAGAGACACTGAGGACAAAGGTCCGGGAGGTAAAAGTAGGAGGGCAAGTTCCATCTCCAATCAGCACAAAAAATGGCTTTATTTTACAAATAAACAAGGAAACAATGTAAAGAAAGCCTTTGAAAGGACTGTTTCAAGGCACTGACTTGTGCAGTAGAAATAAATCTCCAGTACTTAATAAACTAGCATTCTCCCGACCCCTCCTCCCTGAGAATGGCTAGGGCAGGGAGGGCCAGAATCTGAGAGTCAAATGAACTGCCCAGCTTGGTGCTCTGGTCATGTTCCCAACAATAACTCGATGGAGGCTGAACCCAGGAGGAGATCAAGGGCAATGTGTAATGGTCTTAGAGGTGCCAAGAGTGAAGAGCATGGGCTCTGGGGGCAGCTGTCAGAGCCTGTAGGACGGGGCTAACAGAGTACCTGCTGCACTGGGCAGGTACCAGAACCAGTCACCATCTGTAAATGACACGACAAGTTTAGTCCCAGGACTCTGACGTCAGGGTACTCACCACTAGCTGTCCCCTCCTGCTTTGGTAGGGAGTCCTCAGGGTTGGGTTCTGTCTGCCTCTGTGTCACTGGCTTTGGCTCATCTGGTTCGTCATCCTCGGGAGTGACCAGCTTCATCAGGCTCTGGTTACACACATTGGCCACCTCCTTGATGCCTGTCTACTGATGTAAGGAGCTCCCCCATCAAACACCTCCTGAAGCCCAAGGCCACGAATCTTCCTGGTCATGGGCCCCGTCCTCCCTGAGTCCTGTTCTTGCCACATGCACCCTTGTGAGATACTCTTCTCACAGGTGATCCCTCCTCCACTGGGATCTTTCCCACCCAAGGTACAGCAGAATGAGCTCAGAGTGGTGGAACCTTGGTACATGAGGTTGCTGTTTCATATCTGGAAGTAAGCAGGTGAGGACTGGGGACAGCCAGCATTAGTCCTGTGTCCCTTGCTTTCCTAATCTACATTCAGCTCCATCTCCTGCTTCCTAGATGCTAGACCATTTGGAGGAATGAAGGAGCCTAAGGGAGCCCCTTCCCACTTAGGATCCCTCCACTTCACAGTCTCTTCTCCAGAGTGAAGGATACTTTTCTTGCGGTCATCATAGGCCAAGCAGGGCAGGACAGCAGTCAGGATCCCAGAGGAGTAGGGCAGCATTACCCGGCCCGCCAGCTGGATGAACTCCCGCATCCAGCACATGGCTGTAAGCTGAATCAGGTCATCTGGAAGGGGAATTGGTGGCTTCTAGAGGGGCTGGCACATGCATTGGAGAGTTCCCTCTCATCTAACATGCACAAAGGCTAGGCCTGGAGGTTGATGAATCAGGGGCTTGATTGCTTCTAGCTATGTGAATACAATACTTTCTGGGCTCTCTGCCTCCTAAAGGTTAGTCAAGATATGTTAAGAGAGAGCAATAATCTTGTGCTGGACTTTGAAAACAGCCATCATACCCTACCCTCCCTGAATCCATGCCCCATTGCAATATGACTGGTGTTTCATTTCTAAGTGAATTCATTTTCCTATCCTTAGATCCAGAAAACTGGCTTCTCTGGCCAATAGCATGTAGTTGTGGTGATGGTGTCTCTGGTTCCTATCTCTCTTGGAACCCTGCTGATGCCATCTAGCCTACTGGATGCTGAGACTGCTAGCCCCATCCCCCATGCCAGTGAAGAGTCAGATGTGTGTGAGACCATCCCAGACCAGCTCCAACAGATCCCACAACTGGCTTCAGGGGCATGATTAAGTCCAGCCTGGCCTTGGGAGCAAAACCAAACAGCTGACCTGTAGGTTCATGGCCAGTAACAAGCAGCTGTTGCTGTGACTGCTTCACTGTGGTTTGATAACAACAGATGCTGAGGGAAAGGCGACTCTGACCTCTAAGCGCTCCACCTTTACCTATGGCAAAGCATGTCTACAAGATCTTCAGAGCAGGTAAAGGGCATCTGTTAAAGGAGAAGCCAGGTCTCTTCCTTACCCACACCTATCACCACTGCTTCCAGGTCCAGAGTCACAGACAGTGCCTCTCCCACCTGGACTCCCTTTTGCCACATACTGAAACTTGTGTATCAGAGATGGGGCTTCTGAGGAGGCAGTAGTGACTACAGGCCCTCCAAATACTCACCTGTGGTCTGGCAGTGGATCACCAGGATGTTGGCCATCTCAGCAAACTTCACACTGGAGGGGTTCTTCTTAATTTCTTTCAAGAATTCTCCAAGAACCACCTCACACCTACCAATGAGAAAAGGAGGAATGAGCTAGCATGTCAGCCCATTTCTGCTCTGGGTCACATCCCTACACTTGTCAAGACACTGAGCAGAGAAGGGAAGATGAGCTCTCCACTCCTCCATGGGGAAGGATATGGGAAGAAGTAAAGGGTGTGTCCTAGTCACCAGGATATGGAGCTGTATGTGATCATGGGCACCCAAAGGGAGTCTAGTGAGTGGCAGCTGCTTGATCCTTCCCCCCACCCACTCACATTTTCCGAATCTCTTTGCCATTGTCACCCAGGATCTGGAAAAGCCCATCCAGGATCTCCGGCAGGTAATCCAGCAGGTTAATGTCCGGCACTGACACCAGAACCAGGATCTGAAGGAGGAGGGCAGTGAGAGGGAGAGCTGGGAGACCTGGCTCAGGTACAGAGCCTTGTCTCCTACTCTCTTCCACTGGGACCAGCAGTGAAAAGGACTAGAGGCCTGTGTCATGGCACTGCACGTATCTATGGTGGACAGTGCTGGCAGCCATCATTTTTCTGCTCAATGGGCAAGGAACTGGGAGTCTGACTCCAAGACGATTTGGATGCTGGAGGAGAGGGGGGTTGATAGGGAAGGCTGGATGAAGCCAGAAGGCTCGCAAAGGTGGGGCTGCTGGATGCAGCTCTAAGGGCTTCTGAGATCCTGGGCATTTTCTAGGACAAGGAAAGACTCTCAACCCTTCAGGAGCAAACAGGAAAGGCAGTGAAGACGACACCAGACAAAGTGCTTTAGCTGCTTTGTTTTTTGAGACAGGGTCTCACTGTGTCATCCTAACTGGCCGGGAACTTGCTTTATAGACCAGGCTGGCCTTGAACTCACAGAGATCTGCCTGTTTCTGCCTCTTAAGTGCTGGGATTAAAGGATGTGTCACCATGTCCAGCCCATAGTGTTTTTCGTGATGAGGTGTCTGAAGTTATTAGGGATATACAAGGTAATATCTCTTAGCCCAAGGAAACACGGTGTGTGTCAGAGCTCATGGGACTCAACTCCTGGTGGCTAGAAGAATCTACCAAGGACTGGACCTTACCCAGGAGATGATGAACTGCCGGGCGTATTGGTTGTTGGAGTAAATCCTCTCCCGCAAAAGGGGGATGAAGCCCACCAGGTCAAACTTGTTGCTTTCTGTCACAATGTCCTGTGGGTCAAAGGAGTAAGGGCTATGAAGAGACAGAGCTTGGCTTGCCGTGCTGCAGGCCCTGGACTGACCTGAGGGTCAGGGAACCATGGAGTGAAATGGCAGATCCAGAGTCAGGTAGGAGAGGTCCTGGAGAATTGGTACTGCCACAGGCTCAAAGCCAAACAAGATGATGGATGGTGAGCAGAGAAAAGTCAAGAGACCCAAATGAATGACAAAACCCTACTCTGAAGTCTGGGGCAAAGCCCAGCATCCTGTCATGGGAGACTGGGGTGGAAGTTCAACTTCATTGCTCTGGGTGAGGCATTAAAACACATGATTCTGGGCTGGAGAGATGGCCCAGCAGTTAAGAGCACTGGTTGCTATTCTTGAGGACCTAGGTTGAATTCTCAGCACCCATATGGCAGCTCACAACTAGCTGTAACTAGTTCCAGGGAATATGACACCCTCTTATTATTACCTCTGCTGTGATCAGGCACACAGGTGGTGCATAGACATACATGCAGGCAAAGCACCTAGACACATAAAATAGTAAGATAGATTCATTCCCCGAAAACAGAAGATTTTCATTTAGGGGGATGGCACAATTCTGTATTTTGACTGTGGTAGTGACACAGCTCTATATACTTGTCATGGAAACTGCATACCAGGCAGTAAGCTTTCAGACATATGTTATGTACTATATATAACAAAAATTTAAATGAGGAAAAACATCTTCAATGCCAGAATTTCTACTCTACACAGACAGAGGAATAAATTCTAAAAATAAAGGAGGGACAAAGTAGAAATACCTTTAAAAGTCGGTCTAGGAGTTCAGATCCACTTTTCACATTGGGGTCTGGGTCAGCAGCCAACTATGAGGCACCAAAATAGAGAAACAGAGGCAGCGTTCAGTCATTGACATGGAAGCTGAGACACTAAAGCTAAGCAAGAGCTGAGGCCACGGTGCAGATTAGAACACCAAATGGTGTCTTCCCCAGAACCTGCCTCTGAGAAAGGCAGGGGAGGGAGTCAGTCAGTCAGTTACAGTGGAATTCCCATTTGCTCAGGGACAACACCCCTTCCCTGCCTGCAAGCTCTGCTGGGGTTCTCAGGCCATGTTGTAACTAGATCAGACACTGGGTTTCCATTGGCTGCTCCCAGGGCATTCCCATTTTGAAAGGCTTGGTTCTCTCACAGAACATGGAGACATCAGTGAGGGTGGCATTTAGAAATGTCTATGATGTTCATTCTGCAGGGGTTACAGACTTTCTGGGCCACTATACATGGCTGGGGAGGGCAACTCCTCCAGGTTGAGGGAAGGCAACGCTAACAATGTGAGGGGAGGCAACCCCACCAGGCTGAGAGCCATGAAGGAGAGCAATAGGGACCCTAAAGCTCTATAAGGGATTATTCTTTAGCACATCAGGGAGATTGTAATCACTGTCCTTACAGGGGATAGCCTGTACTGTGGAGTCACCATTATTGCCTTTGTCTGGGAGGTTACTGCTTCTTAAACTCCAGCTTTTCTGTTAATTTTCACCAAGTACAATGAAGACGGACAGGGACATCAAGACTATACAGATAAAAGTCTATGAAAAATTAGATTCAGACAGTATGTGTCCCTTGTAGCACCATGCTTATTATCTGCTCCACTTGCATCTGGGCAGTGTCCTAGAAAGTCAGGTTAGCTGGGCGGGCTGTTCTTAGCCTCATCAGAAGTTACCTTACTCAGCCCGTCAAACAGAACATTGAAGTGTGGCAGCACTGCACCTCGGGCCACCTTGACGATGTTGTAGAGGGCCTCACAAGCGTAGTAGCGCAGCCTACTGTCTGCATCATTAAAGCAGGTCAGCACTGGTTCAATCAGCTCCTTCAGGTAGAGCCCTGAGTCCTGCAATGAGCAGAAGGAGAACAGTCAGAAGGGCTAGGCCCTGGTTTTGCAGCCGGCAGAGTCAGCTGGTGGAGCAGATGGCCTGGTGCCATCCCAAGCCAGCCTCCCAGAAGTGGGACCACACTATGGGGACATGGCTATAAGGCCACAAGGCCATGTTTGCTGGTAGTCTTATATGTGGAATAGTCGTGATAAAATACAAGTCTGCAATGGCCCCGCTGGGGCTTGGGTTGGAAGGTATCTGGGCACCTCAGTCAGAATGAAGTCCATTCCTGGTGTTTGTTCCTCAGGAGAAAACATACCTTGCCCAGGGCGATAGAGCAGGCTGCCAGGCCGATGAGGCCCCCTTTTCGGCTGTGGGGATGCTGGGACAGGGCAAACTCCTGAGACAGGGTCTGGATCACATGTTTGATTTGCATGGTGTTGTTCTGGGCCACGAAGTCCCGCACCAGCCTGGAGAGGGAGGAGAGAGGGGCTGTGGGACAGGTGATACCAGGCTGTCCCTGTGGCCTGGGCTCTAGAGAGATGACCTTTACAAAAGAAGACTGGGGTCCTCCTCTGCGGGCAGGTCCTCTCAGCTCTGCTGCTACCTGGGTCTTAACTGTTGCCCTACCCAGGGTTTTAGTTTCCCTTTTGCAGTGGGGAATAGTGGGGCCAGCTCACTTCTAGGAATCTGAGAGAATGTCAATTAATGTCTTACCAAGTATCAAAAATGCAATGCTTTTTTTTTTTTTTTTTTTTTAAAGATATAACCTATCTTTATCAAACCCTTGCTCAGCTTTGCACTCATGCATTCAAGGAGTCCTCTGGTCTGTGCTGGGGATGTAGAGCTTCATCTGGCTCCAGCCCAGTGGCAAAATCCAAACACAAACAGAAAATTGTAGTAAAATGTAGTGCTACCACAGATGCAGAACATACTATGTCCAGGAGGCTGACAGAATGGTCCCATTTGAGACGTTATTTAAGTAAAGAAAGCCAGGTGTACTAGTCCATTGCCTATTATAATGAAATGGCAGAGCCAGAATACTTATAAAGAAAAGAGGTTTATTTAACTCATAGGTTAGGAGATTCATGGGCAATATGCATGGTAAAGGAAGGCTCATGTATGGAAGGAAAGCATGTCATTATGGGGGCTGAGGTTAGGATGGCTCAAGGGCTTTTAGGTGGGAGTTGTCAGATCACAGGCCCTGACTCCAAAAGCAGCAGCTTATAAGAAGGTTGGGAAAGAACACATGCACTAAACCTGTGCAGTCTCCCAAACAGGACAAACCAGCCAGGTGAAGCCTGGTGTTTCATCAGTGGACCTGAGAAGAGCTCTACAGACAACACACAGAACAGCTGGAGCATTGGTGGTTCAGTGGTAGAATTCTCGCCTGCCACGCGGGAGGCCCGGGTTCGATTCCCGGCCAATGCAGAGCTAGCTTTTTTTTTTTTTTTTTTTTGGGATTTCTGCCCGGAGTCCATGGAGAGCTGCTGGGCTCTTCAACAAGTAGGAGTTGGCTGTAGGAGTCTGACTTCCTCGCCTCCACCTGAAAGGGGACTCCACAGCACTGCCCTTAGTCTGGGCCAGCCGCCAGGAAGAGGCAGTGTGAAAGCTGAGAGAGGCACAACAGTTCAACAGGACCCGTGCAGCAGAGGGGAGGCTTGCCCAGGCTCCACGGGTTTTGCCACTTACTGAGAAAGAGGGAGTGGAGCCCTCTTTCCTGTCTCAAGGCCCCAAGGCAAATCTACTTCACACAAACCCACACCCACCCTTTGCTCCCTCCTGCTCTGGAGCTAGCTGCTCTTCTTGCAGCTGTGCTGATGTGGCAGTATCAGAAACTGGGCTCACAGTCTGTAACTCAACACAGACACGAGGCGGCCCAGGAATGGGGTTAAAGGGAGGTGCCACACAGCTGCTGACAGCTGGAGCATTGGTGGTTCAGTGGTAGAATTCTCGCCTGCCACGCGGGAGGCCCGGGTTCGATTCCCAGCCAATGCAGTAGCAATCCTTTTAATTCTAAGAGATGAAAGTGAATACTTCGTACTGCTTAAGTTAAAAGCATAGTCATAAAATTGCAAATGACTTGTTTTTGGCTTGATTTTTTTAAAAATGTTCTTGATGGAAAACCATTTCCTAAATTCCACAGAGGTCCTGAACCACACATGGGGTTACACCACAGCCACTATGAGTAACTCTGCCTCCCACTCCAGCCCAGAACCTGAGTTTTGCTTTTGCCTGGCACAAGCCACAGCAGCTCCTGGAATGTGAGGACACAGTGAGGACATGAATCCTCCAGGTTCAAGCCAGGCCCCAAGAGGAGTGACAGCCTCTCTACCACAGTCATCCTGAGACCAGCTCCTCTGCTCCTCTTGCAGATTCCTGGACATTCATTCATTCGTGCAGTAGCTGGGGAGTGCTCCTCCTAGATGACAGCCCTGCACAGATGCATTATTCCCCGGCTGTGAAGGATGCTATGCTGGGGTGGGTAGAGAAAACACCAGAGTCCTCCAGGATGACAGCACAAACCCATCAAGAAGAGTGAATAGTGAGGTGAGGAAAGCTGTCGTCTGACAGGAGAAACGTGTTGTGGTCTTATGCGGGCAGGCATGGGAGAGAGTTCTGAAGCCCGAGTAGGTGTTGATTCTGGCTGACAGGTATGATGGACAAGCATTTGGCTTGGCAGAAGCAAGGCCAAGGTTTGGAAAGGTGGCTCTTAGCAGTGCAAGGCCCTGAAGGCTGGCAAAGCAACTGCATCTCCCTCTGGTGGCTACAAGGAGCCATGGAACTCGGCCAGCAGGGGATGGATGGGATGATCTAAGCTGTGAGTTGGGCGCTAGGAATCTGAAAGGCAGTAAGGAAGCTCTGAAGACAGCACAGGCTCCCAGACAGTCCTACTGGTCAAAGGGGGCAGGGAGGGGGAGAAGGAATAGGGCCTTGGCGCCAGAGTCACAGCTTTCAATAACAACAGGGGTTTTAAAGGAGAAGATGCAAAGTGGGGACAATTTATGAGCTCAGTGGCACCTTCCTCCTTTGTTGGACACCAGTTGGGAGACTTAGCAGGGCTCAACTTGATCACCCCAGGCCACTACAAAGGTCACCCTAGGTCATTACAAAGAGCGTTAAAGTCCCATGTGCACAGGGCTCATTACATTAAGTAATGTAATGAGCAAACAAGTGTCCAAAAGCAATTGTGCCCTCTGGAAGGGAAACTTTACTAGCACCTTCTCATCAATATTACTAGTTCAGACAGCACAGCAGCTATCCTGGGGACAGTCTTGTTCCACCAATCAAGCCCACTCTTAGCAATCAAAACAGGCCACATGACCTTTCTAGTCTGTCCACTCCCCAGTATCACCTTCCACTTCCACCAGCCCCAGCTTCCTAGGGTGTCTGCTCCTCTATCCATCAGGTGCGCCCTCCTCCTCATTCACCCTGCCTCTGGAATCCCTCTTTGGCTTCCTGCCCTCTCATGGTCTACAACAACCAGCTAAGGTACTAGTCCCAGTGGCCCCATTCCTCCTCTGAACCCAGAAGCACTTAGTGTCCGAAGTGTACTGATCGATGTCACCTTCTACCGCCACAATGTCTCATTCTTCTCTGCAACTCTAGGGTCAGCTGTCTCCAGATCAGTGTTATGTATCAGCAGCTGGCCAATCCGTAAACACCTGCCAGTGGAGTCAGTCTGTAAAGGCCGGCAGAGCTGATGGGGGCACAAGCTGTAGGGCAAACATAGGCAAAGCCTTGTGCTGCCATGTTGCTAGCACGGGCAAACCTGACCTGCGGGGCTAATTGATACAGCATCCGATGATGCTGAGCCTTTCCAACCTTATCACAAGTTAGCATGAGCAAAGGACACTGTTCCTGTGATCTCCAAACACACATTGAGAAGAGCCCAGCTCACTACAGCCATGGCTGGTACCTGCAGAAAGACAGACACACACACACACACACACACACACACACACACACACACACACACACACACAGGGATGTGACCTGAAGCGATCCTGCTGAGGGGCAGCTGCACTCTAAAACTGTGCCCTCAGCCAGCCAGTGCCTTGGTCTCGTGACTTCACAGGGAGAGTACAGAGAAAAGAGCAACCACGAGGGAAGCAGAGTAAGTGAAGTTCAGCAGTAGGCACCCCAGCTCCAGGCCGAGTCTTCTTCAAAGACTCTAGGCTGCCTCAGCTTTCAACTACAGCGCGGGAGACAGAGGTGGGGGGTCTTTGGCTGAACTCGTTTTTGAAGTTAATATCTGGCCCAGAAACTCTCCCGATCCCGAATCCCTGGGGTCCTTCAATGACACAAAGGCCTCAGAATTTACTGTTTTACACTCTGGCTGCTACTGCCTGGTTTCCCCACAAAGTGTTGAAAATGGTTCAACAAGACAGTCCCCCAGTGTGGCACTGTGTCCTCTAGCGGTTTCTCAGAGCCTCTGCTTGCAACAGGCTGGAGGTATGGGAGGCAGGCAGAGACAGACACCCAAGACAGGAGCCCCAGTGTTGGCCAACACCAGGTTTAACAACTCCATGATATCAAAGAGACTGTTACACTGACTATTCCTTTGGCAGAGGGAACTACATATGGTGGAATACTTTGGGATTGTTATCAGCCAAGAGAAAACCTGGGGCCACACACTGTGCTACCCAGTCACAGCCTGCATTGATAGCCCTGGTGACAGTCACAGGCCACACAAGGACTGGTGAGTCAGTGAGCACTCACGCTATGCTGTAGACCTTAGAGGTCAGCTATTATCATGACAGTAGCTACTACCACGCTCAACTTCTAGATCTGAACAACCCTAGGGAAATTAAGTCCATTCTCAGGATCATAGAAGGTTTGAACCCTTGATATCAACAAAGTATATCCTTTCAACTGTATCACAGTTTCTTCCTCCTCTTGAGGCCACTGGAGCTGGAAAGTGAACACATTCAGTGATGATTCTCTTGTGCAGACTCAAGCCCTCAGGTGACATGAAGTGTTTCTGCACATCACTCCCCACTGCGCAGTGTTCAGACATCCCTGAAGTCTCCTCCATACACACAAGGAGTGCAGACAAGGCACATCCTCAAGATATTCTATTGTGAAGATAAGAAACAAATAAACACTGCCTGAGCACTTACTGTCTGCCAGGCAATGTATTTACACAGGTGTACTGGCTAGTTTTATGTCAACTTGACATAAGCTATAGTCATCTAAGAGGAGGAAACCTCAATTAGAAAATGCCCCAGATGATCAAGCTGTAAGCAAAGAAACTGCAGGACATTTCCTTAACTAGTGACTGATGGGGAGGGACCAACTCATTGTAGGTGGGGACACTCCTGGGCTCGTGGTCCTGGGTTCTATAACAAAGCAGGCTGAACAAGCCATGAGGAGCAAGCCCGTAAGCAGCACCCCTCCATGGTCGGTCAATCAGCTTCAGGTTGTTCCCTGTTTGAGCTCCTGTCCTGACTTCCTTTGATGCTGAACAGGGATGCAAAAACTAAGCCAAATAAACATGGTCTTCCAATTGCTTTTGGTCATGGTGTTTCACCACAGCAATGATAACCTTAACTAAGACAACTGGTGATCAAATTTAAAACTAAAACCTGCCACCCAGTCTGGTACTTACTCTTCAATCCAGTTTACAGCCAAGGAAACTAAGCAACACAAGGCCACGCAGCTTTGTGAATTAATCATAAGAATTTCACTTTAAAAAAGAATACCAGACAATGTGTATCACATACTCTGCACTGCATGTGCTCAAGCACCCGCACCACAGCAAAGTGAGAATCAGGAGATAATGTGTTCTACACACACCACCCAAGCAACGCCCATTCAACAGATGCTGACCAAGTAGCCTGTCTCATTCTGGCTCTAAGGAGGATATAAAGGTAAGCCCAGAGTTGACATTCATTCCTTTGTTAGGAAACTTGCAGCCTGGACGTGGGGCTGCCTTTTTAAATTTTTACCCCCCTGCAAATCCAGGTCTGTCTCAGTTCTCCATATGACATATGTACTCAGAAGGCACATGCAGGCAGTGATTTCCCAAAGAGAATCTGGGTAAGTATACCTCCATCTGCCCCATCGAGTACTGGAGTAAGTTGTTTTCCATTTGCTCACACATCACCAGAAAACTGAATGGGAGTGAACACGTGCCTCTGAGGACAGCCAAGTATCTTCTGACAAGGCCTGAGACTTAACTCACAAAACACATACTGAGTTAGGGAACAAGCTGGGAGTGAAGATAATAAAAAATATGATATGCATGCATGAAATTATCAAGGGATAAACATATTGTTTAAAAAAATACCTAAGGGCTGGAGAGATAGCTCAGCAGTTAAGCCACTTGAGGCTCTTCCAGAGGACGTGAGTTCAATTCCCAGCTCTCAAATGGTAGCACCCAACTGTCTGTAACTCTAGTTCCAGGGAATCTGATGCCCTCTTCTGGCTGGCTTCCATAGGCACAAGCACACATGCAGGGAAAACATTCATATACATAATACAAACAAAAAGTCTGACACAATTCCTCAACCAAAATCGTACCAAGCATCCATTGGATATGGCTGGGAGAAAGGAGGATTTTGATTTTAGGTGACAACAATTGTGACCATTGGGTAAGTGCTCTCCTCACACTGTAACGATATAACAACTGTCTTCTCACTTCAAAGACAAGATATAATCTACAAGCCATTGATTAACTACTTGCAAGTATACAGCCCAGTGGCTGTTGTACAGAGCTGTACAGCTAGTACAACAATAACTTGAAGGCATTTCCACAAGCTCTAAAGAAAATCTGTGCCCCTTGGCTGTCACTCCCCTTTCTCTAGCTTTTCCCTTTCAATTCTGGCAACCACAATCTGCTGTCTCTAAAGATACGGGGCTTCTGACCTTCTGTAACTGGCTGGCTTCACCCAGCATGCTTTCAAGGCACATCCAAAAAAAAAAAAAAAGGCACAGAGACATTCAACCAGAAGTCACAAATGCAATCTTATCCAGGCGGTGGTGACGCATACCTTTAATCCCACTACTTGGGAGGCAGAGGCAGGTGGATCTCTGAGTTCGAGGCCAGCCTGGTCTCCAGAGCGGGATCCAGGACAGCCAGGGCTACACAAAGAGACCCTGTCTCAAAATAAACAAACAAGCAATCTTCACATGAGGTAGGCAGGGGAGTCAAACAAAGCCAATGGAGGTACTGGTGTGACAAGCCTTGGTGAGCAGCATGCCAGCAGATGGGTGAGGAGTTGGCTCTTACTGAACAGGAATGTAGCACCTTCAGCCATAGCTCCACAGAAACCCATATTTCTTTCTTTCCTTCTTTTTATTGAGACAGCGTTTTTACTGTGTAACCACCTTGGCATCTGGGAAGTCTCTCTGTAGACCAGGCTGGCCTCAAACTCACAGAGATCTGTCTGTCTCCCTTCCCGAGTGCTAGGATCAAAGTTTCATGTTACCACCACCCAGCGAGAAAAACCAACTTTCATTGTGAACCAGGAGCGGTGGTGGTGCAAGCCTGTGGTCCCAGTACTCAAAAGATGGAGGCAGGTGGATCTCTACTTCAAGGTCATCCTGTGTTACACAGGGAATTTGAGGTCAGCATGGGATACATGAGACCCTGTCTCAAATTCTCAGTTTCAAATGCTCTGAGATTCAGGCCAAAGCAAATAGTCCTGTAGGCAGAACACAGGCCACTGCCAGCCTCTGACCCCCGGAATAAGCAATCTGCTGTAGGTCCCGCTGCTGATAAACAGCAGGGCTAAGCCTAAGCTCCAAACTTCACAAGTTGCCTCAAACCACTCTAGGACACAACCAGGAACTATGCAAGTATCCTTCAGAGCTCTGGTCCCTAACTGTGTCTGGGCTCTCAAGCACACCACATCAACAGGCTTTTGGAATCCGAAGTGCAGGTAAGATTGCACTTGCTAGAGTTGTACGGCTGGTGGTGAAAGCTAAGCTCAGGAACACTAGAGAAGCCATTGTGAAAAATGTGCCCTTCCCATGGCCAGCAGCAGGACAGAGCAAGCCTCCTCTCTACAGAGCCTACACGACCTGCTCTAATAACCACAGTGCCTCTGTACCTCTCTCCTAGATTTACCTCTCCAGGAGGGAACAGACCAGCATCTTACCAATCTTTTCATTAATACTGATCAATCACTGTGTCCCTTGAAATTGAAAAGCCACAAAACCCAAAGTGGGGACTGGGATGTAGTGTAGTTGGCAGAGTGCTTGCCTAGCATGAGACTCTGATTTCCATCCCCAACATTGACTAAAACCAGGTGCGGTGGTGGTGCAAGCCTGTGGTCCCAGTACTCAAAAGATGGAGGCAGGCGGATCTCTACTTCAAGGTCATCCTCTGTTACACAGGGAATTTGAGGTCAGCATGGGATACATGAGACCCTGTCTCAAAAAAATAAACAGGGGTGGGGAGGTATCTTAGTTGGTAGAGTGCTTGCCTAACATGCACGAAGCCCCGAGTTCTATGCCCAGCACTACACAGATCAGACATGGTGACACATACTTACAATCTCAGTACTTAGGAGGCGGAGATAGAAGTTCAAGGTCATCTTTGGCTACACAAGGAGTTTGAGGCTAGCCTGGGCTACATGAAAATCTTTCACAAACAAACAAACAAACAAACAACTCCTCAAAACAAACACAACAACCCAGAGCTGCCATTCTAAAACCCTGAGTGCTTCCACCTTTCTGCTATTGTGGCAGCATGCAGACTGAGGTAGTGGGAGGGAAGCTCTTCAGGGCCTATGCCCAGCAGGCTCGCAGCAGGTGCAGTTAGACACTGGTCACAACATGCTGGCACAGTGGAACCAAGCATACCTTTGCTTGCAGGTTTAGTGTCTGAGGACCTGCAATAACTATAAAAGATCTTACCTCCCACAGGAACACCAAATGCAGTACTGGGCTGTCATCTGAGCAGATGGGCTCTGGAGAACTGAACGCAGTAGCTAAAGCCACTACAGAGATGTCCAAGGATGAAATTCATTGTCCACACATCACCCTTGAGTGGGGGAACCCACTATCAGAAGTGGGATTTCTTGCTTGGAGGGAGAGTTTATACACCCAGCTTGTGGGGACGCCTTTTGGGACAGATAAACCTGGGTTGTACATCCAGGTTCTGGCTGTAAACCTGGGAAAGATGATATAATAAGAAGTCTCCACTTTCTCATCTGTGAAATGGATTAGCACCATCTGGTTCACAGGGCAGTGAGAGGAAGGGTGGGTGGACAATGGCTAAACACAGGGATGCTTTTCTACATCTCTCTGTATCCCACTTCTACCCCTGTGGTGGGGCAGATGGAACTTTACACACGTGTGGCCTTAGGTTTCACTGTACTTACTGATGATCATAGTGACCAAGTGCCTTTTATACTCCAACTTCACAAGCTGAGGTGCTAACCCCAAAGTGCCTGGAGAAAAGGCCCAGCCCCTAGAACTGTGAGAAGTGAATGGCTATTACCGAAGCCACTGGCTGTGGTACTTTGTTATAGCAGCAGGGGTAGACCATTCTAACCCTATCTGTGCACTTAGGGATTTTTGAGAAAAGCTCAAAATACACTTAACACCTCTCAGTTTACATTACTTCCCCTCACCTTCCACTTCACCCAATGGGCAGTTTCAGCTAGAGCAACTAAGGAAGCCTGAGACTCCTGCCTCCTTGAAAACCACAAAGCAGTTTCCTATTCTGCCTTTGAGATTTGAATCCTATTCTCTAGAGCTGTACTTTAAAGAGTCCTAATCATATCTCACTCTGACTACTGGGCTCAGCTGTCCATGAGGTTGTGTGGGCTTCCTGCTCAGTCTAGGAAAGGCAAGGGCAAACCTAATGCGCAGATGGGGCTTTGGTCTCTTTCTGAGAGATGGCATGATGTGAAGGTCTAGAGCTTCTAGACAAACACTTCATTGCTCACTGAGCTTTATCACCAGTACCTCCCAGAGTTGTACCAGTTTCCTACTGGCTACTGTTACAAGTTACCACAAACTTAGAAGCTTAAGACACAACTTATGGATCTTACTAAGCTAATCAAGGTATGGGCAAGTTGCTTTACATTTTGGAGGTTCTACAGAAGCAGTTCTCAACCTGTGGGTCGAGAGCCCTTTGATATTCTGCATATCAGATATTTATACTGTGATTCATAACAATAGTAAAATTATAGTTATGAAATAGCAATGAAATAATTGTATGGTTGGAGGTCACCATAACATGAAAACTGTATTAAAGGGTCGCTGCATTTGGAAGGTTGAGAACCACTGCTCTACAGGAAAATCCACCTTCTGACCAGCTACTAGATGATGTCCACACTCTCTGGCTAGCTGCCCCTTAGAACTTCAAAGCCAGTGATGGCTGCTGGAGTCTCTAATACTCTTCTTGGTTCCCTCTTTCACACTAAAGGATGCTTGTGGTTACAGTGGGTCCACCAGAGTAATCTAGGCTACTCTTCCCATTTTAAAGTCACCTGATCAGTAACCTTGATTGTATCTGCTATCCCCTCTCCCCATCCTTTGGCTCTGTGATGTATAACAGAGGCATGTCCAGCTACACCTGCATGTACGTGTGCATGAGGAGGCTAGAAGCCAACTTTGGGTAGTTGTCTCCATCACTGGAAAGATAAGTAGAACTTTAGTTTTTGACACTGGGTCTCTCACTGAACCTGGAGCTCACTGTTTTACCTAGACAGACTGAGAAAACCTGGGGTTCTAGGTGCATGCTACCAACCCCAGGTTTTACGTAAGTGCTGGGGATTCAAACTCAGGTTCTCACACTGACAAAGCAAGGACTTTTCCCACCGTGGTGTTTGAATGAGAAACATCCCCTATAGGTTTGCGTATTTAAACATTTGGTTGCCAGTAGTAGCACTGTCTGGGGGAAGTTATGGAACCTTTAGGAGGTGGAGCCTTGCTAGAAGTATGTCACTGGAGGTAGGCTCCGGCAGTTTACAGCCTCATCCCACTTGCAGTTTGCTCTTTTTGCTTTATGAGAGTGGATGGGGATGTGATTTCTCAGCTTCCTGTTCCAGCCGTGGGCTGCCATGCATCCCCGGCCATTATGGACTTCCCCTATGAAACCATAAACCAAAACAAACCCTTTCTTCCACAAGTTGACTTTGGCTCATGGTGTTTTACTGCAGCAACAGAAAAAGAACTAATGTTCCCATTGAGTCATCTCCTCAGGCTCATACCTGCTATCTTAAATTACATATTCACAGGTTCCAGGGATTAAGTTATCTTCTGGAGACCATTATTTTGACAACCAAAAAGTGGCAAGAGCAGTACTGATATAAAATAATTATAAATACGTAAAATAATTATGTAGCAGCTGTTTGTACATTATGTAACAGTTGCAATGTGTCCAGTACTGCATTAACCACTTTTACAACATTAGCTCCAGTAATCAAATGCTCCAATGAACACTATTATTAGTTTGCAGATGAGGACATTGAGGTTAATTAGGTTGCTCAGGCTCACCTAACTAGTGAAAAGGAGTCTGAAGCCCAGCTACCAGACTTTAGAGCTCTGAACCACTATTCCATGTGGTCTCTTAAGAAACAGGGTACCTTGGAGGGGTCACTCACCTAAGAACAGGACAGGCACACTCATTTCTGTAGCACATGAGCTGTCTACACTCCATAGGCAACTGCCAATGTTCTGACTTCTATGGGGTGTCTATGGGGCTTGATTAATAGACTATTTGGCTGAGGATTAGTTTGGCCAGGATTAGTTTGATGAATAACATATGTAAATATGGAATTTTCTATGTATAGAATAGAGGGTCTTTGAAGTTAGCCCTTGTCAAACTCTAACATGTGCAACAGTCATGCAGGGATCTTGTTTAAGTGCCAATTCTAATTCACTCTAGGATGAAGCTAGAGTCTCTTCAGTGGCCATCTGCAGGCCACTTTTGAGTAGCAAAGTCCTTAGCTATAATGCTACTTTCCTGTCAAAACAGTAAAACTATCCATTCTTGTGGACATGTATCAAATGCCACTAGGCACTGTGCTAAGTGCAGAAGATAAATAAACCATCTTTGCTCTTAAGGAGGTCATAGTTCCCTTAAAGTTTCTCTGAATTTTACAAATCCAGGGCAGTATCTAATACAAAACATTAACAACAAAGCCCCTACAGAACTACCTGCAGGGAATACTTATACAGACTGTGCTGGAAGCAGGATGTTGTGACAGCCTCTGTTCAAGGACCTAACAGATGACTCAGGCCAGGATAAAAGCAGGTACTTCTGTGAAGCTGCGTGGGTGGACAAAACTGGTGTCAGTGTGCAAGTGCCTGGATCTTAATTGTTTCTCAAAGGTCCATGTATTCAAGGTGGAGTCCCAGCCTGGCACTATTTGGAGATAACAGGGTTTTAGAGTCAGGCTGACTGAGAGCTCTTTTTGGGGGTGTCCTTGAAGGGCTTCCCCATAAACCCAAAGCAACAGGGCCAAATGATCACAGATCACCCTGCCCATTTAAATCTTGAGTGTTTGATATAGTAATGGAAGGCTGACTAATAGAGAGTGCAACTTCACAAAGTCAACAGAACATAGACACACAACCATGCCTATACACTATCTTTGGGTCCCACTATTCAGCATGGCAATCCTGTTAAGACTTGCCAAGCACTGGAAAGCAAGGATGTAAACAGAAAGCTTACATCCTAAGAGGTAGCTCGAAAAAAGTGGTGGCTGAGGAAGGAAACAGCCAGAGTAGACATGCTGAGTACTGCAGAGGAATGGGAGGGTCTTCTTACCGAAGTCCAAAGCCATTAGTCTAGGACAAAGCAGTTGTTCTCAACTGGTGTGATTTTGTACCTTCAAGGGACATTTGGCAATGTCTGAAGACAATTTGGGTTGTCACAACTGATGGAGTACTACTGGCATCTAGTGGGTAAAGGGCAGAGGGACTGCTAAAAATCCCACAAGGCTTAGAACTGCCCACTACAGCCAAGAATTATGCATCCGAAAATATCAACAGCACCGAGGTTAAGAAACCTTGAGTAAAGAATCTATTCTAGGTCAATAAATGAGCACTACTCCATAGCTTAGGGCTGTCCAAGTGAGCACTGTGCAATGACAGAAATGTTTTCTATTCTGCACTGCACCTGGAATATGGGTAGTGAAACTGATTTTTTTTTTTTTTTTTGAGACAGGGTTTCTCTATGTAGTTTTGGTGCCTGTCCTGGATCTTGCTCTGTAGACCAGGCTGATCTCGAACTCACAGAGATCCGCCTGCCTCTGCCTCCCGAGTACTGGGATTAAAGGCGTGGGCCACCACCACCCAGCTGTGAAACCGATTTTTTATTTAAAATGAATTTAATATTTTATTTTTTTAAACCAATTTATTACTTTTTTTTTCTTTAGTCTGGGTCTAACTAATCTCAAATTTGTACACTATTTCTGCTTCAGCCTTCCAAGCGCCAGAATTACAGGCCTGTATCACCAGTCTATCTTAAATTTAAATAGATACATACGGTCCGTCGTTACCATGTTGGACATTTAAGCTCCAGGACTTTAGTGTTTTTCTAGTTTCACAGGCTGCTTCTTTCCACTCTTCTGAAACCATCTACTCACTTGACTGTCACTAAGATTTGACTGGGGGTAAAAAACTTCACGTGCTCACACACACACATACTCAGTAAAACATTACCAATTAAACGTTCCCTATTCCGAACACCTGGAAACAAAGCAAACATCAACGCACCGTTACACACATATAATTTTGCATAAGGTCAGATTACTCCCAATTACACTGGCAAGGAAGAGTGACACGACTAAAGATTAAACATGACAAGCCTCTGAGCAGCGGATCACGCTTTGACCTGATTTCTGCACTGGGCCATTTAACGGTCTCTTCAGAACCTGTTAAGAGCCGGCGGGACAACATCACAAGGAAGTTCTCCACCCCTTCAGAGAGGCCACTTTCTGATCTTGCCGGCTTTGACTGAGGCCACATTGAGGATTCCCCTGGTGTCAGGCACTGTGCTAAGTATTGCACATACGTTAAGTTAGTTCATTTTCACTGCTGCTATTTGGGGGCACCAGGAGGTTAAAGAACTTGGCAAAGATGGGGCTCCTGGATTTCCCGCTCTAAAGCAATGTGCTAAGAGAGGTCAATACCGAACCCGAGGCGAGCAAAGCCAGCAGGAGCTGCATAGCCAGGGCGGGGTCTCAGGAGCTCTTACTTCTCGATCTCCAGGGCTGCCACCTTCCGCTTTTCGTAGAGTTTATCATTCAGGGCACGCACAATGTTGGGCGTGAGCGGCGCGAAATCCTTCTCCGGGTTCATGGTGGCAGCTCGCGCTGCGCCCGGGAGCTTCGAGACACCTTAGCCCGAGGCTGCCGGGGCTGCGCCAGGGCGAGGGGAGTGTGAGGCTCGGCACGGACCCCAGAGCCCGCTCATGGGCTACACCATCCCGGGCCCTCTTGCCTTGTCCTGCCGTCGCGCGCCGCCTCAGGTACCTTGCCCGGACCCTGCTCTCCCACGCGCAGCCCGGACCGCCCCACAGCTCACGCGACCAGCTCCCGCCAGGAACCGGCAACGCTCACTGGGCCGCGGCCATGTTACTCAGGTCACGTGACGCCGCAAGCACTTCCGCCTTCCGCTGGCCGAAGGTTCCGCCTCTCCACGGCCACGCCCCCGCGCGCTTTCGGCGGCGCATTGGCCACGCTCCTCAGGGCTCCACCCCCTCCCCGCCCGCGGCTCAGTTCGGTGCTGTGTTTTGTGTGAGAGTGGAGAGCAGGTGGTGGGTGGAGCTTCAGACGTGCTGCCAGAGTTTATCTCGCAGCCGGCTTCTGGAAATGGAATTTACGGAGGGAGCCTAACTCAGTTTAATTTATGCATTAGTTCTTTAGTCACTTAACAGTCACTCGCGCTTATGCCAACGTTTCCAACATTTTCACTATTTCCTAGCCATTTGTCTTTACATTGTGTGTGTGTGTGTGTGTGTGTGTGTGTGTGTGTGTGTGTGTGTGTGTACATCAAGGTGCCTGTTTGGAGGTCAGAAGACAACTTGGGGGAGTCGGATCTCCCCTTCTACCACGTAGGGGGTCCCAGAATCGAACTGCTGTCGTCAGGTTTGGCAATAGACGTCTTTGTCCAGCCCAATTATTAATTTCGAGACAGGGCCTCAAACTGCCTATATAGCTTGAGGATAGACTTGAACTCCCAATTCTCCTGCCTTCACCTGCTGAGTGCAGGGATTCCAGGCGTGCATCACCACAGCTGATTTTATGTAGTGCTTGGTATGAAACCTGGGGTATCATCCTTGTTAGACAATTCTACCAACTGAGCTAAAACCCCAGATTGTACTTAATACACTTTCTCAAATCTACTAGTATGTGTGCTCACATGTTTATGGGGACCTGAGGTCTGGTGTCCTCTATAGCTCTTATTTTTTCACTCTGACCTTGAGACAATGTCTCTTGTGTCCTAGGCTGGACTCAAACTATGCAGCTAAGGATAACTGTCCTGGCTAATTTTTATGTCAACTTGACACAAGCTAAAATCATCTTGAGAGAAGGAGAGCCTTAATTGAGAAAATGCCTCCATAAGATTGGGCTGTAGGCAAGCCCCTAGGGCATTTTCTCAATTAGTGATTGATGTGTGAGAGCCCAGTCCATTGTGGGTGGGGCCACCGCTGGGCTGATGGTCCTGGGTCCTGTAAGAAAGCAGGCTGAGCAAGTCATGGGAAGCAAACCAGTAAGCAGCACTCCTCGAGGGCCTCTGCATCAGCTTCTGCCTCCAGATTCCTGCCTTGAGTTCCCTCAGTGGTATACTTATAAGCTATAAGGTGAAATAAACTGTTTCCTCCCTAAGTTACTTTTGATTGTGATGTTTTATCACAGCAGTGGATCCCAAACATTCAGTAACTACATCCACATAAAACCTGAGAGAGCTTGGGAAAGGGTTCTAGACACACAGAAATGGAGCCAAGAGCGGCTTCCTAGTCCTCTCTCTCTCTCTCTCTCTCTCTCTCTCTCTCTCTCTCTCTCACTGACCTGTCTCCTGGCTGTTGCTTTCCGGCTTGAGCCACCAATGCACCATGAGATAAGCTGTGTGGTGGATTCCCGCAGTCTCTCAAAACTGCAGCACAAAAAGGCATCTCCTGGCAGCTGCCTGCAGGAGGGATCCAGGCGCCAAAACAGAGGCAGAGGTCCTAGCCATGCTGCTTAACAGTTTAAAGGCTCACGCATTAAGAAAAAAGATTACAGATATATAGTAAAGACAGATTCAGATTTAAAAAAAAAACACCTCTAAATGGGTTACAGCATGTTAAAAAATATACATAGGCTTGGGAGAGAGAAAAGAAAAAGTATACACAATCGTAGATTAAAAAAAATATAGTTTTAAAATAATAAAGTCCTTAAAATGAGAGTAAAGTAATATAAAAGAAAAAAGCCACATAAAGATATAAAATACACAGAGAGTGTGGATACTGTATGTTATTGTGTTGTCTTTGAATTTTTTGACTGCTGAGGAATGAGCAATAGTTGCTAAGACACGTTGGATTATGAAAGCTGCTACATTAGATCAACCTATATATTTTAAAAATGTCTTAACTTCAAAATGTAAGTAAAAAAATGTGTTACTTTGGAGAAGTTATGCTTTTGTTCCCACAAAAAAATAGAAGGCTGTGGATTTGTTCAAGATTAAAGATGATCAGGTTTGCTCAAGGAAGACACCCTGAAATCCTGGCTACAGGCAAAGAAATAAACCTAGAAAAACTATAAAATATGTATTGTATATTTTACCTGCTCAAACATAAAACAAAAAATCATCTTTGGCTGACTTGTGTACAATGCACAGTCTATATTTGTATTAATACAGATGTGTATGTTACCTTTAAAAGTTTATGAATTTTCAGAACAAGGAACAAGACACTAATAAAAATGGATGGCCCAGGTGATCCAGCATCCAGAACAGCTTCAAGGCTGCTGACTGAGATGACCCAGCCTCACAGAATACTATAGTCAAGACTTAACCATTATCCTAAATTTTCTCAGGGTCCAAAGATTATCAGCAACCCCAAATAATAGGAAGTAATCTAGAGAAAGATGCCCACATTTACAAAATATTGATTATAAATGTTTGTTATCACTTAAGGGGGTTTGGTTACAAGTTGTTATTGATAATGGTCAAAAACAAAAACCTAAACAAGGAAGATTAGATCACAGGGATCTTGTTCTGAAAAGAAAAAGGGGGATATAGAAATGATAGGATAGAAGGGTAGATTATTGAATCTACCTTTAACCAAGAAAACAACTACTAGTCTTAAATATTTTACATTGGTAGAGATTTTGATATATTAGTACAAATTTAAAGTTAATTTTGTTATACTGTATGTATATATATACTCTTGTTTGGGGTATTGTGTTTATGCAACTCATTTAAAAATGTAATGTATAATTAGGAAATACAAATTAATAGTCATCTATAATAGTCAAACTTATAGTCATATTAGGTATGTTTTCAAGGTCATACACAGATATATTTAGATAGATAGATGGTCTTCAAACATTTCAAAGACCCACAGAATATGGCATTTGCTATGTTTAATAACCTAAAGATTTTCATGACAGCGAGACACATTTGCTCCCAGCAGCACCAATTTACTTCACAGAAGATAATGGGCATCAAAGAAACTCTACATGGAGTTTGCTTTCTTTTTGGCAAAGCTAGTCATTTGAGCAAAGAAACTGCCCTTGTCTCAATTACTGACAGTGTACTGTCCAAATTGGACCAGTGGGACACAAAAGAAATCGATCACCAGACTTTGCCAAGACAAGGAAGGACAGTCCTTCAAAATTTCCTGCTTCAGAGAAAAGTCTGTCAGATATTCTAGGCCTATAGGCCAAAGATGGATGCCCCAACATTACAGAAGAACTTAGGGTGACTGTCCAGGCAGTCTGATGTCTCTGTCATTAGGTAATATTTCACCCTTCTGAGGTCTTTGACAGATAATCATAAGTTCCTTAGTTATGATAAAAGGAAAATTAGGTATAAAACTTTAGAGTGGCAAAGATAAAATAGATAATAGAATATTTTCTCCAATTTTTGCCAAATACAAATGGACTAGAGAGTGTAACTATAATTCTGACTTGATAACCGTTTTTGTTGTATATAATTTTACTATGTTAAAGTTAAAATCTTCCTTTTTAATTAGACAAAAAGGGAGAAATGTGGAATATTCCTTTTCACCGTGTGACTATATGTCATTGCAATTGGTTTAATAAAGAAGCTGACTGACTTATAGCTGGACAGGGTAAGGTTAGGCAGGAGAGCCAAACTGAGAATGCTGGGCAGAAGAAGGGAGGAGTCAGGAGTCATCAGCAGAGAAGCAAGATGGCCATGCTGTACTGAGAAAAGGTATCAAGCCAAGTAGCAGAGTGTAGGTAAGAAACATGGGTTAATTTAAACCTTTTAAATCTAAGAGTTAGCTAGTAACATGCTTGAGCTATTGGTCGAGCATTTATAATTAATATAAGCCTCAGTGTGTTTATTTGGGAGCTGCTGGTGGGACAGAAACTTCCGCCTACTCAGCAGTTAAAACCTTACTAAGATAATAACTAAATGATCCTCAGGCCTCCACCTCCTTAGTGTATGCTGCCACATGGGGTTTACGTGGTGCTGAGGACTGAACCAAAGGCTTTGTGCATGCCTGTCAATGAACTGAGCTACTTCTCCAGCCCTAACTTTTTTTTTTTTTTGTGATAAGGTCTCTCACTGAACTTGAAATTCATGAATTTGGCTAGAGTAGCTGACCAGTAAGCCCCAAGGACTGGCCTGTCATCTCCACCTCCCCCACCTCCCAGCACTGGAGTTAGACACCAGGCTTTAAGTGGGTACTAGGGATCTGGTCAGGTCTCCAGCCTTGTGTGGCTAAACACCCTACAGGCTAAGCCAACTTGCCAGTCCTTCAAATCTATTTACTTTTAAAACAAATCTTGAGTTCTCACCTCAGCCTTGCTTGTGCCCTAAAATAATAGATTCAATTATGTTTCCTAAGACATACTAAAACATTGGCTATTTAAAAGTGATATTATCTCCTAAAATTACAGGTTCTAACTGTAACAGCCTCCCAGACCTTAGCACAACTGACTCCATGGTGGAAGTACCATTCAGGCCATTAAACTCAGCATGTGGACAGCACCACTTGCCAAAATGAAAACAAGGACCTAATCCAGCAAAGTCCATAGTTCTGGGAAAGTCTCTAAATGCATTAACCTTGCTTTTTGGCTTCTGCAGTTCTGCTTCTAGCTAACTGTTCTTGCTAACTGAGCTGTGTCAACCCGGGATGTGGTTTTGTGTTGAAAAGCTCATCTGAGAAAGACTTGGGGCTACACTAGGATCCTGAACACCCACTGTAGTTGCTGATCAGCTTTAATAAAGACTCTCTGTTGACTTAAACCTGTGTCTGAGTAGTCTTCTCTGGTGGACGCCCTGCAACACTAACTGACCTGTGTGTGTCCATGCTCTGATACCCAGGAGGGCTAGGTTACAGATAGCAGCTCTAAATTTACTGAGGGCAGGTAGGCGTCTAGATAGAATCATGGGAAAGCAGCTGCTTTGGGTTGTCACATTAAATGGTGGAACAGAAATCGCATCTGTGTGATAAAATCAGGGGCGGGGGGGGGTTGTGGCTAGAGAATGATTAAAGATGCAGTTAATGGGGGATATATTCAAATTCAACAAAGCTTTCAGAGTCAGGAATTTAGGAGGAGGGCTAGTATACCCTTGAGTCCAAAGAATACTACATTTGTTTTGAGATCCAGGATGCTACACACTTTTTAGCAATAAAAAGCACACACATAAAGCGTACCATGATCTTGAAAGTGGAACATCAGCCTTAGCTCATAGATCAGAGACACAGTGAGTGAGGGGCTATGGTAGGCAGAGTCCTTGAATGTGAAAAAACTCTTGTAAATACAATGAGCTACTCCAGAATTATTGTGTTCAAGAGCACAAAAGATTTTGCAAGTGTAATTAAAGTCCATAACGGATGAATTAAAGGGGAGGTAGGAGATTATTGTGGGTGGGCCTGATATAATCAGGTGAGACCTCAAAGTGGCTTGAAATTTGACATGGGAAGATTCTCCAGGAGTCATGTTGTGAACAGCTTATCATGGTAATGACAGTGGTCTCTAGTTGGTGAGAGCTGTCTCCTGTCATCAGTTGCCAAGAATTCCAGCCATAAGACACAGGCACTGAGTTTTGACAACACACAAGGGAAACTCAGAGGCATATCTTTTCCTACTTGAGTCTTCCCATGAAGATGAGGCTGATCCTTGATTTAGCCTTGTGGATCTCTGGACTGAGAACCCAGCTCAGTCCATGTGGACTCTTGACCCACAGACACTGAGAGAATAAACCCATGTTGTTTTAAGCTTCCAGGCTGGCAATTGTGTGTTATGTGTCTACAGTAAACAAATGCTGGGCCTCATCTAAAATTCAAGAAGTCATAGAGAAATTAGCCAACAAAATTCCATGAGTGTGTCTTCTTACCCATAGGGTTTTCACGTGTGGCAAAAGCTTTTCCAACACAATCTAGTGATGGAGCAAGGAGCCCCTTGAGCACCCCACAGGTACGAAAACCTCCATAGATAGATGTAGATAGACTCATGCCCTGAGAAAACATGTTGACTGCTACTTTCTTCCTTTTACCTTGCATCAAGTACTTGTCAAAGACATTCTAAAATGTTGAGCAAAGTTTATGTATTCAGGATTAGATGATGGTTGACACAGTGAAAAAAATTAAACCAAGGTAATGGGGTGATTTCGGTCTGTTTTCTACAATGTCCGTTCATTTCCAGTGAACCCATGTCTAGTAGAATATTTCACCTGTTTCTTTGCTTTTTGGGGTTGGCTCCTTTGTAAAGTGAACGAATTTCCCAAGGGTCACACTATTCACACTATGGCAAGGCCTTTAATAACTGGAGCTGTGCTGTTTTTTTTTGTTTTTGTTTTGTTTTTTCCTACCAGCAAGACCTCTTTTCTCCAGAAACTGCATTCTGAATCAGGTTGCTAAGAAACCGGCTTTTCCATAAAGCCCAAATGAATGCTTTGTCCACCTTTACGCCAGAAGTTTCTAGAAAGAAACTTCCCTGATATCTTAGAGATGTAGAGGAATTAAGGTCACTTATTCATCCGGGGACTAGCAGTGGTACTGTGAACGGAGACCAGGGATGGTTCTTGCCTCTCTGCCTGCCTTCCTCTTCTCCGGCCCTGCTGGCCAGCACTCCCTACCCTGACTCTTCTAGGCTACGGGGTAATTCATATGCTGCAAGCTCACTGCTCTTCCACAGTGATGATTCATCTTGCAGCCCCATTTTGTGTGCTTGTCATGACAGATTTTTTTTTTTTTTTTTTTTTTTTTTTGGTTTTTCGAGACAGGGTTTCTCTGTGTAGCTTTGCGCCTTTTCCTGGAACTCACTCTGTAGCCCAGGCTGGCCTCGAACTCACAGAGATCCGCCTGGCTCTGCCTCCCAAGTGCTGGGATTAAAGGCGTGCGCCACCACCGCCCGGCTGTCATGACAGATTTTGGAGTGGTTCTCTAGGAACTGTTAATAACAGCTACACCAATGCATGGAAAAAGTCCTGTCAGTATGAATTGAACGGCTACAGGTGAGGTTGTACCCTAATCAAAGCGGTTTCTTCAAAGGCAAAGCAACTTTTAGCTGGAGTTTCAGGGAAACAACCCAGCAATCTGGTTTTGCAGGTCCTCCCCAGAGATTCTGATATAAATTAAAATTGGGAAATTGCTGACTTTATGCAACTTCTGTATCTGCCAGTCATAGCAGCTGCTCGCTGATGTTACCATCCTTTCAGATTGCTGGCTAGTGTGGCCTTTGCTCAACCAACCACTGGAAAAATCTCTCATCCAATTCTTTGTCTTTATATCTATTATTTTTGTCTTTTAAAAATTATTTTATGACGTTGTTATATGTGCACGTACCTGCACACGTGTGTGTGTGTGTGTGTGTGTGTGTGTGTGTGTGTGTGTGTGTGTGTGCCTGTCATGGTATGGAAGTCAGAGGACAACTTTCAGGAGTCAGTTCTCTCCTCCCATGTGGGTCCTGGGGATTGAACTCAGGTTGTCAGGCGTGACGGCAGGCGCCTTCAAGCTGCTGGCCCCTATTAGTAGTATCCTTACTGGCTAAAATGAATTGGTTATGAACTATAGGTCTGAGTTTACAAGCGTTATAGGAAACACTATTTGGCATTAGTTGTGTATAGCATGTACTGAGTGAGGGTTCTGAGGAGGTACAAAAAGTTGAAGCTCTTTTTCTGTTGATAAACCACCTTTAAGGGCTTGGGAGATGACTCGGTGGTGGGCATATCACTTGCTGCACAATCCTGACACTCTACACTTGAAGACAAGAACCTAACTAAAAACTGGAGACAGCTGTGCATGCATCTGTAATCCCAGTGTGCTCCTCATGGGAGGTGGGAGGCAGATACAGGAGAATCCCGGAAGCTCATGGGCCAGCTAGCCTGGAGTAGGCAGAAATGAATGAGAGGCCCTGTCTCTAGGTAGACTGGGGCAAGTCCTCTAGGCAAGGACTGACACCTGAAGCTATCCTCTGACTCCATACAAGTGCCATGGCACATGCATACCCCCCTTTCTCTCTCTCTCACACACACACACACACACTCACACACACACACACACACGCACGCACACACACACACATACACACACATGCACACGCACATGCACACATATACACAGCACCACCATTTAAGTCAATATAGTACTACAAACTTTCGTCCTGGTACTCATGAGGCTGAGGCAAGAGGAATGGAGTTCAAAGTCAACTTGAGCTACCCTGTCTCAAAAGAGCCCAACCAAACCCCAACCAAACAAAGAGGACCCCTAAACTATCCCCTGCAAGCCTATAATAGGTACTAGGCTTATTAAAAAGTAGATTGCTGGCCTGTAACCCACAGATTCTAACTCAACAAGTCTATGCCAGAGACTGAGAATTTGGGTCTTTAGCAGCTTCCCAAAGTGGTCCTGGGATCATTTGGACATCCACTTCTTCTTCTTCTTCTTTTTTTTTTTTTAAAGACAGGGTTTCTTGGTGTGGCCTTGGCTGTCCTGGAACTTGCTCTGTAGACCACGGTGGCCTCAAACCCACAGAGATCCACTTGCCTCTGCCTCCCAAGTGCTGGGATTAAAGGCGTGCGCCACCACCACCCTGCAGGACATCCACTTCTTTAGGGACTTTGTTCCCAAGTGGCCATCTGCTTTCATATCTCCTCTCTCTTGCAGGTGGACTGCCTGGAATAAGAAAAGGGGAAGAGGCAGAAGCAGGGGAACACTCAATGAGAGGTAAGTGTCTGTAGAAGCAAATCTACTTCAGAGACAGTATTTAACCATATTGATTTAACACGTGGACCCTGTAGGCCAGTGGTCCTATTAATACACCCTATGAGGCCCTGGGGGAAAGAGGTGGGTGTGGGGTCAGGCCTTTGGACTGAGGCGGGTGCTCCACATCTCTGTGTGGTTGGAACTTCCTGGGAGGCATGGAGGAAAGACAGATGGCCACCCTTTAAGAGCATGTGACATAGTTGCAGTTTCAACATATAAAATTGGGATGAGGTCTTTACCATGGAAGGATTCCTGACTGAGATGGAGTAACACAAAGGAATGGCTGTGCCTGCTGTGTGGCCCTGGTTCTCACCCTACAGTTATATATGTATGTGTGTGTATATATATATATATATATATATATATATATATATATATATGATATGTGCATATGTGCATATATGTATATCATAAGAATACATGGTAATCTCACTCCACCCCAGCCCAATTCAATCACTATTTGGGAAGGGTAGGTTTTGGGTGAGAATGAGGTGACTGCATGTAGCAGAGAAACAGTGGCCTCCAACTGATTGCTGTACTCAGGGCTGGGGAGGGAAGAAGGAGGTGGGGGGTCTCATTAGCATTCTCCAGGACCCAAATTCCAATGAGGACTTACCTCCTGCAGCAAATAGATATGAGAGCTGGAGGCTGACAGAAAACACAAGAGAAACAGTAAGGGATGGCCTTCCCGAATGGACCTAATATGACCTGCTTGTCATTCTGAAGATGACTACTTCTTTAGCTTTTATGAGAAAGCAGAAATGATATCACATCAAATAGAGTCGCATCTGGGGACTGATGGCATTTCAAGGAGAATCAGTTCCCTGCACTGGACACTTCTAAGTGCTGTGTGGAGGTCATGAGCGGGATACCCGTGTCTCCTTACAAACTGGGATCATTGCAGAGTGCTTAGCTGTGGGGAACACAACTATTGAGACTGTCACTGAGTGATTTAGCCTGAATGTAGATCTGTCGTGTGTCATTAAAAATTTTAATGTGGAACATAAATTTCATATCTGTATTTGTAAAACATAATATAGAAATAGCTTCCTCTATAATTGAACACATATAAGAAAGTCCTTGGAAAATTCCCATTTCTTCTCTATTCTTTGTTAGGATGGTGCACAGCACATGGCTTGTGGGCAGAGAAGATGGCATTGGTTGATGAAGCTGTGACTTACGGGGTGATCCCTTTCAGATAATAAACCCATTTGATTCCAGATTCGGCACCTTCACACTGAGGGCAGGTGACAATCAGCTTGGAGGTGATAGGGGTTTTACTGCCTGATGGGTTCCCCTCAAAGAAGACTGTGATGTTGTTGATCTTCTTGGGCCGTACAGATTCTACAGCCCGGATGGTGAAGGCTGGGTTCTCCACAATGAAGGAGAAGTTCACTGTATGCAAGAAGACATTTTTGAAGGGGATGATGATGTTGTATCCGGCTCTGATTAGGAAGGGTCCTTGGGGCTTGGGGGGCAGAGCAATTCCAAAGAGTGGGATGATGTATTCACCACCTATGAGTGAGGACAGGCTTAGGATGCCTTTGGTCTCACCCAGGTGGTTGGGCTCAAAGAAGACTTCCACGCTGACCTCGGTGCCACCCTGGGCTCCTGGGGCTGCGTTAATGATTCTTTCCGTGTGGAAGTCAGGACAGTCCGTCTGAAAGGGAAACAGAGTACCTTGACTCACAGAGGATCCTAAAGAGACCATCAGGAGCCCAAGTCAAGCCCTTCCACTCTCTGACATTAAAGGACTTAGGTTTGTGTGAGGCTGGGTAGGCTGTAATGTGATAGCCTATACAATATGGAGCTGAGTCTTTGAAGGTAAGTTCACTCATGACTATCCCAACCTTGCTACTGAGAGATGTTAATAACGTGCCTTAAGATGTATAGCTAGATGCTGCTGCTGGGGAGAACCAGGAGCTCTCTCCTTTCATTCACATGGAAGATGGGGCATTCTAGCTTGCACAAAACTAAAGGGGGCCATTTGTATCCTAGAAATTTAATCGTCCATGAGGCCCATCAGGGTCTTTTCACCCCTCGAATGCTATGGCCTGAAGCATTTGAGATAGGAGTTGTTCTTCAGCAGAATCTCAAGCAACTGTGATAAACAAGAGTCTTCTATGGGCCCTTACTGGAGAGAGAGAGCACAAGCAAGAAATAAACCTTTTTCTTTTTTTTTTTCCTTTTGAGACACCCAGATCTCAGGGTGGTTACTACACATAACCTAGTCTCTCTTGGATATGATAGTCAGGAGGTCTACGCTTCTTGTTATAACTATGGATTCTTGATTTTCACTGGGGACATGATCATCCATTTTAAACACCCCTCTTCCTAGTTCCCCTTGTGGCTGAGTCTAGTCCTGTGAAATTTTGTTCCACGGGATACTGGGAGAAGTGTTATATGGAACTCATTTTCCCTGTGGGAATGTCATGGTACTCCATCTTGGTTCATGAGGGCCAAGCAACTCTACGGGGATAGAGTATTGGGAAAGGAAGAGTCCGGGTGGCTGTTGTCGGGGAGCTGCCATTCTAGACCAGACTGCTCACATCCAGACTATTGTGAGAGGCACGAATTTCTATTTGCTGTTATTTAGGTTTTCTGCCTTACATTCCAACTGTTATAATGGCTAATGTATATGAAATGCTTGCTATGGGCTAGGTACTAAGGAGTAGGCTTTGCGGACATATTGCATGCATGTAAGTGCTCATACATAGTACTCCTATGAGGGTGCAGGTCTCAGGCTGCTATGGTTTGGATGTCATCACTAAAACTCGTGTGGAAAATTAATTTCCTTGGTGAGGTATTAAAGATGTGGGACCTGCTCACCTTGCAGCCTGCTCACCCTGCAGCCCATCACCCTGCAGACCACTCATCCTGCAGGTCTTTTACCCTGCAGTCCACTCACCCCGAGTCCACCTCACCCCACAGTCTGCACACTTTGCAGTCTGCTCAACCTTCAGCCTGCTCACCCTACAGCCTGGTCACCCCACAGTCTGATCACCCTGCGGCCCGCTTACTCCACAGCCCGATCACCCCACAGGCTGCTCACCCTGCAGTAGTATTCTGTCTTCTGCCGGGTATAATTGGTGAACTTTGCCAAGATGCTTTGGCTGCTGCCGAGGACGGTCTGGAAGTGGACAGGTTTCTCAGGAGGTGCAGGCAAGGCCTTCAGAACAAGCTCATACTGGTAGTAACCCAAGTCACTGTTGTGCAGGTTCAGTCTTCCAAAGGTTTCTCCGGCCTTTAGGGGCTGGAATTCAAATGAGAATGTTCCCTGGAAGAGAAGACAGAGGCTGCTGTCATGCTGGAAGTTTGACCCATCCTCTCCCATCAAGTGACCTGCCCCAGGCCTTGAAGCAGGTGGTGGCAAAAATAATGCTTCAGATACAAATACCGAAGCTGACCCTGAGCCTGGGACCTTCAGTCCAGGTTAGGCTGTTCTCTTTCCCTTTCCTCCCTGTCTGGCTTTCTCTGTTCCAGGTATTTTTCCATCCCAAATCTCTCTGAATCTAAGAAACAGGTGTTGGCCCCTTCCTAGGGAAGCACATTTATGGAAGTCAACAGGCAGTTCAAGGTCAGGCAGCCCCTTCTTTGCATAGAGTCGTTCTCAGAACAGCTTCCCGGGTTCCACCTTTACTTGAAGAGAAACATTCTCTTTCCCCAGTTCTTTCAAAATGACACAGGAACCAAAGGGTACTGTTTATAATAGCAAAGAGAGAGAACGACTCAAAAGCACCCAGTAGGAGATTGGTTTAATGACTTGGGGTCTGCTCATCTCAGCAGAATATTATACAGCCACAAAAGAATGAGGTAGAATTGTAATGAGAGGTGTTGATATTGTAAGTGGAAGAAAGGAGCTCTGAAAAAAATACATAAAGCTCATACTTATTAAAAATTAATTTATGTGTGTGTGTGTGTGTGTGTGTGTGTGTGTGTGTGTGTGTGTGTGCACATATGCACTTGGTTAGACAGCAACTTTCTGGAGTTGGTTCTCTCTTGCTTCCTGTGGGACCCAAGGATCAAACTCAAGTCGACAGGTCTGTGTGCAAGAGCCTCTACCCAATGAGCCACTTTGCTGCTTTGCTGGCCCGTTTTTGTTGTTTGTGTGTAGAAAAAAAGTCTGTAAGAACAGCTGTTCCTAGCCAGGCAGTGATGGCACGCACCTTTAATCCCAGCATTCAGGAGGCAGAGGCAGGCGGATCTCAGTGAGTTTGAGGCCAGCCTGGTCTACAAAGCAAGTTCCAGGACAGCCAGATCTGTTATACTAAGAAACTCTGTCTTGAAAAACCAAAACCAAAACCAAAACCAAAGGGAAAAAAATTCCTGGTGTTATGTTTGGGGGAACAGGGTATGGGAATCTTTACTATTTGATATACTTCTACATAGCTTGAAATGTTTTTTTACTATAAAGAGCTATTAATAAAACACAAAACAAACACAGGTCGGAAGATGGCTCATCAGTTCAGAACACACGCTGTTCTTCTAGAGGCCCAGGGTTCAAGTCCTAGAATCCATATCAGGTGGCTCATGACCACCTGCAGCTCTAGCTCTTTGGGGATCTAATACCTTTAACATCTTCAAGCACCTGCACTCACATGCACACACACGCACATCATTAAAATAATTTAAAAATTAAAAATAAGAACAATTCTTTTTTTTTTTTTTGGTAGCCCAGGCTGGCCTCGAACTCACAGAGTTCTGGCTCTGCCTCCCGAGTGCTGGGATTAAAGGCATGCGCCACCACCACCCGGCAAGAACAATTCTTATTGAAAAGTAATCAGAATAAAGAGAGCATCACCAAAGCTATAGATGTTTAGCAAACAGAGCATGATACAAAGACGATTTTATGATCAAAGTGACATGAATGGACAAGTGCAAAAACAAATAGAGCTTATAGAAACAGACTCAAGAAGAAACAGAAAGTCTATGGAGTTGTGGAACTGAATCAAGAGCCAGGGACTGCATCAAGCAATAGAGTACTTGCCTAGCATGCCTAAGGCCCTAAATTGAATTCCTAGTATAAAAAAAAAATCAGTCTGGGCAATGGTGGTGCATGTCTTTAAGCCCAGCATTCAGGACAAAGGGAGGTGGATTTCTGAGTTCGAGGCCAGTCTAGTCTACAGAGAGAGAGCGCTCCAGGACACCAGAGCTACACAAAGAAAACCTGTATCAAAAAACAAACAAAATCAGTAGCCAAATCCGGTGATATAGGCCTTATAACTAGCTGCTCGAGAGCCTGAGACAGGAGGAGCACAAGATGAAGACCTGTCTGGGTTAGAGAATGAGCTCCAGGCCAGCCTGAGTAATACAGTGAGAACCTGTCTCAAAAGAGCAGGGGTGAGGGGGTCTGGGGAAACTGGGCCTGTAGCTCAGGGGGACAAAGCTTCCCAAGGATGCACAAGGCTCAGGGTTTAATTCCTAGCACTTTCAATTTGTTTCTTCCTTAAAGAAATTCCAGGACAGCAGGGCTGAGGAGAGGGCTTAGTAGATAAAATGCAAGCATGTCACTCCTGAGATGAGGCAGTGAAAGAGTCTGTCTGCAAGCTTCTCTCTTGTGCACACCTCTGTCCCTTTCAGGTTAGCCTCTGTCCCTTACATCTTTCACTCTAGGGAAGTTGGGCCATGTTAGAAAATGCTCTAGGGAGAGGTCCACATGATGACTGACTGAGACCCAGAAACCTGCCAACAGGGAGCTAAAAGCCTTTCCAGCAACCCCATGCCCAAGTCTGGAAGCAGATCTTCTAGTCCCAGATGGGAGGATGACTAGGTCCCTGGTTGACTGCCTGACTTGAGCCTCATGAAACACACCCTCCCCCCCAGCAAAGACTGCCCAGCCAAGCTGCCATAGCTGGAGTCCTGACTATCCGTGCAGAGAGCAAGCATTTGCTGCCTGACAAGATGCTAAGCTTGAGAGTAATTTGTTATGGATCAACAGATTACAGATGATTAATTCTTAAAATAATTTTAAAATAATAGAATTCCATTCAAAATCCAGAGTTCTTTTTAGTTTTCTTTATTTCTTCTGAGCAACTTGGCTTCAAAATTTACATAGAAGTGAAGAGTCAGGAATAGTTGACATATTCCTGAAGAGCGACAAGAGTGCAAGCTATCACCAGAGTGACTGGTCGACAGCTTTATTTGATGTCAACCAACCCTTCTCTAAGTATTTGTTCATAAAACACAGAAATATTGGCATGAGAACAGAAATTATTTTATCCCAGAGGAGCTAGAACAGTCCCACGGATGTATGAGTTTCATTTATTTTATACATGCTTCTGCAGAGTAGAAGGGAAAGATGATATGAGATTTGTTTGTTTGTTTTGTTTTGTTTTTTTGAGACAGGTTCTGGAGTAGCTCAAGTTGGTCTCAAACTCAATACATAGCTGAGGATGATCTTGAACTTCTGATCCTCTTTCCCATACCTCTGGAGTGCTGGGATTACAGGCATGTGCCACCATGCCTGGTTTAAAATGAGAATTTTAGCTAGTTTGAGATGATTCATATTGACTTGGGGAGCAAAGTGAAACTTCGACTCACATTATACATAGAAACCAGCTCTCTAGGTTTAGGGCAAGAGGATAACAGTAGTCACAACATTGTTTGGACTCTCCTCAGATACCTACTCTATCCCCAAACACACAGATCAGCTAGGCTCAAAATAACAAGAACGAGCTAACATCTATAATGAAACTGCAAAGGCGACCTCAAACTCAAATGTGAGTTGGTAGAGCCAAAATACCAAGAGCGATGAGCCTGGTGTAGTAGTAGCTCCTGCATGGTGAGGGGAGCATCAGCTCTAAGAGCCAGAGAGCCCACATCACCGCTGAATTAAGGGGATCCACATAACCTGGGAAACTTGGTGGGACACGCCCCAGAAGCTGAAGGGGTGGTTTCAGTTTAACTGCAAGCTGTTGTAATAAGATTAACCTAGTGGGGGCAGTAGAGACTCAAAAGGAGAGCCTGCACTGGTCCAGTGCAGCAACAAAAATAGGATCATGAGTTTGAGGCTGTTCTGGGTCACACAGGGAGACCCTGTCTCAAAGACGCCAACCCAAACCCAACTCAACGCAAAACATCACCAACAAAAACTGACCAGCTGGTTGAAGCCCACTTCTGAAGGACAGATACAACCCTGCCAACAATGGGCAGGAGAGTGGAGGAAAACCTAGATCCTGGAGATGAAGGAAGAGGTGGAGTCGTGTGAAGGGAACAGGCAGAGTTGGACAAGGGCTGGAGAGGCAGGGAAGTTAGAGTGGGGATTTTGATGAAATGTAGACAGTGAGTTTGGAATGACAAACTGGTAGAAGGACTAAAAAGGAAAGTCCATCTTCCCCTCCGTTCATAATTCCTGACCATGTCCTTTTAGCCATAGTTGGAGGTTCTTATGTGCCTCTTCAGAACACTCTGTACATAAGCAAGTACAAGCAACAAGTGTACAAGTATATGTGTGTACATATGTGTGCATATAAATGTGTATGTGGTGCATGTGTATACGTGTATGCATATGTATACGTGTGTGTGTGTTTTATCCTGATACTTTATACACTTTGCTTTCTTTTTTCCACACTAAGATCCACGATCCTTTGTGTGTGTGTTGTCCGGGAATCAAACCCAGGATACTCCATGCATGCTGGGCAAAAGCACTGCAACTAAGGTACACTTCTAGCTCTACACTACTTTCACAATTAGCAAAAAAGATGTTTTTCCTTTAGTTTGAACAAGGTAAACAATCAAGAGATGAAGTAATTAATTACAAAGGAGCCCATACCAAAGCTAAGTGTTCCTAGTTCACACGAAGACTTTGACTGTAGAAGAAAGGAACATGAGGTTGACTGTCCCTTGCCATTCTTCTTGCCCTCTCTCAGGGCTAGCCTACACTCAAGGGCTTCAGAACATAAACCCAGAGCCTTCATGGGTAGAAGCCTCTGTCATAGCCCTCAAGGGTCCCCTGGCAGTCAGGGCCTTACCTCAGAGTTTGCAGGCACAGCGAACTGGGAAGGTAGGCTGATGTCATTCAACTTGCACTCTGTAGAGAAGGTCACAGAATAGGGTAGGGGATTCTCCAACTTGATGGAGGCTGACGCATTCTGGCGGACTGAGGTTGTCATCTGGATGGTTTTTATAATGCCAGAAGGGATGACCCTGAAACTCACAGTGTAGTATAAGAACTCACTGGTCACCTCGTTCCGGAAGATCACCTGTGTTCACAGGCAGAATAGAAAGAAGCAGGGGAGAGAAGATATTAGTCCAGGGTTCTCTGTCCACACTCAGGTTCTCCTGCTATCTGGGAGCCTTGCTGGGCATGTGAAACACACAGACTGGGGTGGCATGGCTAGCCAGTCCTATCCCTGCCAGGCAGCCTTTCTCTTTAGGAACTGTAGTCTGGCTTTGTGCAGGCGAGAAATGATTTAAGAATCTCAGTTCACTTCAGAAGACACTAGAGCAGCTTGGTTCATTGACAGAATTTTACCAGTGGGGACAGCCAGGAAACCCCAGGAAGAAGTGAGATCTTCAGAGCTTCCAGCTGTAGTGGGATTTATGCCTACTGCTGTTGCTGCCAGAGTTTCAGTGAGAATGACAATGACAGACAGCATCTAATGCTCACTGGGGGGTTAGTAGATGTCAGGCTACATGATCCTCACAATGGGTCGGCAATGCCCTCACCCTTTACAGAGGAGGGAATGGAAGTGTAGCAAAGCTCAGTGTCTTGCTGAAGGTCATGTGCAACAGATACCCTGCATGGGGTGAATCAGAGCTCACCCAAACAACACTAAGTAGGCCCTCCCTATAACTAATACCCTGCTCATCTGTCAGAACTCTTCCTGGGAGAACAGCGGTGTTGGCCTGGTGTGCTTGTGGTCGTTCATACATAGCAACTTAAAACAAATTTCTTTTGGGACAGGGTCTCATGTAGCTCAGGTCAGCATACAACTCCAGAGGTAGGCCTCACACTCCTGAGCACTGGGACTTCAGGTATGTGCCACTGTGCCTGGATTTCATGTGGTTACTCTTGTGGAGTAGACTCTACCCATTTGTAGTACATTGGATTGTTAATCTTGTTATTATTAGGTGGTAATTTTATTTATACAGCCTGGCTTTTACATACATTCTTTTAAAGACCTTGTCTAATTTTATACTTGAAAATCTTTCCCTCGGTGATTCCATCATTACTAATAGCTCCAAAAACTGTCTGTAAATAAACAACACTCAAGCCTTCAGTCCTGACTGCTGCTGTGAGCTGTGAACTCACATAGGCTCCCCTACATCAAAGCGCTTCTTTCATTTGAAAGTTCTACATTGACAGGATAATGTCTGTTTCCCTCCACTAGACTGTGCTTTATAAGAACAGAGACCGCGCCTAGCTTTGGCCATTGTTGTATTACCAACACTTAGCACAGAACATGGCCTGTGTGCTCCATGGATATCTATTAAGCAAATGAACGGATTAGGCAAGATAGCACCAAGTGAACACTCTGGTGCCTGGGGACAGTGCCTGGAGGAGAGCACCTGTTGTTCTCGAATACCCTAGGGTCAAACCTCCGGGCATTTTAGGAGGTGCCTTTGACATGGTGATACCTTTGCAGTGTATAGTCCCTCCTTGTGGGAAAAGAAGTTCAGCTTGTAGTCTTTCTTGGAGCCAGATAGTACATCAATGTAATCAAGGCCCTTCATAGTGACACTTAGGTCTGGCCTCTCTGGTTTTATCATTTCCACGATGACCCGGAATCTGGAGCAGTACAAGAGAGGAGAGGGGCGATGGGAAATGACAAGAGACACTGGAGAGACAGGGGGATTGTCCGAAGAAGGGGAGGAAAGGGGCTGGGTCTACTTTTGCTTTTCTGGAGATTGTATGGGTCTGTGGTTCTAGGCTTCATTCTGTCACTAACAATGGCAGTCACTTCCATCTCCTGAGCCAGGTAGTAGTCCCTTCTCCATGTTATTTACAGATAGCCAGCTGTCATAATGTTTAGAGGAGGTTTGTTTCATGAATACCTCCACTTTACGGAAGGGGAAATAGAGGCCCAAAGAAGGACGATAACACGTCAGACGACATTCGTGGCTATTGGCAGAACTGTGGTTCCCACTTAGATCTGAGCTTTTGTCCACTCTGCCAAGCAGGTGGTCTTCAAGAAGATGCGCTTCTAGCCTCGAGGCCACTTGCTCTTGACCTGTGCGAGCCCTTGTCCTCTCTACCCCCTGCTGTAAGCACAGCGAGGGCTTTCTTCTCTGGCTAGTAGCTCAGGTACAAGACACTCAACAACAACAAAGACAATGACCGCTAGGATCATCAGAACTACTATTTATCGGGCATTTATTTTAAGGTAGGCAGTGCGCTACAATCTGTAAGAATCAGCACTCAACAAGAAGACTGGGTTCGTGTCCATGAGACACCTGGCTGCATTGAGGGCTACGTCTCTGACTCCCCTGAGCCTGCCCTTCTCTGTAAGCCCTGAGTGGAAGGACCAAACTGGACGGTGGAAGTCATCTGTTCCCCCAACCCTGACTGCTCGCCCCACTTTCTCACCTTTGGGGCTTGTTCAGCCAGTTGCTGATTGGCAAGAGCTCAGTATAGGGAGTCTTACATGGAACTTCGCGGTAGATGTTGGCAACAGCTTTGGGGAGTTCAGCAGTTCCGTGCAGGGCATACAGCCAGCCAGTCCCATCCGGGAGGGGGAAAAAGAGAGTGCCCTTGGAAGAAGAAGTGACAGATCAGAGTGACACCGAAGATCCTGTATTAACAGGCACCTACCTGACCTGGAGGGGGCAAGTAAGTCTAACACTTCTACTTTAAAATTTTAACTTTTTTTTTTGTGTGTGTGTACATGTGTGTTGTGAGTGTGTATGTATGTGTGTGTGTGTATGTGTGGTGTGTGTATATGTGTGTATGTGTGGTGTGTGTATATGTGTGTGTGGTGTGTGTGTGTATGTATGTGTGTGTGTATATGTGGTGTGTGTATGTGGGGTGTGTGTGTGTGGTATGCGTGTGTGTGTGTGTGTGTGTATGTGTGGTGTGGTATACACATGGCTATGTAGATGAGTGGACCTGTGTGCAACCACTCGGAGGACAAAGGAGGATACTGCATGTCTTCCTTTATTACTTTCCAGGACATTTCTTTAAGACAGGGTCCCTCACAGAAGCAGAAGCTTGTTGTATTGGATAAATAGTAAAAACTGAAGAAAGTGTCATTTGCTTCTAAGTGCACAGACTGGCTGCCTTCCTTTTCTGATTTTTTTTTTTTTTTTTGGAGACAGGGTTTCCCTATGTCACCCTGGCTGGGCTGGAACTCGCTCTGTAGACCAGGCTGGCCTCAAACCTAGAGACCCACCTGCCTCTGCCTCCCAAGTGCTGGGATTAAAGGTATATGTCACTACTATCCAGCCTGATTTTTAAAATTATATTTCAAAAATATTTATTTTTATTATTTTTATTTATGTGTCTCTGTGTGGGTATGTGCATGTGAGTGTAGGGCCTACAGAGGCCAGAGAGGGCATTGGAGTCCCCTGAAACTGGAATTATAGGGGGTTGTGAGTCCCCCAACATAGGTATTGAGAACCGAGCTCAGGTCCTCTGTACGAACAGCAAATGCTCATAACTGTTGAGCCATCTCTCTCCAGCCCTTAAATGACATTCTTATTTCATTTATGTGTGTGTGTGTGTGTGTGTATGTGTGTGTGTGTGTGTGTGTGTGTGTGTGTGTGTGTGTGTACATACACATAGAGCACTGGATGTGTGGAAATCAGAGGACAACTTGTGAGAGACAGTTCTCTCCTTCCAACATGTTGGTCTTGGGGACTGCAATTTGCAAGGCTTGGTGGCAGGCACATTTATCCCATGAGCCATCTCGCTGACCCTCTTCTGATTTTTATTACAGCTACCATGATGTTACTGATGTGCTTAAACCAAACAGGAACTTCTCGATGCTTGGTCTAGGCCTTCGTTTCAGAACCGAGCCCTCGGATTCTAAGAGGCAAAGGGGGGAGCCACTGCCTGAGCACTGTCCTGGCTTTCCCAGAGTTCCAGGATCTGGGTACTCACTCCTTATTTGAATAGTCCTCCGACTCCTAGCTCTAAAACGGCCTTTTAGCCCCTGACTACACAGCTCCTTGCTTCCTCTGTGCCAGAGAGCAGGCGGAGGGCCTCGGTGTACCTGGTGCTTGCGGTTCTCCAGATTCATGGTGCGAGGCTTGTAGGTGATCTCATAGGGCTTGTTTTGCTGATGGGCCTCCAGGGTGATGAACTCGGGCCCTTCCCAGTGCTCGCCCTCGAAGATGGGGTGCAGATTCCAGGTCTGGTTGGTACGGTTGGAGAGCAGGATAGTCTGTGTGTGCCTGGAGCGCACTTGGCAGTTGAAGTTCACCACCTGGAAGAAGCAGGAACGTCCCTTTCCATGCCACCTCCTCTGAACTGTCTTCCAGGGGCCGGAGCTACAGTGCGTGCATGTGTGTGTGTGTGTGTGTGTGTGTGTGTGTGTGTGTGTGTGTGTGTATGTGTGAGGGAGGGAGGAGAGATTTTAACAGTGTTTCCCACAGTGAATTCCAAAGGACAGTTTCCTCTCATTCATTCAACAAACATTTTTGGGTTCCTTCTTTCTAGCGCTGTGTGCCCCTATATATAGATACACACATATACACACATGTACACACATACACACACATATAATTTTGAATCTGGTTTCAAATACGAGAGAAAACATGTACTATTTGTCTTTCTAAGTCTGGCTTATTTCATTAAGCTTATGATTTTGAGTTGCATACATTTTCCTGCAAATGCCATGGTTTCACTTTTCTCCACAGCTGTGCACAACTGCATTGTGGAGTGGCTGGACACACGCAGTCAGTCAAATCACTTCAGTGCAGACATGAGGACCTGAGCTCACTTCCTAGCATCTGGTAAAAGCCAGGCGTGGCAGGGTCTGTCTGCAAGTCCAGCATTGAGGGGAGGGAGACAAGTGAACCCCAGGAGCCCCGTGGCCAGCCATCCTAGCTGAATTTATGAGCTGCAAAAATTCACCTTCTAAGCTGGGTGGTGGTGGTGCACACCTTTAATCCCAGCACTTGGGAGGCTGAGTCACTCGGATCTCTGTGAGTTTGAGGCCAGTCTGGTCTACATAGCGAGATCCAGGACAGGCACCAAAACTACACGGAGAAACCCTGTCTTGAAAAAACCAAAAAAAAAAAAAAAAAAAAAATCACCTTCTACTATCCCCTGAGCCAGCTGTACCACAAACCACTGTCTGTTGCCCCTCATTTACTGGAAGTGTTTCTCATCAGTCTCTCTTCCTCTGACATCTGTCAACATCTGGTTTGACTCCATTAAAGCGCAAATCAAATACTGTCATTCCTCTACTCAAGACTCCAAGTCCTCCTACTCCAGAAGAAGGAACAGATCGCTCATGTGGCAAGCACCTCACTGGTGGAGCTACGCTCTGGTCCCTGCTCACAATTCTTAAAACAGAATTTGATCTTGGTGATCTTCTTGAGGCTGCCTTGAGGATGTAATGCTTGTATCACAAGTTGAAGAAAGAACAGGAATTAAGTAAACAAAGAGGGAAGAAAGATTATTCAAGTAGTGGGTATGGTATGTGCAAAGTCCCTGTGGCAGGAAAGAACAGGACTGGATGTTTGATGCAGGTGATGAGGCCTGAATTCCCATTTTGGGCTTCCTCCTGCCTTTGCCCATCCCTGGCCAATGCCTACTTGCCTCTTTTACGGCAGGTGGTCCCACGCAGATCCCGGAGAGGGTGAGGCACAGAGGATTTCCTCCTTGGATGAAGCAGAGAATGTTTTTATAGAGACTCTCCTTTCCTACCTCAGTGGGATGGTAGGTTACTTCTAAAGCAACCTCCATGCCTGAGGTGATGTAGCCTTCTTCAGGGCTGATGGTGAAGTGAGGCTTGAATTTCTTGACATCCCATTTAAACCTTTTCCAAAACAGAAGAAGACAAGAGAGATAGTATGTTAATATCCTGGGGGTATGCAAATAAAAGACGTCACCCGGTCTTCTGACAGCATGGTCCCCACCCTGACTACTCCCTAGGATCTAGAAGGAGGAAGCTCCGTCAGAGCAGAGGTGGTTAGAAACCCTGGGCCAAGATCACTCTCTGGGTAAGGGGAATCTGCTCCCTCTTACAGTTGAACAGGGGTGAGAGGTGGCTGCACTTATTGTCCATGAGTGACAGCTGGGAAATGTACATATGAACATGTACACATGTGTTCCCAAGGCTGCATAGCTAGCGAGGGGCTAGACTAGGACCACAGTCCTCTAAGAGTGTAGCCCTGACCATCTCACACACTACCTGTTTAGATCCAGAAGGGTGGTGACCAGCCCTTCATGTGAGAGTTATGCCTGTTCTTGGTAGCACTGGGATCCTGATGACCCATAGGGCCATCCCTGTGATTGGGCACTTTGTATGGGCAGAAGGCAGAGGATGAATGGTGCAGAACAGTCCTTCTAAAACAGGGCTACCATATAACATCCTGCTTGGTGGCATAACACTGAGTCTATATGATGAGGACCCCTGGGGTATGTAGTGGGCAGCCATGTCAATCCATGAGCAGCAAGAGGGCAGAGCCTGGGTTCTGGTCCTGTCTTTTCATTTCCTGGTGGTGGAATCTCTAAGTCTCCCTTCATCTCTGAAATAAGGCTGTAAAGCACCTACTCTAGAGACTGGGTTGATTCCAGGTAAGCATGCCCAGCCTTGCACCCATGCTTATTGATACTTATGTGATTTGGGGGAAAGTTAATCTTTTTATATTTCATTTATCTAAAACAGATTGAGAATTGTATTACTGGTATTTTCTCTAATTCTATTTGATGGGAATGACACTTAGAGAGCACACTTTGTTCCCATATTTCTCCCGCACTCCTCTCTCCCTCTCCCTCCATCCCTTTCTCCCTACCTCTTTCCTTCCTTTCTTTTTTGTGATGCTGGGAGTTGAACTCAGAGCCTTGCACATGCTATGCAAAGGCTCTACCACTGAGCTACATCCCCAGCATCCCCTCCCCCTTTAAACAAGGTTTCATAGAATCCAGGCTAACCTGGCATTGAACATATCTAGTCAGAGCTGCCTTCAACTACTGATCCTCCTGCCTCCACTTCCCAGTCCTCAAGTGCTAGAATTATATAGTGTACCACCATGCCTGGCCTTAGTTCATTTTTTTTTAAGACAGGGTATCACTATGCATTTTAAATCCTCCCTCCTCAGCATCTCAACCACAGAGATATTATAGTATTAGTGGTCTAGAGTTGTTGAGATTAAGTTGGGAGACCATACGATGGGCATATACCAGGATTGTACCAATGTTTTCTAGCATGTAATCATGGTTGTAGCTATTATTGTGATGTTTCCTTTGAGGAACAGAATTTAGAGATGTAGATGTCTGCTACGGCCTCTGGTGGGAGACACTGCTGCCCATCCTACCTTGCACCCACATCGCCTGTGTTCATCATGAGGATTCGCCTTGTGGCTTGTGTCTGGTACACAACAGGACCAAAGGGAAGATGCTCCTGGTCCAGGGAAATCTCTAGGGCCTGACAGCAGCCGCTAAGGAGAAAGAGGGGACGCAGTAGTCCCATCCATTCCATGAACACCTCCTCAGAGAAAAGAGGGATGCGCTTCTTGGGGGCAAAGGTGATTTCTAGCTTGCAGATTTCTTTGGGCTTCAGGGTGATATTGTGGAAGGGCTCCAAGGTGATGACCTGGACAGAAAAGACAACGTGGCTCAGAGCTGAAGGCAGGGAGGCTCCTCAGGGCCCCGTGTCCTGAGGTCTTGCTGCTGGGGCTCTCAGCTCAGGGATCAAATCTCATATGCTACCAGCTGGGTCATCTTTGATAAGTTACTCAAACTCTCCCCTTTGCTTGCCCTTCAGTGAAGGGCAAGATCACGTCTGTAAAATGTGGGGCATAGGACAGGGATCCAACAAATGCTAATTTCCTGTACTTTTCCATTTTTCAGCTCCTTTGGGCATTTCATTCTTCCTTTCTCCTCCATGGTAGAGGAAACAGTAGCAGGGAACATGAAACAAGGAGCATCAATCCAGTCTTTCTCAAGTGCTCCCTCAAGTGCTCCCTAATGGGAGAGCATCAGGTTAAGTGAAATAAGCCAGACTCAGAAATACAAGATCACATGTTTCTTCTCATATGCACTCTTGATTTAACTATATATGTATGTATTTAAATATACATATATATAGGGCGCTGGAGAGATGGCTCAGAGGTTAAGAACACCAACTGCTCTTCCAGAGGTCCTGAGTTCAATTCCCAGCAACCACATGGTGGCTCACAACCATCTGTAATGAGATCTGGTGCCCTCTTCTGGCCTGCAGTCACACATGCTGTATACATAATAAATAAATAAATCTTAAAAAATATATATGTATGTATGTACACACACATACACACACACACACACACACACACATGCTATGCAAGGAACAGGAGGACTATGAGTGAAGAGGAAATGGTCTAAGGGAGGAGGAGTGGGGACAAGACAGGATGGGGTTGGGGAAGAAGTGCAAAGCATTGTATGCTTTTTCTCCTGTGCTGACGCTAGATTTAACATCTGCACACACACACACACACAGACACACACACACACACACACACACACACACACACACACATTATAAGAAAGCAGAAGAGACTCTCTGAGGAGAGGAAGGGAAACAGCAGGAGTGGGGGAACAGGGATAGGAAAGGAGAGTTGGGGATGGTAAATAAGAACAAGGTACAATCACACACATACATATGTGTGCAAAAATGTCATAATGAGCCAGCAGTGGTGGCACACGCCTTTAATCCCAGAACTCAGGAGGTAGAGGCAGGCAGATCTCTGAATTCCAGGCCAACCTGGTCTACAAAATGAGTTCCAGGACAGTCAGGGCTACACAGGGCCCTGTCTCAAAAAAATTAACAAAACCAAACAAGCAAACAAACAAATAAAAAGTCATGATGAAACTATTATTTTATATGCTAACTAAAAATACAAATAATAAAAAATAAGTACTGGGCCTAATAAAACACAGACCCCAGGCTTTGCTCAGGCCAGCTGAATCAGTGTGTCGGGGATGGTCTAGAACCTGCATTTTCTAAAGTTCCCCAGGTGACTTGTATTCTAAAGTTCGGGAGCCACTGCATAAATTCCTATCTGGCTTCCTCTTTTCCCTTAGTCCTGGTAAGAAGCAAACCCAAATCTGTTGTAAGGAAGCCAGCTCCTTACACTCTCTGTCCAGAGTGCAGAGCAGTCGGCAGGCATGCGCGGAGGCTGCAGGGAGTGAGGGAAGGGCACAGGAGAAAACAGTTCTGGGGATTTCCCAAATGGCATGACTTTGGGAGCTAGCCTGAGGTAACGCCTCAAGACTGGTCACTTTAACAACTCTGGTTACCCTCTAAGGAGCAATTTGATAAAGCCATCTGAGGGTAAAGTTCGCTGGCAGAGCACTTGTACACTAAGTGAAAGATCCTGGGTTCTATTCCCACCCCTGATAAAGAGACCAACCAAGCAAACACTGATCCAGCCAGGCTGTTAATGGCCCTGACCCACTGGGACTGAGGAGTTTCGTTCTGGATTTCTGAAGAAAGGGGAATAAGGAGTTTTTCCTCTTTGTCTGCATGGGATGGTGGGCAACATGGAGTCCTGGGATGGGATACTCTCTGGGTTTCTTGCTCTGGCTTGCTTCTCATAGCCAATTTTTCTGTATCCTGCAAACCCCCATGGCCTGCCCCTAGTCCCCCCATTTCCCTACACTGACCTTGGCTTCCTGGAGTTCTGGAATGGAGAACATGACAGACTGGTTAAAGGTGAGCTGTGCAAGGCTGTTGTTCATGATGGAAACGGTTTTCTTTACAACCTGTCCTGGCAGGACAGCTCCTAACTTCACGATCCTGTTGGCTGGATCTAGAACCAAGATCTGTGTGACCAGAAAGAGTGGGGAGCAGAGTTTGTCAGTCAATGTGGAAAACAAACACGATGCTTATGTCCCGCAGAAGCAAGGGCAGCTCCCTCTTTCCATGACCTTATTGCTTCAGGTCAGGTGCTTTGTTTCATTACTAGCTTCCCCAACCCTGGAGACATGAGCATTGGAACCTCTGAAACCTGTAGAAGGGATTTCCCCTCTCTGTGTAACTCATCCCCATCAATGTGCACGTGCGAGACCACACACACACACACACACACACACACACACACACACACACACACACACCTGTGCCTTTCTTTTGTTCTGACTATAAAAGCTCACACAGCCTTTTGGATTGTGGACCACATCCCCCAGGTTAACTCAGATCTTGCTACCAACCCTTGGTCACTCATATTTGGCTCACAATGAATTTTTTCTAATTCTCTTTGGAGCAAGAGCTGTGCTTTGTGTTGATAAGGCACAAGAGGTGGCAACGTCCTTTTGCTCCTGTGGCTTAAGGGGAGGTGGCCACACACCCCTTTCCTTGCTCATTTGTTGAAATATCCTCTGCATTCTTGAGAACCTTGAATTTTTTTCAGATTTCTCAAACCTTCTGGTACAATACAAATAATGGCACCAGAAAAATACCAGACATAGTTATCAGATGCCAGTTTCACAGGGGTGACTATCAGGACAGGACCATTGCCTACAGATCTGGGTCACCTGGGCAGGAGGAGTTTCTGAATGTAATCCTGGAACCCGCAGCTGGCTGAGAACATTCACCAGTGAAGGTGAGAAGGAGGGATAGTTCACAGCTGACCCCTATGTCTGCATAAGCCACGATGTCCAGTGGGATGTTGCATGTGACACTTCTCCAAGAAGACGCTGAACACTTCCAAGTGCTTGCAGTTGTCAGAGTTCATCAGTACAGTGATTCTGAGTAGGAGCTGGGATTCCCTTGAGCCTAGCTGAAAAATTCCTCCCTACCTTTGGTGATTAGGGACACCATCTTGGTGGGGCCAGATGATCTTGGGTGGCGCAATCCCAGGAGTAGAGAAGAGGAGGAGGTGGAGAGGTGTGTGGGTTCTAGTGGGCAGGAGTCTAGGAAGAGGAAGGAGGAGGGTTCTGAAGCCCCGCCCACTGTCTCTTACCTTCATTTCTGTACCTTTCCCTCTGATCTCCACTGTCTGTTGAGAGAGCCCATTGATTTCAAAGGGGATGAGCTCTCGGTAGCTGATCGCTTCCCGAGGGTAAAAGGTAATTGGGATCTCCAGTGTCTTCCCTGGCTTTATCACATCCACGTTAAAGTTCACCTCGACGTGTGTGGTGTTGGTGTATAAACAATCTAGGCTGGGGAAGACCAAGAGGAAGGGGGTAAGCACCAGGAAGGCAGAACTGGAGAGACTGATGGGCCCCCTAGGCTTTCTGGGCTGAAAGGTGACCGACTTCCTGCCCTGCTGTCCTAGAGTCAGAGGAGTCACCAACGATCTGGAAGGGATGGCAGCAATGACCGGTTCATGTTCTTTTAGGCACAGTCAAGTTATCCAGCCTAAGTCTTATCCTGAGGTGTGGGTGGGAGCAGGTCTCAAACCCAAAACCTCACACTTTCAATCCATTGATGCCCTTTTTCTTGAAAATGCCTCTCAAAGTCTTGCACTCTTTCACAAGGGGAAAGCGCTTCAGAAGTTACTAGTGACAAAGCTCAGCGGGGTGCAGTGCTCTAGAGTTGGGCAGATAGGAGTGTGGATCAGGATCTGCCGATAACTACTCATGTGACCATGTGACATGGGAAAATTCGCTCAGGCCATTCAGATCTGTTCCCTTACCTGTAAAATGGGGTTAGTGGCAGCTACTTCATAGGGTTGTTGTAGGAATTAAATGAGATAGTTATGAAAGCACTTTTTTTACTTATTTTATTTAAGATAATTTTTAAAAGATTTATTTTATCTTCATTTTTATATGTATGAATGTCTTGCCTGTGTGTGTATATATATATGTGCACTGTATATGCCTGGCACCCTCAGAGGTCAGATGAAAGATCATCTCTACCCTACTCCCCCTGGGCGGAGAGCACCTAGACTTTTCTAGTGGAACTTCTCCTCATGTTCCTGATGTGTTTTTGGAGAAGGGGTTTACCTAAATGGATGCAGAGAGTTCAAGGCTTTTAAGTAGACTGACATGATATCAAACTGTAAAAGGAAGACTATAAGTAGATAAGATTTAAAGTATTTATTTTTATTTTGTGCAAATGAATGTTTGCCTACATGTATATATGCATACCACATGCATGCCAGAGGTCAGAAGAGGATGTTAGATACCCTGGAACTGGAGTTATAGATGGTTATAAGCCACGATGTGGGTGCTCAGAATGGAATGTGGGTCCTCTGCAAGAGTAGCAAGTGCTCCCAACCACTGAACCATCTCTTCATCTTGGTAGGTAAGATTTTAAATTTATTTAAAACTAAATGGCAGTCTTGTGATTGAATATCTAGAATAATAACAGCAGTAGCAGCAACTACCAGTAAGAGTTCTAAGTACATGGTTCTAAGTACTGCTTCCTATGGCATTTAAAATGTTTTGTTAACCTAAGCTTTTTCATGTCAATGAGACACATCTGTTCCTGGCAGCACCAATTACTTCAAAGAGGATGATGGGCATCAAAGAAACTCCTTATGGAGTTTGCTTTCAATGTGGCAAGGCTAGCCATTTGGACAAGAAACTGCTCTTGCTTGTACTGCTTGACAGTATGTTGTATAAACTGGACATGCAAGACCCACAGGAAAGTTACTGCTAAACTTTGCCAATATAGGCAGGACAGTCCTTCAAATTTCCCACTTCACTAAAAAGTTTGCCAGATACTCTAGGCCTGTAGGCTGAGGGTGGATGCCTCAACATTACAGAAGAATTTTGGGTGACTGTCCAGGCAGCCAGATGTCTCTGTCATTTCTAGAGTTTTGGAAGTTGCTTGCAATGCACTTCCTATTTACTCAGGTAATATTACATCCTTCTGGGGTCTTTGATGGAGTTGAAGACTAGATAGTTATAATTATAGTTTTCCTTAGTTATGATAAAAAGTAAATTAGATATGAAACTTTAGACTCACAAAGATAGGATAGATAATAGAGTATTTTTTTAAAAAATACAAATAGACTGGATATTGTAACTGACTCTTGCTTGATAATTGTTTTTGTTGTACATAATTTTACTATGTTAAAGTTAAAACCTTCCTTTTTGATTAGACAGAAAGTGGGAAATTCTGTGGGATGTCCTTCTGTATGCTGTGAATATATGTCTCTCTCATTGGTTGATAATGAAGTTGTTTTGGTCTACAGCCAGGCAGAATAAGGCTGGGCAGGAAAGCCAGAGATACAGGGAGATGAAGAAAAGCAGAGTCTGAGAGATGCCAGCCTGCTACTGCTGAAGAAGGAAGATATATAGAAAATGAGGTAACAAACCATGAACCCACATGGCAAAGCATAGATAAGAAATATGGGTTAATTTAAATGTAAGAGTTAACTAGTAAGAAGCCTGAGCCATTGGCCAAACATTTATGATTAATATAAGCCTCTGAGTGATTATTTGGAAACAGTTGCAGGATGGGGTGGGTCAGAGAAAAGCCTCCATTTACAGCTTCCAGATGTGGCAAGGAGACAGGCATAGAGAATTTAAAAATTTAAAATATGGGCTTGGCATGGTGGTACATATCTGTAATCCTAGTACTTAGGAGGCTGAGATAGAAGGATTATGAGTTTGAGGCCAGCCTGGGCTACATAGTGAGAGCTAGGCCAGCTTGGGCCACACAGTGAGACTTCATTTCAAAAACTCACAGACAATATACTCCCCCACAACAACAACAACAACAAAAAAAGAGTAAAACAAAATTAATTTGCTCAGTGTCACAGCTATGAAAGAGTTGATATTTGAACTTGGGGTTATGCCATCTGATGTGGTAGTGACAAGACACAGTAGTAATTAAAGTTAAAATTAATTAAAATTAAATTAAAATGCAGTTCTTTGCTTGCACCAAGCTACATACAGCTAAAGGCCATCATATTGGACAGCATAGATAACAATGTTTTTCCACTGCACAATGTTCTCTGTAGGGCTGATAGAGATCTGTGCATGAAACAAATCAGTGGCTGAACTAGATTCTCTTATTTGGTCTGAAAAGAGGTGTAGAGACCTGGACTGAAACATTCTACAGGGGTGATACAGGCAAGCTGGGTTTTATCTGGAAGATTTAGGCTCAGCACAGACCTGCTAATTACTACAGAGCAATTCACTTTTAAACTCTCTCACCTTCTTTTTTTTTTTTTTTTTGGTTTTTCGAGACAGGGTTTCTCTGTGTAGCTTTGCGCCTTTCCTGGAACTCGCTTTGGAGACCAGGCTGGCCTCGAACTCACAGAGATCCGCCTGGCTCTGCCTCCCAAGTGCTGGGATTAAAGGCGTGCGCCACCACCGCCCGGCCTCTCTCACCTTCTTTCCAAACCTATTGCATGAGGAAATGAAACAGAAGCTACAGGAGTTTGCATTAGGTAGTCATTTGACACAGCCCTCTTGTGGTGGCTTGAGAGAAAATGGCCCCCAAAGGGAGTGTCACTATTAGGAGGTGTGGCCATGTTGGAGTAGGTTTGGTTTTGTTGGAGGAAGTGTGTCACTGTGGGGGCGGGCTTTGAGGTCTTTTCCTCAAGTTTCGCTCAGTGTGACAGCCAGTTGACTTCCTGTTGCCTGCAAGATGTAGCACTCTCAGCTCCAGCACCACATCTGCCTGCATGGCGCCATGCTCCCCATCCTGCTGCTGCTGGACTGAACCTCTGAAACTGTAAGCCACCACCTCAGATGTTTTCTTTGTAAGAGTTGCCGTGGTCATGGTGTCTCTTCACAGCAATAAAAACCCAAACTAAGACACCTCTACAAATCAAAAAGAGGATATTTAGCAGGAAGCTCATGGATGCCCAAGTATTCATATTAATGGTGGAGATAGGGAACCAGGATTAATGCCACCTGTGCTGGACGTTTCTCATCATTTCTGTCTTGGCAAAATGAACTAGTTAGCATCAACTGTCAACTTGATAAAGTCTAGAATCACCTGGAGAAAAAAGAGTCTTAATTGTGTGAGTGTCTTTAGCGGGTTGGTCTGTTGGTGTGTCTATGGGGGATTGTCTTGACTGTTAACTGATGCAGGAGGGCTCAGTCCACTGTAGGTGGCACCATCCCTGGGCAGGTGGTCCCGGCCTATAAGAGAATGAGTTAAACCTGAGTCTGAGGGCGAGCCGTGGAGCAGCATTCCTCCATGGTTTCTGCTGTACTTCCTTGGTTGTGAGTTCCCTGATAGGAGGTAATGCTCAGTGGAGCAGCAAGCAGTTCTGGTTTCAATTCCTGCCCCAAGTTCCTGCTCTGACTTCCCTCCATGATGGACTGTGACCTGGATGTGTCAGATGAAATAAACCCTTTCCTCCCCTGAGCTGCTGTTGGTCAGAGCGCTTTATTACAGCAACAGAGATGAAATTAGAAGACAGGAAGTCCCCTACATGGAGTCTGCAGACTCCTCAAGTTGTTGTAGAATCATCTTACCTCTCTGTGAAGACTGCTTACCTCATAGATGTTTCTTCTTTGTTGGTGACAATGAGGGTTTGTTTGTATGGGGGCATCCCAGCTTGGTAGATGAAGCAAGTCCCAAAGTTGTGGCTGGTGAAGGAGAAATGGACAGCTGGGCTCACAGCACAGCCTAAGATGTTGCATATGAATGTTGGGCCATGGCTGATCTGCAAGGAGAGATGGGCCAGAGGCCTGTAATTAGAGGCAGAAAGACAGGGCAATTGCATCCACAGGATAAGAAAAAAAGTAGTTGGTGCTTTACAAATTACAGGTTTCGGGGTGCCATCTCCAGAGCGTCTGTTTCAATAGGACTGAGTTTATTTGCTTACAGTTTGCTACTCTAACCAGAATCCACACTGGCTCTTGCTCTGTTCCTACAGCAGTGGTACAGCCTGAAGACAGAGTGGCTGGCAGAAATGGCTAATTATCATACAGGGTGGGACAGTGGCTGCCAACAGGACTAAGTGAAAGGCTGATTTCTCATCTTCCCTTGTGTTTCAGGGTAGCCATTGGATATAGTTCTGTCATTGGGTTGTAACTAAGAGATAAAAGTGCAGCTGAGTGGTGATGATGCATGCCTTTAATCCCAGCACTTGGGAGGCAGAGTGATTTCTGTGAGTTTGAAGCCAGCATGGTCTACAGAGTGAGATCCAGGACACCAAGGCTACACAAAGAAACCCTGTCTTAAAATATCAAAATAATAATAACAATAACAAAAATAAAAGATAAAGGGGGGTCTACTATCTTGATTAAATGAGTAAATTCTATCTATCTATCTATCTATCTATCTATCTATCTATCTATCTATCTAATGTGTATGGGTATTTTACTTGCATATATGTATGTGTACCACATGAATGCAGGACCTGTGAAGGTCCTGGGACAGGGATTACAGTTTCCAGCTGCCATTGGGGTGCTAGGAATCAAACTCAGGTCCTCTGGAAGAGCAGCCAGTGCTCTTAACCACGGAGCCATCTCTCTGGCCTGTGGGCAAAGTCTTTTACTTTCTTCTTGGTCTCACCCTGGAATGCTAGAGGTAAGAACTGATGGCCCCCTCAACAGTATTTCAGGCCCACGATATGAGTGTGTTCATGTGACACATGGCTGTCTTGATGCCAGGGGAATATGCTGAAGCTTTTCAAAGACCCCTGTAAACAGATACTCCTCTAACTGGTCCCTGTGTTTGTCCCCAAGTGCTACTGACACCTTAGGTGGCTGCAACTGTTTGACAGTTGTTACTGATTATTCTGGACAAATATCCCATAACAAAACAAGGTGTAAAGTGGCCTAACTTTGATTCGGTTGAAATGAAAATAAGCTCTATGAATAGAGAGAGGTTCCCATTGGACTTCTAGATTGGGGACTGACAAGATGGCTCATGGGTAAAGGGCATGCACACACACATGAACTTCTAGAGTGGGATAATAATGACAGTTCCTTTACAGTGGAGCTTTTGAGGCAGTCCAAACTGACTCTTCCTGCTCCAGTGGCTAAGAGGTTACCTGTCTGTATGTTCACTGCAGAGCTCTTGTCTACTCAGACTGCTGCAGAGACTGGGGCATGCAGGAAGGTAGGAATAGGGCAAACTGAATACTGCAGACCTCATTGTTTTTATGGATCTGTAGTCATTCTGGTATAAATGCTTCTAGGACAGTCACTTTCTATAGTTCTGAGGAAGCTGGATTTGCCAGTGTTGTCCCTGATGTCAGAGTGCTTATCACAGATGTCCTTATCTGACGTCATTGCTCTTGGCTTTTCATTTAACACCTCATCTCAGAGAGAGTGTATACCTTCTCTGCCCTATCCAGCCCTCCCGCTTACTTTAATGTCTGAATAGTATCACAGCGTGTGGTCCGTCATTTGCTTTCGGGTTGACACTGCTGAGGCTTCTGTTCCAGAGCTTGTGGGAGCTGTTTCCAAAACAACCACCCTGTAGAAATTGCTTAAACTAACCAGCTGGGGCCACAACCACAGATTCTTTCAGTGTGTGGAAAACATTAAATGGTCTCACCTTGATTTTGAGCTCCAGGCCCTTCAAGACACACTTTTGATATGGTTGGAAAGACAGGCTGGCAGGTTCTGACTGCCCCACATCTACGCTGTTGTCGGTGGGCGTGAAGTCCAGGTACTGCAACAGGGCTTTTGGCCCAGAGAGCTCTGCCTGGTAGCTGAAGTTGAACTTGCCAGTGTTGATGAAGCTGAATTCACACTGCACACATTCATTTAACTCTACCTGAGAGACAGAGGGAGAACAGAGCAGAGAATGAAAAAAACCACAGATAACCTTGTTTAGGCAGAAAAGTTCTTTGGGAAATAAGGATGGAGAGTGATATTGACAAGATGGGTGTTATTAGCTGAAGGGAATTCGATATTCCAGCAAGACCCACCAAGTGGTGGGGTCCTCCTATATCTGGAGTGTAAGTTGGTAATTTAATTCTTAGATCTTTCTTGGTAGTGAAAAACCTTTCCTGTTTGTTTAATGCCAAGTGTTCATGCCATATTCATCCTCTAAAAAACAACAAAAACATTCCGGAACATCATAATTCTGAGGGTGGATTTGTTTGTCTGGTCTCTCTAGTATTTGAGACAGGAAGACTCAGCTCATACTCACTGTACCATGTCCCCTAGCTAAAGGTAGAGGGACAGTGGCGGTCTTGTTACCCCTTACCTCATAGAAGTTGATGGTGTTGATCTGGTTGGACATCAAGAGGGTGGTGGAGCCTGTCCTGTCTCTGCACTTGACCTCTGCGTTCATTGTGTAGCCCTCGGCCTTGACATTGAGTGTCAGAGGGTGGGCTTTCCTTTTTACATTACAGATCAAATTAAAGTTCACATCTCCCTCTTGCTTTGGTGTGAAGAAAATATCAATTGGGAAACTGATAGGGAAACAAGACAGCAGATTATTCGACTAGGCTGGCCTGTTAAAATCTAATAAAACAAGAGTTCACTGGATTATTAGATACACTCTGAGCAAAGGACACCAACACCACCACTCCAAATTAAGTGAATTATAAAGATTTTCCAGGCAAAGCTTGGTACTGCTTTGTGGATTCATATGCACAAGACCTCAAGGAAAAGGCTATGGACATGAGAAAAATATTAAGATGAAGATTGGGATTAGGGCTGGGGAGATGGCTCAGTGGTTAAGAGCACTAGCTGCTCTTCCAGAGGACCCGGGTTCAACTCTCAGCACCTACATGACAGCTCATACCTGTCTGTAACTCCAGTCCTAGGGAATCTGATGCCCTCTTCTGCCCTCATGAGCATGTTGCACATATGGTGCACAGACAGACATGTAGGCAAACCACCCATATACACATTAAAAAAATGAAAACTTTCAATGCCCCATAATTTATCAAGGGGAGTCAGGCAGGATAGAGATGAAATCGCATATATATTAGAGTTGGGAGAGGTTTTCATTTTTATTTCTTTAGGATTTGTTTTTGGTGTGTGTGTGTGTGTGTGTGTGTGTGTGTGTGTGTGTGTGTGTGTGTGTGTGTACATCAACAGTACACGTGTGGAGGGAGGTCAGAGGATAACCTGTGGGAGTCAGTTCTCTCCTCCCACCATTTGGGTTCTGGGGATTGAACTCAGATTGTCAGGCATGGTGGCAGGTGCCTTTACCACTCAGTCATCCTGATGGCCCAGAAGAGATTTTTAATAAATGGAAGGCCTGGGACCCTGCATGCATCCTGAGGACGTCCTTTTTACTTACCTGGACAGTGGTGGGATCCAGCCTTCCATGGGACATACAACCAGGCTGTTGTTGAATCCTTCAGAAAAACGAGAGTTATCCTGGAAGGCAAAATTGAACCCATGCTCCTCCTTGTTGATGATTTTCACAGTCTCTCGGACTTCTCTGCCTGGGGAGGAAACAGCAGCCCTCAGCAAAGGCCTCTTGCCTGGTCACTGAGATATTGTAGCCAATAATGGCCCACATGCAAGAGGAAGGCTTCACAGAGCAATCTCAGGGCAGCCACGGACTGCCTCACTTCCTTCCTTTAGCTTTTCCAGGGACCTTCCTCCTGGAGGGGGTTCCACATCTTCCTTCTAGAATGCCTCTTCCCTAACTGACTGCTCGGTCTAGAAGGTAGATTCTCTGACCTGGCCACAGCTCTGCTGGGACTCTGCTGACACCATTCTCTTCCCTTGCTCCTTCACTCAGGAGTTGTAATGTCTTTTTGGGTCATTATCCCCCCTCATCCCCTTTGATGGCCCACATCTGCATAAAGAATCTCTATGTTGAGTTCTTTTGAATTTGACCTTGTATGACCCTGGGCTTTCCTGTGCGGGGTCCTGATTCATTCTTTTGTCTTCTCTTCAGCTAATGTTAAAACATTTATTTGTGCCTGGCGGTGGTGGCGCATGCCTTTAATCCCAGCACTCGGGAGGCAGAGCCAGGTGGATATTTGTGAGTTCGAGGCCAGCCTGGTCTACAGAGTGAGTTCCAGGACAGCCAGGACTGTTTCACAGAGAAACCCTGTCTTGGAAAAAGAAAAACAAAACAAACAAACAAACAAAAAAACCCCAAAACCAATCAACCAAACAACCAAACAAATATTTATTTACCCATAAAACTTTAGGATCAACTTATCCAATTCTCTTTCTTCCTCAGTCCTTTAGAGATTGAGGCATTCAGATTTCACAAATAACTTTTATTAGCATAAATGTGAACCAAGTACTACTTGGGACATATCTATACTAACATCAAGTCTGTCTGAAATTAACTGTGAATCCTGTGCAAACCCAGCTGGGATTCTAATTGAAATCTGATTAAAATTGCATTTAATTTTAGGAGAACTAAACAAATATTTAGCTCTTATTTGGAAGCATGTTAATATGATTTAACTCTTGACATATAGGTCTTGGGAATTGGACTTATCTTTGGATATTGTACACTTAGTTAGCAGTAACTGGTTTTTATTTTTGTTTTTGCTTCTAGGTATTTACAACAAAATGGGATGAAACTGTTCATTTTTTGCACATTTGTCTCACTCGGTTTACCAAATTATCTCGATTCTAGTCGTTTCTTTCTCTTGACTCTTGAGGCTTTATGTGTACAAAGTGATTAGTCACAACAACTTAGATTATTTTTTTCTTTCTCCCTTAAAGTTAATGCCCATTGTGCTTATTTTTTGATTTTTCATATTTGTTAAAATCCCTAAGAAAATGTTTGGTTATAGAGGTCATGGTAAGTACCCTTGTCTAACTCATTTTAATTCAAGTAGCTTCAGTGGCTTACTACAGGACACCATTTGCTTGTCTCTTGCTATAGGTTAAAATTCTTTATGTTTCCCTCCAACTCTTGTTTTATTCCTGGAGGGTTTTTGAGGGTGGGGATAGGGAGGAACTTTTGATGAATTTTAGCAATGACTTTTTGGTACATTAGCATGAACATATGGTTCTTCAATTATTGATATAATGATTATACTGAAATGTACATCACTGCATTCGTGGGTTAAACTTCATATTGTTTGGCTTACTATCAAGAATATTTTTTTTTTGAGACAGGGTTTCTCTGTGTAGCTTTGCGCCTTTCCTGGAGCTCACTTTGTAGACCAGGCTGGCCTCGAACTCACAGAGATCCGCCTGCCTCTGCCTCCCGAGTGCTGGGATTAAAGGCGTGCGCCACCTGGCAGAATATTGTTGTCTAAATAAACATCTAACTAATCACTTGAAAATTCTTTGGCCTTAGCTGTATTTTACATGTCCCACTCATATCCACATGAAAGACACGCAGAGTTATATCTGGTGGCTGCATCCTCTACACCACAGGTCTCTGCTGGAACGTTACCTTGTCAGCATCTACCACATCCCTCTTCTTTCTACCCTGCTGCGTTCTTTCCTATGACACACAGCAACCTCTGACTTACTACGTATTTTACTTGGTTTTGTTAGTCTCCTTCCCATGATTAGAATGTAAACCAGAGGACTTTGTGCTTTATTTTAGTGTATTCCCATCCCGCAAAGGAGTATTTGGGCCAATCTGCTATCTCCCCACCCTCTGTACTGGAGATTGAACCAGGGCTTTGTGCATGCTTGCCAAGCACCCCACCACCGAGCCACACCTCCCTCCAGCCCATCAATAACAATTTCTGACCCAGTGAATGCATGACAAGACAGTAGAGGAATCTGAACCCAGTGGAACAGACCAAGCACCAATCAAACACAGCCCACGGCCTGGAGGTGAGAGACATGTACAAGACACACGGCTCTAAAGATGAAGAGTCAGTGCAGGACCTACAGGAACCTGCCAACGAGACTCTATAACAAACCTCCCAGGTATTCCCAAGGTGTTCGGGTGTGGCTGTCAAAGACAGTTGATGGAAATGAGATTCAGAGGAAACTATCATATTGTTCTCTGATAAGTGACAGAGTCTTTCTGATGTATTTCTAGAAGGTTCCAAGAGGAGTGTCCCATGATGGTCTGCTCCCAGAGTCCTTGATGACCTAAGGTCATGCCAGCTCAACATGAAAAACTGGCTGGGCCTCCTTACCAATGAGGAGAGAGCTGAAGTTGAGATGTGACTTGTCAAGAGATATGAGGGGGTCTGTGGTTTTGCCCACCAGCAGGAAGGGGACTGAGATATTATGCTCTGGGATAGAGAAAGTCCAGAGTGCCTCTGTGATGTCCAGGTGAGCAGGCAGGAACTGGAACATAACCTAAGAAGACAATTCAGAAAAGGACAGTGAGAGGCACTTCTTCTTTGTCCCTTTGGAGGCCTACTAGCATGAGGGCCATAAGAAGTGACATTTCCCCAGGTTATCATTACCATCTAAAGCAGGTGTGGCTCTATCAGCAATGTCAACCAGTTTGCCCTGCCTTTGGAAGAGTGGAGCCATCCACCACACCCACAGCCTGTGCATCATGATTATATTGTTGTAGTCTGTGCCATTCTTTGGGATGGCATGATTGTAGCACAGGGGACCAGAACTGGCACCCATACCAAAGAAAGACGACCTACGTGTCTGTCAACAGTCTGGCATATAGCCCAATTCAAAATCATTACCAGGGCAACAAGATCTTTCTCTCTCTCCTGTCTGCCTGCTTGCCTGCCCGCCTGCCTGCCTGTCTCTGAAAGTCAGAAAAAGATAATGATTGACTGGGCTGGATAGCAGTGGCATTGATGGGGATGGATTCCTTGAGGGTGAGCTGGGTCATGGGATGCCACAGTCTATTTGCTAAGTGAAGATACAAAGGAGCAAAAACATCACTAATGAGGACAGGAAGAAACTGGCTGGTAGAGAGAAAATCGAGCAGACTTCTAGAAAGAAGCAGAAAGACCTGGGAGGAAAGTCCATTCTCAAAAGCTACCATAAGCGTTTGGCCCCCTTCCCCGGGGGAAACAAACCTGAGTGAGTCTCTTTGTACTTGGTCGATCAGGATTGGATGGAAGAACAATAGAATTTGGTAAGGTCCATGTCAATGACAAGATAATTCGGGAAAGATGTTCTGGAAATATGTCACTTGAATGACACTACTGTTGCCCCAAACCAGCACAATCTTGGATGACAGATTCTGCAACTTACCTCTCTAGGAGTTGGGCAGGGTCTTTGATACATTTCTGAGCTATGGAGAAGGAGTATATCTAAGCAGGACCACAGCTACAGTGGTCCTGGATCCTATGTTGAACTAGATGGCTTTGGGCACTGTCAATATGCAGAAGCCAAGTGGAGAGTCTACAAATATGATTCATTTTGTTTCGAGAGGGTTAAAAATAATGAGCTAACTACCAATACATAGGATAGAGAGGTTCACACAGAAATACAGAAATTTGGTGTTTCCAGAAAAGTCTAGGAGAACAGGTCATCCTGGGTCTATTTGTCTGTGTGGTGATCATCTGCCAGAGGAGATGTAAAGCCAGTGGGCCTTGGTGCCAGCACTGCCTGTCATTCTCCCCCGGCTGGCTTCATTCATTTGGGTGACCTTACAGAAGGCATTAAATAATTTTTTTAAAAGATTTTATTTTTAATTATGTGTATGTAGGTGTTTAGGTATGGGTATGTGCATATGATCGCAGGTGTCCAGAGGCCAGAGGTGACAGATCACTTTGGAGCTGGAGTTATAGGCCTGTTATGGGTACTGGGAACTGAACTTGGGTCCTTTGCAAGAATAAAAAGCATTCTTAACTGTTGTCTCTCCAGAACCAACACCAGCATTTTAATTTATTCTTACCTCCCCAACCCCATGTGTGTGTGTGTGGGTGGGGTGGGGTGGGGTGGGGTGGGGATGGGTGGGTGCTTGTGTGCTCAGCACACATGTGGAGGTCAGAGGACAACTTGTGGGAGTTGGCTTTTTCCATCCATCATGTGGGTCTCAAGTTTGGCAGCAATCATCCCTACCTGCTGAGACATCTCACGAGCTTCCCGATGGTATTTGAATTCATAATTTCCATTTCATGGATTTATTGCTATGTGTAAGATTTTCGTACTGGCCGTAGAGCCTACGAGAATGCTTTGACTGTCAAGTTCACACATAAATCTGACTCCCTGCCCTGTATTACTGTGTAGACATTTAGGACTAAGCCACAAGTTAGGACTCTGTTCTTATGCTTTGCTTCTTTCTTTGGGAAAGTAAAACCATGTCCCTTTGCTGCTGTCTCTTTTAGATACAGATAGTTCTTTAGGTCCTCATCCCACGAGCCCAGGAATCCCCAGATATTCATGTCTGGTTCCCATCTGATCCTTTAATAGTCTCATAAAATCCCTGAAATACTAGGGCTTTCTCCATAACCATCCAAGAGAGCGCAGATGTCTCTTGTTCACCAGGATTGTACATGGTAGCCACTCAGTAAACACTAGTTGATCAATGATTCTCATCAATGTTATTCTCTCTTCACACACTTGCTATGCAGAGATGGCTAGAATTGCTGGGTCCCTAGTCACACACACCTCGGCTTTCTTTTCAGGGTGGATGACACCCTTTTCTGTAAGGCACACAAAGGCTGGAGGGTGCTGGAGGCTTTCTGTTTCTTCAGAGGTCCAGCAGAAAGAGTAGGTGCTATTGGTCGGGTTCAGGATGGTAAAGGTCCTGGACAAAGGGGAAAAAAATTGATAGCAGAAAGTGAGAGAAGGTATTTAAAAAAATTCAAGAAAATTTAGGTAGACCCCAGAACTGTCACCGTCTCCTCCTGGGAGCCAGAAATGATCTGAGAACTTCATTAGTGTAGAAATATAAATGCCATCTCCCCCTAGGATCTAAAAAGTAGTTGGAGTCCTGGACTTTGGAGTGATAATGCTGCCAAGGCCATATGTGTCCAAGGATGCTCTGTGGTCAAGGTGGGGGTGTGTAGATGTAACCAACCATCTTATTAAATAAGAAACACAGAGCCGATTCAGAGAAGAAAGCCAAGAGGTCAGAGCTAAGAGCCTCACCCTTCCTGCTTCAGCGATCCTCTTCAGTCAAGAGAGCTCTCCGAAAGGGACCTACTTCCTGTGTGTATGTCTTTATATAGTCTAGCTGTTCTGCCTTCTCATTGGTTGTAAACCCAAACACGTGACTGCCTCGTCACTGCCTGTATGTACCACCCTCCAGGTCCTTAAAGGCGTGCGCCACCGCCGCCATGCACTTGCTATGGCTCTAATAGCTCTGACTCCCAGGCAACTTTATTTATTAACATACAATTAAAATCACATTTCAGTACAAGTAAAATACCACCACAGGGGTGAGTGAATCTACAGTCAAAACTGTGGACACAGAACCCAGCTTCATTCATGTACCAGTTCTCTGACGTTAAATATCTACAGGAAACCCCTAGGACTTCAAAACTGCTTTTAGGTTAGCTGGTTTCTCTGAATTCTTCCTCTGAGTTCTTCAGAAGGACTGAATGGCATGAATTCAATCAATGCAAACCCACACAACTCACCGGAGATTCTTTCCTCCTATACCCACACTGGTGAACTCGATCACCCGGGTGTTTGGGTCTAGAGCCCCAACACTTGGTCCTCGGAGCTCTGGGTTGCGCCGATGACCACTGATGTAGTCTGAGTCCTTCAGGTCAAAATGGCAGAATGGCAGGATGCTTCGCCCTTTTGTTACCAGCATAGGGCCTTGCTCTCCTGATGGCAGGTTAGGAATTCTGAAATGACAAGGTTATTTTAATTTTGATTTTATATTCTGCTGTTGCTTTCTTAGCTGGTTGGAAATGAATATTCTGTCCACCAGAATGTGAGTTCCATATGAGCAGAGGGTGGGTTTTTCTTGATCAGCAATCATATTGTGCCTTGACTGGCAATCCTACATGGTACGTACTCATTAACCAATTGTTGAATGGATGAGTAGTTTGAGTATGAAGATCCTGAATTGGGGTCCCTCTGTGTATTTACATGTGGCTCCAAGTTTTTTCCTCCTATCAGTATTAGTTGTAAAAGGAGTGCTTATCCTCTGGGTCCACTCCTAGGTACCCAATAGATTACAGAGAAGGACCTGGAAATCCTAAAAAAAATTATTGTAAGACCGTTGTAGACCTGATGCATGTGAACATATTCAGTCAGTTCCAGGGCCGAGCTGAGGTGTCCTTAGTGTGGCAGAGGTTTCTGCGGTGTGAGAGCAGGGGCTCAGGGAAGCTCTGACAGCTCATGTAGGTCTGTGTCATCCGAGGCCAAGGCTTATAGAAGAATTCCTCTTTGGAATCCTTCTTGGCAGAAGGTACCCATCTAGGACTTTCACTGATGTATGTATTTGCTTATTTTTTTCACTCACCAGACGCCAGACCAGACCACGTCCACCAACCCTATTTCCCTTCCTATCTTTGTTTATTGAGCTTATTGTGGGCCAGGCATTGCTCCAAGTTCTTTGCTTAAATTAGCTCAGTTAGTATTCCAAATAATTCTACATGATAAGGATTGCTGCTTGAAGTTTGTATAGGAGGCAATGGAGTCTCAGAGAACGTAGAAGGAAGCTTTCCCAAAGTGTAGATGCGGCCTGGTTGCAAATTACTCTCATTTAGTGAAGTCCTGAATGTGGCCAGGAAGGGGCAAGTATGCAGTTGGAGGCAACAGGAGAGTTCGTGAGCAGAGCTTAGACAACATTCTCCTTGTTCTCTAAAGGCCGGCCCCTTTCCACTACTGGGCTCTGAGGTGTGTAGAGTAGGAAAGAAGGACAGTGGTGGGGTGGACGAGGAGGGTAAGAGCTGGGGGATTGGAGAACACATTTCTTACTGGCAGTACAGGGTGCTCTCAAACTCTCCAATGTCCATCGGGGAGAACTTCACTTTGAGCTTCTGAGTCTTCCCTACGGGCACAAAGCCTGAGGAGGGTTCCACTGAGAAGGGTGATGGACATTGGTCCGTCCAGTGGTCCAAGGCGCTGTCCAGGGTGCTGCCTGTGCCCTGACTAAGCTGATCTTTTTGGCTGGAACCTGGGGGAGGATGGAGAAAAGGTGATATTCTGTAGTGGCAATGGGAGGCAGCCCACTCACAAGTCCTTAGGGACCTTCTGTGATATCTGTAGACCCATCTCTTATAGCAGGTATGTTTAACCCTGGACACAAAAGGAAAGGAATCAACTCATATTTCACAGGTGACTTGTGAAAAACACATCTATTCATTTTATGATGTTTTCAGATTTATTTCCTTCTGGCTCAGAGAGAGTGAGTCAAGAAGAGGTTTGTGGATCTTCTGCACCAGAATAATGGGCTGTGAACAGAATTCGTTGAGAGCCATTGATCTAATATAGGGATTTACAAAGTGGAAGTCCGTGGATAAGGGCCCATTTGAACCATCTGTGAATCTCCACAATTGGAAAAACAATGAACACTTTACCTACCAGGTGCTGGGCCCCTTGCTAGAGCTTCGTGCATATAAGTTATACACTTTGGCATATATATATATATATATATATATATATATATATATATATATATATACACACACATACATATATATATGTATATATATTATTTTCTGGGAAAATAACTCATAGTTTTCCTTTTTTTAAAAAAAGATTTATTTTATGTGTCTGAGTGCTTTTTCTGCATGTATATATATGCACACACATGCATGCATTTCTGGTGCCACAGGAATCAGAAGAGGGTGTCAGATTCCCTGGAACTGGAGTCACAGTTATAAGTTACCATGTGGGTGCTGGGAACTGAGCCTGAATGCTCTGCAAGAAGTAGTAGGTGCTCTTAGCTGCTGGGGTGTCTCTCTAGCCCCACATGCCAGTTTTTAAGTGGTCTGTAATCTTCCGGGTTGAGAACCAGAAGACAAGAGTACTAGTGATAGGTGACATGAACCATCACTCTGGAGGGACTGTAGAAGACCTGGGCAAGGAATCTGGGATGAGAAGAGGTCAAGCTATTTATCTCTCAGGTCCACACGGCTTTGTAAAACCCACAAAGCTATTCCTTAACTACTTAGAAGGCCCTGTGAGCAGTGCTGACCTTCTATGAATGGGTGACTCAGCTCAGGCCCTGGGGTTTATCTGGCACTGAGTTTACCTTGATTTTCTGGCATGGCAAAACTGACTGCCCTGGAGGTATCTTCCGAGATCCAGTTGAATTCTAACAGCACATGTCCTGTGTTAACGAGGTCAAACCTGTAGGTGGATCAGCAGCAGATTTCAGAATGTGCTGTCCATACTTTTACCCCACCCAAGTACCGGCTGTATTGTTTCTCAAAGGCAAGTCACTTCATTTCTTAAGTACTTTTTTTTTTGAATGTATGAATTCTATCCTTTTGTGCACACACGTAAGTATGTCACATTTTCTCTATTCATTCATTTGACAGTAGATACCCAGGCTGGCCCTTTGTCTTGGCTGCTCTGTAGTGTCCACATGGGAGTGCAGACATCTCCTTGACATGTGGATTGAACTTCCTGTATACCCAGAAATGAGCTAGTAGTTGGGTCACATGGTAGGTCTGTTTTTAGTTTCATTTTGAGAAACCTCTTTACTGTTCTCTATAAGTTTGTCCTTTTCAGCAAAGAAGATGAGGCTAGAAGATATCACACTGAACAAAAATAGACACAGAAAAACACACACCATGCATTCTTTCTCACATGCAGAAGTTAATACATTTAATTTCAAAGTAGAAGAGCTTAGCATAATGATTACTGGAGGCTGGGACAGGTCAGAGGGAAGGCATGGATAGAGAGAAGTTGGATAATAGGTACCAAAATGCAGTGCAATGGGGGGCAGTAAGTCAGGGTGCTACAGTTCATAAAAGCCTACCATATATTTTATGAGGAATTGGGGAAAGGAGTCTGAAAGTTCTGCCTCCACATAAATGTTGAGAGATGGAAGTGCTAATTATTTTGATCCAATCATTACATACTGTGTGCTTGTATAAAATAGCACACTCTACCTTGTAAATATGTACCATTTTCACATGTTAGCTAAAAAGCAAATATAAAATAAAAAGATTGAAATCAAATACAGCTAGTTGTAGTGCACACCTTTAATCCCAGTACTTGAGAGGCAGAGGCAGGCTTGTCTCTGTGAGTTCAAGGCTAGCCTGGTCTACATAGTGAGTTCCAGGCCAGGCAGAGACACTTAGTGATACCCTGTTTCAAACAATACATTTTGAGGCTGAGTCTTGCTACTATAAAGGCCATTATGGATTGGAGCTCAAGATTTTCTGGTCTCAGCCTCCTGTAGAATGAATTACCATGCCTGGGTGAAAATATTTTTAAAAAGCATTTTAAAGAAATTTAATCAGAACTCATTCATTTAATGTACTTTCTTTTTAAAAGATGCAAAATATTTATGTAAAGATATAAAGAATATAAAAATTCAACTGTTTAGCCCTTAATGGCAGTTTTCCTCATAGTCTAAAAGCTTTTAGTGACTCACTCAAACACTCGAGTCTGGTAAACCAGTGTTTCCTTAAAGAACACGTCACTTGTGTTGCACTGATATGAAGCAAAATCCACGTTGGCACTGATCCGGATCCGCAGCTCTCGGTAATTTTCTTCTAGCATTGAGTGGGCTGGCTCAGGGTCTGTCTCTATCACCTGGAACAAAGGCAGCCACATCCTCAACAGTGCAAAGCCAGCAACCCACAGGAACATTGGGAACATCACACTACTTTAATCTACCAAGGAAATGAATACGAGCCCACAAACGCAGTTCCGGGAGACATGACTTGCAAACCTCTAATAGCTTAGAATAAAAAGGAACAACTGAACAACAGGCAATTCCTGAGAGGATTGGGACCACATGGTCATGAGTTTTGGATCAGATGGACCCTAAAGAAGATAGAGGAACTGGGCACTGTAATGCACACCTTTAATCCCAGCACTCAAGAGGCAGAGGCAGGCAGATCTCTGTGAGTACGAAGCCAGCCTGGTCTACAGAGAGATCCAGGACAGCCAGGGCTATGTAGAGAGACCTTGTCTCAGAAACAAAAACAAGAACAAAAACTAAAGATAGAGAAAAGAGAACCATAGAGGAAAGAACAGGTATTAAACAGAAAATGAATTGCAAATGGAGAGGACCAACAGAATTGTTTAGTTGAGAAAAGATTTTAAAACTTTTGGTGAGATGGAGTAAGAAAAGTGCAAAAAACAAGAATCATTAGTTAAAGGGGTGCATTACTACCAACCCTACATGTCTAAAAATACAGATAGATGATTTTTTGAAAATATACATAAAATTTTTAGAGGGAAAAGAAAAGTAATTTAATAAAATCCATGCAATAACAAATTTAAAAACCCACAAAAAGTAGTTGAATAGTAAAAAAATTAAAGTAAAAGAAACTGAACAACAATGTTAAAGAAAACAATGGAAAAAGTTTATTACTACTAAAGGATTGAAGAGTAGCAAGTCTTAGAGAAGACCTAAAAATAGAAACACCTTGTTAGTAGGGAAGACACGTTAATATTATAAAATTGTCATTTGTTCCCCAAACAACCTAGCGCTGCAATCCAATTCCAAGTTTCCATTACAGATTGTCGTAACACTTGGCAAACGGATTCAGAAATTATACATTAGAAAAAAGGGTCAAGAATGACCAGAACATTTAGAATAAAACAAATATGGAGTAGGAGTGTCCCTGCAGACATCAAGGTTGATTATGAAACTATAGAAATTAAGCTAATGTAAAACTGGCTTAGAGATGGACAAACAGACAACAGAATGGAATGGAGACCAGGAACAACCTAAGTACATATAAGACTGAACTATTACACAGTCCCATCGGTTCTCTGGGGAGCAGATGGGCTGACCAAGCTCGGGAAGGCAGTTATCACAATGAAACACGTGGAGTTAGAACTTTGTTTCATATCAGACAGCATTTCCACAGGCATGAAAGGCTTATGTACCAAAAGCAAAGCTCAGACTTAAAAGTATGTAGAGAGGTGACTATATTTTGGGGGAGGGGGGGTTTTAAAAATAAGATACAAAAGTAATAAACGTAGCAAGAAAGAAACTGATAAAATTAAGGATATTTTCCACGCTGGAGAGATGACTCATTGGTTAAGAGCACTGGCTGCTCTTCCAGAGGACTCAGGTTCAATTCCCGACACCCACATGGTAGTTCTCCTCCACCTGTAACTCCAACTATCAGTTGATCTGATGGCCTCTCCTGGTGCATGGTGCATAGACATATGTGCTGGCAAAACACCCACAGCCATAAACTGAAAATAAAAAATCTTTAAAATTTAAGAATAGTTTTTGTTTATCAAAACATAAAGGGGCTAGAGAGCTAACTTAGTGGTTAAGCGCGAATGCTGCTCCTGCAGAGGACCTGAGTTTGGTTCCCAGTACCCAGGTTGGATGGCTCACAACTACCTGTAACTCTAGCTCCAGGGGATCTGATGCCCTCTTGAGGCCACTGAGGGCACTTGCACTCACACATACGTACTCTGACCTGCACATGCACATACAGAGTGAAAGTCAAGATAGCCCTTAAAAACATAAAAAGTTAAGCCATAAATTTGTTGAGAACATGTATAAACACATAACACAAATGGAATTTCCTGAAGGTAAAATAACCTAAACAAAGGATAAGTATCATAACCAAAAAGTGGGCAAAAGGCACAAAAAAGCATTCATGTAATAGGTAGCCTGCATGGTCAGTAATCATATGAAGAGCTATCCAACATCATTAGTGCTTATGGAAAGATAATCAAGGCTTATAATCAGATAATTTCCCAGTTGCCCAAATAATAAGAGCCAAAATGCCTTTGCCTAACAGTCACAAGGCTGTGGGTTCATCTCCAATATCTCACAAACAAACCAACTAACTAACCACCCTCCCAAATGTCTGACAAAGTCAAATGTTGGAAAGAACGTGGCTCACAAAACTCCTTTGCTGTAGGAGTAGAAAGTGGTGTAGTTGAAATTGGGCATCAACATTCACACGTGCCCTGACTTAGTGCTGCCGCTTGTAGAAATGTAAACATGGGTGCCTATCTGCACAGAAATGCTGCCGCAAAGGGAAAAACTTGAAATAACTTTCAGAGAAAGAGATAAAAAGAGTGGAATTGTGTACAACAGTGAGGTGGATACACTATGTAACTATGATCACATACAGTATCCTTTAACAACTCCGGCTACACCCCAGTCCTTTAGAATGCTCAGGTCAACAAACCATCCATCGAGGGAGTGACTCGGATGGTGATTACCTCCAGGAGGAAGACAAAGTGATGCAGTGGCCAGGGCCTAGTCCCCTTGTTGGGCATGGGTTAATTTCTCCTAAGATTCAAAGGAAAATGGCAAGGGATAACAGCAAGGGGCATGTGTGGGCCAAAGATGAGATCCCGTCATGAACCAAAGGTCTAACTACTCTAAGTCCAGACACCTGATGGAAACAGAAAGCCACGACTAGCAATGGCACTTTTGAAGGAAAAGGTCAAAGGACTTGCTGCACCCGTTATGAAGACCGAAGGCAAACTGCCAACTAAGGCAGGGTGTGTTGTTAGGAAGGGTATGGAAATGTAGTTTGCCGTTTCTGAAACTAAAGTCAGATGCAGACCTTTTCTGTTTTCCACAGCGAGACAATGCAGTTGAGAGCAGGAGGCATCCGAGCATGGTGGGCTGGGTGAGGTTGGTGCTTCCCGTGCCCTGAACACTCACTTTTCGTTTGGTAGTCAAGTTCCCAGGCGTATTCCGGGGAGCATCCACCCATTTGACTGTGCGCATGCGGTCATCCCAGTCAGGGACCTGGTCTGCAGGGAGCTGGAACATGATCTTGGACAGCGCGCACTTGACATCCAACTTCTTCAGGCTGATGGGCATATCTGACTTCAGGGTCACCACCACGTCCTTGGAACAGCCGGGGTGGAGATGGCCTACCTAGGGAAAAGTCTGGTACTTGTATTTTGATGGCTGGTGGTGATTCGAAATATATTATCCAGGCCTATATAGGTAGATTGACTTAAATACATACAAGAGAATCTTTAAAATGTCATCACAAAGAGAGGCACAGTGGCTCATGCCATAAATCCCAGCACTTGGGAGGGTGAGTCTGGTTTGCTGTGAGTTTGAGGCCAGCTTAGCCTATGTAATACGTTTCAGGCAAGTCTGGCTTACTGAGTGAGACCTCTCCAAATAACCAAGCACACACACATCATAAGACTAACAGTATTAATAGTTACCTATCTGTTACTTGCTTCAAACCCTGTCCTAAACTCTTGAGCAACTTTCTTAATCCCCAGGACACCCTCTGAGAGGTACAGAGCTATCACTCCCACTTCACAGGTAACAAAACTTGTAATGGGCTTAAAGTTTTTAACACTAGCAAATCTGGGTTTAAACTCAAGTGGTATGACTCCAAATGTGGCCTATAACCACCTGATACTTACTCATTAGGATTTGTACAAATAGGTGGCTCAAAACAGTATACTAGGTTCTAGAAAGTGCTCTAATGACCCTTGGCATCCCCAAGATCCCTCCAGGGTACCTGTAGGGCAAAACTCTCATTATAACACCGAGATGCCACTTGATTCTTTCACTCTCATTTTCTCTCGAGTGCACAATGGAGCTTATAGAAGTTAAAGATGATGATGCACAGTCAGATTCAAGTGGAAAGAGCAGGGAGCAGAATCCACATGACTCTTATTAAGTCAGATATGAAAGAAATTTATAAAGACATAAAATGACTGAGTGTGGTGGTATACACTCATAACACAAACATTCAGAAGCCTGAGATAGGAAAGCAAGAACCTCAAGGCTAGCCTGGGTTACATAGAAGACCCTATCTTAACAAGAAAGATAGGAGTCTACCCTTGTCACATACATTTTTGAAAATATAGATTTTTTTAAAAATAAAATATGGAATTTGAATTAAAACAGTTGGTTTATTGCACTTTAAAACAAGTATGTTTAAAAATAGTCTAAAGTTTGGGGGCTGGAGAGATGGCTCAGCGGTTAAGAAAACTGGTTGTTTTTCTAGGACCCAGGTTTGTTCTAAACATGCACACGGCAGCTTACAACTGTCTGTAACTCCAGTTCCATGGGATCTGACATCCTTTTCTTGTCTCTGTGGGTACCAGGCACACATATAGTGCACAGACGTACATGCAGGCGAAATACCCATACACTTACAAATAATAAAAAAAAAAAATCTTAAAAACATTCTTAGTTTTAATTTCTAACAGGTTAAATATCAATAATTATAATTCACATGGACAAAAGTCCTTTGAGGGTTCTTAATAATGTTTAAGAGTATGGAGGAGCCCTGGAATGAAAAAGCTTTAAATTGCTCAAATACACTGGATGTAAAGGAGATCCCATTTGGTTTATAGAATAAAATGATTTGTGATTTATCTTAGATAAAGACGAATGTACAAACACCACCAACATGTACACCATCCACACAACAGTCCTCCGACAGGGAAGACATTCTCTCTCCTGCCTCTGGACAGTGAAGGCTGATGAAAGTTTTGGATTGCTCGAGATATGCCTGTGTGTCCATGTGCACATATAGGTGTGCACAATGTGAGTGAACTGCTCTATCTTTGACAACTTAGATTATCCTCTCATATCCATTATACTCTCTGTTTCCTCATAGGTCAAATGTTGATAAAAAAAAAAGACTAAATGAATTTGGCAAAGCTTTGGAACTGGATATGGCATATACTGTGTAGTTCGTTTTCTGTAGCGATTCCTTAGGGGTGGATTTGGGCCGAGATGGTGTTGGAATCTATCAGGAGCCTAGGCTGGCCTGGAACTCACTATGTAGCTCAGCCTGGTCTTGAACTTGTATTTCTGCCTGAGCTTTTCACGTGTTAGGATTGCAGGTACGAAGCACTATTCTTGGCTTGCTGAGCCAATTCTGAAGGTCATGCTTTGAAGAACACATGCACAGAGGGACATAGGTCTACACTCTGGAATAGGAAGCTGGGGCCTCTAGTCATTTATTTAGGCCTCCAGAAAATTCCTCACGTTCTTACTCATGGCAAGATTTGTTAAACTCCTCTTAGGCCATGGGGCTCTAAGTGTGGGGTGGCTACTGGGAAGTTTCTGAGTTCAAGATGTGTCACATCCCATTCCATGTATCCACATGGGGGTTGGCTTAGGCCTGAGGGAGTCTGGAACCCAGTGAGTGCCTTTTGCTTACCTGTGGGGAGAAAGACAGCGTAGCTAAAAGGGGCCACTGGAACCGAACCACATTCACTTGGCTGTGATTGGTGATGGTGAAGCTCACGGTGTAGTTGTTTCCAATGTGGCAGTACCCAAACTGGATGTGGTCCAACAGGGCAGCTAGGGGTCAGAGCAGAAGGCAGTGAGTCCTCTCTGGCCTCTCTTAAGAGCCTGTTTTCTGAGGGAGGCATATCTTGATAGATACTGTATCTCATTCACACACAGTTTTCTCATTTCTCCTTGGATGGTTATATATGAAAAAACCTTGGGTAGAAAGATCTGTCTCCCAGGGCTCAATCAATCAATCAATCGATTGATCCATCCATCTATCTATCCATCCATCCATTCATCCATGCACCCACCCATCCACCCATCACTTCTATCTATCTACCTACCTTGGCCCTTTTATTTGTTCAAGAGAAAATAAACATCCTAATGTCATTTGTTTGGTGAGAAAATACAATGAAATGTTAGATTGCCAGTTAAGATATAGGATTCTCAATTAAATTTGAATTAGAGATAAACAATGAGTAATTCTTTTTGATAAAGATGTCCCATGCAATATTTTGGGGACATACATATGCTAAAAGTTATTGTTTATCTGGAACTCAATTTTCTTTGGAATACCTGTATTTGGGTTTGCTAAACCTGGAGATCCCATAATAGGTATGGAGTCTGATCTCTACACTTGGATTACTGCTAGCTCCTGTTTGACCCCTGACTAGAGAGCCATGCCATTGCATATAGCTTCAGACGGGAGTGAAACACCAATTACAGAAAGAGTGTTGATTTCAGCCCCTGATTATACATTCCAGGACTATCGTTAAGTTCCTGTGGAAGTTTTGAAGCCGAATTTACAATTCACTTTAAAGCAATCAGGCGTAGTGTCAGAGTGCTTAACAAATGCTTTTTGGTAATTAGTGTAACATGAAATGTTTCCTTTGCTGAGTCCAGCCCCTAAGTGGAAGGTTCAGTGCTTTAGACACTGTAGAGAGGCATGTCTTAAGCTTGAACATGCGCACCATCACCCAGGGATTGGGTTCAAATGTGGGCAGGTCTGAAATTCCCATTTCTGACAAGTTCCTGGGAGATGTGATGTTGTAGGCTGCTGGCCTGCTCATCAAGTAGCCTGGCTGTGAGAATGAGGGCACATGCCCATCCCATCTTGAATGAGACAAGCCCACTATTTCACTTAGGAAGCCTAGGACACACATTCCAGATGAAATCCCTTATGCCAACACAAGCCAGCCACAAGCCGGAGACAGGGAAACTGCCAGGAAGCACACATTTGCTGAAGAGCTGAACAGAGACACCAGCATCAAACTATAAGCTCCCTAATAAAGGCGAAGACTTTCTTATTAATCTGCAAGTCTACAGCTCAGTGTAGGGCCTGGTACTTGCACTTGGTGCTAAGTAAGAGTTCACTGCATGAACACACACATAAATGAAGGACAGAAAGAGTGAGTGAGCCCAGCACAACAGAGCTCATACTGATAAAAAGACTTGTTCCTAACTTCTTAGGAGGTTGCACTTGCTTTTTAAACCCCACTCTCACTTAGGATGATGGGAGTCAACAGTTGTCAACATCACTTCGGCTTCTCCCACCTGCCACCAGGTCCTCCATGGATGTTTCCTCAGCAATCTCTATGACCTCAGACATAGTCGAGCCCTCCTGGTTGGTGGAACCTATCAGCCCATGGATGTTGTCCAAGGTGATGTCATCCTCATAGCTCTCTCCCACCAGGTGGATCTTGGTCTCCTCATACTGGTTGTTGATCACGGACAGGTGGATGGAGCCTGTCATCCTCCCAAGCTTCTTGGAGTGGAAAAAGACATCAAATTCAGCTGTGTCTCCAGGAGAAACAACCAGGGAGGCTGTGTGGGCCTTTTTGACTGTAAATCGAAGACAAGAGGTTACAATTCAGAATCAGTTTAGGAGAATACATCTCCAGGAAGACCAGGGCCGGAAAAAAAAAAAGCAGCCCCTTTGAGGGAATGAGCTTAGGCCACTGGGCTTCCGGTGATGTGACTGAGCACCAGCTGTGGCTTGGTCCTGAGACGTCCAGGGCAAACCAGCTTCTGAGGACCATCGCCCTGCCGAGGCACCTGCTCGCCACTTACCTTTTTCATTTGGTTTGTTTTCCTCCATGATGTAGATGTAGGAGGTGGTGGGTCTCCCTTTCAGAGAGAAGACTCCCAGTTGGTCCCGCAGGTCCACATGCAACTGGCAGGAGGAAAGTCAGGTTGAGGAGTTGAGCTTACAGGCTGCTTGGGAATTTGGAGTCTGGGCTGTGACATTGTGCTGTATTTGGGGGCAAGAATCTCCAAAGCCATTATGTGGAGTATTCACTTTTTATTTTCTCTCTCTCTCTTTTTTTTTTTTCATGAATATGTGTGAATGGTATGTGTGTGCGGCTGCACATGTGTGTGTGCAGGTATGCATGTGTGTGGAGGCCTAAAGTTGACAGTGTGCCTTCCTCAATTGCTTTCCTCTTTATATATAAGCAGGGTTTCTTGCTGAACCTGGAGCTCACTGAGTCAGGCTAGTCTAGCCAATCAGTTTGCCCCAGGGATCTTCAGTCTCTGCCTCTTGAGCGTTGCAATTACAGGTGACTGCCACTCCCTGTCCTGCCTTTATGTGGGTTCTGGGGATATGTACTCTGTTTCTTATACTGGTGCGTTAAAAGCCTTACCTGTTGAACCACATCCCTAGCTCTAGGAATCATGGTTTTGAGAGTCTTAAGAGAAATATGTAATAAACATTAGACCTGGATAGGAAAAATGGGTATTCAGTCAGGCCATCCCTTAGTATCTGAGTAGGAACTGGAGATCATAGTAGACCCAGAGATCACAGGCAACCTTCCAGACTACACAGTTAGTGGCAAGTGGTTGCCAATGCTTCTGTTACACAGAGAGGCAGCTGAAGAGTATATTCCAATAATGAAATGGACACCAATACCCATAATTCTATGAAGGAGTGCATAAATGCGATTTCCTAGAAGCTAGCATCTCCTAGGTACCATGCATTTGCTAGAGTCATGGTAAACATCCTAGCAAGAGGAGAGGGAAAACAAGGTAGACCTCTGACCAACTTAAGTGGTTTCGGGTCCATTGGAAAGCAGGCGGGGCTAAAGCCAGACATTTGATTCTAGGTGTGAGAAATCTGACTTTTTTAGAAGGTAGCAATGCTGATTATAAAATAAAATAAAGTGACCCAAAGAAGAAAGAAACAGAGTCACTGCACTGAAACAAGAGATTACATATTTAGAAATAACTCTAATAAGGAACTAAATGGAGGGGCACTGAGTGGCTCAGTGGGTAAAAGATGCTTGCCGTGAAGTCTAACAACCTGAGTTCAATCCCAGGGACCCACAGCGTGGAAGGAGAGGAGTGACTCCTGTGGTTATCCTCTGGTCTGCACATTCTCATGTATGCACATGCACACAAGATAATAAACAAATGTCAAAAAGAGAAACTATATGGAGGAGCTTATATTTTAGAAATATGGAGAAAAAAGTCTAATGAATGGACAGGAATCCTAAATGTTGCCCCTGGTGGATAGTTACTCTGAAACCAGGAATTCTCCCAGATAATCTATAAGCTTTCATTTTGATTCCAATGAGATTACAACTTTTTTGGATGTATTTTATTATATGTATGTGGGTGTTTGGCCTGCATGTATGTCTGCACACCACATGTGTGCTTGGTGCCTGTGGAGTTCAGAAGAGGGTGTTGGATCCCTTGGAACTGGAGTTACAGATGGCTGTGAGCCTCCATGTGGGTGCTGGGAATCAAACCTGGCTCCTCTGTCATAGCAACCAGTGCTCTTAACCAGTGAGCCAATCACTGCACTCCTTCCAATGAGGTCGTTTTAAAGGCACATTGCAGAAGGAGTCTTAAGTTCATATATGGGCTGAATATACAAAAATTCTTAAGAAAAAAATTAGTGGGTGCAGGACCTCACTGAACTAGACTGTAGAACAACACTATTTTTCCAACCTATGGGTCGTGGTCCCTTTGGGGGTCGAACAGCCCTTTCTCAGGGGTTGCCTAAGACTACCAGAAAACATAGACATTTACATTACAATTCATAACAGCAGTAAAATTACAGTCATGAAGTAGCAATGAAAATAACTGTATGGTTGGACTGTATTAAACAACACAAGGACTGTATTAAAGGGTCACAGCACTAGGAAGGCTGAGAACCACTGGGCTAGGGCATTTATAAAGTCACCACAATGAAAACCATGTAGGCTAGTGCCACCATAATGTTCTTTCTCACCATGGGCCTAGAATCAACAGAACCAAGGACTGTGGCCTGAGACTTCAGAAACCGTGAGGCAAAATAAAGCAACATGATCTGGCTAACATGTCACCCCATGTGCCACCCTCAGCTGTTACCTGGGCAGGGATGGTGCCGTTGTTCTTAAGGATGAGAGGCAGTTTCTCTGAATGACCGAGCAGAAGCCTCTTGAACAGGAGCAAGGGGTTTCCATGTTGGTTATATAGAGTTGGTCGAACGACAGTCACACGAGGGAGGGTCCCCTCACCAACAATATCAAACACAAGACCTCGGCTCCGGGCCAGGTTGCTGCAGGGGACAGGAAGAGCAAGGTGGCTGAGATCAACCTGGCAGGAACACTTTCCTATGCAGCCTGTGGGCTGCCATACTGCCACAGGAGAGGGGGCTAGCTGGTACCTGGGCAAGCCATCCAAAGTAGCCTCGAAGATGCACTGGTAGGTCTGCATGGCCTGCGGTGTGAACAGCACCGTGGTAAAGGCGTGTGAGCGACTCCCAATACACATCTTGTTGGGTTCCACATCAAAGATGTCATTGATGCGGGCGGCTGCCTGTGAAGGGGAGCACAGCCAGGTGGGGTTAGCTGCTTTGCATTTCCAGTGGGGCGTACTGCTGATCTCTCTGCCCTGCTGTGAGCTCTCCCTCCTCCAAGGCTGTGCTAGATAAGCTCAATTACCTTCAGAGTCATGGGCCCTGGATAGAGTGGCCCAGGGTCTGGGGACTTACCCCTCAGCAACATCGGACTGCATGTGGCTAGAATATGAACTCTGAGTCAAATAGACAAACCAAGCCAGTCAGCCAAATGTTCTCGCTGCCACCCTATGTTGCCCCTAACTAACTAAATTAATATAGTTAATGTGGCGCTGAGCTGGAAGCTGGCTGAAGGCGCTGGCATTTTGATGCATTTTGATCTGGGCCTGAGGTCTCCGATTCACTTCTGTGACCCCTGTGTCATTTGAGCTAATGAGTTTCTGTTCCTTGTAGCTTCAATTGCCATGACTCAGAATACCCTTTAACATTAAATAACATTTAACATTCAACCTGTTGCTATCCAGGGGGTGGTTTTGAACTGGACAGACTCCCAGCGTGACTTTGAAAGGACTTTTTCATTCTTATGAGCACCGGGCAGAACACAATGCAGGCTACTCCCACTTGCTCTTTAGACAAAGAGTGGTTAAGGTTTCCCTGCTTTTTCCAAGGGATTCCCTTCAAGTCTCAAACTGGAGAGGAGGAGATCCCCCCAAGTTTGCTGTCACAAAGCTTTTCTCTTCAGAAGCCAGGCTTCCCTACTTTTTGTACTTTTAGTACAGAATGAGGAGTAAGCAACCTCTCAGGGCTCTACAGTATGATTAGAGAACCATGACTGAGTGTCACCAGTGCCCAAAGGGAGTCATGAGGGATTTGACGGTCTCCTGATTATCTCGGACGACAGTCTTTCAGGAATACACACAGCTTTAGGCTGAGGCCAACCTTGGGGACCTCCTCCACCCCCATCAGCCATGAACAATGTGAGGTCTAGGGCACGAGAGCCGCACAGGCCAGATTGCACACTGTTCCTATGACGCTAAGTAGTATTTGAAGCATATACTGGAAATTTGGGGGTAACAGCAACCTGTGGATTCAGTCCTTCCTTGTGTTATCTTTGAAATTTTTCTTTTACTATGAAGAAATGGCTTTGGTATAATCTGTCCCAGAGAGAGGGGGGCAGTTTTAAGCTTAGTAGACCTCTGAAGTGGGCACTCATTATTGAATATGAAAAAAGCTTGGCTTTAATCCTAGCTGCATATTCCCAGGATATGGGATAGAGGAAGAATTGAGCTTTTTTTGAATCTTGGTTAGTTCCCCTACCTGTAAAAAAGAGATGCGAACATGAAACAAAGCATTAACTAGACAATCGTTTAGCATAATGCCTGTCACACAGGAGGACCCTGATACACATTCTCTATTCCACCTTACACCTGTAGTCTGATACCTTCCAAATCTCCCTGACCAGGAGAACGGGAGATTGGAGGTTAACCTGCCTGAACTTGGTGGCCATCTTTGTTTTCTCTGCCAGTGCTTGTATATATCAACAGTGAGTTGAGCTGGACAGACAAATGAGGTGCCCAGTAGTATGAACCAATTTAGTACAAAGGTATGCACAGGACACACACATACAGATATAGTCCTTGGCCTATGGGAAGTGGCCTTGTGACCTCCCAGAACTTCTAACAGGACCTGAGCACCTCATGGTTCCCACCTAGGTGCAGGGCCTCCAGAGCAGGGCCTTCCCAGGGTTCCTTTCCTGGCTTTGTACCAACTAAAGAGGGCCAGGGTCACCAGGAGCCTCCTACCTTGTTGGAGATAGGCTTGACTACAATGTTGATATCACAGGCGATCTTTCCCACATTGCTGATCTTGAACCGAGCCTTGGCCTGATGACCCACCAGCACATTGCAGAAGATGAACTTATTTTCATCCTCCACGAACAGCCCTCCACTCTGTATGGTCTGTAGGATGTGGTACAGGTTGGGGCTGGTACAGATCTGGTGTTCCTCAAATATTGAGACGTTGTTGTCAGTCACAAAGGCTAGGGAATGGAGGAAAGAATGTGAGACTGCCTGGCTGCCAGAATCCTGGCTTTCTGCCATGCTATTTGGATTAAAAACTTTAAAATATTACATTTACTTACTCTCTCCCTCCCTCCCTCTCTCTCTCTCTCTCTCTCTCTCTCTCTCTCTCTCTCTCTCTCTGTATGAATATGAGTGAATGTATATTCTTTGTGGAGTTCACAGGACAACTTGTAGGAGTCTATTCTTTTCTACTATGTGGATTCTGTGGATTGTACTGAGTGTGTTAAGGTTGGTGGCAAGCACCCTTACCTTCTGAGTGAACCATCTTGCTAGTCCAGGATATTTGGATTTTGACAAAGGAGAACCACAAGCTGGGGATACAACTTAATGACGGAGTACCTGCCTAGCATACAGAAGGCCTGGGGTTCTATCCCTTGCATTGCAAATACAAACAATGATAATAAAAAGTGAGAGTCATGGAGGACAGATTGGGCATCCACACACTGGGATGTCAGTGATGGGACAAAGTCTATCGGCTTCCTCTTTTGTCCATTCTGATCGATACATCTCAATTAGCCCTTTCCTTCTATTGGCAAGGAATGGTGAGAACCAAGGTCCTGGGTAGACTTAAGAGGGAGGAGGGAGTTGGCTTATTTTGGTTTGAGGCTCTAGGGGGCTTAGAGCCAAAGCTTTACCTGAGCCCTTGCTGGGTTAAACGATCAGCACACTCAGTTACTGGGCATTGCTCTCTGAATATGTCCACAAGAAATGGCCTGAGATCTGCCCCTCAGTCCTGGGCCACATCCCATGCCAGCTCATTTCTCAGAGAGCACTACTCATCTGGGAATCCAGGAACAGACCGAGAAAGGCTAAGGATCTGGAGAAGGAGAGTCTCTTCTATACATGCTAAGGCTTTAACAACAAATATGGCCAAAGACCCCGGAAGAGGTTCTAAGTTTTCAGAGGAAGCAGCCCAGCCTTGACTGCTGGACATCTCTAGAGGGATTTTCCTGGAGAGGGAGGGCTGGCAAAAGTGCCAGTCTTTTAGGAGTGTTGTCCAATCCAAGTTGCCTACCTGGCAGACATGCTTCGGCAAGGAGAGTGTAAGGAATGCCAGCAGGATTTTCTCTAGTGTCTCGGTCAGAGATATCAATGGCCAGAAACTCTTCACACCTCCCCACAGGGTCGGCCACACACTCCACAGTGATGACCTGCTGTCCTCCAGAAGGGATAGAGCCAAATCCTGGGTATACAGTGAACATGCCATGGGAGAAGCGGGCCTGCAGGACAAAGGCAGGAAGGGCAGGGCGGAAGGAAGCAGACTGGGTAACTGAGGCTGAGACTTTCCGAAAGAGCCGAGATAAGGAAATGGGGAAACAGTGGGGTCTCTCTTTGCCTGGAGAGGCAGAGGCCCTGGGTGTTCATGATGTTCCTTCTCTGTGTATTCCTTCTGATCAGTCATGACAGAACCAAGGGCTCAAGGAAACAGATCATGTCTGCATTATACAATACTTATCTGCATGGGGGAAAATCTCAAAGCAGCAGCGGTTGGGTGGGGTGCAGAATGGAATAGCAGTTGAGATGATGGTTTTTTTTTTTGGTTTTTCGAGACAGGGTTTCTCTGTGTAGCTTTGCGCCTTTCCTGGATCTCGCTTTGTAGACCAGGCTGGCCTTGAACTCACAAAGATCCGCCTGCCTCTGCCTCCTGAGTGCTGGGATTAAAGGCGTGTGCCACCACCGCCCGGTGAGATGATGGGTTTTGAATGAGACACTGTGGGTTTGAAAGAGAACAGCCTCCATAGGCCCATATATTTGAGTGAATGCTTGGTCCCCAGCTGGTAGAACAGTTTGGGAGGGTGTGGACTTGTTGGAGGAGGTGTGTCACTGAGGGTGGGCTTTATGGTTTCAAAAGCCCCTACCAGGCCCAGTCTCACTCTTTGCCTCTGGCCTTCGGATCAGGATGTAAGCTCTCAGCTCCTGCTCCAGTGCCATGACTGCCTGTCTGCCACCATGCTTCCTGCCATGATGATCATGGACTCACCCTCTCAAACTGTAAGCAACTCTCCAAATAATGTTTTCTTTTATAAGCTGCCTTGGTCATGGTGTCTTTTCATAGCAACAGAACAGCAACTATAACAATCTGGGGTTTGAACTCAATCCCCAATATGTATTGTTTGACCTTGGAAAAAATTACTTCTCTAAGTGTCAGTTTGTGTATCTATAAATGTCCTTTGCACAATGGATCACTGGAGGGTTAAATGAGAGGACACCCATGAGTACATACTATAGCACATAGTGAAGAATTAGTGCTAAAAAGAATGTCATTATAGAGAAGGCCTCTCATGTCCTTGCAGACCCCAGCCCCCCTCCCACTTGTAGTTCTCAAGATATCTGTAGCATATACTTGAAATACAATGTCCCACGAGAGAAAGATTGTCTTGGGTAGCCCAATCTCTGTCCTCACATTTCTAGACGTTCTGTAGTGTTTTAGCTCAGAGACCCAAATATCTTCAGGGGTCTGAAACCCGGAGCAGAGTGAGTTTGGGGACTGCAGTGTGAGGTGGCCATGTGCATACAAGACTCCACTACCTTGGGCAACTTCTTGGATCCTAGAGGATAAGGCCCAGATATGTTAGCTGTTGCTTCTTTGCTATATGAGTGATGCTTTGTATGACTTGGGCTGTGAGTGTCCTGTCTCACCGGACCCATACTCTGGCAGCTGGATCTCCTGCTAGATCGTGGAACCTCAGCAGGAGCTGGTGAAGGTGTTAGGATATCCCTACCAGGTGTGATGCCAGTGCATGATGTTGGGAGGTGCTTGTAATCCTACCCTGGGGCTGACAATCAATGCACAGTACTCCCCATCACAGGGAATGACTGCAGAGCAGTCTACCCCACAGATAGCAAGCACTCCTGGTTCTTAGCTTGTCTCTACTCTTGTTCAGTTTCACAAAGCTGCCCGAGAGCAGGTGATCTGACTTCCGATGTCTTGTTCAATGCCCCTGTTATGCATACTTGGAGTCCATAGGATCTGGGTAGTGGTGTGGGACAAGTTTCATCAACTGCCATTTTTCCCATTGGAGATGTACTTTTCTCACTTAACCCCACTCTCCCCGTCTCCAGTTAAATGTTTTCTTTTATAAGGGTTGCTGTGGTCATGGTGGCTCATCACATCAATAAAACCCTAACTCTAACTCCAGGGATCTGACACCCTCTTCTGGCTTCATCAGCACCTGCACTCATGTGCACAAAATTCACACACATACACAAAATTTAGGGAACTGTTATATTAGAGAAGTGTTTGGTGGCGAGAACTCACTGGAAGGTGTCCTTGCTGTCTTTCTGTGAGAAAGGAGGGGCACTCACCTGGTTTGCTATGTTCACGTCTTTCTGGACTATGTCCGAGAACTTGGTTGCTTTAGTAGCTCCAGGCTTGAAGAAGCTCTCGCTCTCTCGGGTTCTTGCGTGCCTTCCGTGGCTGGCTCTGATCAGAGAAGCAAGGGCACAGCCTCAGGTTTTGCTGGGGATAGGAGACACTACCTGCCTGTTTGAGGTCCCTTCTGGGATCTGGGGGGTAGGAGAGGGCTTTCCTTTGTCCAGGAAGGTATTGGAGTGGCACTGTAACCTTGTACTCACTGACCAAATTGAACAATTATAAGGAAGTGACATGGGTGATTATACTCGTGGAATACAAATCATAAGGATTTTGAAAATTACTTCAAGCAAAGTTCGTGTGTTAAGGCTTGATCCCCAGGATAATGATATTAGGAGGTCCTTAACTCACTGGTAGTCCCTCGAGGGGGATTAGAGGACCCTAGCCCCTTCTTCTCCCTCTCTCTTTTACTTCCTGGTCTGAGGGGAAGAGTTTTTCTCCGCTGTGTGTACTAGCCATGAAGTCCTGCCTTGCTTCACACCCAACTGACCACGGTCTGCATGTCTAAAGCCAGGAGCACGCACGACCTTTCCTCTTTGTAAATTTACTGTCTGAGTTCTTTCGCTACAGTGACGGAATGCTGGCTAGTGTCAAAAACAACCACAGCAAAACATACAGGAATAAGCAGGCGAATACATGCCAGGCCTGGGCCAGGCCCGCTCGTTCCAGACACCCGGGGGAAGCTGAAGCAGGGGGTTTGCACATTGGAAGCTTGCTTGGGCTACAAGCAAGTTCTAGGTCAACGTGGACAACTTAGTAAGACCCTGTCTTAAAACAACAACAACAACAACAACAACAACAACAACAACAACAGGGTGGGCTATTGATGGAGCTCACGCAGGGCCTGCCCAGTGCACTTCAGGTCCTGGGCTCATCCCTCAGCACCATGAACAGGACATGAGATTTTAAGGGCTTGATTTCACTGGGAAGCACTGTTTTGGAAATTAGTCAGATATATAAAACCTTACCTGATATCATTTTCTACACGAAATGATGAATTTTGTCTCCATTTTTTCATGTTTATAGCTGTGATGTGTATAAAGGCTAGTATAAATAATAGTTTGATACAGGTTTTGGCAACTTGACTTCGCTTGAAACAAATGTACCCAGTTGTTAGTTTGTCCAGAGACCGCTGCACCTAGAGTGTGCAACTATATTTGAGATGAATCTTAAATATTTTGAAAATCTTATTCATTCACTTGTTTGATGACAGGAACACATCTGCTTGTGTGTTTTGAATTCATGCAAGCTAAAGTGAAAAAATTAAATACTAAATAAATTAATTAAAACTATTTGTTTAAGAATTATGTGCACAAGTGTTTTTTTCTTGCATGTATGTGTGTGTACCATGTGTATGCCTGGTAGCCATGGAGGCCAGAAGGGATTTTGCATCTGGAACTGGAGTTACATACAGTTGTGAGCCACTGTGTCGGTGCTGGGAACTGAACTCAGGACCTCTGCAAGAACAGCAAATGCTCTTAACTACTGAGCCATTTTTCCAACCCCCAAATAAAAATAACTTAAATCAAAATATAAATTATAATCACTAGAAGCACTACTAAATCACTACAAAAGAAATTGTGAGGAGGTTGAAACTAAAATTGGAAGAAATAAATTTTAGGCAATTTAATCCCAAATTTCTTAATATGTTCAAACTTTGCCAGTATAGAAAAATTGGAGTTGAAGAAAATACAAAACTATCAAAAGCAGCAGGAGGAGTAGGTCTGTTTGTGAAACATCAGAAAGGAAAAAAGCAAGACTTGGGAACTGGTCAGAGCCCCCTTTCAAATTTGCTTCTAAGCAAAACAACAAAACAGTTGGAGCCAAGAGCACCCAAAAGAGCTGTGGTCTTTTTGGTCTCCTAGTGAGAGACACATGTGGAAGAAGAGAGTGTTGCCACTGGAACTACTGAGGCAGCTGTGGCGACCAGGGGTCTTCACAGGGCAAAGGTAGGGGTGGTGCTTGCTGGGTGAAGGCACCATTCTGATTTCTCTCACTTGCATTTCCAGGGCACCCTTCGACACTCCCCCACAGTGAAGGCATAGTTAAGCCTTCTTTTGATTTAATTTTTTTTCTGTCTCTAATCATCCCTCAATATCCTGTAGGATGACAGAGAGGGCAATGGCTTACCAGTCTTTTAGCATACAGAAACACCAGGACAGCACATAAAATCCAGTATCTTTCCACGGAAGACTTTGCTCCTCCTTTTCTACTTCCTCACTTTCTCCTTCTTCTCTCACCATCCATCCATCCATCCATCCATCCATCCATCCATCCATCCATCCATCTATCCATCCATGAGAAAGAGTCTCAAGTAGCCCAGGCTGGCCTAGAACTTGCTAGGAAGGCAAGGATGACATAGAACTGTGTGCCCTTCTGCCTCCACTTTCTGAGTCCTGGGGCAGAGGTATGCACCATCACATCCATCCAGAAGACTTTACATTTGCTCAGCTAAAACTTATCCTTTGTTTGATGGCAGCTAGAAAATGCATGAAATCTGATCAGAAGATGTGGTTCAGAACCAACCCCTACTGGTGATTTCCTGCATAATCTTTCATGAGACAGTTCTAAACCTGAGCGTCTTCATTCATGCAAGGAGATGGGTGAATTTAGTTAGGTAAAATATGTCACAGCTCTTGGAAGGGTACAAAGCACCAAGCCAATAACTTCTTACGCCTTCTTTTGATGAATCGGACTCTCCCCTGTCAGCCTATAGAGGGCATATCTGAAGTCGATTATGCCTTGGTTTTCTATGGTGAAGGTGGTGGTTTTCCTGGTACCACAGATCAAAGCCCCAAAGTTGATGACAGAGGAGGGGTTGATGATGAATTTGGAGTACACTGCGTTCACAGAAAACTTAATTGGGATGCTGGCAATGATTTCACTTTCTGGGAGATTGGGCTCAATAATCTAGAGAAGGAAGAAGGTTAGGGAAGATGTTAGCCAGTGATACAGCAATAGAATTCCCATTCCCAAAGTGTCTTCTTGCTTGCTTTCATGACTGATACCCTCCCTGAGGCGTGTCTGACCTTTGGTCCGTAGGCCACACACAGCCAAGGAGAGTTATGAATTTGCCCTAACATAAAATTATAAGCTTACTTAGAACATCATGAAATTAAAAAAAAACTTTTAAATTTATTTTTTTGAGAATGTCTTACATGCCTACAATTTATTTCAACCACACTCATCTACCATTTCCCCCTCCAACTCCTCCCAGATCCCGACTCCCACATCCACTTCCCAACTTCATGTTCTCTGTCTTAAACAACCCTTTGATTCAGCCAGTGCTATCCACAAAGACATGGGTGCGGGGCTCTCCATTGGAGAATGGTCAACCTACCAGACATCAAACCTTAAAGAGAACTGACTTTCCCTCCCCTGGCGGCCATCAACTGTCAATAGGTCCTCAGTTAGGGGTGGGGGCTTGTGTGGCCTCCCGTATGGATATAATATGTAAAATACACATTTTAAATATAATATATTACTAATGTAATATTGATAAATGTATTTGAATATATCATCTATATTTCTGGTGACTTTTCACACCTGTCCTGACTTACCCAGCCCCGTTAGTTGGGACTGAACTCTGGTGTAGCTTCTTTGGCTGCCACCCCAGCGACCCCCCCCTTCCCCTCTTCTCATCAGAATGCCTACAGCCTGGACAGCAAGCCCGTTCCTCTGGGCTCTCACCTGGCAGCGCAGAACAGGCTGGCATTCAATCTTAACTTCCTTTTTTGCACGGAAGTACACCTGGATGTTCGTGGGCTTATCTGCTGCGGTCAGTGAACCCCTTTTGGGTTGGACTGAGATCATGGAGTTTAAATTTGTTGGCAAAATCCCTAAGGAGTCCACAGAGAAGCTGGAAGACAAGAGCAAAGAATCGGTTTAAACCATTATCCAGGGAACCCATGATGCCAGAGAGGGCAGTGTGAACTGTTGAGGGTCTGCCTGTCTCTAGCCCATGTAGTTATCTTACCAAGCAAAATCCACTATGCAAGTGTATGTTCTTGTATGTGTGGGCACATACATATGTGTATAGGTATGGAGGGCAAACACCAGGGGGGTCATTCCTGAGCTGTTATCCACTTTTTTTTTTTTTTTAAAAAGACAGGTGGATGACTTTGAACTTGTGGTCCTTCTGCCTCTACCTGTTGAGGTATGTGCTACTACACTCTGTTTACATGGTGCTGGAGATCAAACTTAAGGCCGTGTGCATGCTAGACAAGCACTTTACCAAGTGAACTATACTCCTAGCTCCTGGTTTTTTATTTGTTTGTGTACATGTTTGTTTGTGGTACATGTGCATGCAGATGTGTGTGTGTGTGTGTGTGTGTGTGTGTGTGTGTGTGTGTGTGTGTGTGTATGCTGTGTGTGTGGAGGCTAGAGGTCAATGTTAGGTGTGGTCCTTGATTGCTCCCCCCCTTATAAGACAAGGCCTCTTAGTGAACTCACCAAGTTAGCTAGACTGGGGGGGCCAGAGAGCTCTGAGAGCTCCCTCCTATGCTAGTGTTACAGACGCCTGGATTTTTCTGTGGGTGTTGGGATTGAACTCAGGTCCTCACAGGAGCACGGCAGGTACTTTACTCAGAGTCAGCTTCTGGTCTCTCTCTCTCTCTCTCTCTCTCTCTTTTAAAAATTTATTTACTTTTATGTTCATTGATTTTTTTTTTTTTTTTGCCTGCATGTATATTTCTGCGAGGGTACCAGATTCTCTGGAACCAGAGTTACAGACGGTTGTGAGCTGCCATGTGGGTGCTGGGAACTGAACCTGGGTCCTCTAGAAGAGAAGCCAGTGCCCTTAACTGCTGAGCCACCTTTCCAGTCGCACTTCTAGTTTCTTTATACAAAATTCCCAGACACACCCTTCTTGTCATGAGTGGATGTGGATGGTTGCCACATGCCCCATGGGATTCAGATTACCTGAAAATGATCTCATATTTTCCACGGTTCTTCAGTTGAAGGGGCTGCTTGGCCTCCTCCATGACCCTCATAGTCCCAAAATCCAGACCTCCTTCAGCTCCTGCAGAAGCCAGGACATGGGGGAGGGGTGAGTGGACAAGGGAGCCAGAGCAGGGCCTTCCCACTCAAGTTTACATGGCAAATCATCCCCGGCGATGATTATAGAGAGCCTCTCTTCTGAGAACTCTGTGGCTGGAGACACGCTTTGTGACACTAAGCCTCTTAGTGCATCCACACGCCTCCCTTGTGATTCCATTCAGAGGGGTCACTGGCCTTGCATGACTACTGTTAGCTAAACTATCTAGGAACTTTACTTATTTATATTAGTTATTATTTTTAATTATATGTATGTATGTGCATCTGTGTGTGGGGTATATGCAGGTAAGCTCAGAGGCCAGCGGTGTGGGGTCTTTCTGGAGCTGGAATGACAGGTAGCTGTGAGCTGCTTGACATGGGTATGGGGAATCAAACTTGGGTCCTCTGGAAGAGCAGTGTGTGTTATTATTATTATTTTCATCATTATTATTGTTATTATTACTATTTTGACAGGGTTTCTCTGTGTAGTTTTGGTGCCTGTCCTGGAATTCACTCTGTAAACCAGGCTGGCCTCGAACTCACAAAGATCTGCCTGTCTTTGCCTCCCAAGTGCTGGGATTAAAGATGTGTACCATAATGCCCAGCGTGGTGTGTGTTCTTAACTCTATTTACATGTGTCTACGTACCATATACAGGTGGATCCCTCAGAGGCCAGAAAAGGGCATTAGCTTCCCTGTGACTCTGAATATTAAGACAATAGCACCTGACTAACATGTAACTCTAATAATCTTGCTGAGACCTGCCAGGGAGAGGAAGGGTCATGGAGAATCAGATGCTCAGGGGAGATACACGACTCAGGTATCAGGGCAGCATTCAGACAGAATGTCTCAGGACACCTATTCTAATCCCTGGGGTCTGTGAACACACAACAAAGGGGACTTGATGTAGCAGGTGGACTTGAGGCTGGTGATGGGCTGCCATTAAATGTGGAGACCGACAGCCGGGCGGTGGTGGCGCACGCCTTTAATCCCAGCACTCGGGAGGCAGAGACAGGCGGATCTCTGTGAGTTCGAGGCCAGCCTGGTCTACAGCGCGAGATCCAGGAAAGGCGCAAAGCTACACAGAGAAACCCTGTCTCGAAAAACCAAAAAAAAAAAAAAATGTGGAGACCGACATGGATTATCTTGGTGGCCCAATGTAACCACAAAGGTCCTTATAAAAGTAGAGGGGGACAGCAGAAGTGGGAGAATCAGGGAGATGGCAGCATGAGAAAGAAGGATCTAGTCAGATATTGCTGGCTTTCAAGATTCAGAAAGGGGACATGAACCAAGGAACGTGGGTAGCCTCTAATGACCACAAATCTTTCAGGAAGGAATGCGTCTCTGTCATCACTTGGATATCCCCCTAGCGAGACCCAGTAAGACCTGCTTTGAACAGACCTCAGGACTATAATAATTGTGGGGCTTTTCTTTTTTCCTTTGTTCTTCTCATTAGGTAACCCAGGCTGGCCTTGAACTCAAGAACATCCTGCCTCAGTTTCATTAGTAGTTGGTGTTGTTTTTGTTAGGTCAGGAGGCAATCTGTTACGGTAACGATAGAATAAAAATGTGGGCAGGAGGAGAAGCTTTTGTTTTCAGTTTCTCAGAGGAGAGCCCTGGAGATTGCATACCGACAACCCTTGTCCTCCACTGAGGATACTGTAATTTGTAGTGATGTTGGTAACATCACTCCAGGCTTACGGCACTATGACAAGATTGTTCCTCCCCATCAACCCACCACCGCACTAACAACACACTAGGGTCTCTCCACCTGGGACTCTCTACCCAAACAGCCTCGTTTCAAGGGCTCAGCCCACCTTTGGGGAAGGTGATGTCCAAAGCAATATCATAGGCTTCTGCAAAGACCAAGATGTTTTCGATCTGAACAACACCAACAAGATTGTCTGCATCCAAAACCTGTCAAGGAAAGAGAAATTCTTCAGTGAAAGCCGAGACCCACAAAGTGTCTGGAGTCCAAACTATGTAACATGTAGGGGGAGCTGGGCAGTAGAGATGGTGGGGAGACATTTCTGAGAACTTAGAAGTCAAATTTTTCTAATCTCACACTTTAAGTCATCTCGCTCTGCCCACTGCCTGGGCTGGAACTATTCTGTTCCTTGTGACTCGATCTGTAGAAAAGTGCTAGTCTTTTTCATGTAAAATACATACTGAATGTTTCTGTTTTGGAAATCCGAAGCATTTTAGTTGTGTGATCATGGTCACCTTCAGATCTGTGGCCTTTAAGAGCTCATTGATCTGGTGCTGTCACTGATGAGGCTCCTTCCTCACTATCCCCAGGAGCCACTGAACTGGTGCCAGCTGGCAGACCAATCTAACTCTGTCTAGTTGACTGTTGACCTTGGACACAAACCAGGAGGCGATAGAGGGTCCATTGGTCAGGGAAAGAGCATCTAGGGTGATCCAACACAGAGGTGGAGACCTCTGCCATCTCGCTAAAGACTCCAGTGGAAAAACAAAGCCACCAGTTTGCATTCCCTGTGCTTGGGCGCAAGAGGAAATTTACAATTGCCACTAAATTTAAGATTAAGAAAATTTCTTTTTAAAATTATGTGTATGTGTGTGGGTATGCCCATGTGGGTGCAGATGTTCACTGAGGCCAGAAGACGGTGTCGGAATCTGGAGTTGGAGTTACAGGCTATTGTGAACACCCAAAAACGGGTGCTGGGAACTGTTCTGTAAGAGCAGCAAGTGTTCCTAACCACCAAACATCTCTTCAGCCCCCAACTCAAGTATTAATTCAGAATTTCTATCTTCTCTTTCAATGCACATTTTCCAATATGGTTGGATCTGTGGGTGGAGAATTCCTGAGTATAGAGGGCTTCCTGTGTCTCTCTAAGAATACAGGAGACAGGCAGGAGACTGCCTTCTGATGATGTAGACAAAAGGTTGGAGGGACACAGGCACAAGCCGAGGCACACACTCCTAGGCCCCTCAAACCAGAAGAGTCAAGGAAGGGCCCTTCCCTGGAGCCTTCAGAGAGGGTGCAGTCCTGCGAGTCTTCAGAACCATGAGGAGGAAGGTCTGTTCTAGTTTGTGGTGGTTTGTCACAGTGGTCCTAGGACACTTATACAGATGATGAACAAATCAGGAGAGATCCTGCATGATGGAGTTCATGTACCAATCAGCAAGTAGAACGACACAAGACAGAAAGGAGTGGGTCTCTGCAGGAGAGGGGATACTGACTGGTTACCCACACAGGCGATCCCGTCAACGGGACATAAGTTAGGCCCACTGAGGCAGCGATGTCTGCAGATCTTCAAGCAGGTGCCAACTCCCCACAAAGCTTAGAGAAAAATTTTCATCAGGGGCGTAGTAGTGTCGGGGGCTTCAAGCAGGCAAGAGCTTACACAACAGGACGGGAGATGATAATTAGAGGTGAGGGTGGAACAAGATGCAGCAGAGACCAAGGCGCAATCCTCGCTGCTGAGAGAGGATGGCACAGCGCACCGGGAAGGGTGAGCAACCCCATCTGACCAATGTTGCACAGAGCCCTGTGGGCACTTGTGGGGAATACAGGAGAGGCAGAGGTCCAAGCGGCCTGGATGAGGGGGGACCAGCAGCGCAGACCAAGATGGCAGTGGGAAGGAGATACCCTTGGAGGCAGAACTAGTGAGGATTGCTGGGGGGACTGGATTGAAAGGACCTGCATCAGGACAAGTGGGGCATTGAGATGGTTGTCAGGTGCCAGTTGGGAGCAACAGTGAAGGTGATGGTCACCAAAGCAAATATTTGATAGATGGCTGGGTTTAGGCTATGAGATAAGGAGAGTAATGTTTACTTAGATATAGTAACATTATTCATTTAATCATTCATTCATTCATTCATTCATTCACTCATTCATTCATTCATTCATTCATTCCATACTGAGTATTCTGTTTCTGGAAGTAAGAAATCAGCTCTGAGTGATACTGCCTTTATTGATGTGGGTATTCAACAAAGAGAACTCCGTGGTGTGTGTGTGTGTGTGTGTGTGTGTGTGTGTGTGTGTGTGTGTGTGTACTCATGCATGCATATTTGATAATCAAATCTACAGGGATGTCACTTCTCACCTCAATCCGAATGGCCTTCTTGATGTTGACAGGTTTGGTGGGCTGGAAATGCACCTGTACTCCAAACTCTCCCTTGGGTGGGATGCTGGCCTGCATCACGGACACAGTGAAGTCATCACCTAGGTGCTCCATGCTGGTGATCCTCCAGGCCACAACTAGGGGTGTGACATTGCGAAGAACTACTGTCTTGGATTCTCTTCTGCAGGAATCAAAAGAAATGTGATCAAGTTCAAATAATTTTTCAAATGTCTGTTTATCTCTCTCTGTTTTTTTCCACTAAAATTATGTAATAGGGAGAAGAATCAATAACTTTTATTTTAGATTTTCGAGACTGAGTCTCATTATGTAGCCCTGCCTGGGATTCACCCTGCAGGCCAGGCTGGCCTTGAACTCACAGAGATCCTCTTGCCTCTGCCTCCTTTGCTGGGGTTATAGTTGTGTACCACCACTCTTGGCCCCACAGTTTTGCTTTTGAGGGTGGTTGTGTAAACATTCCTTAACTCTTCTTGCTTTGTTTTTATTTAAGTTGCTTAGCTCATGAGGGATGCACAGATTTACATGATTTTAATTTTTTTCATGAACAAGCTATTTCAAATGATCTCAAATTAACACCATTTAAAACTTAGAGAAAAGTTGTACGAATCCCTCTTTATCCAATTGATCTTGCCTTCCTTGTAGCCACATATTCTCTCTTATCATTTTTCAGAACCATTTGAAACAAAACTGTAGTTAATTATGAACCTTAATCTTTAAATCACTCGGTATGCATTTTCTAAGAATGAATAAACTTAAACTAAGGGTTTTCACCATCATAAAGACTATTATTTGGTCCACAGTTCATGTTCAACTCCCACCTTCGTTCTGCTGCTATTCCAGCCCCTCTTTATTTTTCCCAGTCAAGGAATCAACCCATACTCATGTATTTCACAAAACTGTCACGCCTCTTTAATGTCTTTTACCTTTCTTTAGTTTTCTTGGCTCTGGTGTTTTGAAGAGCACAGGCCAGTTACCCTGTTGCTTACGTCGGGTGGTCTGATGCTTTTTCATGCTTAGATCTTTTGGCGGGAAATGAGTTGCAAGCTGTGTCCTTTCCAGTGCATTGGGTCAGGAGATCCCTTTAGTGCTATTTGTTCTGGTCTTAGTGATGCTATGTTTGATGCCTTGGTTAGGTGAGGCTCACCTGATCTCTCCACTGTGGATGTGGTTTTCTTTTTTCTTTTTCCTTTTTAATTAATAAGCACTTTCTGGGGAGATACTTTGAGAATATACCCTGTTTATTTCATTTTATTGATACAGGTCTTATATTTTCCCAGGCTATCCTTGAATCCACTATTTAGTTGAGGATGACCTTGGACTCCTGACCCTTTTGCCTCCACCTGTCAATGACCAGGACTACAGACTGTATTTACCATGCCTGGATAAATGCCCTATTCTTAGCCAAATAGTCACACACTAATGTTAGCATCCCAATCATTTGCTAATACCATCAATCTTTCTACACTTAGTTGGTATTCTGTTGTCAAGAACAGAACTTCATTCTCTCATGTATTTATTCATATGCTTATGAGAGTAGAGTTATGATTCCCATTCAATACATTATAGACCAGTGGTTCTAAACCTGTGGATTGCGACCCTCCAATGCGAAGGAGTCGCCTAAGACCATCAGAAAACAGATTTTTACATTACAATTCACGACAGTAGCAAAATTACAGTTCTGAAGTAACAATGAAAATAATTTTATGAGTGGGGGTCACCACAACATGAGGAACTATATTAAAGGGTCACAGCATTAGGAAGGTTGAGAATCGCTGCTATAGGTCATTATATTATAATTATGGCATTGTTTTATTTTGACTTTCAAATTCTCTCAGATTTAGATGGTGGGAGGCCCTTGGAGTTGGTTCTTATGTCCTGTTATGTGTCCATAATCTTTAGGTTCTTTATGGCACAACAAAAAGTTTTCCTGCTCATCTAGAGCTTCCTTCCTTTACCTTACCTGCTTCGGTACCAGAAAAATCCTTTCACCAAGGATCCTTGCCATTTATTGGAGAATGATATTTAGATACCAAGATCTGGATGATGGGGTCCTCAATGCTACCGGTGTATCATTGTTTCCAAGCCCTCCTCGTGACAGAGCTGGGAAACATGTGTATGTTTCTGTACATATCTGTATATTAAAAACCAGGAGTTTAGGCTGATATCTCTAATTCCAACTCAATAACAAGGTATACTTAAAAGGTGTGTGTGTATGTGTGTGTGTGTGTGTGTGTGTGTGTGTGTGTGTGTGTGTGCGTGTGTGTGCGCGTGTGTAGCTGCACATATGCAACTGTGCATTTGTGATGGTCAGAGGACAACTTGCAAAAGTCTGTTCTCTTTTTCTACCATGTGGGACCTTGGGATCAAACTCAGATTTTTAGGACTGGTACTAAGTGCCTTCATCTGTTGGGCCATCTTGGCAGCCCACACGATACACTTAAACCTCCTTTCCTCCAACAATGAGAAATCTGTCTATGATTTAATTATGCCATGGTTAGAAAATATACTCAAGGCAATTTCATTAAGTTGACATTTTTTTTTTTGAGACAGGGTTTCTCCGTTTAAGTTGAACTTTAATGAGCTTTGTTTTATGGCTTTGCACTGTATGCTTCATGTGTGCTTGAAATGAATATGCGATTTATAGTCAACAGGCACTTAAACAACTCTACAGAGGATACTGGAAGGAAGATTTTAGTCTGAAGAGAAGGATAAGCACATGGAATAAATAAACAATGCCAAACCAGCTAATCAAAATAAGTCTAAGAAAACAAAACAAAACAAAAACCCAGGAATCAATACACATGGTTAAATAATAACTCTTAATATTAATGGTCTTAATTTTCCAATAAAAAGATACAGACTAGCAGATTAGAAAACAGTATCCATCTTTTTGTGCTTCTGAGAAACACAACCCACAATAAAAAATAGACACCACCTTGGAGTTAAAGGATGGAAAAAGGTATTTTAAGAAAACAAAACCAAGAAACAAGCAGGCATAGCTATTCTAATATCTGACAAAACAGACTTCAAGTAAAAAATAAGGAAGATCACTTCATATTTGTTGAAGGTAAAATCCAACAAGAGGCTATCACAATTCTGAACATATATGTGTAGTGCAAATTCTAATTGGTCTAAATAATAAAAACCTGGAGTCAGATATCAGGGTAAATGTTGAGAGATCAGAGAAGTAAAAGAGCAAGCCACAGCCACTTCTTACCTTACCAACTCTTCAGCCTGAAAGGGGGGCGAGCTTCTGTCTACTCCCACCTTATATTCCTCTCTCTGCCCAGCCATAACACTTCCTATCTCCACCTCCCAAGTGCTGGGATTAAAGGTGTGTGCCTCCACTGTTTGGCTCTGTTTCTCTTTCAGACTGGATCAGTACTGTGAAGCCAAACGTGGCCTTGAACTCCTGATCTTCCTGTTTTCTCTGCTGTGGGATGTTCTGAATGTCAGATGTGTTGCTCTAATTGGTTAATAAATAAAACACTGATTGGCCAGTAGTCAGGCAGGAGGAAGTATAGGCAGGACAAGGAGGAGAAGAATTCTGGGAAGTGGAAGGCTGAGTCAGAGAGACACTGCCAGCCGCCACCATGACAAGCCGCATGTGAAGATGCCGGTAAGCCACAAGCCATGTGTCAAGGTATAGATTAATAGAAATGGGTTAATTTAAGATATAAGAACAGTTAGCAAGAAGCCTGCCACGGCCATACAGTTTGTAAGCAATATAAGTCTCTGTGTTTACTTGGTTGGGTCTGAGCAGCTGTGGGACTGGCGGGTGACAGAGATTTGTCCTGACTGTGGGCAGGCAGGAAAACTCTAGCTACATTTCTCCTCCCAAGTGCTGGGATTAAAGGTATGAGCCACCACTGCCTGGCTTCTGTGGTTAATTAGTGGCTAGCTCCATACTCTGATCTCCAGAAAAGCTTTATTTGTTAGTGCACAAACAAAATATCACCACATATATGCACCAAACACAGGCATACCCAACTTCACAAAAGTCATATTACTAGATCTAAAGCCACAGATTAGTTGGGTGACATAAGAAGGACTTCCTGTTTTTTTTTTAACTTGTCTTACTAATTTTCTTATTTTATTTTTCTTTGTTTCAATTTTTATTTTTGCTTTTTTTTGAGAGAGAGAGAGAGAGAGAGAGAGAGAGAGAGAGAGAGAGAGAGAGAGAGAGAGAATAAAATTGGATGGGTAGAGATGTGGGGATGATCTGGAGGAGTTGGGAAAGGGATCAAAATATATTTTATGAAATAAAAAAAATCCACATATTAACTCAGTGATTGTGGGTGACTTCAATACCCCACTTTCACCAATAGGTCATCTAGACCAAAAATAACAGAAACATTAGAGTTAAATGACATCATAAATCAGAAAGACCTAACAGACATCTACAGAATATTCCACCCAGTCACTAAAGATTACACATCTTCTCAGAAGCCCATGGAACTTTCTCCAAAACTGACCACACAGTAGGGTGCAAAGCAAGTCTCAACAAATTAAGGAAAACTGAAATAACGTTCATCATTGGATCTGAGCATAATGAAACGAAGCTGGAGATCAACAGCAGTGGAAACTACAAAAAGTACTCAAACTCATGGAAACTAAACAACACACTACTGAATGGCAATCGGGCCAAGGAAGAAATCAAGAAGAAAATTATTATTTCCTAGAACTGAATGAAAATAAAAATACAACATATAAAAATCTATGGGACCCAGTGAAGGCAGTCTTAAGAGAAAAGTTTATAGCACTAAGTGCCTACATAAAAAAGTCGAGAGGTCTTAAATTAATGGTGAACATAGAAACTTTGGAAAAAATAAACACCACCCCAAAAAGTAGATGAGAAGAGATGATAAAAATCAGAAATAGAAATAATCAATGAAAGTAGAGTTGGTTATTGGAAAAGATTAACAAGATTGATGAATATTTAGTCAAATTAACCTTGAAACCTTCTGTCTGACCCCTTACTAGTTTCCTGACTTTTATGGGTACTCCAATTTAAACACTTATTTAAATATTAAAAGCTAGCATCAACATATGAGAGGAGGGAACATGGATTACTAACACCAAAGACCTTTGAAAAGTCACATAGAAACCCTACTACCATAGAAGCTTCCTAAAAATATACATATGCATACATAAAATGAATTTAAATGGAGTTACCTTATCATGGAGCAGGGCAATGTCTTTCCTAGATACTATAGGCTATCAGTGCCAGGTATAGGCTACCTCTTTTAAAATTGTTGGTCAATGGGGTCCCACAGACAGCCTCAAAAATTACACGCTATTGCCATTGCTCTTGGTTACTCTCCAGAACTGGATGGACTGAAGACATTACATACCTGAGTCATAGAATATGGAGAAATCAAGCTGGTACTGACTTGGAAGCTTCATCACTACTGACTAGCTTTCATAGTAATGGAAGGTCCTACACAAAACACAGTATTTTCAACTATCTATGAGTTCTTTGAGATGCAGTTCTGACTAGTCTGGCAAGATACGCCTGCTGATGCACCAGTGGTACAATGTCATGGGAGTAATCAATCACTTCCTGTTTTGACTTAAGGCCAGTTTCACAAGACAGAAATAATGTGTGATACTGTTAACTGGACAAAAAACCTTGGCTAGTTAGGTCATAGGCCTTGGAAGAGAATCTAATACAATTATTCTGTTAAGCTGAAATAGCAAACTGTCCCCTATGCTCTTATCCTTACCCACCCTACAGATGAGTGCACCTCTTCGCTGTCATCAGAGAAGATTATTTTTGTAGCAGATGGCAATTAATAGAGACCCACAATTGGTCAACATGCAGAGAATAAGAGACTGTAGATTGTTGAGCTATAAATGTGACATCTATACCACACAGTTCCCTACAAAGCTGAGGCTTTAATCTCAGGAGAGGAGGTAGAAAGATTATAAGAACAAGAAGTAGTAGATATCTGTAGTGAAATATCAGTACAGTATTGGCTGGACATAATAGTGTTATTGAATACAAGAACTTACAGATGCTGTGACCCCCCCCCCCCACCACACACACACAAAAGCTGCACAAGATTAAGCCAGTAAAATTCCCAGAATGGATTGGGGAGGGAGCTCATGAAGTCCTAAGTCGAGGCTCATGAGGTCCCTTAGCTAAGAGTCTTTCGGCAACTGATGGCTTCTGGGGAAAATAAAGTTAGTTGTTTTTTCAGGAAGGTGGTTACTGGAAGGCTCCCCATACTCCACAGATGCTCATACACCCATATACACATGACTAGCCCTGACTGGACTCAGAGCACATCAAGTTGGGAGGGAAAAGTGGTGGTGAGGATGGGAAAGAATTGGAGTGGGGGAAATAGGGGGTGGATTTGTTCAAAACAGGTGATATACATATATGAAATTCTCAAACAATAAAAAATTGAGTCAAAATACATTTAATTAGGTTAAAGTAGTTAATAGTTGTGTTCAGATCATCCATGCTGATGTTTTGACTAGTTATTCTCTTAGTCTTTCAGAAAAGGGTATCAATATATTTCTAACCACGACCACAGACTTATCTATTCACTGCCTTAGTTCTATTGGTTCTTACTTCATGCATCTGGAAGCTCAGCTACTAGACACACACATGTTCTGATGATTATATTTCCCCCTGTCCTGTTGGGTATTTTCATTCCTTCTGCTTTTACTGTTCTCATTCCTGTATTTTTTGATTTACTCAAACCAGTCTTCAGTATACTATATTATTTCTTTTAATGGCTTTTAGTCATGCTACTGTGAGGAATGGATCTGTCTTGTGATCCATTTTTCTACAAATTCTGAGAAATGATTCTGAGGAATGAATAAGGGCAGGTAACTTGGTCTAATCTTCCTGCAAACTGGATGTCAGTCCGATGTGATGGTAAACAGACTAACGATAAAATAATATAAGAAAATGGACCCTATGTTTGGAATGTTGGCAATGTCCCTAATTTAGGATTGCTTATATAAATAAACTCAGACCCTGAATATATGGCAATGGAGTCCTTGCAGGTAGGTGAACACTTGACATGTAAAGTTATGTATGTTCCCAAACCATTTTTTTCCTGTTGACTGAAGTTATCAAAAACACTTTCTTAGAGGTTGAGGTAGTTTTTTTTCCCCCAAGACAGGGTTTTTCTGACTGTCATGTGTAGCATGAATCTTAAAAGGTCTTATTAATAAAAACAAACCCAGAGCCAGGTATTGGGGTAAACGCTGAAAAAATCAGAGAGACAGAACAAGCCATATCCAATCTCACCTCACCAATTCCTCAGCTGATCTCGTTTCCTCAAACTGGAAGCCTCTGAGTCCTCATCCGAATGGATCTCAGCTGAACTGCTGCTAAAAGCCTAAAAGGTTAACCAGGCTCTAGTTCCCGGTTTTCATGCCTTTTATACCTGCCATCACTTCCTGGAATGAAAGGTGTGTGTCACCAGGCCTGGCTGTTTCCAGTGTGGCTTTGAACTCAAAGGTCGGATGGATCTTTGCCTCCAGAATGCTAGGATTAAAGGTGTGTGTGCCACTATTTTCTGGCTTCTATGTCTATCTAGTGGCTGTTCTGTTCTCTGACCCAGGTAAGTTTATTAAGGTGCACAATATATTGGGGGACACAATATCACCACAGTCCCAGAATTTTCTCTGTAGACCAAGTTGGCCTTGAACTCAGAGATCTGTTTGCCTCTGCCTCCTGAGTGTTGGGATTAAAGGCCAACTACTGCCCACCTAAGGCTGAGTTACTAATCTGGGCCAGAAAGTGTAAGACTAGTGTGAGCAGAAGTGACTGATCATAAAAGATGCCTCAGACATCTTTCTTTCTCTGTGTTTTGATTGCTTTCATCTTTGAGATAAACAGATGTTCTAGTTTGCTTTCTATTTCTGTGGTAAACACTGTGACCAAAAGCAACCTGGAAAGGAAAGGATTATTTCATCTTGTAATTCCCAGGTTATCATCCATCTTTGAGAGAAGTCAGGGCGGGAACCAGGAGGCAAGAACTGAAGCAGAGGCCACAGAGGAATGCTGCTGACTGGTTTGCTCCTCGTGGCTTGCTCAGGCTTTTTTCTTACAGAATGCAGGACCATCTGCCCAGGTGGCACTGCCCACAGAGGGCTGGGCCCTCCCACATCAATCATCAATCAAGAAAATGCCCCCCAGACTTGTCTATAGGTCAATGAGATGTAGGCATTTTCTCAATTGAGGTTCCCTCTTCCCAAATGACCCTAGCTTGGATCAAGCTGACAAAGAACTAATCAGGATACTAATAAAGGTTGATGTTCCTTATTTGTGAGTGGTCTGATTTGGTGATCCAGCCTTTAGCAGTGGTGCATAAGTATTATTATTTTGGTGGCTGTTACCATTTCTGCATTACAAGTACTTCTAAAGGAATTGTGGGGAAAAATGACATCAGACAGAAATTCAGAAAGGAAGCGGCGGTGGTGGCGCACGCCTTTAATCCCAGCACTCGGGAGGCAGAGCCAGGCGGATCTCTGTGAGTTCCAGGCCAGCCTGGACTACCAAGTGAGTTCCAGGAAAGGCGCAAAGCTACACAGAGAAACCCTGTCTCGAAAAACCAAAAAAAAAAAAAAAAAAAAAAAAAAAAGAAAATTCAAATATATAGATAAATAGAGAACATTTGATTTTTCTTGCTTTAATTAAAAGACCAAATAAGGGCTGGAGAGGGGGTGGAGCTCAGTGACAGAGAGTCACTTGCCTAGCACACACAAGGCTCAGAGTTGGAGTTCAGTTTCTAGTGACACACACATACAAACCCAAGAAACAAACAAACAACATCAACCCCCAAAGACCAGAGTAACTCAAGGTAAGTTGATTACCTTAGAGCTATATGTTCTTGAAACTGTCTTCCTCTCCCCGAGTCATCCAGAACTCTTACCTGTGAAGCAAGAGCCGGTCAAAATGTATTTGCCTGGGCTCCACCTCAATTTCTGGACGGATTCCTTGACAGTGTAACTTAAAGATAGCTGGCTCTGGGTTCTCCTTGATGCAGCAGACAATGCTGTCTTCAAAGACACCGACTGCAGTAGGGTAGGCCCATACATTTAGTGTCTGATGGAAGAGTGGAAACAAAGTCCATTTACACTGAGGATGTCAGGTCTTGACTTTCCCAAGAAAGCCTCCCCCCCAGGGACTTTCCCCCTCTGACTGTACCTGCTTTTCATTGGGTTTCAGAATCATGTTGACAGGCTCTAGAAAGTAGGTGCTTGCTTTCACATCATTCTGAAAACAGAAGTATGCCTCCACCACCATTGGAGAATCATTGAGGATGGTCAGGGTCTCCATGTTGCCAGGGAACAAGGATGACTTATACCTGGAAATGAATGGGAATGGTATGAGGTCGTGATGACGGGGTGAGAATTCCTGTGTAAAAGGAGCCTATGAGGTACAATGGAATTGGGAAGGGTACTGTGACTGTGCGGAGGCAGTGGCAGTTGGCTAAGGTCATGACATCTGTAGCTGTTCACTTGCCTCTGAGAATACTGTACTGTGACATGACCCCCATAAGCCTCGGTCTGCTTATCTTTAAGAATGTAGTGACAGTATTGCTTAGGGTTGCTTGGTATTAAGTGAGACTGTACATTTGAAGTTCTTAGAACACATGGAAATATCAAATGCCCAATGAGTGGTAGCTATTTTTAGTTCTTAGCTTTCTTTGAGAAAAGTGACCATCTATCCTTGTATTCCCATGAGAAATCATCATTTGGGTCACCTGATATTTGACATCTTTCTTAGAGGTGATTTCATTCACCTTCTTCTACAAACACCTTCATAGACTGTTAGTGCTCTGCCATTTTATCTGGCCCTGTTCACATAACTAATTTGCTTCTGTTCACTAATGCCTTCAGGAGGGATCTGCAGAGGTAAGCATCAGGGCTATTGGAAGACATTCCATTAAAGGCAATGGACAAAACAGGAACCACTGCAGAGGGCTGAAGGAATTAAGAGCTACACAGCCCAGAGACAGTTTGAGAAGAGCTTTGAGCAAGCGGTGATGGGGGATGAAAGGAGAAAGAATGACTGATTCAAGCCGTAGCGCCAGTCAGGCAACGCCATGTGAATAACTGGGAAAGGGAGGTGACCGCAACATCTTACCCATCATGATGCTAAAGAGTTCAGGTCTGTTACTCAGTTGGTTCTCACAAACCTCTGAGGTGGACACTGTTGTCTTCCCATTATTCTTGCTAATAAGGCTCAGCCAAGGTTTAAATGAATAAGTGAATGGTATCTGCACTGGGTCTTATTTTGGACCATGGCAGTCACTGTTGTTGTAGTACTTCTACACACACACACACACACACATCCGTGAATAACCATTATTTATCCAATCCCCACTACTGAACTTTTTACGCCATGTCTACCAACTGGCTCTTCTCTCAACCACCCTCCTAAGATCTTCTGCTGGGTCTTAAAAGTCTTGCCTATCATCAGCCTCTTTTTTTCACTTTCATAGTCCAGCTCCCCAGAAAAGAAACTAGAGGAGATAAAAAGGTCAGGGAACAAAGACAATCCATTAGCTCTACCAAGGAGGCACAAAGTAAACACTCTACATATCACAGGAAGTGCTGGATTGGATGGAGACCTTGGTTCCTTTCCATCTCAATTCTTTGCTTGTGCAATAAAAAAATTGACTAAGTTAAAACTAGTATCACTAAAATTATGATAATCAACCTCATCTGGGACCCCAATTCTGCTTATCTGCTTAGCAATCTCCACCAGTTCCTTTAACATACTCGCCTCTCCCTTTGTCCCCCCTGCCTGAGACAGGGTCTCATGTAGCTCAGCTTTTAAAAGAAATTTTTGATATTATGATATAGTTACACCATTTCTCCCTTCCCTATCCTCTTTCCAAGCCCTTCCATGTACTCCTCCCTTGCTCTCTTTCAAGTCCATGGCCTCCTTTTTCATTCATTGTTGTTACATGCATACATGTATTGTTTTTTCATTAAATGTTGTTACATGCATACATGCAGCAATGTCAAATGCTGCAGAGAAGACTATATTCCTACAAAGCTGATACTTCATTCTTCATTCTCATAGAGCCATGGTACCCTTTTCCCTGTTTCCCCCCAAGAACTCTGGCCTTCTTTCTCGTGTCTACTGTGGACTTTTCTTGTGTACGGAGAAGTTCTTTGTGGAATCACCTCACTACATGCACTCTCCTTATGCCATATAGTCCATGCTCAAGGATTTTGTCATCTTGAAGACAGAACTCTGCTGTGAGAACCCAAACCATATATTCTGTTCTCTAATTTATGTGGTTCATAGAGATGTCTCCTAAACATCTTGGACTTGATCTATCTCAAAGTGAAGTCTTGATTTCACCTTTCTAAAGCCTGCTCCTCTTCTAGGCTTTCCCACTAGGGAGAGTGGTATCTGAGTCATCTGGGTGTCAAAGCAGAGACTTGGGACACAAAAATCCAATTCTCCTGGTTAGGAGTTCAGAGGATAATGGGGGAAGTGTCAATAAAAGCCTTGCTTACACAAAAACTCTAATTGCAGTGTTTGCGAACTCAACCCAGAAGTCTGAAATTGACTTTGAAATAACATTAACACTCACTTGTCTCTTGACTTTCCACAAAGCAGTGGCCCAAAGTAAAATTTCTCCAGACTCATTATGTACTTCTTAAAGATGACTTCATTTAACTTCATTTCTTTCTTCCTCTGAGGGAACACAACCCTGAACACAGGGGAGGAAGAGGTAAAATGACCATACACAAATGGAAGTTCAATGCTGCCACATGATGTGTGCTCTGAAGGGTGTCTGAAGATAGTTAACCTGAGGCTTTCTGTGGAAGCTTATTTCCTGCTTTCTAAGAGAGGAGGAAATGGTTAGAACTTGAGAAAAAGACTACTGGAGCTGAGCTGGATAGTCTACTCTATAACACCCAGGTATGAAAATTCCACAGTAATCATTTTTGGAAAACTATTAAATAGTTCCAGTGGGTAGTAATCAGCTTTTGAGTTCCTTGGTAAAACAGTGGTCCTTGGTGAGAATTATGAAAAAGGAAAAGCTACAGAAGGCCCCTCCCTCCGGCTGGAGCTCCAGCATGCTTACCCAGGTGCCTTTATCTGAGACCTAAACTGCACGGTGATGTTCAGTGGTTCAGAGAAACGCCACCTAGGGGGGTTCATGCGTGTGTTCATTTTACAGGATGACAAATCTTAGAGTAAAAGTAAAAGTGGTTTGAATCTGCTTCGTAGGTCAATATGCAGACTCACTTGCCAGAAGACATTTTTTCCCCTCTTTTAATATAATGTTTATTCTGTCTCAGCCTGGGAACACCTTGTGGTGTCATGTCATCTGTGTTGCTCTTCTTTCAAGGTCTGACGCACTGAAGTCTGATACAAGAGGTGTGTGTTCCCAGCTCAATGTATTGTTGTTATTATTGTTTTATATAGTGTGTGTGTGTGTGTGTGTGTGTGTGTGTGTGTGTGTGTGTACGAGCACATGTGTTAGGCAGCAAGTATCTTTATCCATTGAGCATTCTTGTTGGTCTCCCATATATTATTAATATCTACCTTGTTCAAAGTACCTTGGGATGAGGGGGACTCAAAAACATAGTTTTTGACCTTTTCTTTGAAAATAACACACACTTACCTTGGGTCTTTGCAGATGTATGGGTAGGTGCAGACTCCACGGCAGTAGAGCTGGTACTGGCGGCGGGTCCCAAGGATCTCGAAATTAAATGTTTGGTCATAGTTGCCAAGATCAATGGAGGAGAAGTGCACCCTCAAGGCCACCTCTCCATTGGGAGGCACAATCCACCGGAAGTGATTCAGCCTGAAACAACCACACGGGCTTTTAAAGTAACCATGCTTCCAGTTGAGGGAGGATGGGGGGGGGGGGACTGGCTGGGACAGGTCCTGTGCCACTGGGATTAGGCATGGCAGGCTGTAAGGCCGCACTGCAGGACAGCCCTGCACCTCTCTGGTGGTGTGACGACTGTGCATCCTCCCTCTCCTTGGTTGCTGTGAGGCCTACCTGGTGAACTTCTCCTGAGAGTGTTCCCCATCGAAGCTGTTCTGGTCTATGTCAGACATCGGGGCAATGGTCCCCGATGTTCCCGAAGAGAGGCCTTTCCTGTTATAGTTTGGTCGACGTTTTTCCTTCTGAGTTTCCTTCTGAGGTTGTTCTGGTTTTTCTTTCTGTTTCTGCTTGCTCCCCTTAGTCAAAGAGGTCTGTTCCTCTTGGGCCTTAATTCAAAAGGAGCACAAAGGCTTAAATACCCCTGGCACACAGCAAAGACAGAGGTGCCTACAGCATGTCTGCAGTCTGGGTGGGAGGCAGCGGGCACTGGCCTCAGGGCATGAGTGGTGCCAGTTCCATGAGTTAGCGACAAGGCTGGTGTTTCTCTGGGCACTCCACCCTGAGGAGGGAGTGGAAAACTTAGAGCAATCCTGAAGCTGACAGGGAGCATATGGGATGCGTTTCAGCTCCTGGCAGGGTCCCATCACAGCCAGCTGGGCATTCAACTTCCCTGGCACTGCCTGGGCCAGTTTCTCCGGCCACCTGCCACATGATGCTTAATATTTTATTGGCATATTCCACTCCCCACCATTTCCTTTCTTCGTCTCTTTGTTCTTAGGACTTGAAAAGGATTTAAAAAAATTTCTTACTATTTTGGGAAGGAGTATAAATAAACACTTGTATCTAATTGGTCATATTTAATAATGAGTTTTCTTTTTTTTCTAGTGCATTCGTCATGTTTCTTGATCTAATTTTCCTCTTATTTTTAATTTGTCCTTTTAACCTTTTAATAGTAGAAAACTTTAAAAACTGAAGGCGCATCACAATCCTGACTTTACTATGTGTAACCCTTGATCAAGTTCCAGGCGGTGACTGTATTCCTTTCTGTGTTGATGTGATGAAATGCCTGACAAAAGCCATTTAAGGAAGGGGCACTTTGGCTCCCACTTTGGGTTTCTCAAGGTGGGGAGGTCCCGGTGGCAGGAGTGCTAGGGAGCTGGCCAGGCTGCACTCACGGTCAGGAAGCAGGGAGATGAATGCCCAGGTCCAGCCGGCTTTCTCCTTTTCATTAAGTCCAGGATCTACAATAGAATGGTGCTGCCCACATTTGGGGTGGGTCTTTCCATCCCAATTAACCTAATCTAGAAAGTTCCTCACATGCCCAGAGCCTTGTCTCACCAATGACTCCAGATTCCACCAACCTGACACTCTGCTCCTAAGTAGCTCAGCTCATGTCTCCTCAGAACAAGGACTGTCTCCTGCACCACACAATGGAGCCACTCAGAGCTAAGGATGTGAGCAATTCTCCTGTAATGCACACAGTGCACATAATACTTCCCTGTGTGTCTTAGGCATGCACTTTTTATAGTTACGTGTTCCTGTGGTGGTTTGGATGAGAATGGCCCCATAGCCTCATATATTTGAGTGTTTGGTCCCCAGTTGGTGGAACTGTTTTGGCAAAGATTAGGAGGTGTTGCCTTGTTGGAGGAGGTGTGTCTCTGGGGTTAGGGTTTGAGGTTCAAAAGCCCATGTGGGGTCCAATCTTTCTCTCCTTGTCTCTAACTTGCAGATAAGATATAAGCTTTCAGCTACTGCTCCAGAGTCATGCCTGCCTATCTGCTGCCATGCACCCAGCCATGATGATCACGGACTCACCCTCTGAAAGTGCAAGCAAGCCCCCCATTAAATGCTTCCTTTTATAAGTTGCCGTGGTCATGGTGTCTCTTCACAGGAATAGAAAAGTAAGACAGTTCCCAGGTGGTTATATATTATAGATTATCATATTGCATTTGTTACGACATTTCTATAGTAAATTTTAACCAAGTTCCTCTCATGTATGTCCAAACATGATGCTCTAATTCTACCACCATTTTTATATTTTCAGCTATTATTCTTCTAGCCTAAGAATAAAGTTTTCCTTGTCAATAGTAAGAGAGCTAGAGTTCCTCCTAAAACGACAGATTAAAGATTGCTTAATTGTTTCTGAAGAAGAGGGTTGGTGCAGTAGCCACTTCTGACGATGGGGCCAACTTTCCTTGCTCTGGTGAGGCACACCCAAAGGCTGCTCATTCCACATACTGATTTCCTCCCTGGTATTGGACATGGGATAGAGCCTCACTGTGAGGCAGACAGGGCCTTCAGATGGTTTCATTCCTGCTGGGCAGTGGATGGCTCCTGGGGCAAGCATATGCAAAGGGATTAAAATGCTGGGTCACCATTCTTCCCTTGGGATAAAAGGCCATGAATATAATTTTAATATGTATATAATCGACATATTATTGCTCAAATCTATTTCTTTCTGAGATTTCACCTATGAATTGTATGTATAATTTCTTTTATTTTTACATGATTTCATTTTGTTAATTTAAAAAAGTTAGTTCAACTTAAATTTATTTTCATGTATTGTTAGGCAAGGGGATTAAAAAGTGACTTCATGCATAATATCCATCGTGATTTCTTTAATAATCTAACTATTCCCTGGTGGCATGTGTTCCCTTAACCCATGATCTTTGTATTCTTATACTGTGATTTACATTAGTTTTAGAACAGATCTCTGTACCTTTTGAAAAGAGCCAGTTTTCCAAAACTAGCACACACGCTATTGTGTTTCATTATGGCATTTTCAAACAAAATCTGTTTTTGCTGATTCTCCTTCCTCTTCCTCTTTCTCATACCCCTGACCACCCCAGTACACTTAGATCCCCTCCTCATCACCTCTTTTTCTGCTTCACGTTCATATGTCATGTTGCTCTTCCTCGATACCTTTTTCCCTCTAGTGGTCTTCTTTCTGATTTCCTAGCCTATATCCATACTTACACAAACTGACACACACATTATATCCACATTCACACCCACTGATACACACACATTATATCCACATTCACATCCCCTGATACATACACATTATACCCACACTCACACTCACACCCACTGACACACACAGAATTATATCCACATTCACACTCACTGATACATACACACATCACCATTATAAGCTAGTTCCAGTTGAAGAAAGAAACTGAAGAAGAGACTAGAATACAAGAAGACTTCTCAGGCTCATAGACTGGCAGAATTAATATTGTGAAAATGGACACACTACCAAGAGACATCTACAGATTTAATGCAGTTCTTCTCAAAATTCCGATGACAACAGTCACATGACAGGAAAATAATCCTAAGTTTCATATGGAAGCACAAAGGTCCTGGATTTCCAAAGCAATGTCGAGGAAAAAGAGCAATGCTGTGGTATCACCACCCCTGAGTTCACGTTATACTACAGAGCTGGTCACAGGCACACAGACTGGTAGAATGGAATAGAAGACCAAGAAATAAGTCTTCTACTTTTGTTAAATATATAATGCATGTTAAAACATCTATTGAGAAGAGGCAGTGTCTTCACTGGGCAGTGCTAAAAGAGCTGGGTACCCACGTGTAAAGGGATGACACTCCATCTATCCTTTCACCAAAAAAAAAAAAAAAAATCAAAATGGATCAAAAACTTTAATGTAAGAACTGAAACTTTGAAACACAAGAGAGGAAAAGATAGGTGGAACACTTTAAGACACAGGCATAGGCAGGGGCTGAGAAGGACTCCAACAGCTCAGGAAATCATTTCAAGAATTGACATATGGGACCACCTGAAACCAGAAGCTTCTGTATAGCGCAGGAAGCCATCGGCAGAGTGAACAAGAGAAAATCTCTGCCAGCTACGTATCTGACAGTGGATTAAAATCTAGAATATGAAAAACTCAGAAATTAAATACCTCCCCCAAATGTCAATCAATAAACAGGCAAATGAAATGGAAGTTACTTCTCAAAAGATGAAGTACAAATGGTCGATGAAAAAACAAGAACAAAATGTTATCATTTAGACATTATCTGACCAGGCTCCTTGGGAACCTTGCAGCAAGCAGGCAGTACCTTGACCTGCTCAGGGTCCTGACAACGTCATCCTGCGTAGCCCCGTGTGCAGCCCATTTGTGCATGCGCCAAAGCCCCTTACTACACCCCCTTCCATTGCTCTTCCCCCGGGGCTGTGTCTGCGCCTCCTCTCTTCCCCTTGCCCATCTCTTCTTCTCTTATAGCCAGAGGCGCACTCTGCGTTCCTTCTTCCCTTCCCTTAATAAAATCCTCTACGTGAGCGCCGTCTGCATGGTGTGAGTGACTTTCCACCGTGTCCCTAGGCTCCCACCCACTAAGACCACCGCTCTCCATTTTTAAAACACAACATAAAAAACAAACAAAAAACCCCCAAACTCTCAACATCAGGGAAATGCAAATCAAAACTACACTGAGATTCCTCCCATACTGCTGTCAGAAATGTGAACTACTGTAGCCTCTATGGAAATCAGTATGAACAGTCCTCAACAAACGAATAAACAAACAAAAAATCTAAAAAAACCTATGATCCAACTATATAGCCATCCTGGAATATACTCAAAGGAACCTAGTCAACATAGTATAGATACACTTGCTCATCCGTGTTTCTTGTGGCACTATTAATAATAGCCAAGTTATGTGGTCAGCCTAGGTGTTCAGCAACAGACGAATGGGAAAAGAAAACACACACACACACACACACACACACACACACACACACACACACACACACATGGAGTTTTATTCAGCTATAAAAAAGAGTGAAATTATGTCATTTGCAGGAAAATGAATGGAATTGGAGATTATTATGAGTTATTATGTGAAAAAAGCCAGAACCAGAAGAACAAATACCTCATGCTTTCTCTCATATGTAGAACCTAGATTACACACACACACATATGCACACACACACACACACACACACACACACACGCACGTATATGGCATGAAAATAGAAGGGGCGCCATTTGGGAAGAGGAAGGGGATTGGTGGAAGAGGGCAGGAGGATCATGGGGAGTGTGGCCAGCGCACGTGATTCAATCACACAGAAGCTCATGACAGGCCCCATCACTTGTAATGAAAACACATACATTAACAACTAAACAACTAATTTTGCCCATTTTCTTGCATATGAGCTTCAGAGCAATGTGATATATTTCATTAATTGTCCCCCGGGGATTGGAAAAGAGGAGCAGCAGTCATTTTCAATCCCCTCTCAGGTAGAGGGCAAGACTCAGTGATGGAAGTTCATAGCGGCTCCTCAGGCAGGAGGGCCAGAGAAACAAGCCTCATATCAGGCCCAGATTGCTGTCGTGTGGGGGTGGCCTTCCTCCCCTGTTCTATGAACCCTTCCAAGTTCAAGACCAGCTGAGGATTCCTTACCTTGGCTACCATGGCGTTGAGGAAGAGGTCGGAGTCCCCTTCCAATTCTTTTTTCTCGTCCAGCAGGGTGGGGTCATCATTTGGTGGGATCACAAACACAAAGTGCTTCAGGACCTCAGTGGCCGCCAAAGACTGCCTCTTCGCTGGGTAAGAGAGGATGGAGAACAAGGCAGGAGCTGGAATGGGTGGTCCAGAGGACCCCAGGCCTAGGATGTCCAGGATCTAAATGAAAAGCTTTGCATTAATTTCCTGTGCCGATTGTGTGCCAACGCTACGTCCCTGTCAGAAGGAACAAGGGTGACCCATGCAACCTTCTCTGCTATCAGTGTTCACGGGAGACTCTAAGGGAAGGATGGGCCTCCGAATTGGCTCGGCCAGGCTTTCCAGACCATCCTGGAGGTTCTTGCTGTGGGCTGTTTATGCACTGCATTTCTCATAGCCTTTGTCACACTTTATTGTGACAATCTGTTTGTCTTTGCAAATAAGACTATAAACCCCATTAGGGCAGGAACTAGGTTGATATAGCAGATGGCCTAATCCTCCATAGGGCTGTTTAATTTAAACAGACCCATTCTTAAGGTTCAGATGTCTGTAGCATAGATCTGGTTCATTAATTCTCATATTGCATGTTCATTTTTCTTTAGATATTCTTCCCTCCAAAGACAAACAAACGTTGGGTTGGGGCCGGTTATATACAGCAAAGAGAAAAACCTATCAAACAAAACAAAGGTTCTGGGTTTTCCCTCTCTAGGCTCTCATCTGTAATACACGGGTCCCCTCCAAAGCAAGGACTGGAAAGAGGGCAGCAAGTTCCCTCCCAGTTTGCAGGAGTCCTTAGAATAAGTACTCAGTGTCGAGATTATCATTGCAATAGTAAAGGCTATAGCCTGTTCTGTGGACTTAGCAAGCAGCCGCGTAGGCCTACCAGTCAAGACCTCCATGTAATTTGCATCCCGTCCCATGGACCACAGAGCATCCTGACACGGAATTTGGAGTTGCTTCCTAGGATTTACAGTGTCCACAAAGAAAGCCTTAAGTCAGATACCAGTTATTAAATTAACAGTCTAACCAACCTATGGGTCCGAATGTCGAGGTACAAAACTATACAAGAAGATGTTCTTGGCAAAAAGGAAAGAGTTTCCCAAGTCACCACTGCCCCAGTCCTAAACCACCAGTTGAGGTGAGTTTGGAAGGCACAATACTTTTGTTGGTAGTAGTGAAAGGCTACCTAATAGATTACTTCTCATCCCAGTGGGAAGCATGTGGGAAAGAAATTTTGGAATGGACAAGTCTCTCGATTGACTCCAAAACATATCTCTTATTCCCCTGGGTGCTAGTGCTGTCAATATTAATGATCGGCTGTACAGATGCCTTTTAATGAGGCCAGATAGTAGGAATAGACTGGCGGGACTATCTATGGATTAAAAAAGGTCCCTTTAGGCATCATTGTTGCATATGTAAGGAGGCACCAGAGATCCATTGAAGGGGATATGAACTTTCAATACAAAGAAACATGTTTATGTTAGTTAGCCCAGCCTCCAAGCCTCATTTTGTTTTACCCCACAGAAGCCTTTGTACCTGATCTCCTTTGGGAAGCTTGTCGCTCTCCAGGGCTTGCTTCCAGCTTATGCCTTCGAAGTCAGGAGTGTGGATGCTGATAAAGGGCACCCCCAGGTCCTTCTTCCCCTCATGTTCCTCTTCCACTTCCCCTTCCACTTCGTCACTTCGTTCCTCCAACGCCCGCAGCTTCTCCAGACGCTCCCTCTCTGCCTTCTCCCTCTCCAGGCGCTCCTTCTCTGCCCTTTCCTTTTCCAAGCGCTCCCTTTCCCGGTCCTTGCGGCCCCGGCGCCCACCACCACCTGATGGAGCCTGGCGTTGGTCATCAGGCTCATGGGGCACCTCTTCCATGCCTGCATGAGGCATCTGGAGCCCTTGCTTGCGGTCCCAGTACGTGAGGATGCTTTGGATATCCTTCAGACACAGGTCGTAGACTTTAAACCTTTGTGCCAGTGTCTTGTCAGTATCCTTCAGGAAGTCTTTTTCACTGTCCTCTTGTTCCTGGGTAATAGGAAATCCAAATGCATAGTCAGTCGTGTGTTTCTTTCTCCTGGGGGACTCTTCAATTGCTGGCTGCTCTCTGACAGAAATTTTCCTTTCTATCAATTCCATCTTCATTTCAAACTTGGCAGCACTGAGAACCTAGAAGACAAAACATATGAATTATGCACCAAACAGCTTTTTAAAGACAAGCAAAACTGAATGCCGGACAGCATGGGACATCTTGTTTCACCAAGCGGCCTACGATTCAGGTACCTCCCTAGGTACAGTAAGTATGTGTACTTACTGTGTGTATGGTGGGGAGCTTCATTGGAACTTCCGCCTCATGGTTTTACATTGCTGATGTGGGCTCTGCCTCGTGAATTTTGAGATAGGTGCCCAGGCACTTTTAGCACACATTCCTGCTACAGAGCTACTGATCTGAAGGACCAATAGGAAAAGGCCAGCAAAGCGCGGTTTCCGTATATGCTTTCAGATGCCCCGGGAGTGATCAGAGAGGGTGATGGTTCGAGTCCAGCAGTGTTACAGCTTTGTGACCCTGCCAACAACCTAGTCCTCTCTGTATAATGGGGATAGTAACAAGTACGTCGAAGGACTGTTAATGACAAGTGTGCAGATTCATACGAGTAATTTACAACAGCCTCTCACAGAGCAAGGGTTCTTTTAGCGTGAAGTTATTAAAACTACACAGCTTTGTATTGTATTTCTGGGGACAAATGGGAGTTTAGAATCTGGTCACACTTAGGCTTTGAAAATGTTTATTTATTAAAAGTTATTAAAGTTATTAAAAGTTGTCTTGAGCTGGGCATGGTGGTATGTGCCTTCAATCCCAGCACTCGGTAGGCAGAGGCAGGCAGATCTCTGTGAGTTCAAGGTCAGCCTGGTCTATAAAGTGAGTTCCAGGATAGCCAGGGCTACACAGAGAAACCCTGTCTCAAAAACAAAAAAAAATTATTTATTCAACAAACTTGGTATATATACCAAAACCAACGCTCGCCCCCTTTTCTTACCGTGCTTTCAAATATATTTTGTGGGCTCTGATTTTTTTCTCTTTGCTTGGATGAAATCCTTAGGTGGTCCCATCACTTTAGGGGAGCATTCTTAGGCAACAGCAAATCCAGTCCAATCTCAGGGCCACTTTGTTCAGTATAGCCCAGTGTCCCCCTTCCCAGCTAAATTGAGGGCTGTTCCAGGCACGGAGTCTTGAGTGACCAAGGGCTGGCTTTCCCCTCTCATCTCACTGTGCCTTTTCTACTCATTCATGTTGAGCACGGCCCAGCAAGCTGGCCACATGAAAGCACTTGTCAGAGCTATGAATAAGAATTTCAGCACCCTACTTCAGCTCATGTAAGAGGCCTCAGTCTGCAGAGCCACTGTGAGGACACGGGAGATGGTATGGAATGGGGTACCAGGTTGGGAGGGGGGACTTTCAGGTGAAGATTATAGAAACTCAGCATAGAGTAATTGGAGGCTGACAAAAGATGGCAAAGAATATGGGGAGATTTGAGAACATGGGTAATGAGCTTGAAGCAATGGGCACAGAAAGAAAATACATATATTATTCTATACATGTGGGGTATTTATAAAAATCAGTCATGTAGGGGGTTACACGGCAAAGCCCAGAAAATACAAAGGATCAATAGACCGTGGGACATGTTCTCTGTAGCCAGAAATTTGAAAAAAGATGCCACAAATGAAGCCTTTTATTTTGAAATTGGGTAATACACTCTGAACAATCTCTGAGTTAAAAACTACAAAGAACAGTCAGAAAGTTTTGGAAGGAAACAGTGATGCCAGCACTGCATGTCAACAACACAAGGGTAGGTCTAAAACAATGCATCTGAAAACGTGCTCATAACTTTCATAAATTAGAAAACAAAAAATGAATAACATTAATATCTACCATAAGAAGTTAGAGAACTGAAGAAAAACAGAAAAAGAAAGAAATTGTGAAAAGATCCAAAGAGAAACTAATCCGAAAGCAAACCTGTGACGAAGACAACAGCTGTTTCTTTGGAAAAGAGATGGAAATAAACATTTTTGGAGACAGACTCTAAAGTAAGCAGGCTGGCCTTGAACTTGCAATGTAGTAAAGGATGAACTTGAGCTGCTGATCCTCCTGCCTCCAGCTCCTGAGTGCTGGGATTACAAATGTGTGCTACCAAGTCTGTTTTTTTTTTTTTTTTTTTAATATGAGGTGCTGGGAATTGAACCTAGGACTCCATGCATGCCAGGCAAGCATTCTATAAACAGAGCTGTAGCTACATCCCTAAGATAAAAAATTCTAACAAAATTGAAAAATAATGGAGGTTATGAATGAATAATAAATAACGTGTAGTATGACAGTAAGGACATGACTACAGAGTTAGAAGCTATTTAAAGAGATCGTAAGGAAGATAACATCATGGATTACTTTATGCTAATAATTAAAAAGTGATAAGATGACTACTTTTAAAGAAAACTATGATATCTCTTATGATATCCAGGGAGCAGAGAGAAAGCAGCAGCGGAAAGGTCCAGGAAGGAGCTATATCCTTCAAAAGCACTTCCTCAATGATGTACTTCCTAAAAGTCAATTGAGTTTCAATGGATTAATGCATCGATGAAGCAAGTGTCTTCGTGATTTGTCATTTCACAGGAGTCCATCAATGGCAACAATACTTTCACATGTGAAGCTTTGGGGAACATTTTTCTTCTCTTTCCTCATTGTCTTCTTCTTCTTTTCTTCTTCTTCTTCTTTTCTTCTTCTTCTTCTTTTCTTCTTCTTCTTCTTCTTCTTCTTCTTCTTCTTCTTCTTCTTCTTCTTCTTCTTCTTCTTCTTCTTCTTCTTCTTTTCTTCTTTCTTCTCCTCCTCCTCCTTCTCCTCCTCCTCCTCCTCCTCCTCCTCTTTCTCCTCCTCCTTCTCCTCCTCCTCTTCTTTTTTTTTTTTTTTAGATTCAAACCGTAACAGGATAAAATGACCAAGTGGGAAGAGAAGAGGCTGAGACTGAAAACGGACAGTGAATGGGATTAGGATTAATGATTTGGGATGGATGGAATTAGGGCCAGAAAGGAAAGAGAGAGGTGGGAGGAGGAAGAGTGAGGAGGAGAGAGGAAGTGTGCCAGGAGAGGTAGGCTAGGACATTAAGAGAATAGTTCAAAGGTTGGTACCATTTATAGAAACCCCAATACGATACCAATAGAGTCAGACATTGACATGTGGATGTCTGATGTGGACATGAAGAGGCTGCTGGGGATTATGATCAATGGGTATGACCGACCGAGACTGAAGCTGGGGTAAAAAAAATTCCCACTAAAGCATTGGGAATTGAGCAAGTAGAGCCAGACAGAGAAACATTTTGGAAATTTTAATTATGAAAGAACAAGAGAAACACAGTGCTAGTCTGGGAAACACAGTTTTAAAACTGCGGGGAAGGATACTTTGTGTTTTAAAACTGGGTGGTTCTCAAGCACGCCAGTCCTTCCCCATCATCTGGCACCCCCTGATACTTCCTTTCACTTCCAGAGGATGTATCTGGTCTCAGCTGGCTTTCCTTAAGATAGCATTTTCAGACCAGATGACTACATTAGACCAAGAAGGGTCTCAAGAAGTCTTCCCAAGGAATATGGTCAAATGTGTTTTGTGCTAAGCTCAGGTGCCATACACACAGCGTGTTCCTAAATAGATGGCTGGGTTATGGTCCTTCCCACTCAGTCTGAAGTCATCAAATCACCCTTGAAGGTACTTGCCCTCTATCCTGTAGTAGGGACATCAGAGGGGCAGGGCTCAAGTCACAGCCACTTCAAGTCACAGCCACTTGAGTTAAGAGGGAAATCTACATACTTTCACTTAAAAGCCCCAGCAGATTCTAGCTGGAGACTATGATGCAGTCAATGGACAGACTTCTAGGCTAACTGTGCTCTCAACAGTCTCTCTCTCTCTTTTTTTATGATGTGTGTAATGTTATCTTTAAAAAGTAAGTTTGGGGGATGGTGAGATGGCTCAGTGTGCTAAGACACCTGCTGACAAGCCTGATGACCTGAGTTTGATCTCTATGGCCCATGCAATGGAAGAAGAGAACCGATTCCTGAATATTGTCCTCTGACTTCCATTTGTGTGCTATGGCACACACACACATGCACACACCAATAAATATAAGTGTAATTAAAAATAAAAAATTGGGATGATAAATTGGCATAGGTTAATTTGATTTCCCCCCCCAATAACATACGGAGGTATTGGTTGGTGAGGAACTAGAGGCACCCAAAATAAGGAAGGCTATTGCCATTGCTCTTGGTTGCCTATCATAAATAGATATGAAGATGCTATGGCTAAGATGTCACATACTTTAGTTGAAGACATAGAGAAACCAAACCCACATTGATCAGGGAATAATTATCTCCTCACTGGCTGTCTTTTAATGTGTCCTAAGGTGCTGCTGGGGTAGAAAAGACACCAATGATCTTACCCAGCATTGGACTGCATGCTACAAATGACCTGCTAGGCAAGATGTACCCACTGGTAAAATAGTGGCAAGACTGTTTACGGGAGTAAGCAAACGTTCTCTTGACTGGATTTAAGGCCTGCTCCAAAGGAAGGAATTCATACCTGGTATAGGTTGGCAAAGGGAAGAGCAAAGACTATGCTAATACATTACTGGACAGGGTTCTGGGACTCTGGCTTCATCTGTGAACTGCAGGTGGGGACCACTGTCCTTCAGAATGCACGGGATGTTAAAATGCATGACCAGGTAAAACACAAACTCAGCACCTACATAGAGTCAGTGCTTATAGCACTGGGCTTGGTCCTTCTACCTCCTGCCCTACCATAGTATCCATATAACCATAACATGGTTAGTTGGGGTTCTGGAGGGCAGTGACACTGGGCTGGTTTGCAGGTTACAGGGGTGGTCCCTTTGCTTCTCAGTAAGGAGCAAGTAAGGGCTGCTACCGGCTTGTTTGTGGCTGCTTGTGACTTCTTTAGGGGTGGCTCCTCCTTCACGGGGCCCTGTTTAGGCCTTTTGATCCTTCGTTTCAGCTCATCCTCTTCCTTCTGCCGCTCCAGCTCCTGCTGCAGCTTCTTCTCGTGCATCTCCTTGGCCAGCCTTTCCAGCTCCCTGCATCAAGCCACAAACAGAAGAGAGTTCAGCGCCTCCTATTTCACCTGCCCAGCCAGGACCGCCAGGAGGGGGGACCCTGGGCAGAGCTTTCTTGGAAGGAAGGAAAAGAGTGAGTGAGTGAGTGAGTGAGTGAGGGAGGGAGGGAGGGAAGGAGGGAGGGAGGGAGGAAGGAAGGAAGGAAGGAAGGAAGGAAGGAAGGAAGGAAGGAAGGAAAGAAACAAACAAAGGGACCACAGCTATCTTTAAAAGGTCATTCAGCAAATCTCTGATGAACTGATTGCAATTAGAATTCTTTAACTTCTCTGTATTTCTAGTCCTGTCTCTTTTCATGGGAAAGAAAGACAAAGGCCGAGAATATGCTGATCATTGAGGAAGGACGTTCAAAGATGGGTGTGGCACCAGTGCAGTGCTGCTCACTCCCCACATCCTCACATCTGATGTTCAGACAGGAAGGGATGCTGTGCTTTCCTTGTCAGCCCCCTCCACAGCTGGCTAAGAGCAACGGTGCTGGTTCTGGAAGGCCAGCCCTCCCTTCCTGGTTGTTTTTCCCCCTTTGCTCTGTGCATTCAGCCATGTCAGCCCCTACTGCGGATAGCACAGCGACATCAAAGCAGGTACCACATACAAAGAAGCGAGGAGATGGCACTTCTGAAAATGGCTAACCCACAGCCTTTCAACTTGGGGAGCACATACTAGATGGGGTTGTGTAACCGAATCCGGTGGTTGTGAAAAATTTGGCAACAGTAAAAAGTTTCTGGATGTGCAATAGCCAAAAATTAATTAAAAATAAAAAATACCATGTAGACTAGGCTGGCTTGGAACTCGCTGAGATCTGCCTGCCTCAGCCTCCAGAGTGCCATCATGCTCAACGTAGCTTTGGCTCTGAACATACAACCTACCCATTGCGCTGTGCATGCCATCATGCCATGCATGCAAAGCCAATGAACCTGCTTGGCTCAGGTTCGAGACTGCTGTACGATATGAATTGCAGGGATTTTATTGTACAAAGTTCTCTGCTTTTGTATAAACAGAATAGCTTAATTATGGAAAAGAAAGACTTCAAATATTTTCTAGTCATTTGTTAGCATGGAAGTATCAAATTAGTATATCACTACGTTAGAAAGATTGATTTTAAGAACTGCTGTTTGAGTTTCTGGTTTGAGTTTCAGTTTAAAAGAATCCTGAAATGAATTTTGGCTTGAGACTAAGGCAGAATTTCTAGAAAATTTTGATAAACAAATAGACTTCTGATATTTTTTACTACATATTTATGTGAAAATGTTCCCAACATTTATTATTATAAAATAAAAAAATTAATTCTGAAAAATGCTGAAGATCCTCTTTGTCCTTCAGTATCAAAGATTTAATTCTTTACATAAAAATAAACAAGTAGCTGGGCGGTGGTGGTGCATGCCTTTAATCCCAGCACTGGGGAGGCAGAGGCAGGCGGATCTCTGAGTTCAAGGCCAGCCTGGGCTACAGAATGAGTTCCAGGACAGGCTCCAAAGCTACACAGAGAAACCCTGTCTCGAAAAACCAAAACCAAAACAAACAAACAAACAAACAAACAAACAAACAAACAAAACACAAGTAACTGGTTGTGGCAGCACACACCTTTAATCCTAGCACTTGGGAGGCATAGGCAGGAAGATCTCTGTGAGTTGTGAGTTTGAGGCCTGCCTGGTCTACATAGTAAGACCCTGTCTGAAAAGAAAAAGTATATACATCTCATTACAATGCAGATTTACTTCTGTATTTAATAATTAGTAAAATTATATATATACCAAAGAACTGTTTTAAGATAAAATTTATTCTAAATTATTCTGATACCAGAGACTGTTTGGGTTGCATATTAATTTGCCTATATACCCTGAGGTCATGTAAACATCTCTTAGGTAGGACAGACTCAAGCACACAAAAGCTTAGGAAGCCCTGATTTACCTATCTCTTCACCCCCACGAATCTGTAGTTGCTCCTGGTTGCTGTGACTTGCTGTTCACTGAGGCTATATCTACGTCCTTCATGGTGTGTGTGTGTGGGTGTGGGGGGCCGGGGGGCGGGCATGTGTGCCTCTGTGTGTGTGTAGGCATCTATAAACAGCCTGTTGATGAGCTCTGGGGCTCAAATGTGCTCTATGAAGCAGATGCATGAAGACAACGAGTACTGCAGCCTTGGTGATGAAGGAGTATCTCCAGGGTGCCAACGCTAAGCTTGCTACGCCTCTTGATGGACAGACATTTCTCTTATGCGGGGGCGGGGAAGGATGAGGCTATGCTGTGGGGGGCAGGCAGGAGATATACAACCTCTTTCAGAGTCAGTGAGAGGAGTCTAGAGGCAGAGGAAGAGGAGAAAACGGGCGTATATCACAGCTGAGTACCATGGCTCGGCGTCCTCTAACGTTGGAAACCCCAGAGCACAATGGGCAGTGGTACTGTCCATGTCTGTGATGTCTGAAGATAGGAAGGCTGTTTGTGAGATAGACAGCCTGAGCTTGCAGGCCCGGCTTTCTGGAATGCTACATGGTGTGTGTGTGTGTATGGGATCCAGTTCTTGGTCCCTAGTGATGGGCATTGAGTGAATGTGCTTGTTGACTGTGAGCTGCCCAGGCTGAGGATCATACAGAGGCAGCCAGATGTGGGCTTAAGAAGTGGGAGAACAGTTAGGTCACTATACCCATGTCAACAGTGTGGTACCTGGGTCATCAGCTGCTGACACTTAGTCACAGAGGACAACAAGTGCTACCCAGAATTCGTTTGCTACGGCAGCCAGTGGGACCTTAGGAGAGCACAGAGACATGAAACCCTCCCTGCTAGTCTCAAATGCCCCAGCAGGAGGGAGCAGAGGATAGCAGGAGATACCCTGAAAGCCTGCAGCAGCTGGGGCCCTGGGGTAGCCAAATGGGTTTCCCCACCCTCCCCTCACAGGTGTCCCTCCAGGTCTTCTGTGGTTGCTGCTGTCTTTCTGGAAGATAAATCAGAGCAGAGCATATACCCTACCAACCCCGGTCTCCCCATGAGTCCCTCCCTCCCCAGGGAACAGCGTTGCTCTGGCCAGCCACTGGTCTCACTTTTTCTTTCTCTCCCGGAGTGCCTGCCGAACCTCACGGTCAAACATGATTTTCTCTTCCGGTGTTAGGGCATCATATTCTTCCTCATCTAATGTTTGGAGACGCTCCTTCTCCTTCGCAGCAGCCTCCTTGTGTTTACGCTCTGTGGAGTGAAGGGGGAGAGGGAGGGGGAGGTCAAGGTCTGAGCATCTTTGCCCACACAGTGACAGCGGGAGGGGGCAGGAGCACAGATGGGATCCCCGGTCCCTGCTGGGTTTCCTTTATCTCTACAGTGCCAAGTTTGGGTTCCATCTAGGGTTGGCTGAGGAGTGGTCCCCAAAGACACCCAAGTCTTAATCCTTACACTTGTGAAGGTGGGCCTTTCTGGGGCAGAAGGACTTCTGCAGACAGGACAGAATTAGGCAGAGTCCCCTGAAAAGATTCCTTATGGGAGGGAGGCAGGAGCGGAGAGGGTGAACAGCAGAAGCAGAGAGATGACAGAAGAGGCAGCAGCTCTGTGATGGGGGCTGCAAGGAAGGGACGTGAGTCGAGGAATTCTAAAAGGTGGTTTCTGAAAGCTGTAAAAGGCAAGGAGCAGGACCCTTGCCCACCGCAGCCTCTACAGGCCCACAGCACTGCTAATACCTACGTTATGACTTTGACCCCAGAGCTGTAACATAATAAATCCATGTTGTTTCACGTCATCAAGCTTGTAATTTCTATGGTATTAATGTCTGTGTCTCCCTACATTCACAGATAGAAACCTAACTCTCAATATGAAAGTGTTAAGATGTGGGGTCTTAGGAGATGAATAGGTCATAAGGGTGGGGCCCTCATGAATGGGAATGGGATTAGTGTCCTTTCAAATAAGGCCTGAGGGAGTATGCCCTTCCTACCAGGCCAAGATTCAGCAAGAGGGCACTGGGACAGAACACAAGCTGGTCCTCACCAGACACTGATTCTGTGTCAGAGATACGGATTCAGCCCAAAGATCATCAAGAAAATAATAATAAATAATAATAACAAGCCATTTCTCTCAAGTTGATCATTATAGAAAACTGTTCTTGATAACTAGGAAGCAGGAGGTTGAAATACTTCAAAGGAGCATGCTCATGGTTCCTGATAAGAATATGAGGAGGAAGCAGACTGACTTCTGTTCATGAACGAAGTCTGCTTTAAATGCCCTTACTTTAAAATGCTGAGCTGGGCAGCTGGTTCCCTGAGAGGAGAGCCCAAGTGAAGCACAGGTATGCATCCAGAGCCCATGATTCTCAGAGGCAGGGCTCTACTTCCTGGGGACAGTGCTGACAGCAGTCCCCAAATCCTCACCCACATGCCATGCTTTGCTAACCTGCTTCTGACTAAACTAAGACTAATTCAAGTAACATTGTTTTTATGTTGTTGTATCTATTTTTCTTTTTAAAATTACATTATTTACTCTGTGTGTGCGTGCGTGCATGGGTGTGTGTGTGTGTGTGTGTGTGTGTGTGTGTGTGTGTGCATGCGCGCGTGTACGTGTGTGCACATGGGCACATGTGTGCCACAGTCCACATACAGATATCAGAAGACAACTTGTGGGAGTTGGATCTCTCCTTCCACCACATGGGTGGGGCCCAGGGATTGAACTCAGGGTGTCAGGCTTGGTAGCAAGCACCTTTACCTGCAGAATCATCTTTACGGCCCTTGTTACCTATTTTTAAATCAGTTTTTTAAATGACTAATTTTTTTCAGGCCATTGAGGTAACGAGTGAAGCGGCTCCCCTCTGAATGTACTATACTTGTAGTCTTGCTATGGAGCCCAGGCTGGCCTTGAGTTTACAATCCTTCCTACACCTACTGAGTGCCATCACATCTGTCTATCATGTGAGCTTGAGAAGACTTTTGTGTCGTGGGGCTACATTGTCTTCATCTGTAAAATAGTAATCTTCACCGGTGAGGATGAAATGACCCAGAGTGTACCAAATAGTCCCGTTAGCTCGAAGGAACTGCATATTGCTTTAACTGGACCAGCAAGCAAAGCATCCCAGGCCAGGATGTGCCCACAGTGTGTTTGTTCTGCTTAGCCTGGTTACAATTAGAAGCAAGTGCTCCAGTCACTTCCCAGGGCAGAGGTAAAGTGTAACAACGTCATTTAAGCCCATTGGATAGATTATTGTACCAGGGAATCGGGGTGAAAAGCACAAGGCCCCTTGGCAAGGAAAGCCCTGTTGGGCTTGGGAAGGACAGCAGGGAGGTTGGGGGCCTTGCCTTCTAGCTCCTTTTTGGCCTTCTCCTGGGCTTTCATGGCCGCATAGTCCTGAGCCATGTTGAGGACATATATGTGCTCCCGGCTGCCTATGGCCTTTAGCAGGCAGAGGAGGGCGGAGGGCGCACTCCGAGCAAAGAGCGTGTCCAGGCTGTCGAACACCACGCCTCTGAAGCAGTCACTCAGCTGCAAGCAGAGAGAACAAGATGGTTAGTGCAGCCTGGAGATCAGCTGCTCTCTATGGAGAGAAGGTGTGTTCTTTTGTCATGGTACGCATACCCACCAGGCTCCAAAATAAACATCATGAAACCAAAGTCCAGGCGCTGACATGAAATGAAGGAGCTGGGTTTGTAGAACTGACTGGTCCCTCCAAACAAAAATGAAGACTAAATGCCCAGTCAGCTATGAAAGTGTGTAATGGCAGGTGATTGGAGAACAGAGGGTTTATTTCGTCTCTACGTGCAGAATAAAGGAACAAAGAAAATGTCAAAAGGTCTAGAAATATCCACGAGGTGTATGAAAATAAGATGCAAAGGAGAGAAAAGGAAAGAGTTCCCACGGACAAAGAAACAGGTGGCAAGAGCAGATGGGCCATCTGCACTTCTTTTTTTGTGTGTGCATGTGTGTGTACATGTGTGTGCATGCTTGTGTACAGGTGCACATGCATGCAGACGCATGTGGAAGCCAGGGGACAACCTCGGGTGTTATTCCTGGAGAGCCGTCCACCTCTTTTTATTTATTTTTAAAATAAGGTCTCTAATTGGGACTTGGGGTTCACCGATTCTAGTAGACTGGCTGGCCAGTGAGTCTTGGGGACCCTTTGGTCTCGGCCTCCTCAGGATTACAAGTACACACCACCACACCCAGATCTTATGAGGTGTCCGCTGGGAGACCCCATTTGGGCCAACACATCACCACTAACCTTGTCTCTGAGGCCCACATTTTTCTTAGTGGTCCACTGCATTGGAGCAGAGTGATTTTGGTGATACGACCATGGAAGAATGGTTTCTCCTGCAGTGTGGTATTACTCAAAGGAACTCAGTGGAGCCACCAGTGGCCAGAAACAGGCAAGAGGAATCCCTGGCACTTAAGTAGGTTACCAGGCAGGTGTGGCTGATGCTTGTAATCCTAGCACTAGGGAGGCCCACTGGGGTCTCTGCATCAGCTGGCTAACTAGACTAGCCAGAATTGGTAATCTCTGACCATAACTCCATAAATAAAAAGTTGAGAAAGACACCTGAAATCAACTTTAGGCTTCCACGTGTACATGAACCTCTCTCCCCTAATCCATATGCACACACATATACAAACATGTGCGTGAGCGCACGCGCGCGCACACACACACACACACACACACACACACACACACACACACACACACACACACGAAAAACGTTCACTTAAAAGTGGCCCAGTGTGAGAAACCAAAGCAAACACATAACTCTGGGGCCTCCTTGCTCTTGCTGGTCATGACAGCAGAGCAGTTATGCACGTTTTCCATGCGTGTAGTACTGGAGAGTAAACCAAGGCGCTGGAGAGCAAACCGAGGCCTCAAGCAAGCCAGGCAGGTGCTCTTCCACTGGGCTGCAGCTCCAGGCCCTCAAGTTCTTAAAGAATGCGTTGTATTGGTTTTGACCTTAAAAGCAGTATGCCCTTACAAAGAATTTAGCAAGACAAAAGGAGATATAAACTCCATCAAGCTACTGGTCAAAGAGAACAACGCTTACCTCATAGGTAGGAGTTTTTGCTTTTTCACCATGCATGGGACGTTATTTGCAAATATATAAAATGTAATTTTGCTTTACATACTAATCTCTTTCACATTACATACTGAAAACATTTTTGTTTTTTGTTTTTTGTTTTTTGTTTTTTTTTTTTTTTGGTTTTTCGAGACAGGGTTTCTCTGTGTAGCTTTGCGCCTTTCCTGGGACTCACTTGGTAGCCCAGGCTGGCCTCGAACTCACAGAGATCCACCTGGCTCTGCCTCCCGAGTGCTGGGATTAAAGGCGTGCGCCACCACCGCCCAGCCCTGAAAACATTTTTAACAGCAGTTTGCAGAGACCCATGTTTTATTCTGGAGACAAGATCTCACTATGTAGCCTACCCTGATCTCAGATCTATACCACCACCCCGCCCCCACCTGCCTGTCCCAGCTTCCTGAGTGCTGGGATTTCAGGTATACATTACCATGCTAGTCACATTCTAACGTTAGCTGCTTACATTATACTTTTTAACCCATCACTCTTTTTGCTTTATTTATTTATTTATTGATGTGTAATCTGCTCCTTGGATCTTTAAAGAGTGGCCTCAGGCTGCAGGAAAGGCAGAGGTCATGGGCAAGAGCTCTCAAAGGGATAAGGCTGTTGAGAGTAAAGAAGTCCACTTTTCCTCATTGAGACCCATGGGCTCTGAGCTGCTGAGGGTGGCTGATGGCCTAGCATCTCCACGCACAGCATGGGTTCAGTGTGTGAGTTCCAAGCCTACAGCTTTGTGTGAGTGGGTGTGCACGCACCTGTATCCGCTCAGCCAGGATCTGAACGAGGAGATCCTCTGGGAGCACACAGCTCATCAGCCCGGTCTCACCTCCGATACTGGCGCTGACACTGAGCCGCCGCTGAGTGGGCCCCATGAGGAGAGGGCTAGAGGGAATCTGATGAGTGAGAGAAGAGTCGCAAGTCAGACTCTACCTTTGCCTCAACAGCTGTCTCAACAAGCCATGTAGCATCCAGAAAAATCATACAACTTCTGTAGGCTCCTTATTTATAAATGAGGACTGTGTTGTAAAATGCAGGATTCCTATTTTCTCCCAAGAATGGCTGGTAGCTTCAAGTAGGATTATTGTGGGAGGTGTTTTTTGTATGTCCTGAACTGTGTTCGACTGTCCATTCACTCAAGAGATATTTCCTGAGCTCCCATCATGCACCAGCCCTTCCTCGTAGACTAGGGATCCAACAAGAAACAGGGCTAACAATGGTGCTGCCTACATGGCTCTTAACATTCTCATGGGAGACATGGAAACTGAGCACTTCCCACAGGAATCAGTAATATTACTGGCTGTGAGGAGCGTGGTGGGGAAGTGACCAGACAAGGAATGAAGAGCAGTGATGGGGGTAGAGGATGGCCATGGCGAGATTGTATCACCTGGGCAACATGACCGAATGAGATAACACCAAGAGAAAGGTCTTTCTGTGAGGAAGTGCAAGCTACCTCAGTGTGTATGAGATGATTTGGGAGCACACAGGAGCTCAGTGTGTGTGGAATCCGGTAACCAATGCGGTAAGTGGAATGGAGATGGGGGATAGATGTCTCAATGGAATTGGTGAAGGAGATTGGGGGCAGCCAAGACAGAGAAGGCAGTTGGCACAGCCATTCTTTGGAGGAATTACAGTGAAAGGATCTCAAGGATGAGTTAAGAGCTGGAGAGGGATGCAAGGTCATATTAAAAAAAAAAAAGGACACATTGCAAAGAAGGAAAAACAGGAGCACAAGGACCATGGTAGGAATTTAGCCCCTGGAGGAAAAGGGGTGGGGTCCAGTGCACAGGTGAGAGGTCAGCTTGGAATTTGAGCAGGGGCAGGGACTCAGCTGCTGGCAGGGACAGTACTGGGCTACGGAAGCCTGCTGGGAGATGCGGTGGTGAGGATGAGGTCATTGTCTTCCGAGCTCAGCAGAGAGATTGTCAGCTGAGGATGAATGAAGAAGAGTGTCTTAGAGTTCAGGAGAGCAAGGAGAGCCATAGCATGGTCATTTTGAATGGAGGGCAAACGTCTATGGCAGACATTGGGATGTGTGGTGTTAAATCTATCGAGGAGAGACAAGTAATTTTTCTAGCTATGATCAGTTTGGTCTGGATGGAATTGAGTCCACTGGGGCTGGAGACTGACTGTCTGGAGAATATAATAAAGGAGAAGGTACAAGGGAGTGTGGACCAGGGGATCTCCAGTGAGGTGGGCAGAGAGAATGAGGACTGGAGGTTTCTATGGGACCAGTTACTTGAAGACGGTGGTTGCTGTGTTGGGTCGACTCTCCACCGATGCAGCTTTCTTACCTTTGCCCCTCTGGCATCCAGCTGGGTACCAACAACAGGAAAGTACTTGCTGGGTACCAGATGGCTTCACACTAATTTCTGAAGGAGTGGCACAGGGATAGCAGTCTCCTGCTAAGGACAGCCACAGACACAGAGGGTGCTGGCCTAGCTGCAGGATGCCAAGGAGGAGGAAGAGGAGGAGGAGGAGGAGGAGGAAGAGGAGGAGGAGGAGGAGGAGGAGGAGGAGGAGGAGGAGGAGGAGGAGGAGTAGATCCCGACCCTCTTCCCAGGGATCCCTGCATACCTGTGGTGTTTCGGCTTGGTGTGGATGATGCTGCTTCTGAGACCCAGACCAGTGGCTATCCGCCTTGCCTTTGGGAACCATCATGCTCCCTCGAACACTCTTTGGAGGTTTAAATTCCTGGGACCCGAGAGTGAGTTCTGAGGTAAACTTGCTCAGGTTCTCAGTGCTTAGTCGTATTGGTGCAGTAATATTTTGGAGCACTGAAGACTCCTGAGCTATTAGGAGAAGGTGGATTTTTAGTAAAAGTCATCTCACAACGTGAAGGAAATCACCGTGGGGATGGTACCCCGAAGCCTGTGTTACTCTTATGGAATGCTGAACCATCTTCTCATACAGCTGACTGACCTGGGTTCGAGGAAGAGGCTCCACTCATCAAGCACTGAATGACGGCTCACTTGGGGTCTGGGCTCTTTTCTGCCTGCATTAGTTACCTTCTTACTGTTGTGATAGAATACCGTGACCAAAGGCAACTTAAAGACAAAAGTGTTTTGGCTTATGGTTCGGAGAGATAAGAGTCCCTTATGGAAGGGAGGCATGGCAGCAAGCATCAGGAACAAGAGCCGGGAGATCACATCTCACACAGGAAGCTGAGAGAGTGAACTGAAAGCGGGAACAAGGCTATAAACCCTCAAAGCCTGCCCCTCGTGAGGTACTTCCTCCAGGGAGGCTGCGCCTCCTAAAGGGTTCGGAACTTCCCCAAACAGCGCCACCATGGGGGACGTTTCTCATTCAAACTACCACACTGCTCATCCTTTCAATGGTCTGTGCCCACTTTCTTTGCCAGCCCAGAGGCCAAGAATTTCTTGAGTTGCTTGTGCATAAGGCCTTGCCTTGGAAATCTGACACTTTACCTTTTTGAGATTGTGGGCAGTGGTAAGGCCAAGGAACAGCTGCTGCGGCAGAGTTCTTTCTACCCACAGCAGAGCCAACTCAAATGATAAGTGAGTTAAGGAAGAAGCGTGTGACTGTTAGCAAATATGACTATTCACACAGTTCATTTTTTTTCCGTTCCTGACTCCTCTTCCAAGCAGACTGCTACCCTCTCAGCTCCCTCTACTGAGATACCTTCTAAACTTTCAGTTATTTAAAATCTATTTCGAAAAGCTCTTGCTGGAGTACCTTTGTGCTGCCTCAGGCTTCTGATATACTTGCCCTGTTCTCATTGTGCCCCCAGGGACTGTCTTCAAAGATGGACTAGGCACCCTGAAGGGGACCGGGATGGAGAACATTCTTTGCCTCCTAAGCTAAGTAGCATCCGAGGTTCTCTAGCTCTTGGGGAGACTCATACTCAATGTTCCTGTCAATCATCTCAGCAAATAAGTCTCTGGAGTTCCCTCACAGCTACATTTCACTCTGGCTTATTGTTTTCTGCAACTCCCTCTGCCCCTCTCCCAGGATTTGTATCTGATGGGGGACTAGGGAGGCTGAACCCCCCTAGTGGAGTAGCCCCAGCTGAGTCCTGTGGCAGTTAGAGAACCTGCTGGTCCTCCACTCGCCACACCTCTCACCATGCCGTCACCACACCCGACGCCTCCACTCTGCTTGACCCAGCTTCCCTCAGAAGAACAGGCCACTAAACTCTCACCTAAGTCTCGACTACTGTTCACTGTGGACTCTCTCTGGCTCTCCTGCCCACCCCTGTTCTTCAGCGACCGTACAATCTCTTTAGAGTGTCCACAGCACTCTCCATATTTCAACAAGAGCTTCTAGGTATGATCTTAGCAAATGTTTTAATTTGAAGGGATGACTTCCTTTCTTTTTTCCCTTTCTCCTTCCCTTCTTCCTTTTCTTCTTTCCTCTCCCCTGTCCTGTAATCATTTCATTTCTGTCCCCTTTACTGCTCAATTTCTCTAAACAGCGATCCAAACCACCACTGTCTCGGTTAGGGTTTCTATCACTGTGGTGAAATACCATGAGCAAAAAACAAGTTGGGGAGGAAAGGGTTTATTTGGCTTACACTTCAGCATTGCTGTCCATCACTCAAGGAAGTCAGGACAGGAACTCAAACAGGGCAGGATCCTGAGGCAGGAGCTGATGCAGAGGCCACGAAGGGGAGCTGCTTACTGGCTTACTTCCCCTGGCCCGCTCAGCCTGCTTTCTTATAGAACTCAGGACCACCAGCCCAGGGATGGCACCACCCACCATGGATGGGCTTTCCTCCTTTGATCACTAAATGAGAAAATGCCTTGCAGCTGGATCTCATCGAGGCATTTCCTCCACTGAGGCTCCTTCCTCTGATGACTCTAGCTGTGTCAAGGTGACACACTAAACCAGGCAGTAAAAACACCGTCACAATAATGTCTATAATTTAAAAATTTCCAATAGCCACATAAAAGAAAAAAATCAACTAAAACGGTATATTTTATTGAAACTGTTACATGGCAATGGACAGTTCAATTTGTAAGCCAAGCATAAAAACTGACAGTCCTGTTGTGTATTCTCCTGTTCACTCTGCGTCCTCAGTGGTCCAGCGTACACTATGCTCTTCTACCTCAGCTAAGCTTCAACTAGCCACAGTTCAAGCACTCGGTATCTTCCTGAGGCTAGTGGCTCCTGCTTGGCAGAGGCAGGCTTGGACTTAGCGACCTCCTTCCAGCCTGCTGACTGTAGCAGGGTCTACCCCTTCCACTGAGGCCCCCAAAGACATCAGAAACCTCTGGACCTTGAGAGACCATCGTAGGGCTCATTTCCTTATAGCTTTCAGCAGGCTCCAATTCTGCTCATTTATTGGTTCAATGACTTTTTGTTTTTGAAAATACATCTTAGTCAGGTGTCAGCTCTATGCCTGACATTGCTCCCATCTGGACTGAGAGCAGAGGAGACAGACAACAGAACAAAGAAAGCGAGATGAGAATAGAGTGTTCATTAGAGCAAAGGGTTCCAAAGCAAGGAGGCAGAAGACGTGAAAGCCTCGCTCACATGTCTTCCTCCCCGCAAAGCTGCAAGGCTCTCCCCTTCTCTCTCCAGTGCCTGTCCTGATGAGCCCCTGCCTTTGGGACCCCACCCCCAGTTACGTGTCCCCTGGCTTTTCTTAAGGGCTTCCTCTTGGGGGCCAGTTCCACCTTGTCCAGTGTCTGCAGCTTTCACTTGACAGACAGACTGCCCCAGCACCATCTCTAGCTTGATGGTACTTGGTTCAGGAGCTCAAATTCATCATTTTCACCAGGATGCTGACATAATCACATGGATCATTTGTTTGTTGGAAAAGAACATTTAAAAGAGTTAGAATTATGGTCGGGCAGTGATTGTACACGCCTTTAATCCCAGCACTCGGGAGGCAGAGACAGGTGGATCTCTGTGAGTTCGAGGCCAGCCTGGGCTACAGAGTGAGTTCCAGCACAGGCTCTGAAGCTACAGAGAAACCCTGTCTCGAACCGCCCCCCCCCCAAAAAAAAAAGTTAGAATTATGTATTGCCTGGGATTTTCCCTGTAGAACTATTTCTCTTATCTACTCAGCAAAGAACCTTGCTTTCTCCCATGAGCATTCCAAGTGGAGGGACTGAGAGTTGATCAAGTAGCAGCCAGCTCTAAGCAGGTCCTTTGCTTCGAACTCAATATATTCTTTTCCTTGTGCAGCTGCTTTCCTGACCTGCGGTCCTCAAATGACCGGATGGAGGCAGGATTCTTGGCTTGTAATGGGAAGACCACACTAGGTCTCTCTATGACAAGATCCAAAAGTTCAATCCATCTCCTTATGCTGCCTCCCCCCGCCGCCAGGATTCCTTCCATGGCAGATGACGCCACTTTCCTAGTTTCTGTGGCTAGAAGTCTCTGTGATCATCCCTGAACATCCCCCTGCTCCTTCAATTCCACACCATGCAGGTAGACACAGAGTCATCTGGACCAAGGCCATTTCCCCCTGCTTTTCTATCGCTCCCTTTACATTATGAAAGTCACTTTCCTACTATGGTTTTTGGACATCTGGAAGACAGGCCACAGTCAACCCCAAATTCTTCTTTTTCAATAGAGTTCAAATTCCTAATCAAAACTAATTACAATTGACCCAACTAGCCTTCCCACCTCTGAGTTACCATCAGTTTCCCTGATTTCTTGTCCTTGTCTCTGTTTTTGCCTGTTAACAGTCACCTGATCCCCAAAGCCCATTTCCATGAAGACTTTCCCAGTCACCTTTTGTTGGAAATGTCTAGTCTCAAACTTGCTCTCTCCCAGGAACTGAAACTTCTATGGTTGTGATATTTTCCGGTGCTGAATGAGCTCATCTTTGGCTCCCCTCCAAGTGTCAGTCCAACCACAATGTGGGTTGTGTCTCTTACAGTCCTATTTTCTACTGTGTCAAGCATACTCCTGCACGGGCATGGACTACTACTTCTATATGCTAGGTGAAGAGAATTCGTTGGGATCAACTGGCAACATGTCACATGTCAGCCTTTGACCGGGCTGTAGGAGAGGCAGCTCAATGGGATGCATAGAGGGGTGATCTTACCAGTAAGGGTACCACCACTTGACCAGAAGAAGCCAAGAGGAGCCTGAGGTGATAGAGTAATTGGTAAAGTGCTTGCCATGTAAGCCTGAGGACCCAAGTTCAATTCCCAGAACCCACATAACAAGTCTGGTGTGGTAGCATGCACTTGTAAGCCCAGTGCTGGAGAGAAGAAATGGATATGGGTATTTGGGCCTCACTGATCAGCTAGCCCAGCCTAATCAGTGAACTCTAGACCAATGAAAGACCTTGTCAACAAACCAGGTGGGCAGCTCCAGAGGACAGGCAAGATTGTCCTCTGAATTTCACATGCACATGCCCTTACATGCATGTGTACCTACACACACACACACACACACACACACACACACACACACACAACCATGGAGAACAGGCCTTACCTGACTCCTCTGCTTCCCTCATAGACTGCTCTATGGCAGCTCTGATGCACAGCTCCCGGGCCCGAATCCCTGAGATGTTGTTACTGTCTGACATGGCTTCCAGGACAATGGAGTCGATGTTCAAGCAGGCTGCATTGTAGTACCTGGCCATGCTGATGGCGTTGGCTGTCTTTCCTGTAAAAACGGCCAGGGCGTTGACTCTGATGAGTCTCATTTGCTCAGTGTCCTAGACAGAAGTCTGCAGAACAGAGGACCCTGTGGAGTGAGTTCTGAGTGCTTCGCCTCCAAGTCTCTTAAGTGGCCAGAGGTAGCTCAGCAGAGATGAGGAAGCGCTGCTGTGAGTCACAGCTGTGGATCCGTTCCTAACCGTGCCACTGAGGCACAGGGGCATGACACCCGGCAGCCTCACCAGGCTTTCTTCCTCAGGTAGAAAAACAGCTTCTACTGCCTCTCAAGTGCTGTGTCACCCCCACTGTTTATCTTTAACAGGAAGACATGTTGGGTTTAAAGAGTAACCCGTGCTGACTTGGCTTTTCCCATGTCAATCTACTTTCATTAAAAAGTAGAAAATTCAGAAATAATAGATAAGAGCAAAGAAAAAGGATCTAGAGTCCACTCATGTAGAGATACTAGAGTTGGCCTATAGCTGCAAAGTTTGCATATGTAGCCATGTTACTGATAGTTTTCACAAAGCATAAATGGGGGGGGGGGGTGTGGAGAGAAGGCTCAGTGGTTAGGGGCACTGGCTGCTCTAGCAAAGGAGCAGTTTGGTTCCCAGAGTGCACCCACACGGTGCCTCACAGCCATCTGTAATCCAGTTCCAGGGGATCTGATGCCCTCTCTGGCCTCTGTGAGCACCGGATACCTATGTGATGCACATATACACAAGCAGGCAAGATATTCACACATGTAAAATAAACAAAAGCGCAATTAATATAAAAATAACAAAACAAAACGGGGTATGAGGATGTGACTCAGTTGGCAGAGTGCTCGCCTAGTCTGCATGAAGCCCTGGGTCTGATCCCCAGTACCACATAAACTGGGCATGGTGGCACAGAACTGTAATCCCAGCTCTTGGAAGGCAGAGGCAGAAGGAGCAGGAGTTCAGAGCCATCCCCAGCTATATAGGGAGTATGAGGCCAGCCTCAACACTAGAGTCCAAGAATGAAAGAAAGAAAAAGTGGAGGGAGGAACGGAAGGAAGAAAGGATGGAGGGAGGAAAGGAGGCAGAGAGGGAGGGAATGGGTCACACAGGATGCTGAATTATAACCCCTAAAGATGCAGATGCTCCCATCCCTGGAGCCTGCAAGCATGTTCCCTTATAGGCAAAGTGGGATTATTGTGCAGGTGTGATCCGTTTACAGATTATCTGAGTGGCCTCTATCTCATTACAGGAGTCCCTGGAAGAAACAAGGCAGGAGGGCTGGAGTCAGAGGCAGTGATGTGACAGCAAGCCCCTAGAAGAGATCGCGTGTCAGCTTTGAGGGTGGAGGCTGTTGCCCGGAGCCGGAGAGATGGGCAATATTTCTAGAAGCCAGAAAAGACGAGAAAATGGACTGCCCTGGTGCCTCCCAAAGGTAATACAGGCCTGCTGACCCACTTAAGACTTGGGGCCTGCAGGACTATTAAGAGGGTAAATCTGCGCCTCTTCAAGCCGCTAAATTTGTGGCGGTTACAGAGGCAATATCAAACAGATACAAATTATAAGTCCTAAGTTTGACACCTTCTCCTCATGACAAATGGCAGATCATGAAGAGCTTTTCTAAAAATGTGTCTCTGGGTGTGGTATCTGCATATATGGACACCCATGCTGGCGTGTGTGGATGCCAGAGTGTGACGCCAGGATATCTGTCTTGGGTGGCTTCTCCCTCTTAATTTTTAAGCCAGGGTGTCTTGCTGAACACGAAGCTCGCCGTTTCGTCTAGACTGTCTGACTGTCTAGACCAGGGACCTGCCTGCCTTTGCCTCCCAGCGCTGGGGCTACAGGTACAAACCACTGCTGTCGGCTTTTATGTGGGCTCTGGGTGGGGGTGGGGGTGGTGGGGGTGGTCCAGACCCATGTCTTCATGCTTGTCCTGTAAGCACTCTGGTTGTGGAAATGTCTCCCCAGCCCTGTCTTTGTCTTCACTGTAATACACTTGTGTGATGCTGGTTTTCCACTTGTGGTAAAATAGACAGTCTGCGTTTTTGGAGACAGGGCATGTGACCATTCGGTATGCTGTTCCTCGGATGAAACCCTTACGATTGGCCCTGACCACAGCTGATGTGGCCACAGTTCCTTATGGAAGAGACATGGCATCTCTGGCCACGGTCTCTCCCTGACAGGACTGTCACGTACCTGACAAGGGTGTCCCATGGATGATAATGGCGATGCCCTTCCGGTTCTTGGCCAGGCGGCCTTCTGCGGAAATGTCGATGCCTAGGTGGCGTGCAATTGCCTTGCTCACTGGGTTGCTCTCCACCTCTCCAACCTCCTCCGCTGAGTGGCTGTCTGTGCTCTGGATCTTGTCAGCTGTAAATCCAAAGTACGCGTGAGCGCGGGCACAAGTGTGCATCCCAGAATTTCCATAGGTACATAGGTACCCATAGGGATGGGAACAAAGTTTTCTTTTAAAATACTCTTGTTTCTAAAATGCCCAGTGCTGCAGCAGTCCCCACCCGTGGGACACGAGAAGGCGTCATTTGGCTAATAATGTGTCTCTACACTTGCAAATTAAAAAAAAGAAGAAGATATTCATTGACTTAAATTCTACTTGGAGGGAAATCCTCTTGTTGAAAAATAAAAAAGGATGGCTGTGTGGAGATGGAGTCTGGAGTTGGCTCTAGGGGAATCCAAGACACTTCAGAAGATAGGGGTAGAGCCAGGATTGTGGAATGGGGAAAAGGTGCCACAGAAGGTCAGGAACCACTCAAGGGTGAGTTGAGCCAGATTCGGGTAAACATGAGGCATGACACTGGAAATCTGCCTTTATCTCAGACTTGTTATTGTGTTCCCCGGCTTTAACTCAGATCTCCGAGAAAAATGAAGGCCAGAAAATGGGTCCAAGATGCTGGGAGGTGAAGTGAAGGGTTTCTTAATGTTTGATTGGAGGGACATTTGGAAGAATGCGCTCCACTTCCTCCGAGTGTTTCTTTAAACATTTCCCATTTGGCTAAAGTGCTAGCATTCAGGGATTGGGTCTTCCTTAGTCTAGTTAAAACGCTAGGGACTGCAGCGAGAAGAAAATATCACATGCTAAGCTGCTCTGCAGGCTTCTGTGCTCTTAGTACAATGTGAGTAGATGGGTCACCAGAGGGTATACGTGGTAGGTGGGAAGCCGCTGCAGGAGGCCCAGAGTACCCTTTTTATGGAGGAAGCTATCCAGACATTGAATATTCCTTTCATTTCTGCCTAGACAGAACTGCCCCCTGCCACAATGCTCAGTTACTTCGGAAGGTTAGTTTTTCCAGGCTTTCTTCATCCTCGTCCTCATCTGGGAAGCTTTTGGATTCAGCCACAATATGCCGTTCTTCCATGTTGGATGTGGCAGAGATCCCTCGGCTAAGTGATGTCCTCTTTGTGCTGGCGGAGGTTCCCTGATCTGATGGCATCTCTTCCTCATCTGCAGGGGAAGCAGAGGATGAAAACACATGTTGGATGGGGAGCAGGAGATGGGGAAAGAGATAAAGAATGGCTATGCTGACCAGCACCCTGTACTACCAATCCCAACGACCAAGAACAACAATCAGCTGGCTCCGGCATTTCCTCTGTGCACAGTGTTTCTACATTTAAACATGTTTAGATACCGAAAGGATACATTTGCCCAGGAAACTTGGAGAATTCCTAAGAGTCCCAAATAATAGTTTAAATTGTAAAAAAAAAAAATAGTAATAAAGACTGAGCTAGACACATGGAGACAGGGACTGAAGCTGGTTTCATAGTTACCAGAGCAGGAGAAGCACTGCTCTACAGAGTTTAAATTTTCAGGCTTTCAGGACTATGTGGAGACTGCTCTGTGCATAACAGCCTGGAGCCTGCTTCTACCCTTAGCTTTTCACCAATGTTTCCCGTGTCATGTTAAGTGTGACTGACAGCTGTCAGACCAGCACCACATTATTGTCCCCTCTTCCACAGCATCCCAGGGGGTACAGCAGTCTGTGACAACACTAGGTGAACCTCTCTAACCTAGGAAAGTTATCTCTTTTGTTCAGAAGTGAGATGTAACTAGAGGCAGCTGCCCTCCCTGGGTCACAGCCAGAGAAGTCAGAGTCCACAGCACAAGAGCAGCATGAGCCAGGGTTGGGTGAGGTATTGATGATGAGCATCTAGCCTGGGTTCCCCCTGAACCCATCAGCCCTGGATCCAGACCATCTTCCACTGGGTCAAATGGGGAAAAAAAAAACAAAAAAAACTTCTAACTTTGGTGTGTATGGACTTCAAGAGCAACAAGGCTTTTGTCTGCCTCCACCAGGTCCTTTTGCACACAGCAGGCTCTGTCTCCTGAGGACACTGGACATCCCTCCGACTTGAACTGTCTCTCTGACCATCTTCCTGACTGTGAGCTCTCCAAAGGGAGGAGCCTTATGCCACATGTCTTCTTTCTGGCCCTTCAGTTCAGCACTTGCAACATAGTGGATAATTTTATGCATTTCTGTCTCCCTACATTCATACACTAAAGCCTTAGCCCCTCAACGTCTCAGACGGTGACTTTATTTGAAAATAAGCCCTTTAAGTAGGTAATTAAGGTTCCCAGGTCATCATATAGGTATGTCCTGATTTAATGTGACTGGGATCAGCACTGAAGAGATTAGGGCAGAGACCCACAGTGGGGAGGCACAGGAGGAAGAGAACTATCCACAGGAAGATGGGTTTCAGAAGGTACCAACCCCAATGATACCTTGATCTAGCATCTAGAACTGTGAGAGCCACTTGCCCTGTGACTTTTGTAAAAACAGCTCCAACAAGTTACTCGTGCTGAACACTGGCCAGAATACCGAGTGGAGAGGCAGCCTTTCCTGCCAATCAGGTGAACATTCGCTGCCTGGCTTCTCTTTCCTTGAGAGACCATGAGGCGGGAGGAGGGGATTCCATCAGGACCATTAGTTCATCCTGCTGCACATGGGATCTGGGGACCTGGTTCTCATGCTCACTGGCAAGCCCTTTATCCCCTGAGCTGTCTCCCCAGCCCCTTGTCTAGTGGAAGATGCAGGCAGGAAGAGCAGAACTACACACGTGAGGGCTGTTAACACAGAAGCGAGCGGGACTAGGCTGAGAATATTTCAGCGTGAGGGACAGAGAAGCAGAAAGGAGATGGCACAGTGTCACCAGCCATAGAGTCCTACAAGTCAGCAAGGGGGCCGTCCTGCTCAAGTACACAGGAGAGGCAAGGGATAAGATAATACAGGGCTGCTGGACCAGAGAGAGCAAGATGGTGAGACGACAGAGAAGCTCACGATGGATCTTGACGACCACAGAAGGGCTGTCCTTTTTCAAATGTACGTTCCTCTGCCCCTGGCCACTTGAATATGTTATATCAATTTCCACCTTGTGGGAGACATTGTCTAAGAATGCCCACAGGGAGAAGCGGTAGACAGTGATTGCTGTCAGTTACATGCAGGAGGATTTGGACTGGTACCCTGGTTCTCCTATACACAGCTGTGTACTTGGACTCTCTTTGCTACAGTTTCTATGCAAATCCCTTGGCTCAGCCTCTAGCACACATTCTTCTATCTATAATCACTGTTTTTTTTTTTTTTTTGGTTTTTCGAGACAGGGTTTCTCTGTGTAGCTTTGCGCCTTTCCTGGAACTTGCTTTGGAGACCAGGCTGGCCTCGAACTCACAGAGATCCGCCTGGCTCTGCCTCCCGAGTGCTGGGATTAAAGGCGTGCGCCACCACCGCCCGGCTGTTTTTTAAGACTCTAGTGAGAGCAGACTGTGCCCAGTCCTGCATCCTTAACACGAAGACCACAGGACCTATTTGGTAATGGTCTTAAACAGGATACAGCAGGCATCTGTATCTGTGTATCCTGTGTACCTGGCAGGTACACAGGAGCTGGCTGGTCCCATGGCAGGGGTAATTCAAAGGGGATGGAAGAACAGCCAGAGCCCAAGGTACTTCATGCTGGGTTCTCACCGTTGTCCTGTGGCAGATTCTCCAGATATTTCGCCTTCATCTGCTCTTCTTTTGATTTCTTCACTTCCCTGAAGTAATCGTAGATCTCCTGGGGAAGCTTTTCCCCTGGGTTCCGGGGTGGCAGCAGCAGGGTGTTGTAGGAATCATAGCCCTTCAGCTGTCGCAAGATCTGCTCAAGGGGAGAATGAGAACTACTATTGGTCCCATTGGAGGTTTCCTCTTGCTCACTGGCCTCATCAAAGCCCTGCTTCTAGCAGAGGCTGAGATCAATAGAGATTTTGTAGGTTTCACATGGTGGGACCCTATGGAGAGGTCTAAAGGTAGAGCCCCACTCTGAATTTACAGGGATTCAAAGTCTTTGTTTTGCTCTGTACACACCCAAGCACACCACACATGGGAGATATCTTCTTCTTTCTTTGAAAACAGCATACATACGTTTTTTCCTAATAACAAACATACAGTATTCCATGATCCACTCTGAGCGAGTCATTCTTAAAAAGTGCAGTCACACATCACCTACCAAGAGGGATATGTTCCAAAACGTGAGAAATGCGTTATAAGGTGATTTTTGGCATTGTTCTAAAACCAAGATGGTTATGGTGTCACTGTTCACTGAAATATACAGTGCAGGACTGTATAGAGCTGAACAATATTATACTTGGTCAGGTTGTTTCCTCTTAAATACAGAGAAAATTGGTAAAATGATATTGTGTGTGTATGTGTTTGTGTGTGTGTGTTAGGGCAAAAAGTAAAAAGTATTTAAATATCAGATAAATAACATAATTTTTAGTATATAACATTTAGGCATCATTATACTATGTTTTTAGGTACCTAAACTTTAAATGTAACTACAACTTTTTCCCCTCTTAAATCTGGCACCCCTAGAGTATATGTAAAAGGCAGTGAAATCATCATAAAAAGCTTGTATATCTACAAGATGACTAGAGACATGACTGTTTGTCACGTGAGCCTTTTCCATGATCACCACTTTTAGTTGTTTGGATGTCAATCATCCGTAAGTTAAGAAAAAGGGAGATTCAGAGAGAAGGGAAAGGGAGGGAGGGAAAGACAGACCGACACAGAGAGAAAGAGACAGAGAGACAGAGACAGAAAGAGAGAGAGAGAGAGAGAGAGAGAGAGAGAGAGAGAGAGAGAGAGAGAGAGAGAGAGAGAGAGAGAAAGAGAGAGCACTGGATTTCCTGCTAGGTCCTGGAGGCTGGAAGGAAGTGCCATGGTATTCAAGGGCCATTGGTCCAGAATTCTATAGCCAGTAAAACACATTCTCAAGAATGAGGGAGGAAATGGAGACATCCTCAGATGAAGAAAAATGAAATTTTCACTAGCAAACCTAGCCTAAAAGATAACTAACAGAGTGATGGGGCTGTAAATTACAATGACAATATATATGAGAATGTCATAATGAAACTCATTATTCTGTGTACTAACTAAAAACTAATAATAAAAAGAATAACTAATAATGGATCTTTAGATGGAAAGGAAACAGTAAAAAGAAGCCTTGAAATATCAGAAAGAAAACGATGAATAATGGGAAGAGTAAGAGGATAAATGCTTCTCCTTCTGTGCAGTTTTTCTAACAAAAATTACAATGTTACCTTCTATAAGGAAATATTCAAGACAGTTATATTAAAATGAGGAGGGTCATGAGAAGTTACAGAGACATAATATAATGTGTGTAGCAATGTCTAAGGAAGCTATATAAAGAGATATATTGAAAAATGTGCCAGGTAAATTGAGATGAAATGCTAAACAACATTGGAAGGACCAATAAGAAGGCAGCATAAGTATCCAGAGGACAAAAACCAGAAACAAACAAAACAAAACGGTGGATGTAAGCCCTAAGATACCAACAATTACATTAAATGTAAATGGTGCACAGATGCAAACTAAGGACAGAGATTGGCAGAGTACACACATTTTAAAATTATTTCCTTGTGTGTATGCCTTTGTGTGTGTGTGTGTGTGTGTGTGTGTGTGTGTGTGTGTGTGTGTGTGTGTGTGTATACGCACGTGTGCAGGGTATAGGTTGATGTTCACTATCTTCCCAATCACTCTCCACATTACTTGTTGACTCAGAGTCTTTCACTGACTCTGAAACTTACTGATTCAGTTAGTCTGGTTGATGCTAAGGAACCCTCCAGGAATCCCACCTGTCTCTGCCTCCCCAGTGCTAGGATCACAGGTGTGCATTACTCTGCCTGGTTTTCTCACATGGATGCTGGGGACTGAACTCACTGAGGTCCTCATGCTTCAAGAAATGAACGTTACTAAGTCACCTCCCCATCCATATTTTTTGAAGTGTCCCAATTAAAAGAAGTCTAAAAGAAAGTCGTTTCAAAGACAATGGCAAGCCGCTACACGTGGTTCTTCACTGTGCAAATACTAACTATGAACACACACTGGCTTTTTGTTTAAAAATGCACATTGGGATCACAACAAAGCGGTAAGTTCTCATGGGGAGGGAAGCAGGTGGAGAAAGTCTATAGAGAAGGGATTGGAAATTGACAAGGGAAGGGGAGGAGACAGGCCAGAGGGAAGCTCCTGCAGACACACGGACATGTGCCAGGGGTGGGGGCTGCCATGTCAGGAAGGGTGTTTGGTTTTGGTCTCTGCTCACCTTCTCTTCTAAGAGATACTGCTGGTCAAATTCTAGGGAGTAAAACTCAATGGGGAAGTTGCAGGGGTTCCTCACAATCACCTCAGCCTCATCCCCTGATGCATAAGGCAGGAGGGGCCCCAGCTCCAGAACGGAAGGGCTGAATTCCAGGCGTGGCTCCAGACCTTGGCCCTGTGCCAGAAGCACGAGCCTCTGAGTGCTCTGGCCAATGTGGAACAGCAGCGATTGGCTGTACAGCTTCTAGAAAACATGGAAACAAAATCATCTTTTTTTTTCCCCCTCTACAACACACAATGTAAAACTGGGGACCACCAAAGAGACAAAACTTCATGTTTCCTATACAGCTGTAAAATCACCATAGTGGGCACTTACGGGCTGTGTATATGGCATGCTAGGCACTGTGCAAGGGACTTGACCACTTACAGCAGGCCTCAGTCTCGTCTTCATGTCTCTGAGTTTCCTGTATGGGTACCACTTTCTGGCACTCTGGGCCTGAGGCTGTCGATGCCCATGGGCAGCAGAGAGTACAGTAGAAAACCAGGGAAGTGACACCTTCTGGGATCACTGAGTTCCCCCAACAACTCTCAGGAACATTGCAAGCATCCCACCTCCCCTGCTCCATAGTGATATTTCTCTCGTTCGGAAGTGATAAGAATCCAGAACCAGGCCAAGGATAGCTCAATTCCTAGTACCACAAAGAAAAATAAAATAAAATAAAGCCCAAATCCTGTAAAGCCTTGCTAGTCTTAAGACACTCTTAAGAACGGCAGGCATGTAACTAATTTTCTTGTAAAGCACGGGGAAGTCAGACGTGCTGGTGCACACACTTGTAATCCAGCCGAGGTAGAAGGGCAGAGCAAAGCTTAGGCCAGCCTGGTCTACTTAGCAAGTTCCAGGCCAGCCAGAGATACACTGTGGAGCCCAACAAAAAGCACAAGGAGGAAGAGGAGGTGGTGGAGGAGGGGGGAGAAAAAGGGGAGGGGAAGAAGAAAAAGGGAGGGGGAGAGGGATGGGAGGATGGAGAGAGGGAAGGAGAGAAGGATGCGGGGGTGGGGGTGGGGGGAACAAGGGGGACAGAAAGAGAACCTTCAGCATCAGCAGCATTATTGGCAGACTTTGATAGGTAGGAACACAGGCTTCATTTTAGAATGAAATATGAAGTTATTTACTTTTCTGCTTTCCAGCTGCAGATTCTGAAGCATTTCTTCAAAGCTATTACCAGGAAAACGGGAGTTAGCCATATATTGTATAAAAGTCACATAGATTTTTTTCTTATAAAAGAACAGAATATATGAGGCATTATAGTGCATGACTGTAACCCCAGTACTTGTGAGGCCAAGGATTGAGAGTTCAAGGCCATCTTGGTGCTACTTAGTGAGCTCCAGGCCATACTGAGTTACATAAAACCCTGTCTTTGAAAACAAAATCAAAAGGAAAACATCACGCAGATGTCTTTAGCTTTGAATAAAAGTCATCATGGTGAGACTTCTTGAGATCCTCTCCAGTTCTAGGATTTTATTATTCTTGCCATGCTCTCCATTAGGAGTGACTTTGAACTCTTGGCATTTATAGAAGAGACATTTATCAGGCTCAGGGAGGCTTTCTGCCAGGAAGTACTGACTACCGCAGTGACTGATGGTAGAAGTTAATAGTTCCTGGGTCATTGATAATACACAGGGGAGTGTGCTGTATGCTCTATTCACTGTTATTAATCTCCTAAATGGCCCTAAGAGCCCTGGTTGCGGCTCAGTACTAGCTCATCAGAAATCTCAGTGTCCAGCTGCTTTTAACTTCTGCTCTGTAAGAAGGTAAGCACAGGGCATATAGGCTCTGGAACCTGACGCCCTAAGTGTAGTCTCAGCAACATCTCCTGTAATGAAACACATTAATATTTTGGCAGTTGCAATGTGTGGAAACTAAGCAGGATAAAGAAAGGCAAAACAGTATGTCAGTTCAAATGAGATTTTTCTATTGAGCAAGTTTTAATATGAAACTTATGAAATTTCAACCCCCACTTTTTTGAGCTTATTAGATTTCAGAATTGCAATAAGGGAGTTTGATATGGGAATATTATTGCTTTTTATGTTACCTATGAACAAGACGAGGCTTAGTCAGACAAGTGATTTGTTCAAAGATACACAGCCTGTAAATACAGAGGCAGAATGCCACTAATACCATGCTTCTGTGAAAGTTGATACGTTACTCACAGCTGCTGAGCCCAACCCACTGGTCCATACAGCAAGTAGGTGAACTTGAAGAACATGCCATATGCAGAACGGGAGGTATGAGTCCCAGGCAAGCCTGGGCTTTGACCTCAAAGAGACCCAGAAGGAAGATCTCTACAAAGGCTCATATTTTTTTCAAGCTCACCTCTTCTTTGGGCATGAATTTCACTTGCACATTGGCCCTTTCGCCGGGATCCAAGACTCCAGAAGTGGGTTGGATCTCAAAGATGCGAGACTTTGGAATCATCTCTGCCCGTAGTTTCCGTCTTAAATACTTTGGCATGTGCTTATCCATCTGGGTTATAAACATTGGACAATTAGATCACTTATGTGGCAAACAGATCTATTCTACTCACCACTCACAACAGCTACGTGTCCTAAGTGCTTTCCAGGCAGGGAATGTGCACCAGAGGCAGTAAGACATCATACCCATTATGACATCTTCAAGTACCAGACTTAGGGACTGGGAAATGGTTAACACTGAGAGTCCTTCAACAGGAAGCTAAAATGATAGGAGGAAAGGCCTAGAACCCCAACTCTGGCTAAAGTAGAGACGAACAGAAGGGAAACACAACTCACCTTGTTAGTAGGCTGTGGGGTGTGGACAAACCATTCACAAGGAACTTGGAGAGTGTTGGATAGCTGAATGGTTTCCACCATACACTGTCCACACTGAATTGTAGAAAATTCTACTTTGTGGCAAGACAGGGTCATACTTGGAATGGTCACAGTGGCTTGGAGACAGAGGTGAATAGTTGGTCCTCCATACACCTGGAATGGACAGAAAATTGTGGTTACCATGTGGCATTAGGAACAGCAGCAGCAGCATCTGCAGCAGCAGCAGCAGCAACCACCACCACACAATGTCTCAGGCTGGAGATATAGATCAGTGATAGACATCTTAGGGTGCTCAGAGCCCAGCTTTTGATCACCCATACTGCATCATCTCGGGGTTCTCAACAGGCTTGGCTGGCACATGAAGGGCCATGTAGTCCCAGTGGGGCACCATACCTTGATGGGAAGAATGACTTCTTTATTCCCCATAGAAAGATTAGCCCCTTGTGGGTCACATCTCACTTCAAATGTTTCTGTCTCACAGTAGGGCAGATTCTTTACACGGTCTAGCTCAGTGCTGAAGCCTAGACCAAGACAAAGGAAAATTGTTTTCATGAGCAAGAAAACAGCATAAGGAAGCTGCTCTATGTAGCAGGCTCTCTGGGATAGGCTGACCAAAGTATCGCTGAGTCACCCAGCAACTCCTTCAGCCGGATGAACAGCAGGAATGCTGCTCTAGAAGGCTGGGGCATGCGGGGGGGGGGGGGGGTGTGTGTGTGTCCTGGTACCTGTGTCATGAAGGACATGCTTCTCTGCATGGAAGGACACTGGAAAGTGACTGGTGTTGGTGATCTTGATGATGTGGGTTCGGACATCACCAAGCACAATGTAGCCAAAGTCCAGGATGTACTCTGGTAGCTGGACTCTGAAACAGTTAAAGGGGCTGTCCTTACTAGTCACTTTCAAGCCAGGAAGGCCACTTTTCCCAAAAAGGAGAGAGTGTGAGTTCTCTCCTGTTGGCAACTTTGTTTTCCAGAGTAGAGAACAGCTAAGGGTCACTAGGAGAGAGACTAGACACTCCATTCATCCTTCAGAAGTCCACATGTGTTTGGCCATTATCCAGCAACACGCTTGGTATGGGTCCCCATGAACCTGAAATGGGGGCCTGTCTATTGGATGTAGTATCCTGCCTTTAAGATCCAGAATTGCCTAGTTGGCTTCACGCTAGGGACGGACGGCAGCTAACACGAGGTGCATGGCTTTCAGTCTTAGGTGATCAATTAGTTTCTCAGGAGACACAGAAACCTGTTTGCTTCACCACACTCTGAAGCAAAAGCAACACAGACACGAGAGGGCCCTCACTTGGCTATTTTGCGGCGACTCCGAAGGCTGAAGTAGGTGTCATCCGTGGTACTGGAGGAGATCGCTTTCTGGTGTTCCAGGGCGTAGTCTTGGACTATAAGCCGCTCTACTTCCATCTGGAGATGAGCACTTATCTAGAGCAAGAGGAAGAGCAATTCAGAAGACTGTGCTAGAACATGCATTCTCTTTGTTTAGTGTTGGTAAGAATTTTTCCCACAAAGGGAAAACTACTGATTCTTTGATCCTTCCATGTTTCAAATGTGTAGTAAGTAAAGATTAGTTTCACAATGAATAAATTCTCATGCACTCATAAATGAGGAAGGGTCTTTTTAAAAAAATGTTTTTAAGGTTTGTTTATTTTCTGTGTATGAGTGCTTTGCCTCCATGTATGTCCTGGTGTCCATGTAGTTCAGAAGAAAGCATCTGATCCCCTGGAACTGGAGTCAGGGATGGTCGTGAGCCACTATGTGGTGTTAGGAACTGAACTTGGATCCTCTGGAAGAGCAGCGAGTACACTTACCTGCTGAACCATCTCTCTAGCTCTAAACAATAGAGTTTAAAAAAATGGCCGGACGGGGGTGGCACATGCCTTTAATCCAGCACTCGGGAGGCAGAGGCAGGCGATTCTCTGTGAATTCAAGGCCAGCCTGGTGGTCTACAGAGCGAGATCCAGGACAGGCACCAAAACAACACAGAGAAACCCTGTCTTGAAAAAACCAAAATAAAATAAAATAAAATAAAATAAATGGCGGGGTGGTGGTGGCTCAGCGGGTAAAGGGGCATTTGCTGTGATGACCTGAGTTCAGTCCCTAGGTGGAAGGAAGAGCTAACTCCCGAAAGCTGTCCTCAATTGCTCTGTGACACATGCACAGTCCCCTGACAAATAAATATATAATACATATTTTTAAAAATAAAAATGTTTTGACAAAAAATTCCTAAGCATCACAGAACTACTGGGTGCTTTCTCTGCAGGACTCCTGCTTCAATGGCCATTTTTATACTCCGATGCAAGGATACAAAGGTAGGATGCTCTGCCCCCGGGTTCTTCGTTACAGTTTTACTTATATGAAGATGTGTGTCTGTGGTTATGTGCACTCGAACACAGAGGTCCACAGCAGCCAGAGGCATTGCCTCCCCTGGAGTTAGTGTTATAGATGGAGAAGTTTCATATTTCGAGGCCAGTGTTTAATGCTGACTCACAACAGTTCCAAATGCTGGGAGTAAGTGATTGTGAGCGCTCAGCTGCAGATGGGACATCAATGTTGCATCCCCTCACAAAGGTTCAGGGGACATCTTGGAAGAGGGGGTTGAAAGAATGTAAGATCCAGAGGATAAGGAGGAGTGCTGTGAAGGACTGCCTTCTGGACAGAGCATGGCTGTGATGCACATGAACTCACAAGTTCTGTGGTTACTGCACAAGACAGCTAAAAATCTCAGCATGGTGTGGGGAGGGGTTTCCAATGCCCTGCCCCTCACTGAGCAGCTAATGGTGATGGCTGCCGATGGAGGGAGACTTTTCTCGGGGAGGGGTGGATATTGGTAGGATGCTCATGCCCCATTAGATGACTTCATACATATAAACACATGGGCAGCTCTAATTGGACTTGGTTGGTTAAAAAAGGGGCATGAAGTTGAGAGGGAGGTGAGAGGTTGGGGTATTTCAACAGATGGGAGAGATATGGCAGGCTAGAAGGAGTGAGTGGGGAGAAACATATCTGACTAAGATAAATTGTAAATGTGTATGAAATTTTCAAAAAATAAAAAGAAAGCAATTTTATGCTCAATAATGGACCATCTGGACTCATTTCTCCGCCTCCTTTTCCTACTCACACTTGTTTTTCCTTCTGAGTTTTCTCTCCCAATATGCCTTCTTTATGATGCATCCAAGTGAAACATCATCCCTACCTCATTGCATATCCAGTCAATTCTGAGTGGTTGATCATTCCAGGCCTGAAATATTCCTTGCCCCCGCTCAACTCTCTCTTCCTTGACTGACATCACCAATGTTTGCACCACAACTACTTCTCACCTAGAATCATCCCAGCAGCTTTAAAAAGCCCCATCCCCTCATATCTGCTCTTACTCCATTAAGCCCTGTCCCCCCACAGCCCACAAGGCAGCTACAGGGGGGATCTTTCTGAGATGCAAACAATTATGCCATAGCACTTCCGGTCCAAACATTTCAGGGGCTCCCTCTTGCCCTCTTTCCTTGAGGAAAGTCCAGATAGCTGCTCTTCTCTTCCGGCTCACCTTGCCTTCTTCTCATGCCCCTCTTTTGCCTTGGCTGTATCTCTTTCCACTCTGTCTCTGGGATGTCCCCTGTCATCGTCCCACCCCACTTTGCACATGCTCTCTTCCTTACACACATTTCTGTGCAAGGTGGAGCTGCTCTCACCTCTGAGTTCTCCTCCTCAGGGATTTCATCAGTTATCATCTCATAGTGATTTAGAGAATCATATTTATTGTACTCTTTCTCCATGTTTTTCTTTGCTTGCTCCAAGAAGTGCTCATACTTTTCATTGCCTGTGGAGGCAGAGGGAAGGAATCAGTGGGGTCAGAGGTGTGCTCTGCTTCAAACCTGGTTTCTCAGCTATGAGAAGGAAAGGGAACGTTTTGACACTTCACCTACCCTATTTTCTCTACTTTGGAGGGACAGGTAATCTGTGAGTGAGCAGAATTTGTATCTGACCTCACTGAGTTTAGTGACACGGCACATGCCATTGAGGACATGGCACATATGCTACGAGCTGGTCCTCGAGAGTATGAGACACTAACAGGCCCCCTTGGAACTCTGCTCAGTTCTCACACTAACCCTTCTACACCCTGCAGTCCCTTTCAATGCGGGACGCGCTGAGACAGCTGGCACTCTTTCAGTGGCTTTTCACACACCAAGTCCCTCCCAATTAGCACAAAGGGTATGTTGGGGTCAAGCTACTTTAAATCTAAGTGCGTCACAACACCCGTAACGAAGGAGGGAGACAATTAGCAGAGGGATTTCAGACACTTGGATTCACCAAAAGTCACGGCAAACTCAAATGCTTTGAAGGTAAAAGTAGGTAAAGACATTAAAAAGCCTACTGTGAAACATGGGGAAATGCTGAAACTGTAGTTAACACTTAAGCCCAACGATGTTCAGAGCTGAGTAACTGAAAACTTTTCCTGATAACTACACCCTCTGTGTTACGATGCTAACAGGGAGCTCGATTTTCGACCATGAGGCAAAGATCTCCTTCCTGACCTTTGCAGCTGGCTCTCTGTACCTGCAGGGTCTGGATCTACAAATTCAAATATTTATGGACCAAAACTGTTCGGAAAAACAGTGCATCTGTATTGAAGTTGTATAGACTTTTTCTCATTATTATCTCCTAGCACTTGAGTACAATCACTGGTTCTACACCACTTCTGTTGTATTAGGCATTATAGGAGTCTGTAGGTGGGTTGAAGTATACGGGAGGGTGTGTTTAGGATCCATGCAAATACCATGCCATTTTATGTGGGACTTGTGCATGTGCAGATTTCAGCAGCCAAGGAGGCCCTGGAGCTAGTCCTGGCCGAATCCTGAGGACTCAGAGTATGTGTGCAGCTGGCTATCCTCTGGCCGAAGCACTACTATTGGAGTGCAATATGTCTTAGCTTTATTAACATTTATGTTATATGAAATATAACACAATATAATATGAAAACATATGTTTTCAGGGAGCTGGTAATTACAATTTAATGGATGATCTGGAGCTAGTGAGTTTGTGACTTTAGAGGAAGAGGGCTGGGAAGTGGGTGTTAGTCTGAAACACTGTAGGGAGAGTGGATCCAAGGAATGCAAAGAAGGAAGCCATGAAGAACAAGAAGTTCCTGTTGACCTTTGGTCCTGCCCTGGGTCAGGAAGAGCAAGCTGTAAGAGCATCTCAGCCAAGTATTGGGACCTACCAAGGCAGAATTACCAGCCTGGCACAGGATGATGGCTTAGGGCATCCCATGGGGCCAGAAAAGGCATGAAGGCAAATAATATGTAACTTCAGCCTTTAAGCATGGCCCCTGAGTAAGCGTCTGAAGGGCGTGGCTGCTTCTGTGAAGGTTCTACTCTGAGAGTTCTAGACCTGATAGTACCCAGACTCTAGCTCCACTGTGAAGAGACCCAGCGTGTTACTGGGACAGGAGACTGGGAGAGACGTTTTGGCTGGAAGGAATACACACTGGTCCAAATGCCACTTCTCTCGTCTATAGGGAGTTTAATGATGGCAAAACTGGCCAGGAGTCTTAGTTTGCAATGGTCACAACTTGCGTCAAATTTAACTCTTGTCCCGCACCCCTGGAGACTGAGGCACAGCACAGAAGAGTACTAGAGAGGAAACAAAGTGAGTAGCCACCAACCTTCAAAGATGCAAAGTCAAGCTAGAGAGAACACGGGTAGTTTTTGTCCTCTGGGGATAAGCTACTGCCGTGGGTGACGGTACCTCGGAGGTTCCTGTGCAGATCAAGGCTGATCCGGGGAAAGATGCCCTCTCCGTACAGAGTGATATTTTCTGGGTCCAGGTGGGCAATCTGTATCTGGAAGCTTCTCTGAAAGACTTCAGGTATTCCAGGCAAGTAGTAAACTTTCAACACTTGCTCCTTGTTTGAGTGGATAAAACCCTACACGGTAGAGAGACCAGGGAGAGCTGGACAGTATGCAATGGATTTATGCTTCTTATGGGTGGCTAGACACACCTCCCCTCAGATCTATCCCCATGTGCTGTAGGTAAATGACAAGAAAATACAGGGACGCAAGTATCAGAGGGACAGGCACTGGCCCAAAGAGGAATCCAGGGAACAAACAGAAACATTTTTAATGGGCTCTTTCTTAATGTCTAGTTTTTGAGTTTGTATGTTCTTTACACTAGTCCTCTGTGGGATGAATCACTAGCAGTGATGTGTTCCCACTCTATGGACTGGCTGTTCAATCACTTCACATTTTTCTGTACAGAAGCTTTTAAGTGTCATGAAAACACATCCATGTGTTGTCCATCGATGGTCATATTTCCTGTGTTACTGGAGCCTTATTCAGGACGCTTTCACCTGTACCTACCTGTACACTGAAATATGCTTTTTTCCTTTAGCAATTTTTGCAGTACCGGACTGGTCTTCAACTCACAGAGATCCGCCTGCCTCTGCCTCCCAGTGCTGGGATTAAAAGTGTGCACCACCACACCCTGCCAGACTAGCAAGTTCTGTGCTGAGGTCTTTGATCCATCAGATGTTGAATTTTGTGAAGGGTGAGAGATTAGGATCTAGTTTCATTTTTCTACCCATTGAAATCCAGCTTTCCCAGCACCATCTGCTGAAGATGGCATCTTTTCTCTGACATATATTTTTGTCATCTTTGTAAAAAAAATCATATAAACTGTATTTGTGTGGACTGATACCTGGGCCATCAATTCTGTTCTGTCGATTTTTGTGTCTGTTCTGTTTTTTTTTCTTATGTTGCTTTTATCCCTTTGACTATGTAGTATAATTTGAAAGCAAGTGCAGTTCCAGATTAAAACGGTGAAGTACTAACCTTTGTAAGTCACAAGGGAAACGCAAACTAGGAGGACACCAAGTGTTTCTTTTTTAATCACAAAGCTGGTAAAACTGATCAAGTTTTGGTGAGAACCTGCACCGCAGGAGATGCTTATATGCCTCTGGTGGGACTTGGAGAGCAATAAGCACACAGAGGAAGACTGTGGAAGCCAGGCATAGTGGTGTGTGAACTCAGAGGAGGCAGGAGGGTCTTACGTTCGAGGCCATCCTGGGCTCTCTAGAGAGACCGTGTCTGAAAAGACTAAACCCAACACAAAGAAACAGAACAAAACATTTCATGTTGTCACGTAAAGCAGACCACACACTGGCACAGGTCATGGTACAAGGGATAGCTTGAGTCCTGGGCAGAGGACGCTGCTTGACAAAGTTCAGCAGAACTTCACCAAGAGATTCAGTTATTGGCGTGCGGCTTCTGCTTCTGCTTTTAGGAGCATTGTTTTTTTTTTTTTTTTTTTTTTTTTTTTTTTTTTTTTTTTTTTTTTTACATAATGGGGAGCTTTCTGCTTACACAACCCCAGGGGAAATGTATTCATGTTCCTAAGAGAAGACAGGGATTTTGGCCTGAAAGGAGAGTCACAAAAGGAAGAGTCATCCTTGTGCCCCAAGGATTGTGGTAACAATAGGGTAGATTCTAAGAAATGTCTTGCTCAGCTCTGGATACAAGATATCACAGTATACCCATTGTCCTATCCTGAAGCAAACATGGAGGAAGTAAGAAGAATGCGGGCTGATGGGAAAAGAATGAGATATGAGAACCTTCCTTTCTGGGGGTGCACATAAAGAGCAGGCCCCTACTACAAAACTGAGGAACAGAAAAATGCTATAATCAGCCAGTTAGATACTTATTCTATGTTGTAAAGCTTGCATTTCAGAAAACAGCCAATGATTCTACATGTAACTTGCTTAAGGTAAAAATAATTTCAGACTGTCTAACATATTGTTACCCCATGAGCAGCCAGTCTAGACACAGGCTGTAAAGACAGAAGGTCCTGGGCTTTGCAGACCCTGAGCAATTGGTTTCTTCCTGATTTGATCGATGCTGTCCGAAGATGATGTTTCAGATGCGACTGTTTTGTACTTTGCCTTTTCACCCTGGATATTTAATGGGGATGTGAAAAGAAGATCCCGGGCTCTGACGCTTGCCCAGTGACTTATGTAGTCAATGTGCTGTATAAATAAAGAGTCTCTCCGATGAAGAGAAAGAGCTGCCGAACCCTCAGGTGTGCATTTGTCCCCTTTCTTCCCCCCACTGACTCCACACCTCCTCTTTGGGATCTGAACCCCACTGAAGCTGGACTTGGACCATATACATTGCCTCTGACCTAGCAATTTCATTTTGGGCAGAAGCCCTTGGGAAAACATCTACCTTTGGGTCAGAAGGTATGTAAGGGAAAATTCATGTTGGGATTGTTTCTAGTGAGAAGCTCCTGGCTGACTCACCTTCTACAGTCAAGTGTGGTTTCAGTGGAAGATGGGCAATTTCAATATGGCTAGAAAAGGAACATTATTCAGTAGTGAAAAATGAATGAACTATAGCTATGATGCAACAATATGGATGAATCTTAAAAATCATAAAGCTGGGCGAAGAAAGCAAACTGCCATGGATTACATCTAATTAGGCCATTTAAATCATTTTATTTTATATGTATGAGTGGTTCTGTGGACCACATGTGTGCCTGGTGCCTGTGGTGACCAGAAGAGAGCATTGGATTTCTTGGGACTAGAGTTAAGATGATTGTGAGCTGCCATGTGGGTGCTGGCACTTGAACCTGGGCCCTCTGGAAGAGCAGCCAACGCTCTTAACCACTGTGCCATCTCTCTAGGCCCAACTGTGCCATTTTTAAAATAAAGCTTGGGAAAAAGCAAAACGTTTTTGGAACCTCAACTGGGAAAGTAATACTGGCCAAATTCTAGTTTCAGAAGTGTCTGTGATTCATTATGATTGGTCGCTTCATAATTTTTGATACCCCCCCCCCCCCGTGTGTGTGTGTGTGTGTGTGTGTGTGTGTGTGTGTGTGTGTGTGTGTGTGAAGAAGAGGACAACCTTGGGTGTCATTCCTCACGGTGTTGGTTTTTGAGGCGGAGTCTCTCATTGGCATGGAATCCATCAAGTAGGCTAAGCCGGCTGCCAGGGAGCCCAGGGATCTGCCCGTCTCCATCTCCCCAGAGCAAGGATGACGAGTGTGCACCACCATGCCTGCCCTTCCTTTTTAAACCTCCCTAGTTCACTTTTTAAAATCTCAGGATTCATATATATTCTTTGAACTGAATTTGAATTGAATGAGAATAAGAAATATAAGCCACGGCATAAATAATAATAAAACAATGACAACATATTGCTATGTACTGATCTATAATTTACTTAATACACGTGTGCTGGGGATACACTAACCCTAGCAGAGTCAATAAACTTATCTCAAATCCCCACACTGGCAGTGACACTTGCTGTCACAACTCCCGTGAGAAGCCATTGCTCTTCCTCTCCACTCTCAGGTTTCCTTACATGTCATTTCAATCTGCTATTGACGCTCATTCCTGAATTTCACAGGACCCTCACTTTCATGAATCACTGTGTGAGATTATACACATTTGATGGTGTGGTGTATGTGTGTGTGTGTGTGTGTGTGTGTGTGTGTGTGTGTGTATGTGTGTGTGCATGTGTGGTGTGTGTATGGTGTGTGTGTGTGTGTGTGTGTGTGTGTGTGTGTGTGTGTGTGTGTGCATGTCCACACTGCACAGTCCAGCTGCAGAGGATGCTGTGCTTGAGTCCGTGGGGTTTATCCTCACACCTTCTTTATCCCTTCTCCTCACTCCTCCTCTGGCCAGTCCACACATTCTCCTGTTCCCCTGCATAGCCACTTTCCTGTGCTCAGTGTTCTGGGATGAGTGGAGTCTCAGCTTCTGTCTCCAAAGCTTAGCAATGCATTTTCCAATAAGAACAGTTCTCATGCAATCCTGCTGGACAAATGTCTCTATTTTGTTATACGCTAAATTGGCATGGACAATTCTGTATTCTGAAAATATTTATTTTCATGATAAGAATTTGGCTTCGTAATAGGATAGCTGGCATATAGGAAAAGAAAAACATACAGAGAAAAATCCCATTCAGACATAAAGAGAAGCCCTAGCTAAAAAAGGGGGCTAGCACAGCAGCTTCAAGGCTCTGGATCCTAGAAGGGGCTCTTACAAGGCTGACCCTTGGTTGGCATCTGGGAGCCAAAGTTCTGGAAGGTTCTTGCCATTTCCTTACCTTGTCCCATCTGTGCAAACAGTACAGCTTATGTCAACTCCTTGCTTGCTTTCTGAGGAAATTTTGCTATGTGACAGGCAGAAGTGTCTATGTGACAAGCTTCCAGTAAAAACCCTGGCAGTCTCTAGTGAGTCCCTGGCAGCTCTCAGGCTGTCACTGCAGTTTATTACTGGGTGGGGGTGGGGTGGGCTGTGACGATTAATCTTTATCGTCAACTTGACTGGCTTTAGAATCACCATGGAAACAATCCCATCTGTGTTTCTGTGAAGGTGTTTTCAGAATGGTTTAATTGAAGAGGTTAGACACAACCTGAATGTGGGCAGCACCACCCCATGGGCAGCACCACCCCATGGGCTGGCGCCCGGGATAGAGTAAGAATGAGGAAGCAAGCTTAGCAACTGGCATGCGTCTCTCTTGATGCTTCCTGACTGTGGACACTGGCACCAGCAGCCTCAGGCTCCTGCTCCGCATCAAAATAGACTACACTCCTTCTTAAACAAGCCTTCCATCCGTCTGTCCTTCCTCCCTCTCTACCTCCCTTTTTTTCACCCCTCCCATCTCACTGATTTTTTTGCCTGGAATTTTGTCACAGAAATGAAAAGAATAACCAAGGCAGGGACTTAGCGTCCTGTGGGGATGCCTGGCAGGCATCCTCTCAGGTGTGCCTCGATTCTGACCTTTTGTCTTTGTGCTTCAGCTTTTGATGGTTTCACTTTGTGCCCTTTTGTTGTGATAAATCATAGTTGTGAGACCGACTTATTGCTGAGGCCAAGGAGTCTTCCAGGAGAAGAAGGCACATGTGGCATTTGAACAAGTCTGGCCAGCCTCTCAGAAAACAACCAGTTGACAAACCATCCCAGACAACAGAAAGGAAAGGAACGCTCACTTCTTACACCCAAGCTGGTCAGACAAGGCACGAAGAAGGAGGTTTATGGACCAATCACCACTCGCTAACAAAGATGCAAGAATAGTATTAGCTAATACTTATTAGCTAACTGAATCCAGATTATGCACACATACGAGCGGATTTTAAAATGTAGATGGCAGGATATAATGCAGTGTTTTCAACATTTTTTCTTTTTTCTTTTACCTAATAGATCTCAGAATCAACCTAATATTGGTATATCTATGTAACAAGTCTTTCTTTGTCCCGCCAGCCAGCTCCCAAATCATGACACGGAAACTTATTATTGATTATGAAAGCTTGGCCTATAGCTTAGGCTTGTTTGTAACTAGCTCTTATAACTTAAATGAACCCATTTCTATTCATCTCTGTGCTGCCCCAGGCTCGTTTACCTCGTCTACGTACTGTCCATCCTGCTTTCCTGCTTCCTCCTTGTCTCCTCGTGTCTCCACCCTTTCTTCATCCCAGAGTCCCCTGTTCCTGGAAATCCTGCCTAGCTATTTTATTAGCTTTTTATTAATCTGTTGAGCTTTTTATTAAACCAATCAGAGTGACATATCTTTACACAGTGTAATCAAATATCTTGCAACATATCTAGAATTGCTACATCTTTTTTAACTTATTATTCCGCCACACAATTTTTTTTTTTTTTTTTTTTTTGGTTTTTCGAGACAGGGTTTCTCTGTGTAGCTTTGCGCCTTTCCTGGTACTCGCTTTGGAGACCAGGCTGGCCTCGAACTCACAGAGATCCGCCTGGCTCTGCCTCCCGAGTGCTGGGATTAAAGGCGTGCGCTACCACCGCCCGGCCCCGCCACACAATTTTAATGCCTTAATATATACAGTTTTAATACTTCGATAGACATTTAGTTCCTGTTTTTTATTAAATTTTGTTTTTTGAGACAGGGTTTCTCTCTGTAGCATTGCGCCTTTCCTGGAACCCACTCTGTAGACCAGATTGGCCTCGAACTCACAGAGATCCTCCTGGCTCTGCCTCCCGAGTGCTGGGATTAAAGGCGTGTGCCACCACCGCCTGGCAGCAAGTTCCCGTTTTTTTTTTTTTTTTATATTACCATTACAGTTTATGCAGAAATGAGTCTTATATTTGGTTTTGCAAATGTGGGAGGATGTATTTATGATAATTAGATATGAAAAATTTGATCAAAGGGTAATTTTAATAGATATTGCCAAATTTTTCTCCACAGAGTTGCATCAGTTCACACTAACAGCAGTCATATAAACTCAAATGCTGACAAAGGAAAGCTTAAGAAAGAGAGAAGAGCCGGGCAGTGGTGGCACACACTTTTAATCCCGGCACTCAGAGTTTGAAGCTAGCCTGATCTACAGAGTGAGATCTAGGACAGACACCAAAACTGCACAGAGAAACCCTGTCTTGAAAAAAAACAAAACAAAACAAAACAAAACAAAAGAAAAAAAAGAAAGAGAGAAGAAAATGCAGAATTAGAAAAAGACAGAAAAAACTTAGAAAACTATTAGAGAAAAAAATACAAGGAAGGAAATAATACCACAAATCTCAATTATATCAATGAAAGACAAGATCAAAACAATAAAATTCAACAATTCATGTTTTATGAGTGAGCGACCTAGACCAAGATGAAATAGACTATGATAAATGGCGCGAGGCAAGACAAACAGAAATTGCAATGTTGAGACCAAGTGAAGTGGTTTCAAAGCAGAAGCTATTAAAGACATGAAAGAGATCACTTAAAATGGGCAAAATGTAGTCTGTGAGGAACACTTGATGGACATAAAATCTTATGTGCCAACATAGAAATGAACATGCATACAACAAACAATTCTTAATTATATATTTTAAAAATTGAGACTGTCATATAAGGTATTTTGATCATATTTCTCTTCTCCCCCCCCCCAATTTTGCATCTGCATGTGTGTGGGCTGTGTAATGCATATGTGGGTGATGCTCACTTGTGTGTGAGGCCAGAGGTTGACACTGGTGTCTTCTTCCATCATCTTCCATCTTACCCATGGAGCCAGGCCTCTCAGTTGAACCCAGAGCTCAGTGATTTGGCTAGTCTTGCTAGGCAGCTCGCTCTGGGGACTCCCCAGTCTCTGCCTGCTGAGTGCTGAGACTACAGATGGGCTGCCACGCCCACCAGCATTCACATGGGTGCTGGGGGTCTGAACTCTGTCCTCACACTTGCATGGCAAGTGCCCTGTCCACTGAACAATCTCCCCAGCAACAACACACACTTTTCTGTATTTATATACAGCTAAAGTGGGAGTTCAAACCTTTTCTGTGTACCATTTAGTCTTAGGAAAAGTAAACAAACAAAAGACAGAGAAGATTTGAATGCTGTGATTATCCAGTTAATTTCATAGAGATTCGGGATAATCTGCACTCTGGAGTCTTGAAAACATGATTTTTCTTGTATTCATTAGTGTTAAAAATCATTTTAGACTCCTAAACACGACAGTGAACGTGCTAAGTAGGAACTGAGAGGCCCGTGTCTTCTCTGACTCACCAGGCAGGGGTGCTTGTCAAGCCTGATGACCTGAGTTTGAGCTCCTGGATCCATGTGGTGGACAAAGAACACTGACTGTAAAAATTATCCTCTGACCTCCACACGTGCACTGTGCCCCCCTATAAATAAATGTATAAAAATTCTAAAAGTGTACTAACTTGGATATAAAAAGAAATATATAATTTAGATAACTTAGAAAAGAATGAAAATTGTGATAGTAATACACATGGATAGTATGTCCAGATTTTAAAAAGATTCATTCACTTTTTATTTTATGTGGATGAGTGTTTTGCTCTCATGTACGTCTATGAATCATACACATGACTGGTGCCTGTGGAGGTCAAGAGAGGGCAGCAGACTCCTTGGAACTGGACTTATGGACAGATACGAACTGCCATGGGGGTACGGGGACTCGAACCCCAGTCTTCTCCAAGAGCAACAAGTGCTCTTCACCACTGATCCATCTCTCCAGCCTGATTTCTTCATTTAAATTAAATCTGTTAGCTTCTGAAAACTCATGAGATGAGGCTAACGGGAATACTCAGGGAATAAACAATTTTACACTCCCACTGATCTTTAAGAAACAAAAGTCAGCTTACAAAGTGAGAAAAGTGAAACATAGATGCAAATTCAAAAGGCCAGTTAAGGTGGGCTGGCAGGGGCAGAACAAAGGGAGTCGGCTTAGCAGATACTAACTGGTGTTTGAAAGCCCCAGCCATGACGATCGGGTAGAGTTAATGCACGGATGCACAGGTCAAGGACTACAGGGACTGACGAGGGGCTTAAGTATGGACGACATGTCAGCGAGAACAGCATTCCTCATCTCTGGATGGTAAGACTGTGAACAGGGCTGGAGAGATGGCACAGTGGTCCAAAGCACTTGCTGCTCCTAGAGGACCTGAGCCAGGTGCCTCACAACGACCTGTGACTCCAGTTTGAGGGATCTGACACCCCTCTCTGGCCTCCTTGGGCACTCACACACATACATAAAAATAAAACTTGAAAAAGGATTATGAATAACTATAAATTAATTCTACCCTTTTTTATATTATCTAACTTTTTATAACAATCATGTGTTATCTTCAAGAGGAGAAAAAGTCAACGAAAGTTTTTAAAAACTGCGAGATCACTCTAGTATCATCAGGAGCCATTTCCCCCCTTACTTTGGAAACCAGAGTGACCCTTTGCAGGCTGTGGGTGTTTTCATAAACGCAGAGGAAAAGTTGCTTTGGCATGGCTGGTATGGGGGAAGCCCCAGGGAACTATAGGGAAATTTGATGTACTGGTGGGAAATGTGACCCCACCCCCCCCATTGAAAGAGTGTCTCATCATACAGGGTGGCCTTAAATGTAAGGCCCTCCTTCCTATGCCTCCAGGATACTGGGATTTGAAAGGTGCACCACCACATCTGACTAAAATTAATTATTATCATGGGGAAAATCCTTAGATTGTATCTAATTGATTCATCATGTGTCCGTGGTATCTGGAAATGGGTAATGTAGGACTTGTTCAATGTTCATTTATTGAAGAGTGTTCCTAAGTCTATCTTTCTGTCTGTCACTCTGTCCACCCACCCATCAATACATCTATTGACAGAGGTTCATAGAACCCAGGATGGCCTCAGACTTGCTAAGTAGCCAAGACTGGTGTCCATCAAACCCCTGGTCCTCCTGCTTTGCCCTCTTGAATGCTGGGATTACACATGGGCACCATCATATCTGACTCCAAGTTCTCAGTTTTAACTAAAAAAGTCACACCTGTGGTACTGACAGCAGTGTTCCCTGGTCCTGGGTGTGGCTTGTCTGTTTGGTGTGAGCCCTCTCAGTTGGGACTCACCGACAGAGGCAGGGTAAGTGGTACTCCAGGGAGCAGGCTCTTTGGTGAAGACCGGTTGCTGTTCAGAACCTTGAACTCAAAGCCAACTTTCCCAATGTTTTTCAGTGTGATTTCTCGTTCCGTGACGTGGTCAAACAGCTGGAGAGAGGGTGGGAAGAAGGGCTGTTACCTGTCCGTGGGATTCTGCTCTCGCCCCGACAAAGGGGATCAGCAAACGTGCCCCACAGACACTCCTTAAGATACTGGTCAATCGGTTGGCCCACTCCATTATCTACTCCATCTATGACCTGCTGGCATGCATGAAGGGACTGGTCCTGTAGAATGATGACCGCAGGATCTCCATAACTTGGGGAAACAGCAGGAAGTCTGACAGGAGTTTCAGTGAGGGTCCAATGATGATAGTGTGCCAGAGGCCTTGAACCAGACCAATGACTCATTTCAACATTCTGCAGGTGGGGCTGATTGGACAAAAGGGTCTACTGCGTGACACACCTCAGCTCCCGATGCCACCAGGATGAATGGAAGAGGTGTTGGAAGGACGGAGGAATGAGGTGGGTTTTGTTTTCTTTTTAATTAACTTTTTGGAGGCATTCTTTTGGGGGGCATGCTGTAGGGGTGAGGGGCAGATACGGAGGGACTAGGAGGTGAGCGGGACTGGGATGCATGATGTGAAATTCCCAAAAAATATAAAGAACTATGTTTAAAAACATACTGGTCAATCCACATTTGAGTATCATAAAGGAGCTTGTGGAGTAGGAGGATCCCTGGGCTCTATACATCTGGCTTTTTTCTTATTTCAAGCTCTTGGTTTATTTTGGCTCTGGCCCTGAGGGTACGTGTTAACGTTTGTGCCTCAGTTTCTTCACCACAAGAAGTTACATTTGAGAATCTTGAAGTAAGTTTTAGAAAATAAGAGGGTTTGCTTCTAATTCTATCCTATTAACAACACAAGATTTAAGTTTAGAATATTTTAGAATGAGTTTCCCATTTATGTAAGGAACCATAGGAATAATGTGCCAGTTGAGATTTTGCTAGCATATAGGCTTAACACCTCCAAACTGAGGCCTACTTTAGGGGTGCCTAGGACAAACAGGGCAAAACTGGCTGTCTTAGATAGGATCCTGTACATTTAGGGTGGCCTAACTACAGAGACGACTTGAAACCAGTTTATCAGAGGACCCTGGAATTGAAGATGAAAAGAAGATTCTGTCTGGATAACCCAGCAGAGAAGATGGCAGTTGGTGCTGGGTGAATCTGAGTAGGTGCAGACTTTAATCCACACACATATGTGCACACACACACTCAATCCTTTCTACTTGCTGTAGTTATAAAATAGGAACCCAATACAGTAAACATTGCCAAGACACTCAGTCTCTGAGTACTTAGTAACCCATGATCTAAGTGGGAAGAAGTATACAGAGATTAAGCTGACTGAGACTCCTACCCAAGTTAGAAAGTATTGTGGCTGAGATGAAATCTAAGTGCCCAGTGAAGGTAAGGAGATGTAAGGTTTTTGAACGGAGCTGAGCTGTGACTGACAGGATGGACAGGTCTGGAGGTGGCAGAGTGGAACATGAGAGGAATAGTGTGTGAGAAATGTAGAGGCAGAAAAGGCCGGGGTGAACTAGCGGCAGTGGGTAGGTAAGCCACGATGGACACAACTAAATGGATGGTTTATAAGTGGGAGATTATGGTCAACTCAATATCTGTGCAGAGAGCATCAGTTAAGAGAAGGGCTTAACAGCTTGGTGTGGTGGCATGCCTTTAATCCCAGCAATCAGGTAGCAGAGGCAGAAGATCTCTGAGTTTGAGGCCAGCCTGGTCTACATAATGAGTTCTAGGGTTACAGAGAGAGACCCTGTCTCAAAACCCAAAACAAAACCAAAAAACAAGGATTTCCACAGAGTCCCCAAATATTATAGACTATTGGCAATGTTCTAGGTTACCCTCCAGAACCTGACAGTAAGACTCTATTGGCTAAGGTATCACATACTCATAGAACATGCAGGGACCTAGCTGGTACTCTACTGGGAGCTTCATCCCTGCTGCGGCTTCACAGTGCTGGAAGGTGCTATGAGAGCTACCGGAGGAGAAAAGTCACCATCAGCCTCACCGAGCTGTGAATCCTGTGAACCACAGCAATGGTCTCCCTGGCAAGGTATGGCCACCGGTATAATAGTGACAGAAATGTTATGGGAGTGACTAACTACCTCTTGATTGGATGTGAGGCCCACTCCATAAGATGGAGCCTATACCTGCCACTGTCAATGAGGCCAAGAACCCATGGCTAGACAGGGAAAACCTATTACTTTATTATCCTGCTAAATGGACACACTATTGAATGCCTTCTAATAATATTATATCCACTAGTTAGTCTGTCTCTCGACCCTCATGAGAGAAGCTTCTTTTTGTAGTAGATGGCATTAACACAGAGACCTACAACTGGTCAACATATAGAGAACAAGAGACATCGGAGTGCTCAGGTCTAAACGAGATGTCTACATCCCAGCCCAGGGATCTATGTGGAAGAGGGCCAGAAGGGTTCTAAGAGCCAGATGTGGTGGGTAACTTCAAGGGAACAGTGTTTTCCAGATAGACTAGGGCAGACACTCATACGCATGGATGAGGGGAGAGAGTGGGCACAAAGCCCCAGTCCTAGCTGAGGAGCTCGTGGGATGTTTGCTGCTGGGAGAGTGACAGTTTTCTTTAATGGTGTGATACCTGGTACACTGATCGCACTCCAGGGCAGACCCCGCACTCAGGAATAGTCAGCCAGTACAAACAGGACTTAGTGAGGAGGGAGCAGGAAAGCAAGAGTAAGATGGAACAAGGTGGTAGGGAGGTTGGGGAGGATCCAAGAGGAGTAGGTCAGGGGATAAATACAATCAAAATGTACTGTATAAAATTCTCTAAGAATAAACCCATTATTAAAAAAGACTCTAGGATGGAAAAAAAAAGGCTTAGGGCATCCTCAGTAAGTGGCTTGATGGGTGACAGAGAAGGGAACTCATTACTGTGACCAGGGCAAAGCACTAACTGGTGACATAGGCATAGCTGTCCCTCCCCATTGTCTAGATGAGAGGTGCTGAACCTTGGAGGGGTGGCGATGCTCCTAAGGAAACAGTAGGAATCCAGACAGGATAAAAACCTGCTCTTTTCTCAATAACATGCAGCTGGGGTGAACGCCCAGGGACTGATGGGATGAAGATACACTTTCTGATGTCTACAGGGTTAGTAGTGACGCAATCCCTTGCTTGTGATGTGTCTGTAGACTAGCGGCATTGACGTCACATGGCAGGAAGCTTGTTTTTGAAAAGCGAAACCCCAGGCCAAAGGCTGTGCCCACTGAATCAGACCCTGAGCTCTTTATGTGCTATGGTGTGGGCAGACTGCTGTAATATTTAGGCACGGCAGCCAGGTGTCCTCCTGCGTGCATGTAATCCCAGCACTTGGGAGCGGGAGGTGGGAGGATCAGGAATGTGAGGTCATCCCTTGGCTGCACAGAGAGTTTGAGGTGAGCCTGGCTGCATGAGACTCTCTCTAAAAATCAAAACCAAAAACATCAAAACAAAAAATTAGGTATGGCTTGATGAAGTCCTGCAATGTGATTAGAGTGATTCGGAGTGGGACTCCGGTGGGTAACTTGGAAATACTGGGTGCTGGAAGTATGTCGGGTGTGTGGGAGAGGGCAGCAAAAAAGCCCTAGAGATTGTAAAGGGAGGGGTGTGAGAAAATAGTGTTAAAAAGAGAAAGAGAAGGGTTACGGCAGCCTCTGGACTGGAAGACGAGCATCTTCCGATGCTTAACTTGAGACAGTGAGAAAAGCAAAGGAAAAGAATTGCAAACGGGGTGTGTGTGTGTGGGAACCAGGGTAGGGAAGCTGATCATGGATGAAGGGCATGAGTGATGAGTTATGGTTCAAGAGAGATTCAAGGGTAAGGACTACAATCCGTGTTTAAGGCAAACCCAGAAAAACACCACCTGATGTCTGCAGTACCTGTAATCCATAGTTAATGTCCTTAGTGTCAAAGGAGTAGCTGACCAGGGAAGCCTCTCCCTTCAGTATTATCTCATAGGTGGGCCCTCCTTCCACTTCACAAAGAGCTTTGGCCCGTGCAATGATGTCACAGTGTCCATAGAAGGTAAACGATATCTGATGGGTGCTGTATGGCCGCAGAACTCCATAGAGGGGCAGAATGTCAAACACCTGCAGAGAAAGTCATCCCACATGGGAAGAGCTGTCACGGTGATGGGTCTGCAGCAGGGGAGTTAAATTTTGTCAGTGGACATACTTATTCCTGACTTTTAATTTGACTCTTGGACATGTATGAAGGTAACGGTGGAAACACTCTGGGTAGATGCTAGTTTCTAATCCAGAGAAGGTGCTTGGAAGCATCAGTGCTGGGTAATTAAGGACCTTGGGATATCACTTACTTCTTCTATTCCAATGGAAAGCCTTTCCTCCTGTTCAAAGATCCACAGGGATTCTGGGTAGTCCACCTGGCTCTGGCTTCTTTCTGTTCCTGCGGAGCTGTATTTTATTGCCTAGAAATGAAGGAGGGAGGAAAAGCTAGCAAGCACGTGCAACTCATCAATGCATACCTCTCCATCCCTTTGAGAAAGAGGAAACACAGCAAATAGGGTGAAAAGAATGGGACATGTGGGGGTGGAGAGTTGGCTCAGTGGCTAAGAGCAGGTACTGCTATTACAGAGGACCTCAGTTTCCGATCCTAGCACCCATGTTGAGTGGCTCACAGGTACCTATAACTCCCGTTCAAGAGATCTGGCTCTCTCTTCTGGCCACCACAGGCACTGCACTCATGTGCATATATCCTCCCCAACACAAGTTTATGTAACTGAAAGTATCTTTTAAAAAACTGGACATTTTTTTCCTATGACAATAACTGGATAATGCCCAAAATGTACATATATGGATATGTACAACAGAGTTATTTTAATAGGGAAGCTCTGAAAGCAAGCTGTCCGCCCACCAGAGATAGCTCACTTTAAATAAAGTGTGCGTGGTACCTCTCTATTCATGGAGGATGACCCAATATGTATTTGTGGACCAGGAATGGTACATACAACATGTTCTTGAGAGAAAAGGTGGTTTCATTCATGTGAAATTGCAGCGGGCTCATGTGAGTCACACTCTGAAGGCATGAGTGGGTGTAAACTCATTCTGAGGTTTGCATACGCAAAACAGTGTCTGGGAGACTGCTAAGCATCTCAGTAGTATTTTTCTTTTGAATGAAGTGATTCAAAGGAATTTTGCTTTGATTTTTCTGTACTGCATGAATTTTTGATGACAAGCATCTCTGAGGATGGAAATGAATGAACATTCAGAAGACAAGTGTGTGAAATTAAAAAGTAGGGAAAGATTTAAGGAAGGAAATTACAATCAATTAATAGGTTATAGTACACATGTATGAATGTGTCTCTGTCCTGTGTATATATGTCTATCTATCTATATCTCACATGATGGAAGAGTCTTCAAGAGCACCATTTAGAATATTAAAAGTAGTTGATACATATTCATGATACAAATAAAAAATATTTGAAAAGTTATATAGCTAAAAAAATAATACTTCCACCAAAATTCCTTACTCTTCCATTGTCTCTTAGGTAACCACTGTTTGGGTTTTGATAGGGTCTTCCTGATTATTTTCTTCTTTTGACTAATTTTTAAAAATTTATTTAAAAATATTTTTATGTATTTATGCATGCACTTGAGAATGGGTAAGTGCACAAGCGGAGGTGTCCATGGAGGCCAGAGATAATGCTATGGAGCTGGAGTTACAGGTGGTTGTGAACCTCCTGATGTGGGTGCCGGGAATGTCCTCTGGAAGAGCACTAAGTGATCTTAACTGCTGAGTCACCTCTTCAGTCTTTATTCGACTAATACTTATGGACGACATACTATGAAGCAGTTCTTGGTTCTGGGGATAAAATGGTAAACAGAACAGGAAAAAGAAAACCCCTGCATTCATGATGCTTGTAATTCTTAGATATTCTATGCATAAGCAAATATATCTATGTCACCATTTAAGAAACATAGAGACTGCCAAGTCTCCCCGCTAGACTGCCTCACACATGCAACCCCTCACTAAAGAGGCAAAGGACAATGGTTCTCACCAACAGAGACAATGTAAAAAATGTTTACAACTATGCAAAGCATACTTAGTGCTCAATAAGTGCTAGTTGTTGGGGCTGGAGAGATGGCTCAGTGGGTAAAAGCAATGCCTGCTCTTGCAGGGATCTGGATTCTATTCCCAGCACCCACCTGACAGCACATAACCATCTGTTCAGTTCCAGAGGGTCTGATGCCCTCTACTGGCCTCTGTGGGCACTGCATACATGTAGTGCACATACACACATGCAGGCAAAAAATCACATATATAAAAAAATTTAAAAAGTAACTATTAGTTTTTGTTTTTATATACTTTTGTCTTGGCTTAAATGGCAGCACACTATGTGCCCATTTTCTATTACTTTTTTATTCAATACTTTAGAGTTTATACCAAACTAGCGGAGAACCTATTGGGTTTTTATAATAGAATTCCATTCTATAGCACTGCCTTGTGTAGATGCAATTTAGTTTATTCAGTTAATCTCCTGTTGGAAGAATTGTTGTTTCCAAAATGTTCTTGTTCTTTTAAACAAAGCTGTGAAGTACAAGGCTAGTTATATCTTCATATAAACACAGGGGCATGTCTGGAGAATAATTGAGAAGAAGAAGTATGCATTTTAAACATTGATACACCTTCCAAGTTACACGTCAATGTGCACCCCTGCCTGTACATATGAACATCTTTACTCATGTGTATTCTTTGCCATGACTGTGTCTTAGCATGGACATATAGTAACTCATTTTGCATTTTTTTCAATTTTCTTTTTTGCTATTTCTAAGGTGTAATTAAAAGAAAAACATCTTTCTGGTGGAGAACTTTGTGTCTCCAATGGTTTTCTTAGTCTATCATTCTAGAGGAAGTATTTAAGTGTGTGTATTCTATATATGGGTGGGTGGGATATGGGCATATGTGTGTATGGGAGTGTGTATGTATGTGTACGTATGTGTCTATGTTTATTGTGTTCATATGTGAGCTCAGGTGCCTGTGCACATGTGTGTATATGTATGTGGAGGCTAGGTGTCAATGTTTGCATCTTGATCACTCTCCACCTTATTTTTTTTTTTTTGAGAGAGTCTCTTACTGAATCTGGAATTCACCAATTCAGCCAGACTGTAGGCTTCTACCTGTCTCCACAGCCATCCCACCAGTGCTGGGATTGCACAGAGACCAGCTTTTCCATGGGTGCTGGAGATCTGAACTCAGCACTCAGGCTTGCACAGCAGGCATTTTACCCTCTGAGCCATTTCCCTGGCCCACAGCCTTAGACTTGCCTCTGCATATACTACACTATTCCTGAGGAATACTTCTCCATTAGCAGCCTCTTGGCGGGGAGAGGGAAGGGCATGTGACCAGCCAGCCTTGGAGATGCCAATTTTTCACTCTCAGAAATTGTGTCTCAGGGTACCCTGGGCTCTCACTGAGGTGCTCACTCTGGGGAGAGGGGACCTGGACAAAGCCCTCCAGCCTCATGCCAGCCCCATCCCAGCGTTACACTTGGCATCTCATCCTTGCTCTTCTCTGCTTTGGGAAGGACTTTTTACTTGCTAATCCTGCCCAGGAGCAAAGGAATCATACTTCTGAGATCATGGTGGATGCTGTGGGCTTTTTGATTTCTCTTTCTTCAGGTCCAGCTTCATCATCCATAAGGATAGTCCTGGGGAGTTTAAGGAGATGAGAGGATCACTCACTTGATAGCCATCACCATCAGTCCAGCTGTATCTCCTACTTTGCTCTTCCTCTCTGCCATAGCCCAGAATAAGTACAGAGTACCACTCAAGAGACACTTTCTCTAAGAGATCAGATAGCAGTGCTCAGCTGTCCTCTGCCTTCAAATGTGTAGAGTGGGCCTTTACACTGCTCAGTTTCCCAGAGGCTGCCCTTTCCTGGGACATCAAGTTCATGTCCTATTTAAAAGGCATCCTGGAAAGCATGGGCAATTCTTCAGACAGTTTGAACAAGTCCTCAATGTTCAAGTTCATAAGTTTTTATTTTGTTTTTGAGACTGTCACTATGTAGGCCAGGCTGGCCTCAAACTCATAACCCCCCTGCCTCAGGCTCCCGAGTACTGGCATGACAGGCCTGTGCCTCCATACCTAGCTGAATTTCACAATTACTTAGAGAATTTTGTTGTGAGAACACAGTGTTGGATAGATAGATAAAGATATTATTTTCTGCATTCCACCCAGAGTCCCATCTTGTCTATCGAGCTTTGCTCTGTGGAGAGGCAATGGGAAGGAAGGACTCAGTCCCCCAGAGTTAAGAACTCTGTACCCCACCTGAGAGCAGAGAGCCAGTGGTGGGCCTAACACAAAATCCACTCATCTAACTGTTGACTAGTGTATGGCTGAGTGGACAAGTGAGGGATGGGTGTTGAGAATGTAAATTCAGTGAGAGGAAAGAATGTTAAGGACAAGCCCACACTGGTTTTGCCTACTTACTTAATAGAATCACTGAAGTCCACCTCAGTGGACTCTACCATCCCCGGGGCTGCTGGCGAGCTGGCGGTAACTGAGGTTGCTGGGATGGACTCCATCTGGGACATCAGAGCACTGTAGGGCTTGATACAGGGTGCGAACCTACCAAGGCAAGGAGGCATCAGAAACTGCAAATTGTTGGCCCCAGGCTCTCATTGTCATCCTATACTGGAAAGATCTAGAAGAACAGCCTTGAGTCCTCTCTTGTACTTGTCTTCTTCAAATCTCAACAGTCACTCCTAAAATTTTTGGGGACCACCCATCTCAGCCTGGATCCAGGATTTCCCCTCTGAGTACACACAGACTCCTGGGATTTCCCTCTCCCATGTTTTCCTTCTCGAGCTCCCCCAGGACTTGTTCCTAACAGGGTGCCATATACAGTGCACTGCCTGAACTGCGTGGCCAGGCCTAGACAGGAATGATGAGGATCTGCTCCCAGACAACCAGAAAGCAGAGCTGGGACTAGGGTGATGCATGTGAGGCACTTCCTGTTGGGATCCTGAAAAAAAAAAATGACCCCATCCCTTACAAGGCAGAGTCCTCAGCACCTTGCTTAACACATTCCAGTGCTGGCCCTGTTGGTGAGCTTTGCTGCCACTCAAGTCCTGAGTAAAGGGGCTCCGGGGAAATTATGTGGCTGTACTTGCTGGTATTGAAGCCCATGTGTTCAGGTTTCACTCATTGGATTAGAAAGGTCTTTGTATGTGACCAAGGCCAAGGCCAAGGCTCACTCCCATTCCTCTTTTTTCTAGGCACACAAGACTTTGTTCTGGCCTGTTCCTCTTCCTCCCCTCTCTCTTACTATAAGTTCCAACCCAGTTCACTTATTTAACCCTCCCAGCCCCATCTGAACTCAGGCTCAGCAGAAGGTCCTGGAGGTATGTCCTATTTTCCCTTTGTGTAGAATGTTGCTCTGTATGCTGTGAATGTGTGCTGCTCTGATTGGTTGATAAATAAAATGCTGATTGGCCAGTAGCCAGGCAGGAAGTATAGGCATGATAAGCAGACAAGGAGAATACTGGGAAGAGGAAGGCTGAGTCAGGAGTCACCAGCCAGACACAGAGGAAGCAAGATGACAAGGCAGAACTGAGGAAAGGTACCAAGCCATGTGGCTAAACATAGATAAGAATTATGGGTTAAGTGTAAGAGCTAGTCAGTAATAAGCCTGAGCTACTGGCCGAGCAGTTATAGTTAATATAAGCCTGAGCTAATGGCCGAGCAGTTATAGTTAATATAAGCCTCTATGTGTTTACTTGGGGGATGCGAATGGGAGAGATTTGTTCTGACTGTCGGCCGGCCAGGACACAGGAAAACTTCCAGCTACACCTTTGCAGAAGGAAAGCCTCCCCAGCTCATCACAGCTCACTTTCCACTGAGGCCTGGAGTGTGGTTTCCTAAATTGCAGGCACCCCATTACAACCTTTGATTTCTGCCTCTCCAGTATTACCTACTAAAGCAACTTTATTGAGGTGCAGTTTACTTACAAAGCAAACTCATCAGCATATTGTTTGACAAAATTTTGCAAATACACAGACCCAAGAACCTACTGCCACATGTGTAGATAGTTTATCATCCCCTCAGAAGTCACATAGCATCCTTGTAGATTTGAGCTTTATGGCATGGTAGGTAAGTTATGCCCACAGTTTCATAGAAATGGAGTCTGGCATCTATACTTACTGCTGCCTGACTTCTTTGGTTCAATAAAAACGTTCTGAGATTAGTGTTGTTATGTGGAACAGTATTGTTTTTAAAAATGGAGTAGTACTCCATAGTATGGTTACTTATCTATCTTCTTGTTGATGGACACCCAAGCTGTTTCTAGCTTTTGGTGCTGCTAATAAAGTTGCTATGAGCATTTGTGTGTGAGTCTTTACGTGGACACATGTTTATTCTCTGCTTTGATTTGGATCTGGTATGCTCCCCCAAAGGTTCATGTGTTAAAGCTTGGTCTGCAGCTCGGTGCTACTCATAGGTGGTGGAAGTTTTGGGAGGTAAGGCCTGGAGGGCCTTTGGGTCACTGAGGATGTTCTATTAAAGGGGGTAGTAGAAGGCTGCTCTCTTCTTCCTCTCTTTGCCCCATGGCTCATGATGAGGGGAATGGTTTTAGTCTGTCTTATATCCCCACCATGACGCACTGCTTTGTCACAGGCCCAAAAGAAACAAGACAAACCAACTATGGACTGATGCCTCTAAAACTGTGAGCCAAAACAAACCCTTTCTTTTATAAAATGATTGGCTCAGGTGCTTGTCATAGTAATGGGAAACTGGCAAACTCATTCTTTTTGGATACGTTCCTTTGTAGGAAACTGCTGGATTACATGGTCTCCGCATATTTAACATTAAAGGAAACTGCCAAACAGTCACACTTGGTGTACAGATTAGTTTAAGCCATTCAGTGCTTACCTGGTGGCAGCATACTACATATACACTAGTAGGCTTATATTAAGGGACTGTTTTATGTGATTACTACAAATAGAATCCTAGTTTTAATTCATTTCAAAAATCAACAGGAGAATAAAAAAAGGTGTTATTTATTTGCCTAATGGAGGCTCTGAGTAGAGCATTGCCTGCTGTTTGTAGGAAGCAAGATCAGTTTACTTTCCCGTGTGGAAACCCGGGGCTGGCACCATCTGTAACTGGGCTCATTACAGAGCCACAAGCATTTGGAGGGCAGGGTCTTCTCTGCCCTGCAGCACAAACTCTATCACACAGAGACTGAGCTCAATGGACATTCGATTGGCAGGCAGGGTAGGTGGTTAAATGAGAACAGGAGAACAGTGTGCTGCACTCACACCCCCAGCTAGGATGCTCTTAGCTTTCCAGAACTCTCACTGGCCTTGTTCTAGATCAGACGTCTTTAGCTGACTTCGATTTCTTGGCAGAGACTCTTGGTTGGGTGGGTACAAAAAAATCTGAGAAACTTGATACAATAAAGATGCTTGGCCCCATCCTTGGGCAGATTAGGTCTAGGGTAGGGCCCAGGAGTTAGTTTTAAGTTGTCCCAGGTGCTTCCAGTGATGAGCAGCCACCATGGGTGGGAAGTCACTGTGATAGCTCAGGATAGAGCTGATAATTAATGTGGGGTTAACACTGTAGCCTTGCCAGCTAGGGACAGTGAAAACCAGCAGAGGACCATCCTAAGCACTTATTAAATCACCCCAGGTCAGCAGCGATGCCTGGGGGGACCCTCCGCTGGGTCACCATGCATAGAATAGCACTCTCTCATTCAACATTGGCACTCCCCTGCCCAGGATGTCTTCCAGATTGAAAAGGGAGCATGTGGGGATGTCTGTCAAGGAAAAATACAAAGCCGTGGACTGTCTGCACACCTGGGGAAAAACAACACCTCAACCGGGAAGTGAGAGGTCTCTTTGGAAACAAACAAGAGAGTTTAATGCAATGAGATCTTGAGCAGAACGGAGGCCTTAACTTATTAAAAACCTGCCTCCCTCCTCATTCAAACTCAACATTGGTCTAACTTTTCCCCAAAAAAAGATTCTTTTCCCCTTCAGGTACAGATGATTGCTTTCCTGTCATGCTGGCTCTCGCAGGATTAGATTCCATTATTTTTAAAAGAGAGTGTGCAGCCATCAAGGAAAATCAATATTGCTCCAATTCTAGAAGAAAAGCTGGAGACGGCAGGAGAAGCCACTCCCTTGGGCCACGACAGCATCCTCTGAGTGTCAAACACAGGCTGATGAGCAGCTCCGAGCCTGGCTCAGGAGGCTCGTGGGTAAGGATCAATATAAACCTTTGTGCTACACAATAAGAAAAGTCCACCACGCTCAACCCACCCCTCCACCGCCGCCAGCAAGCTGCACCACGACAAAACAAAAGCCTAAGAACAAGCTCATGCTTCAGCTGCACGGTGGAGTTCTCGGCTATGTGTAGATGGGAGGCGAAAGTCAGACATACACTCAGGTCTGGGCAGTGAGATCCGGGCGGAGGGCAGAAAAGGTGATCGGGACAGGGAACTTTGCAATACACACAGTGACTGCTGGTTTGTTTATTCATTACATTTGGGTTCTGGAAATGCCCCTTACTGAGGGTCAGAACAGCCTCCGGCCTTATGTAAAGGCCTGAAGATGGGCTTCCTCTGGCTGGAAAAAGAGAACCAGCACATGTTATTTTCCAAATTGATGATACAGATGTGGATGGCCCATGTCTAGATCCCCCTGCTTAGGAGGATGTGCTCACTGCCTGAGGCTGTGGGTGCTGTGAGCACCATTCTCTAGAACCTTGCTCTGATCGGATAGAAAAGGCCTTACAGCACCAAGAATTTCTCAGGAGGTTATGTCTTCCTGTAGGAAGGGCTCTCAGGCAGGCGCAGGACTGGTTGATGGGTGTGGTACTCTAAGACCCCAGCCTCCTCATCTGTGGGTGGGGCAAACTCTGGCGATCAATCCACTCTGCAGAGCTCCCCGTGGGATTGGCTGAGGTTGGAGTACTTTTTAAACCACATCTCCCCATCTCCCCTCCATTTTCCCTAGCTTCCCTCACTCCTGTACAGTTTCTCTTGAGGCTTTTTCCTCAATATATTATTTGTGGAACCACCATCCCAGCCTCTGCCTGGAAGGAACCCACCACACTGTTGCACAATTCCAGAGAGGAGAGACCCTGGCTTCCAGGAACCCCAAGGCCAGTGGGTCAGAAGTAGACATCTGAAGTGCACAGTGCTCTGACAGAGCTCTTCATGGCCAAACTTCCTACTCTTTCCCTACTGCCCTGAGCCTTCCCATTTTCTGCTCTCCTCACCTGCCCAGTTCTCAATGAAAATCTCAAGTACCAAGTAAGTCCTTTCTCATTGTCAGCCTGTGGAACATGCTCTCCCTCTGCACTCTATACCTTTATTCAGTTCATATCTACGTAGTGTGTAAGCCTTAGCATCACTGTTTTCATTGGGGGCATATTCCCTGACCCCGAGGCCAAGTTATGGGGTCATGTTCATGCTTCCATAGACGGTACATTATAATCCACTCAGCAGCCAGGCCTGTCTCCACCACCACTGTCCCTAGCACATGATGCTGTATCAAGTTTCAAGATGATGCTGAGTCAACATTTACTGAATAAGAAACCCTATTCAAAAGTCCTATAAGGCTGAGGAGATGGCTCAGCAGTTAGAGAGCTTGCTGTGCAAGCGTGAGGACCAGAAGTCACGTTCCCCAGAACCCATGTGAATGCTGGGTGGGTGTGGAGGCCTGACTGTAATGCCAGTGCTCAGAAGGCAGAAACAGGGGGGCCCTGGAGCAAGCTGGCTACTTAGGCTAGCTGAACCAGTGAACTATAGGTTCAGTTGAGAGACCCTTCCTGAATAAATGTGGAGAGGGATTAGGGAAGATTCCTGATGTCAACTTTGGGTCTTCACATGCCTGTGAATACACATGCACCTACATACTTATGGGCACACTCACACATACCACATTCACATATATGTGAGAGGGGAAATGACTTGTTAATTTCCTGCATTCAAAAGGCTTACAGAGATCCTGTTTGGGGCCTGGGGAGATAGTTCAGTGGGTAAAATGTTTCTGCGCAAGTCTAAGGACCTGAGTTCTGATCCCCACCCCCACTCACATACAAGCTGGTCATGACGGTACACTCTTGTAACCCTTGTGCTGGAGGGCTGCAAGGAGACAGATGGAGTTCCGGGGCCTGCCAACCAGGCTAGCTGAGATGACAAGCTCTGGGTTTATGGAGAGAACCTGCCTCAAAAAGTAGGGTGGAGAGTGACAGCTGAAGTTGGCCTCTGGCTTCCCCATGCACACACATACAGACGACCACACATGGACGCCACACATGGACATGTACTATCCTGTTTTCTCTAAGCATTGCATTGGATGGTGTAAAAATGACCCCGGTGATCTCTCCAATTCCTGTAAGCACAGATCTTCCCAAGAAAATGTTGCCCTCTTCCATCATCAGGGAGAGCCTGTTTCCTTCAGACCCTGAATCTGGTCTTGACTTCTCTGGGCAATGATGATGCATTAGGAAATGTGATGTAAACAGCTAGTTGACCATCTAAGTGCCATGATTACTATATATTTACTATAGCTTAGGGTTAAAAAACCATATCTCTTTTTCCTCTTGTTTCTGCTTCTCATTTTGAACAGCTCTCCCTCCCTTCCTTCCTCTTTCTTTTATTTTCCTCCCCCTCCCTCCCTCCCTCCCTCCCTCCCTCCGAATCTCTCTAACATAATCTACTGATCCTTCCTGCTTCTAAAGGGAGTCGATGAACACCATTGCTTTGAACTATACTACTAGATGGCATATTTTCCTGCTTCCTAAACGCAAAGTCCCTGGCATGCTCCAGCATTTACTGCTTATATTTGTGGGGTGCTTTTTTTGTTTTGTTTTGTTTTTTGAGACAAGGTTACTTTGTGTAGCTTTGGAGCCTGTCCTGAAACTCGCTCTGTTGACCAGGCTGGCCTTGAACTCACAGAGATCCATCTGACTCTTTCTCCCGAGTGCTGGGATTAAAGGCGTGCGCCACCACCACCCGGATATATTTGTGGTTTTTACATTGAAGTTCTTCCTACATGGAAAATCAAATGACAGAAACAGATGTGGCTGCTGGAACCTTCCCTGCTGGCATTCATTCTAGCTGTGCCACACGAAGAGGGGGAAGCCAACCACAGACACAACCTTTATGGGAAGCAGCCTGCCTCAGCCCTCGGATGTCATCATGTTTCCAGCGCTTTCGACTGGCCATGTGTGCCGAGGGGAAGGTAGTGAGAGCTGAGCAGCTGAAACTCAAATCCCTCAGGTCTTAGGGCTCAAGACACAACTGCGGAAATTGGGTTAACTCAGCATTAGCCCATTAGGAACCTCTGCCATGGTTCCAGTGTGCGTTCAAGGCTGAGGAGTCATGACCCCATGGTGGTGGGAACAAAGTCACAGAGAGGACGGTGGGGAAGTACATGGAAAATGGGAGCCTGTGTTAGGTGACTACAGCCATCATTGTTCACCAGCATCCTGCCAGGTACCACTAAGCACTGAATAAGCACTGCCCAATTTGATCTCCACGCCAGGACGCCACAAGTTCCGTCACTTTTCAAATGACAAAACAGAAGCAAGCGATTTACTGAGCTGTGCTGGACTGACCCAAAGCTCACACTCTTAACAGCTTCACTGGCAGCCCTCCTGAGCCACAGGCACGAGTGTTCCTGGATTGCTTCATGCCAGGCCACCCTCTTGGTGGCAAGTCACAAAACAGGCCTTCCATGTCAAAAGACATCGCAATCCCCCACACAAGGAACTTGTAATGCGTTGTCTGGAACCTTCCCTCATAATCTAAGGAAAAGAAGACATCACTGACCTTGCCCTTGGGGAGATGTCTCAGGAGTTTAGCTATGAGAGGAGTAGGAGAAGACAGTTAACAGAATCTACCTTGAAGCTCTCTTCAAGAGATTTCTATGAGACACGGCCACTTCTATGAAACTCCAGAAGGTGTCCCCACTGCTACATACTCTCGGAAGGGCTGCCCCGAACACGTAGACTGTGAAATCTCATAATATGTTCAGCTTCAAAGCACTTGAAAAATACTTTCAAAACAGGAAAGCTTCAAGTCAGTTTCTTTGAATGTCTGGGCTCCCATAAAGGTAGCTTACTTTGGGGGACTTTTAATTAATATGAATATATAGATATATGAACTCCTTATGAATCCTATCATTAAGGGAGCCAAGCAAACCTAATCTGGTCAGGGATCAGATCTGCACTGATACTCTCCACTGGTTTCTTTAGAAGCCAGCTTAGCTCACATTGAATCTCTGTGAGGCTGACGTCCGCTGCTGATACTAAAGACACTCAGAAAATGCTTTAAAAGGAGTGAACCTGTAACAAGGTGACCAGGGGTCTTCATGACACCATGAAAGCAGGACAAAAAAGTTTTATAGCACTTAAAACTGAAATGAAAAATACCCTAACTCGTTCATCTGTGGGGAGGCAGCTGGCACGTCAGGAAACCAGAGTATACTGAATTACAAATAGAACTGGACAGCAGAGACCCAACCTGGGGTCTGCTTTTAAGTTCTATATAGAATGGGCTAAAGACCTCCCCTACCTTTGCTTGAAACCTTGGGTTGCTGGAATGTTTGTTTCTGGAAGCTCAGATTTGAGAGCCGGCTGATGGTTCTCTCAGGTGCTGAGGCTAATCTGGCCCCCTGGTCAGACTCTTCACAGTAGGAGAGGACATTCTTGGTAGGTGGGCTATAGGAAGCCCTGGAGCTTCCTGGGGGGCGCTGAGGACACCAAAGAAGGACTGATCTATTGTTTTCTTTTGCAGTGGACCTCAGTTTTACTACCTATTTGTAACAGCAGTGATGCAGCATTTGCATACAGCATGTGATCTCACACTAAGAAGAGATTGGGGAGCTGCCTCACACACACACACACACACACACACACACACACACACACACACACACACACACACACACGACAGGGCTTCACCTGGCTAATGCAGTCATCACTGACCTTGTAGAGAGGTGGTTTCAGTTTCATGACTCAAAGCACCTAAGGTTGGGTTGGGGAGTTGATAGGATAGTTATTCCATTTTCTTCCATCACCTGTGACAGAACCGGTGACAAGCCGAAGAGGAAGAAGAGAAGGGCTAAGACACGGTGCTGTCATGCTGAGAGCAAAGGACAGACAGGGAGTGTAAGGCTATGAGGAGCCAGAGGAGATTGTTCAGAGAGAGGAACAGATGGGAAGGCTGGTTCTGCAGAGCGGCAGGTGCTGTTTTCTGGATATTAGAAAACATTCTGTATATTTCCCATGTTCTGGGAGGGAAAGAGATGAGCTAATGAGAGGCTAGGGAGATGTTCAGGTGGTAACTCTCTTGCCTTGCAAGCATGAAGACATGGATTCAGATGCCCAGCACCTCCGCAAAAAGCCAGGTGGGCTGGCACAAGTCTGTAATCCTAGCATGAGGGAAGCGCAGACAGGCAGGTCCCTGACGCTCACTGGCCAGCCAGCCTCACTAAATTCATAGGCTCAGTGAGAGACTCTTTCTCCAAAAATTAGGTGGAGAGTGATTGAGGACAACATCTGACACTGAACTTTGACCCATATGTACATACACATATTCATGTACACACCCACACAAACATGTGTACATACCCTATCCCCAACGCTCAAATTGAGGATTAAAGGGAAGCTGGCATGTATGGGCTCCTGAATGGGACCCAGCGCAAGACGAGGGTGTGGCAGGCCAGAAGGAAGGTCAGTTCAGGAAAACCGTACAGGCCTTAGGAATGCTTCCATCAGCTTGAGCAGCTGTTCTGCATTGTGACTGCATCAGCTGAAACTCCCACCAGACAAAATCATCTCCAAAACGACCATCAATTTAAACTTCCTCCAGCCATGGAGGAAGCTACCCTCTACCTCCCAACAGTATGTGGTCAGGGCCTATCTTAGTTTATCCAATGTGGTGGGTATGTAACAGCATCTTCACGTTGCTCCAATTTCCATAGGTCAAGATCACTAATGAGCTGGAACAGCTTTTCATTCTTTGTTGGGCTCTAATATTTCAGCTTCTGTGAACTTACTGCTCACCATGTTCTTTCATTTCTAAATTCAATTCTGTATTTTCCTCTAAGGCTATTCTTTATTATGTATACTAATCATGTGAAGATAATATCATGCCAAAAATTTCTCTCAGCTTGTGACTTGTCTTTGCACTCCTCCTGTGTCTCTTTGATAAATAAAATAGCTCTCAAATCTAATGCCAAATTTTTGAATAGCCTCATTGTGGTTTTGTATCTTGAGAAATTCCCCATTATTTAGAAAGCACTGATTCAATTTCTTACTTTTTCATCTCTTACACCTTCTTCAAATTTAAAAAATATTTTGACCTTCACATTTAAATTTTTAACCCCTACGAAATTGTTTCTTATAGTGTAACTTTAGGAATGTAGTTTGGATCTTTCCTTTGTAGATAACAGATCATTCCGAGGATGCTTTCTGAATAGTGGCCCTCTGCTCTCTGTTCAATAATTCCATCTTTGTCATGACTTTATAAATTTACCATTCTGTTCCTGGGCTCTCTATTCCGTGCCTTTATTCTGTTGTCTCTCTACACAAAAGACACCTATTACTACTATATTTTCACATTTGAAGGGGCCTGGCTAATTTCAAACTTTAGCAATTTCACGTAAATTTTAAGATCAACTTGTCAGCATTCTGACTGAAACTGCATTGTGGGTACAGGTCATTTTGGCAAAAATGACCTCTTCACCACGTTGAGTCTTTAAAGTCAATGAAGAAGGGTGTCTTGCACTCACCTGTGTCTTTAGTAACTTTTAAAAACATTAAAAAAATTTGTGTGTGTGTGTGTGTGTGTGTGTGTGTGTGTGTGTGTGTGTGTGTATGTGTGTGTCTGTGCTCACCCACCAGCCATGGCATGTGAGTGTGGAGGTCAGAAGACAACTTTGCGGTTTTGATTCTCTTCTTCCATCTGTGGGTTCCAGGGATCGAACTTGGGTTAGTTATGCCTGGTGGCCAGTGCCTTTACCTGCTGAGCCATCTTGCCGGCCATGGTATGCCATTTTCTTAATTTAAAAGTCCTTACTTCTTTTCAGACACTATACCTGGGCTCACTTTCCCTCCTCCTTAAGGACAGCAGTGTTTTGCTGAGGGTTGCTGGGAATGCCCAGGGCAGTTCTGTTGGTAAAGCTCATTTCTGCTGACCAGTTTATGGCGGCTCACGCTACTCTCTTAATTAAAATCCTCCTTTAGCTTGTGACATTTGGAAACTAAATCAAACTTTGCAGCATGGTTCACACTCCTCCCCAATTTGCCTCACAGAAGTTTCGAGCTAAACATTGTTCTTTTTCTTGATGATGGGCTTTGGTCGCAACAGTCTAATTTTTCAATTGTTTCCTCCTTTGCTTAATTTTTTTAAAGTAAATACTGTCATACGTCAGATGGGTCTCCCTGAAATTCTTATGTTAAACCCATAGTTCATGGAAACTCAGGAAATAACAGTATTTAGAGACAACATCTTGTTAGAGGTAACTAAGTCAAAACGAAGCCATTGGCTAGGCCTTATCCCAACATGGCTTGAATATTTCCAGGGGGAGGAAATTGCTTTGGTGCCTGCGGAGGGAAGGTGTCAGGAAGACACCGGGAAGCCAGCTGGGAGTCTGCAAGCCAAGAGAGGCAGGAAGCAGGTCCTTCCCTCAGGTCCTCAGAAGGAACCAGCCTCAGCCACACCTTGATCTCCCGCTCTGCCTCCAAAACTGGGAGAGGGCGATCCCTGTGTCTTTCTTGGGGTCCTGTTTTCCAGGTAGCCTCCCTGGTGATGTGAGTAGCAGACAAGTCATCCTTGTTTCATGTCTAGTATCCTGCTATGAGTGAGTACATACCATGTTTGTCTTTCTGAGTCTGGGTTACCTCACTCAGGATGATTTTTTCTAGATCCATCCATTTGTCTGCGAACCTCATGATGCCATTGTTTTTCTCTGCTGAGTAGTATTCCATTGTGTATATGTACCACATTTTGTTTATCCATTCTTCAGTTGAAGGGCATCTGGGTTGTTTCCATGTTCTGGCTATTACAAACAATGCTGATATGAACATAGCTGAACAGGACCCCAAGAAAGACACGGGGATTGCCCAATGACAGAGAAATGGAATGAGATCTACATGAACAGCCTGGACATGAGTGGGGGTAATGAAAGGCGAGGGTTGAGGGAAAGAGAGCTTGGGGGAGCGGGAGATCCCAGCTGGATCAACAACAGAGAGGGAGAACAAGGAATAGGAGACCATGGTAAATGAAGACCACATGAGAATAGGAAGAAGCAAAGTGCTAGAGAGGCCCACAGAAATCCACAAAGATGCCCCCACAACAGACTGCTGGCAATGGTCGAGAGACAGCCCGAACTGACCTACTCTGGTGATGGGATGGCCAAACACCCTAATTGTTGTGCTAGAAACCTCATCCAACTACTGAGGGATCTGGATGCAGAGATCCATGACTAGGCCCCGGGTGGATCTCTGGGAGTCCAATTAGCGAGAATGAGGAGGGTTTATATGAGCGAGAATTGTTGAGACCAAGGTTGGATAAAGCACAGGGACAAATAGCCAAATGAATGGAAACACATGAACTATGAACCAATGGCTGAGGGGCCCCCAACTGGATCAGGCCCTCTGAATGGGTGAGACAGTTGATTGGCTTGATCTGTTTGGGAGGCATCCAGGCAGTGGGACCGGGTCCTGTGCTCATTGCATGAGTTGGCTGTTTGAAACCTGGGGCCTATGCAGGATTGTTTGGCTCGGCCTGGGAGGAGGGGACTAGACCTACCTGGACTGAGTCTACCAGGTTGACCTCAGTCTGTGGGGAAGGCTTTGCCCTGGAGGAGATGGGAATGGGGGGGGGGGGGTTGGGGGGAAGGTGAGGGGGACGGGAGGGGGGAGAACAAGGGAATCCGTGGCTGATATGTAGAACTGAATTGTATTGCAAAGTAAATTAAAATAAATTAAAAAAAAAAGTGGAAATATTAAAAAAAAAAAAAAAAACTGGGAGAGGCCAGAGACCAGAGTTCTGTTGTTGAGGCCACTGCCTGTGGAAACTCACTACAGCAGCACCGGCGTTAACACCAACACTCAGGCTCTAGGAAGTGTTTCTGGGAGAAACCTCGTCAGCTCATACACGCCTTAAAACAAAGCAAAGCAACAACCAAATTGCTATTTTGGCCCAACACGCTACAGGAAATGGAAGTGTTCCCTGTTTGTCTTCTGTCCCTTGCAACCCCCCTTCTTGGCTTCTGTGGCTGCTTTCTTCTGGTCCCGTTACTGAGTCTATTTCTCAGCCTCTGAGGCTGAGTCCTCTACATTCTAATCTTGATCCTCTGAGGAGACTCACAGAATGTTAGTGTAAGCAAGCACATCATCCCGATTCTCCAAGCTCCCCCTCTGCAGACTGAAAACGGACCAAGACTGAGGGAGGGGTGGCCACAGGGCAGCAAGCTTCTTCCATGCCCTCATGGGACCAAGCAGGATTCAGACTTTTGTCCTTATTGTTGCCTCTTCCTGTCCCTTCCAGAAGTTCTTAAAGGAAGACACAGGCCGTGAGGCTGAACGGTGTCACAAGGAGCTAAGTTGTATGGTAGAGATTTACAGATCTGGCTAACAAGCACAGGCACCATGGGCAATGATTCTTTTGTCGGTCTGGTCGCCATGCCTCCCGCTGAAGGAGCCGGGGCCTCTGTTCTACAAAATTCTCGACACGGGGAGGAGCCGTGTCACTGTGGTGCCGTCACCATCTTCTCCAGGCACAGACCTTTCTCTCCATCACTGTTCTTGGACGGTCCCCCTTCTCACTCACTACATTTTCACCTCCTCCCTTCAGCAGAAACTCCAGGCACCAAACTCGGCTGTGCCCTTTCCACTTCGTCTCTACAATACCCCTGGGGCTGGCTACAGAGCCTTTTCTGAAGTTGCCAGGGTCTTGGGTGGTCTATCACCTCGAACATGGAAACCAGCTTCAGGGTCTTACATGCTCATTTGTCCTCCTTGCTCTCCTGGAAGTGAACACCAGGGCTATTTTGATTTGCTTGTTCTTGCTTTTGACTTTCTGCTTGGGTCACTTTGATTTTTAAATAGGCCAATACGTTTTTTTTTTTCTCACCCAGTGTTTACAAATTCAACCCAAATGCTTAAGAGTGAGGGTCTGTATGGTTGTCTGGTTAGCACAGGGGTTACCCACATGAAGTGCCAGAAGCAATGGCCAGCAGTGAGTGGGGCCCTTGCTCCCCGAGGCTGGGGAAGCAGTAGACAGGCACAGGATTCTCCTATATTTTTTAGCACACAAACATACTCTTTCAAAGTTCTTTTTTTTGATGGTGAACAGGTTGAGAACATGCAAGAGGGAACTGGAGAAACTCTAAGATGACCACCATGACTATCGCATCAAGCACTGCCATTTCTGAGTACTATTATGGGGTGGGCTTTTTAAAAACTGTTCTATGGAAAGGACACACGTGCTGCTTGGTGTCATGTGTCCAGCACCCCCAACATTCTGCATTGGTTACAGGGAAGCAGGAAAATGGCCCTCCCCCTGTTGCTTATTCCCAGGTCCTGGGACACCCAGGGTTCCTAGGGACTTTTGTCTGCAGTTAGCCAGGCAAATTCTTGGTCCTTATCTGAACCAGGACAGTAGTCACTTGGGGGTGTGACGTCACTAAATGCACCCTGTAGGACAGAGCTTCCTATAGAGCCCTACCCAGAGTCTCCAGTGCAGTGGACATCATCTCTTCTATCTGGAGCCAAGTGACCAAACACTGACCCCACCCCCGAGACTCTGAGCATCCTCACTGGGTTTCTACACTGGGCAATATTTTGCAATGTGCAGAGTGGAGAACAAAGTGATTTCAGACTGTGGAACAACTGTAGCTAGGGGTTTTTATGACCCCTATCTAGACAGGCAAAGACTACTTTCCTACCTAATCTCTCTCTTTCTCCCTACCTTTCACCTCCCTCCTAACCCCCTCCCATGCCACTGTTCTTATTTTGGTAACTTGTCTGTATTACTTGGGTTTTATTGTTAAAAATCACAGCAATAATATTTCCTAAATGAGCTTCATATAAACAAGCCTGACAGGAAGAGGGGATTGTATCATATCATCTTTAACAGAGTTATGCGTGTGTCTTCCATGCTTGTCTATGCATAGACCAGGAGGAGTCTATCTTTGTATTCCCACAGCACGTGGTCCAATGTCTGGGCAGAGTCTCTGCAGAAGGCCTATTTAAACCAAGAGTGGAATACTGCAATTAAATATACAGAACAAGGAACTGGGATGTGTCGGTAGGAGACAGTGGTTAAGGCCAGGGCTTTGTGGTCAGCTGCATCTATCATGGTGGTCTTAGTGTTGGGGGGATGACATTTATTTTGACACTCCAGGGTTGTTGGATGACATGTTGCACATGTTGTCTAGTACATGAGAAGTACTCAGTTCTATTTATTGCTTTTGGTCAGAAACCTTCTGGAACCTTCCTCTCATTGCTAATATCACCATATTGAGGGTCTGACTTCATGCAGCTGTCTACAGGAAATATTTCTGACTCAAGACATTTTCTCTGGGCTCTGGAAAGCTGTTTAAAAGAGCTTTTTCTCATAATAGAGATGTGAATTCATTCCCACTGGATTGGTGGTCTTACCCTATGACCTTGGAAGCAGGCATGCTGTATTTCACAGGAAAGATCAAAACTGCAGAACCAGAAAATGTGATGGTGCCTTAGCAGTTCCCAGGGCTCCATAGTGACAGGGCTGTGCTGGGGGGAGGGGGTGTCTCACAGCAACTTGCTTTCCCAGTGTCAGAAGGGGCTTCTGGCTTGTCATATCTCCGCAACACTGGTGAAGTGGTCTTGCCCCTTAAGTACCCTTCCAAGCAGGTGGCATCTAATTTTAGAACTAGATGTCCATGTGGCGTAGGACCAGTAAGGGAAACACAATGGGTCCTGTCAGTCATTATGGAGGACATCTTTGTTCTCTTCTGCCTGGCATCCACCCTCCTCTTCCCTGTTCAGGTGCCTTATCCTTCCATAGCTGCCCACTTTGCAGTTTGCTGAGGCAGCAACAGGAAAATAACATATTAGGAGGAGACTGCAGCCCCCATTCCCATTGGACTCATTTTTGGATTTCAAAATCTATCATCCTGCTTTAGAAACAAGCCAGCAAAGAATGAGCCAGGAGAAGGGGCTGGAACGGCATAAATACCAGCCTCAAGTGTTGCCCAAGACAAGCTGGCCACTATTCTGTTTCCCCTTTGGGACCATTTGTCCCTCCTCAGAGGTACCTTCTTCGAGTCCAGGGGCTGGCTGTTTATTGTGTCCAATCCAAACTATTCTCTGGGAGGTAAAAAAGAGTAGACATGCTTGCAGAAGCTTAAAGGGTTCTGAGAAGTGCCACACTGGAAAAGGGAAGAGGGATATTAATGGAAGGGACCAAAGCTTAAGTCAGCAAAGGTCCCTGCAGCCCTCCAACCTCAGGGGCCTCTTTGTGTCTCAGAATGGCCTCAAATTGATTTCAGGGGGAAAATATCTCAATGCTGCCTCTGGGACACCACTTCTCAAATGTGGCTTGGTAGCAACTTGGCAAAAGTGCCCTTCTTGTCTTCTATAAAGACGTGGCTGCTAACGGCTGGCTTTTGCTGAATGTGTGATGGGGGATGATACTGTTCTGAAAGCACTCTGGGCACCTACGGACTCAGTTTTCATCTAATCCCTGGATGGAAGGACCTTTATTATTCTCATTTCACTCATAAAAGCTGAGACTTAGCCGGGCGGTGGTGGCGCACGCCTTTAATCCCAGCACTCGGGAGGCAGAGCCAGGCGGATCTCTGTGAGTTCGAGGCCAGCCTGGGCTACCAAGTGAGTTCCAGGAAAAGGCGCAAAGCTACACAGAGAAACCCTGTCTCAAAAAAACCAAAAAAAAACCAAAAAAAAAAAAAAAAAAAAAAAAAAAAAAAAAAAAAGCTGAGACTTAGAGACAATCAGCCACTGCCTAAGGTCATATGGGCCAAGTAGGGCTGGAGGTGTAGCTCAGTGGTCCATCATGTCTTTACCATGCACAAGGCCTGGGTCTAGTGCTTAGCATCTCACCACTCCATCTCAAGTAAAACATCTGCTGATGTGGGGGGTCAAGTATAAGTCTGACTCTGAGTTGGCTCTTAACTATAAGCATACTGAAGTACTTTGGGGCAGCTGAAGCCTAGGCATTACCCCTGAGGGATTTAATAAAGCTATAACTGGGCCCTCAGACAGAACAAGGAACTGTTTCTAATCATGGATCTGGCTCGTTTAACTACATAGAAGGATATTGGGGAGGTTGAGGAAGCCACACACTGTATATGACCTACCTGTATTTTTGGCTAAGGCCTGGTGTGATAGTTAACCTTCCTTGATTTTTAGAATCACCTAGGAGACACACTTCCAAGTGTACCAGGGAAAGTGCTTCTATTGTACTGAGGAGGGAAGACTCACCCTGTAAGTGAGTGTCACTACCTGAATAAATAGTACTGCATAAGTAGGGAAAAGAGAGGATAGTAAGATGGTTGAGCAGATGAAAGACTCCCAGCCTGATGACTGGAATCTGGTTCCTGAAACCCACATGGTAGAAGGAGAGAACAGCCTCCTGCAAATCATTCTCTGATTTCCACATGCATTCCCCATGGCATGTGCTTACCCGGGTATGTGTGAGTTTATGCACACACACACATATACACATGCACACAATAGATAAATGTAAATTTTTAGAAGGCAAAAAAGGACAAGGTGAACTTAGGACCAGCATTTATCTCTTACTGTTCTCTGAATTTGGATGCAACAGGACTCACCACCTGGGCTTCTGCTTATTATACCTTCTCTGCCATGATGGACTGACTGTATCCCCTCAAACTGTGAGCTAAAATGAACTCTTCCTCAGTCAAGTTGTTTTTTTGTGAGGTATTATGTAACAGCAACAAGAAAAGCAATTAGGATAGAAACTGGTACCAGGAGTTGGGTTGTTGATGCGGTAAATCTGACCACGTGGGTTGTAGGACTTTGGAACTAGTTTGTGGGGGAATAGGGATACATTTGGCACTGTGAGATAGAGGGTCCCTGGAATGCTATAAGCATGGTATAATGAGTGACTCTGGTGGGAGGTTAGAAGATCAGAATGTAAAGACTGTGTTCATGAGGTTTCAGAGGGAAGCAAAGACTCTATTGTCAACTGGATTATAGGGCATTCACTGTATTCTGGCAAGGAATCTGGCTATATTTTGCCTATGTCCTTAAATTGTGAGTGAAGCTGAATTAAAAACTGGACTAAGTTGTCTGATGGAGAAAATCCCAACACTGTACAGCATCCAGGCTGTGACATGGTTACTACTCATCAATTTTAGTCATATCAACAGTGACAGAGCAGACTGATTAAAAATTGTGTAAAATTTGGTGAGGAATGGGGCATGAGGAAGTTTAAAGTTGCAGACACTATAGGTGTTGCAAAAGCAGTTGTAAGTTTTAAAGAAATTAATGCCATTAAAGAGAATCCTTGCACTCTGCCCTAGAGAGTAAGAAAGGTACCCCGTGAGAGCAAAATTCCCGTCCGTTGAAAACTCCAGCTTGTGAAAATGCAAATTCATCTTAAAGGAGAGTGAGGAGCTGTGATCTGCCGTTGAAGGGATTCCTCTGCTCTAAGTCCACCACCCACGAATTTCAGTCACCAAGGTATACAGAGTTACTGCAGATGTGGTAGGAGGAGGCCAGATGATAGCTCAAGCTGGCAGTAGTACTTGGTAGCTTCAACTTCTTGTGCTTTATTTTTTAGGCATGCAAAATCCAGGAGTTACAGGGTTACAGGAGTTACAGGGTTACAGGAGGCTTGAAGCAATGGTCCAAAACAAACAAACAAAAAAACCAAAAAAACAAAAACAAAAACCAAACAAACAAAAAAACCACAACTGAGGCTAGGAATGTGTGACATCATTGAACTCTCTGAAAGGAGGCCCTGGGGGGCCATGTTTGAACCTGTTAAGGTGAAGGCCAAGTTGCAGTGTAGACCCCAGGGTGGCAGAGAAGGCAGCACTATGGGGTATCTGTCAAAGACACTGAAGACATAGAGTAGAGCTGGCCCAAGACAGAGTCTACATACACTACAGGCAGCAGAACTAGAGGGATTGCCCAAGCCCACTGGAGCTCAGATGGCATCACCATGAGCCCCAGATGTTAGACATGGAGCCAGAGGGGTTGTCACTTTGCTTGGCCATGTTTCAGTCTGATTTGGGACCAATCTTTCCTTGACCTCCTCTCATTTATTCCCCTTGCGAATGGGAATATTGATTAAATGCTATTGTATACTTGGACACATGAAACCTATTTTTAAATTTTAGGGCATGGGCTGACAAGAGTTTGTCTTGAATCGCAGAAGAGATGTTGGATTTTGAACTTTAGAACAGTGTTGGGAGTGTTAAAATTAAAACTGGGGACTTTCAGAGACTGACTAAACATATTTTGTATTATGAGATGAATAAGAGACTTTGGTGGCCAGGGATGGGATATTACATTTTAAAGTAATGTGTCTGGGTGTCATGTTGAGAAGGGGTATGGTGTTTAATCCTGTTGTGATGGTTAACCTTCATTGTCAACATCACTGGCTGTAGGATCATCTAGGACACACATCTCCGGGTAAGTTTGTAAGGACAGTTCCAGAGGAGTTTAACTGAGCAGTGAAGACCCACGTGTGGGTGGCAGAGTCCTATGGGCTGGGGTTCTAGACAGCGTGAGAAAGCACCCAGCACTAGCACTCATCTCTCTGATTCTTGACTGAATATGCAGTGTGGCCGGCATCTTCACATGCCTTGTCATGCTGGACCGTGTCCCCTCAAACTGTGAGTTAGACCAACCCTGTCTCCTTCACACTGCTTTGCCAGCTTTGTGTCACAGTGATGGGACATTAACAGCTCCTGCTTTGCCCTCGATGAATGCAGCCTGGTATAAGAAGAGGATTTTCTATACTTTTCCAGGAGATACGAATTTCTGGGTCTATCATCTTGGTGTCTGAGGATTCTTTGCCTCCAATACTTTATGGTTCTGTGGGGGAGGTTGCACTTGCACATAGAAGAGTGGAAGGGGGCTTAGTGAGCCTAAGAAAACAGTCACTAAGGTGGGAGGGCTCAGTATGTCTTAAGGACATGTTTTATGGAAAATATTAGTTTTCTCTCTAACTGAACTCTCGCACCAGACCCTTTTTTCTTTGTTCTCATATGAGACGTGAGGGCTAACTTAGAAGGAAATGTATTCCCAAACAACAGATATGCTTTAAGTGAGTAAGAATTGCTTACAAAACCATGCATACACATATGCACAGATGTGCCCCCCCACAACCTATATACCCTGCAGGTGACTAGGCATCTTCATACCTGTCTACACAAGAAAAAGAAGCCCACACTTGTGTTTTCGTTCCTCTCACTAGCCACAGAGCTCAGAAGAATTCTAATTGGAAAGGAAAAATCATGAAACTTCCATAGGATTCGAAATCACCTCCATTATATAGGCTAAGAATTCTGGACATAGGGTTACATGGGTTAGAAGGACAGAGCTTTGTCTGGTTCTATAGCTCCGGACCCCAGCGACCATGAATTTAGTACATCGTGGAACAGTTCTATTTTCAAGCAGAAGGAATCCAGAGAATTAGACTTCCTCTCTACACTACCTCCCCTCACTGCAGACTGTCTACCTCCTTTCCCAATTACCTTGAATGACTGGTGCTCACCCCCTGACAACTCAGTGTGAAAACAATGTGTTCTGTGGCTGCGACACTTGGTTCCCTTAGGCTCTCATATTTGATTTATTCATAATCTAATTTGGAAATGAAAAGCCCAAGTGGTCTGTGGAGACTACTCAGGCCCCATGCTCCGAGTCTTAGTGCTGGCTCAGCTTTGTGGCTGGGAGACCAGGTAGAGTTGTACCTCAGGTTATGACTCCCTGGCGTCTGTATCTCCTGTCTGGTCTCTCAAAAGCAAAGGTCAAGTCAAGGACAGGCATTTCCTTGATCCTTTCTTATATGTCCTTTGAAGCATCTTGTTCTTGTCAAGCTGTTCAGAGAAGCTGAAGAGACACACCCAATGGAAGACTCATCTCTGCAGTGACAGTGGTAGCAGACCCCAGGCCCTTGTCAATATCCTTACTACATGTACATGTATGATGGACTATCATTCTTCACAGACAATCTAGAATACTGTCATGGGCACTGACTCACGTGGACCATCATGTGGCTAAGGCAGTGACTAGTATTTCCTGATTCTGAGTATTTATTTAGCATACTTGTCCATTTTGCTTATTTGTTGTTTTAGAAGCATCACGATGATGATGATGATGGTGATGATGACGTGTGTGTGTGTGTGTGTGTGTGTGTGTGTGTGTGTGCACTTGTGGAGGTCAGAGGCTAACTTTCAGGACTTGGTTCTCTCCTAGCTCTGTGGGATCTGGAAAACATCAGTCTTGCTTGGCACCTGCTTTTACTCACTGAACTTTCACACCAGACCCTTTTTTCTTTGTTCTTACATAAGTCATGTGTGTGTGTGTGTGTGTGCGCGCGCGCGTGCGCGCGCGCGCACACACACACACACACACACACAATCTATATACCCTGCAGGTGACTAGGCATCTTCATACCTGTCTACAAAAGAAAAAGAAGCCCACACTTGTGTTTTTGTTCCTCTCACTAGCCACAGAGCTCAGAAGAATTCTAATTGGAAAGGAAAGGTTAGTGTTGATATGTCTGATAAAGTGACCTTTAACCAGTGGGTGTTTTTTTTTGTTTGTTTGTTTTTTCTTCTGATGGTGCGCACAGAGACTTTCTAGAGGGCAGGTGGCATTTTTGGTTCTGTTATATGTGACATTTATGCCTTGAGTTTTTCTATTTGGCGGGTGCCAGGAAGCTGACAGAAAAGATCCTTAAACAAGTTATGAAAAACCACCTTCCTCTGTCTGCAGTAACCCGGGAGGGGGTGTTGATTAGTTAAGGAGAGAACCAGGCTTTGGGGCTCCAGAGATGACAGAGAGGATGTACTTGCCAGCTTCATGGGGACTGAGAGGCACTCTGGGAGGATGAATGCTGAGCTATAAGTACAGGTGGGATGTACACTGAGTAGGTAGAGGTACCGATGCCTGTGGCATGGACTCTGACTTGGGCAGGAGTTTCAGAGGTGGCTTTCCTGAGGAAGAACACTGAAGCTAAGTCTTGAGGATTGACCAGGAGGAAGCTAGGGGAGAGTAGGGAAGGGCTTTCAGCAGGGAGGGGGTAGCTGGACAGGAGCAGCTCTGGATGGGACAGAAGCTAGTACATTAAATAAACAGAAGATGTTATTGTGGTGTATGTAGGGAGGAAAGCCAACTAGAAGGAGCTCAGGGGTAAGCTCAGGCTAAGGCTCACTGAATATCATCCCAAGTATCGTGTACTTGATTCTGAAGAGCACAGTGACTTGAGTCATTACAGACTTAAGCCAGGGGGACATATTCTCATCACCAGGACCCTGAACAGAAATGAGACTGTGGTGCATGTGTGGAAGCCGAGGGCCCGGTAAGGACTGTCACAACCACCCCCGTCACAGGTGATGGGGAATAAAATAGAGCAGTGGGAACGAACAAGGGGTTTTTAGAAGGAAGCACAGGTGGGTTTGATGTAGTGTGTGGGGTTTGGACAAAGAAGAATTCTTCCTGGGGAATAGCGATGCCACGCACTGGGACAGGGAGACCTGGAAGAAAGGGAGGGTGGGGGTGGACCAGAAATACCGTGCAGCATGTTGGACATGAGTCACTTGGGAGGCAGCCAAGGGAAGACATCAAGAGTGCTCTGAACTTAGAACTGTAGCAGAGGGGACCAGAGCCAGGAGGAGAGGGGGACTGAAGGTACCGGGGGACCAATCACTGAGGCGGGGGGGGGGGGATCCTACTCCAGTGTGGTGATTATTGGCAGAGCTGAGAAGGAAGGGTGGAGGGATAGGAAGAACGGCAGGGGCATATGGAATCTGCAAGTCAAGAAAAGAATGACCAGTGGCGCACACCTTTAATCCCAGCACTCGGGAGGCAGAGCCAGGCGGATCTCTGTGAGTTCGAGGCCAGCCTGGGCTACAAAGTGAGATCCAGGACAGGCTCCAAAGCTACACAGAGAAACTCTGTCTCAAAAAACAAACAAACAAACAAACAAAAAACATAAAAGAAAAGAAAAGAATGACCAACAACTGTTTAAATTCCTCACGGAGCACCGGGCTGTTACAAACAACCGCCAGCCCACCTCTGCAGCTGCATCCTCCATTGTTTCTTCTCACCTAGGGAAAGCCAAGCTCTCACCATGCTGCTGCCCCACTTTCTGTCCCATTCCCAAATCCATTCTCTCCCTAGGCCAGTTTTGTTTAAAGATCCACCCTGTTCTCGGCTTCCTAAACCTCAGTGGTCCACAAGTCACTACCCTTGCTGTGAGGTGTGTGGCCGCGACAACGGTGACAAGCACATCACCCTCCTGGTTTGGGGAGGGAACAGGAAATGTGGTTCAATTAGCCTGATCAGAATGACTCTTCCTTAGGCATTCAGAGTCTGGAATGCTGGTAGCCACTCAGAGACTGGGAAAATGCTGAGGTCAACACGTGAAGACCAGCAGAGTGCAGGGACAGAGGACTCATCTGTAATGATGGCATTATATGAATTTGCCTCAAGCCAGGCTAGGGCTAGACTGATCCTGGCTCTGCCTTTTGAGTTCTGTTCAAGGTGCAGGTTTCTGTGACTTACAAGTCCAGTGACTCAGAATGCTCTCCTGCTTCTGCTCTGGGACATGTGAATGTGACATCTCAGGGCATGGTTACCTCCTTCCTCAGAACATGTCACTGCAGTGTGTCCTCCATGGTTTCCACATCAGCTTCCTCCACTAGCCCCATGTTCATGGCCCTGATGTGACAGCTGAGTTATTTATCAACTCTTGCCCAATGACTCTTTGATTGAATGAACAAATGAATTATAAGCAAAGAACCAATATCAAGAGACAAGAAGATACTGAAGAGAGAAAGAAATATATGCTTGAACCAATGAAAAATTGAATGTATCATATTCAGCACTGGCCAACTACATTTTTAAAATGTCATTATTTTAATTATGGAAATGGCCTCTCAAAAAGTAAAAAATAAATAAAGCATGCCCTTGCTCCCAGATGGAATAAGCTCATTTAGCTGTGTTACATCAGAATAATTTCACAAAATCTGGTATTCAAAGTGTATTAGGTCAGGTTGGCTGATTTTTCCATAATTATTTTAAATGTTCATCTACAGAATTTTATTCCAAACCCAAACAGTCCATGGCATTTAATGAGCAGGCTCCAAGGCTCAGGCCCAGGACTGGCTGCCAGCTTCAATGAGACACTGGGTCATTGCTAGATGTCTACGGAAAACATCCAGAGCAAGCATTCGTTACCATGGTAACATGCACAGGCAAGAAAAGGGCCGTTGTCATATATGAGATGAGGATTATGTACTGGAAGTCCTGACGAGCCACTAAGGACATAATAAGAGGTCTCCTCAGTTGGAGTGACTGCACACCCTCCACAACTGAACACTGAGCTGTCAAAACATGCAGGAAGGAAGTACACATTATTCCATCAGTCCTGGCCACAGTCTAAGAAGAAAATGAGGTCCTCACCATCTCCCACTATTTTCTAACTCTGTGCATGTCTAGACATATAACACATGTGGACCAGAACAGAAATCCATCTAAACACTCAGAACAAGCAATATGAAGCTCAATAGGGGCACACACTCAACGTATAGTCCACACTTTGGGTTTGGAATACTTATTGGGAAAACTCTAAAGGCCAATGAGATGGTTCATCAGGTTGAGGCACCTGCTGCTGAGCCCAATGACCTGAATTTGATCCTGGGGCTCACACAGAAGAAGAGCTCCAACCCCCGTAAGTGTACCCTGACCTCCACATGTATGCCATGGCACGTACCCCACCCTAAAGTAAATAAAATGAAAACAAAACTCTAGGGGCAGGGGGCAAAGCTTGGTCAGTGAAGTGTTTGCCACACGAAGACCCAAGTTTAATCACCAGAACCCACATAGAAAGCCTGGTATGGTAGCATGTGCTTGTTATCTTAGCATGCGGAAGGTGTAAGAGGCTCACTGGCCAGTCAGACTAGTTCCAGTGAGAGACTCTGCCTCAAAAAAATAGACACCTGTGGAAGAATGAAATTAGGCCCACAGCTCTCATTCATCCTGTACAAAAATCAATTCAAGAGCCGGGTGGTGGTGGCACACGCCTTTAATCCCAGCACTTGGGAGGCAGAGGCAGGAGGACCTCTGTGAGTTCAAGGCCAGCCTGGTCTACAGAATGAGATCCAGGAAAGGCACAAAGCTACACAGAGAAACCCTTTCTCGAAAAACAAAAACAAAAAAAAACCCAACCAAACAAAAAAATCAATTCAAGCTGGATCAGATGTTAATTTAACTTGAAGTACAGAAACTCTAGAAGGAGAACACATCAGGACACAGGTCTAGGCAACAGATCTTGGAATGGAAGCCGAATAGCACAGGAAACCATTTCGAGCATTGACAAAGAGACTGACACCAATGGAATGAAAAAGCTTCTGTATAGCAACATGTCCGCCTGCACCTCCCACCCCCTCCGCCCGCGCCTCTCTCCCCCCACAACGCAACAGCCAAACAAACCTTCACAGACTAAGTGAACAGAACTGGAGACACTCTGTGCCAGCCACGTCTCAGACAAGGGTTAATATCTAGACTATATAAAGAACTGAAAAAGTTAAACACCAGAGAAGCGGAGTTGCCAAGCAATAAACAAGACAATGACCCGAAGAGGACAGTGTTCAAAAGAAGAAATACAAACGGCCAATCGGTGTTTGAGATAGTGCCCACAACTTTTCTGCATTAGGGAAATACAAACTAAAACTACTCTGATAGGACCGGAGAGATGGCTCAGCAGCCAAGAGCCTAGCGAGGGACGAGTGAGGATGGAATAAAAGAGGCTTTAAGGGAGGGAGGTGGAGAATACAAACAGTGCGAAGTGAAGGGGATACAGTGGGAAAGGAAGGCCGGGAGATGGGGCACGGTGAGGAGGAAGAGCCGACCAAAATGAAGTATGTATCAAAATGCCATACGGAAACCTACTGGAAGCTAATTTTTTTGAATATAAAATGTCATGTAAGCACATATTTTCCCATGTTTATTCATTGCCAATACTTTATTGACATTATAATTATTTCTCCCTCTCCTTATAAGCTAACTTTAAAACTTACAAATTAATTTAAAAAACCATGGTGGATGGTGCCTGAGGAACAAGACCCAAGGTTGTCCTCTGGCTTCCACATGCGTGTGCATATATGTGCGTACATGTGCATGCACACCTGTGCACACACATGAGCTGCAGACACGTGGACATGCACACACACACACAGAGGAAACTCTGTAGCCAATGAAACAAAAACAAAAATAATCGGGGCAGCATCAAACTCCAAAGGCTTTGCACAGCAAAGGAAAAGATCAACAGAGTGAAGACGCCATCCATGGAGTGAGTGAAGCTCACCAGCTATACTACTGAGAAGGGGCTAATTTCCAAAACCAGTGAGCAACTCCTACTATTCAATAGCCAAACCAAACCCCCAAAGCCCCAAACTAACGGCCCCATTTAAAAATGGGTCAAGGATTTGAATAGACATCTCTCCAAAGACGTACACATCGGGAGCAGTTACATCCAACCCTTCAGCATCAGCAATCATCACAGAAATGCAAATCATAGCCTGGGTGGGCGATCCCCTCACAGCTGTTAGAGAAGCGTTAGTGTGGTGAGCAGAGCATGCTGTTGCCAGGAGGCACAATGGCGCAGTTGCCATGGAACTGAGCACGGAGGCTTCTCAAATGAAAAGAGACCTGGGGAAGCAGCTCCGTGCTAAAGCACTTGTCTAGCACACCTGGAACTCTGGGTTCCACCCCCAGCATTAAAAATAAGTAAATAAAACCACCATCTGATCCAGCAGTCTCAGTCTTGGGTATTTATCCAACAGGATTAAAATCAGGATCTCGAGGTCTGTTCCTGGCAGCATTATCCCCAGAGATAAACCTTTCAAACAACCCAAACGCCAACACAATGTGTAAATAGGATGGAGCATTTACATACAACAGAAAGGAATACCACTCAGCTTTTACAGATGGAAATTCTGCAGCATGTGACAACATGTGTAAAACGTGAGGACGTGATGCTTATCACTCAGCCACAACACTGAGTCAACTTTTAACTTCCTTTAGGAGCCTCTATACTGTTTCCCACAGGGATGACATCATCGTCTCTTCCTGGTAACAGTGTCCAGAGTTCCAGTTTCTCCAGACCTTATCAACAGTGTTGTTGCTTCTTTTAAAATAGCCATTGTATGATTTGTCAAAAATAATCAGATTCATAAATCAAAGCGTGGAATGGTGATTGCCTAAGTCTGGGGAAGAGGAGAATGGGTACCAACAGGCATAAAGCTTTCGTTAGGTAAGAAATGGTCAAGTTCTGGAAGTCTGCTATAGAGCATCACACCTGGTGTCACTGTGCACTTGACATTTGTTAAGAGGGTAGATCTCACGTGACATGTTCTTAGCATGTGAAGAAATCAGTTAAAAACTCTGCAACGACTTTATTTTTACTAACAGACTTTCAGTGCACTAGCCACTAGATTTCAACAGAAAGAAAATGTTTGAATATTCCTTCTTAACTTTGGCGATGACAGGGTTTTCAAAAACATGTTCGCTTTCCTGTTTGGAAATTTGAGCTGAGCCCTGACTTTAGGTTCCATTATTTCTGTGAGCAATGACTTATCAGACTGAAGGTACTCATGAAAGGCCAGTGCAAAGAATTCAGTTAACCCAGAGGAAAGCTACACAGAGACCATGTGAGCAGCTCGGGCCTGTGGGCTTCCTGGGAGGGGTGTACCTTATCTGATTTTCATCATCGTCCACCAGGAAGAACCAATGGAATCTGACAACCAAGGGGCTGCAGTTGGTGATGTTGATGTAGCGAATGACCTCGGTATCATTCAGGATGCAGCCAAAATCCACCTCCATCATCTCGAAGCTGAGGTTGGGGTAATGCACTTCTCCACGCAAGCACAGGTTGTCCACCTGAGGGTGCTCTACATACTTAATGGACAGCATCTCCTCTGCCACCCAATTGTTCAGGTCATTTCTGTAGGAGGGGTCAAACTTGACCAGCAGGCTTTTCTCCTCATTGACCTCCAGTTTTATAGGCTATGAACAAGATAACACGAAGTTACCAACTCCTATACTTTGAAAGTCCAATGTGATACATGACGCAGGACAGTCAAAACCCTGTACATCCACAACTTTATACACACACACATACATTCATGCATATTTCTTTAAACACATGCCTATGAATAATTAACAGCTATTGGTTGGGTTTAAAAATTATTTTGTCTCTCAAACTCATGCTGAAATTGGATTGTCAGTGGGGATAGAGTCTAGGAGTGAATTCTTTTCCGATGAGACCTGGCTAGTTGAAATATGAATGGGTTGTTACAAAGCAACGCTGACCCTCATGATGTTCTTCCCCACATATCTCCCTCTTCCCTTTCTGCTCTCTCTCATCACTTGAAGTGCACAAGGCTCTCCCATCGACGCCATGCTCTTGACCTGCACAACTGGGGACCAAATAAACCTCATAAAGTATTCAGCCCAGATATACTGTTGGTCCATCAGCGCACAGACCAAGATAGCGTGTGTGTGTGTGTGTGTGTGTGTGTGTGTGTGTGTGTGATATTTGAAGGAAAAGATTCTGCTAAGAACTTTAGGATTGTAAGAATTGACAAACTGCACAAAGTCAAACCTGCAGTGAGTACTCATCATTATATAGTCTTAAAAATTTAAACTTATTTTATTTATGTGTTTGTGTGCCTGCTTGTCTGTGTGTGTGTGTGCGCACCACATGTGTGCAGGTACCCACAGAATCCAGAAGGGGAGTTAGAACCACCGGAAGTAGAGGTACATGTGGTTGTGAGCCATGCAGGTGCTGGAACCAAACACAGGCCCTCTGAAAGATGAGCAAGTGCTCTTAACCACCAAGCCATCTTCTCAGCCCCTTATTAAATCTCAAATAAAAATAAACTAGTTTGGAAAATGTTCTTGCTGGACAAACAGGAAAGTTCTTTCCTTAAGATAAATTGAAAGCTGTCTGAAGCATGGAGGAATGGGCTTTGTACAGAGCAGGCCAGAGAGGATCAGATTTCGTTTGAATGTCTTCCATTCCCTACAATACTAAATATTAAGGGCTGTGTTATCCACTTCCCAGTGTTTTCTGTTCAACATGAAACGACACCAAGAGCAGGGTTTGTCTGTCATGGTTTCTTCAATTTTTTCTGATTTCCAGTCTCCGTGGGTCCCATGGTGTTCTGTCTGTCTGTCTGTAGTAAAGCTACCTCATGGTTTGCAATGGCAGGGGCATGAGTCAGGGGTTAGGATTTACAGTGGCTTTCACTGCTCCACGGGGCTCACACGGTCCATTTACCTAGGACCTATTAACTGTGCACTTTGGTTGATAGAGCCAGTTAGCTGGGGTGTGTGTGTGTGTGTGTGTGTGTGTGTGTGTGTGTGTGTGTGTGTGAGTTTGTGTGTGTGTGTGTGTGTGTGTGTGTGTGTGTGTGTGTGTGTGTGTGTGTATGTGTGTCTAAGAGAGAGAGACAGAGAGAGGAGGGGGAGGGAGGAGATCACAAGTACCCCGATCTGTCTAATCCCATTTCAAAGGCCTACTGGACACCTGTTGCCTCTGGCACACATGCACCCTGGTACAATTTAGACAGAGACATTTCCATGTATCTCCACATATCTATCTTTGAAGATTGACTTAATTTTTTTGTTTTATTTTGTTTTTCAAGACAAAGTTTCTCTGTGTAACAGCTCTGGCTGTCCTGGAACTCTATTTGTAGATTGGGCTGGCCTCAAACTCACAGAGATCCACCTGCCTCTCCCTCTGGAATGCTGGGATCGAAGGTGTATGCCACCACTGCCTGGTACTTAAAATTGTTTTGAGAGGCAAGATTTTGCAGAAATTAGGCAATCTACAAAATCTAAAAACTTTAAATTAGAGATCCTTCACCACGCTATTGCTTGGAGTTAATATTTTTGGTAGATGTTAGTTATAGGCACGATGGGTAAAGGGTTGGACTTTATAAAACAGGATTTCATTATATTATTTTATTTAAAATATATGGTGAACTTTAAAAAACCTGAAGACAGAGGTCTGGAGAGATGGCTGTGGTTAAGAGCATGCATTGCTCTCGCAGAGGACTTGAACTCAGTTTCAGGCACCCATACTGAGTGCTCACAACTGCCAGCAAAGGGGATCTGACACCGCCCTCTCTGGGACTCGCCACCAGCACCCATGCACATACCCGCACACACATACATATGATTAAAAAGAAGAAAAACAAATCTTAAACCAGAAGACAATTTTTTTTTTTCCGTAAGGGACTTTAATCCCAAGTTGGAAGACTCCCGAGTCAGTATGCCTGTATTTGGAGCTGGGTTCTCCCAGTTTCCAGCTGTATGATGCTGGAAAACGTGTAGAAGCTTAGTTTCCATGTCTGTAAAATGGGGGTGATGACGGTACCTCCCACTCTCCCTGTTTTGAAGAGGATAGAATGAATTAATATAGGCGAGGTGTTTCAGGATATAATGCGTGGTATCTAAGTATTACGATGACCTCTTCTCAATAAAGAGAATGACAGCTAAGTGCTAAGCAGTTTTTATTGACATCTGGCTGTGAAAAGGGTTGGCCCTCATCAAGGAAACTTTTCTTTGCAATAGATGTAGACCACAACCAATCAATATGCAGAGTTGTGGAGCCCAGCCCCAATGGATACACATCTATAATACTCCTGTGCCCAAGGCTTAGGGAACATTGCAAAGGGGGAGTGGTGGAGGAAAGATTTCAAAAGCCAGAGAATCATGGAGTTTGACGTGAGATTGTGTCTCCTAGTAATTTCTCACCAACATGACTGCCCAAATGTGAGCGTTCTGGGTCAGCATTACCGTGGATTTTGGTTCCCAAGTGCCTGCCTCCTTTGATTCTTTGAATGAATCTCACCCACTATCAATTCTTTTAAACAAGGGGGTGTGGATGGTTAATCACTCCTTGTGTCCAGAGAGTATCTTTCTTTTATCATTTTTTCCTCAAAGGATATCATGGCTGGCTCTAAAATTCTTGCATCACAATTTCTTTCTACTAAAAATCTAGGGGCTGGAGAGATGGCTCAGAGGTTGAGAGCACCGACTGCTCTTCCAGAGGTCCTGAGTTCAATTCCCAGCAACCACATGGTGGCTTACAACCATCTGTAATGAGATCTGGTGCCCTCTTCTGGCCTGCAGACAGACATGCATGCAGGCAGAACATTGTATACTAAATAAATAAATCTTTAAAAAAAAATCTAGTAACTTTCTTGGTAACCTTAAGTTATTGTGGAGAAGTTTGAGGTCAGTATAAAAAAGCTTTTAACAGCTTTCTTCTTTTTCTGCTTAGATGTTATAGCTCCTGGGTTATCAAGGAGTCTTGTGACTTTACTAAGATGTCTCACTGTTGAAGAGCCTATACCATTTTGTCTCGGGACAAGTAGGGGCCTTATTCTAAGAGTGATTTCACTTATATGAGATAGATCAATGAAAACCAGCTCAGCCTTCTACTCGCCTTCACACGTCCACCCCGGTTTCCCTCACATGAGGTAACTAGCTTTACAAGTGTCTTGTCTATCTTTGCAGACATTCTACAGACATAAAATCACATTTGTGCGTGTTTACTTTTTACATCGGATGACACATCATTCCTACTCGTCTGCATTTCACTTTTCTTGATATTAGACCATCCAATATCTGCCGTTTGAAAATATTTTATTTTTAATTATGTGTCTGTGTGCATCTATGTGGGGATATGTGTGTATGAGAAAAGGTAACGTTAGAGGCTAGAGAAGGTGCCACATCTCTCGGAACTGGAGCTACAGGCAGTTCTAAGCTACCTGATGTGAGTGTTGGGAAGTGAATCTCAGCCCTCTGGAAGTATAGCAGGTGCTCTTAACTGCTGAGCTATTTCTCTAGTCCCTGCCTCCTTTTAAAAAAAGAAGCTTCGATCCCAGCTGGATCAACAACAGAGAGGGAGAACAAGGAATAGGAGACCATGGTAAATAAAGACCACATGAGAATAGGAAGAAGCAAAGTGCTAGAGAGCCCCACAGAAATCCACAAAGATACCCACACAACAGACTGCTGGCAATGGTCGAGAGACAGCCCGAACTGACCTACTCTGGTGATGGGATGGCCAAACACCCTAATTGTTGTGCTAGAAACCTCATCCAACTACTGAGGGATCTGGATGCAGAGATCCAAGACTAGGCCCCGGGTGGATCTCTGGGAGTCCAATTAGCGAGAATGAGGAGGGTTTATATGAGCGAGAATTGTTGAGACCAAGGTTGGATAAAGCACAGGGACAAATAGCCAAATGAATGGAAACACATGAACTATGAACCAATGGCTGAGGGGTCCCCACTGGATCAGGCCCTCTGAATGGATGAGACAGTTGATTGGCTTGATCTGTTTGGGAGGCATCCAGGCAGTGGGACCAGATCTTGTGCTCATTGCATGAGTTGGCTGTTTGAAACCTGGGGCCTATGCAGGATTGTTTGGCTCGGCCTGGGAGGAGGGGACTAGACCTACCTGGACTGAGTCTACCAGGTTGACCTCAGTCTGTGGGGAAGGCTTTGCCCTGGAGGAGATGGGAATGGGGGGGGGGGTTTGGGGGGAAGGTGAGGGGGACGGGAGGGGGGAGAACAAGGGAATCCGTGGCTGATATGTAGAACTGAATTGTATTGCAAAATAAATTAATTAAAAATAAAAAAAAAGGCAAAACCAAAAAAAAAAAAAAAAAAAAAGAAGCTTCATTTTATATCATTTTATAGTCCTGCTATCATTTACTCCATCAATCCCTCAAGGTTATTGGCCCCAAACGTTTGCCCTCATAAGCAGTGGTCAGATGAATTCTCTCGTCCCTTGCTTGTGTGCCATCTTGTATCTTGGGTCTGTAGAAATCCCTGAGCATGGAATTACGCCATCAAAGGGCATCTTGAGATTGGTGCATTGCCTTCCACTGCACACTGTCCAGCATCATCACACAGGGAGAGTGTGTCCACACGCCCTACCTAAGCTAAGTGCTCTCCCCCTTTTGCTCTTCGCTGACCTGACAGGTTTATTGTGTGGCTCTGTATGCCTCTGTTCATGTCAATATGAGCAAAGCAGAACCTGCTTTCATGTGTTCGAGAGTCATTTCGTTTTCCTTCTGTGAACTCGACTCTCTTCTTCTGGCTTTCTATTGGGCTGCAGCTCTTTTTCATGTCGATTCATGGAAGTTCTCTATTTTTAATAAATTTGAATTTTTTATTAAGGCTATATGAATAAGTAATATGAAAACTGAAAATGTGGTACTAGGAACAGGAGCTCCTGACCCACCCTGCTCTCCCCACCACTAACAGGCCAGCATTTTAAAATCTTTTTAAAAATAGTTATTCATTTATTTGTGTGTTTGTGTGTGTATGCATGTGTATGTGTCTGCTGAGTTTCCGAGTACCACATGTGTATGGGAACCCACGAAGGCCAGAAGATGATATCAGGTCGCCTGGAACTGGACTTACATAGGTTATGAGCCGCCATATTGATGCTGGGAACTGGATATAGGCCTTCTGCAAGAGTAGTCAGTGATCTTAACCATGGAACCACCTCTCCAGCCTTCCATTTCTTAACTCTTGTCATGGAGTTGGAACATGGTACAGTGTTCTTGGACCAAGAAGGGATGAATAGGCAATGCTTACAGCTGGGTACCAGAATGAGGAAGAGGACGAGGGGCTAATCCGGGACAACAGCACGGATACCACCTGAAGCATGAGGCTTTCCCCCAATATTTTGACCCATATTTCTAGAGAAGAGCACTATTTTTGTTTTGTCCATATTGTCTTGGTGGCGTCTGGTACATACCGCGCCCCACCCCCATCTTCAGCAGTCCCCTCATATGTATTGTCTCTCAGTATCTCAGAGACACTCTAAAGCCCACTGGGTACAACAGCTTCATTCTTCACAACTCCATTGCAACATTTTCTGGGATGCAGATTTGAACAGCATTTCCCTCCTCCAACCCACTATAAAAGCATCCTTCTATCTACCTAAGTTAGCTTCAAATCTCATTCTTTAGTTCCATCTATCCTCTACCCACCTTTTAGTGCTATGGGCTCTTCATCTTTTGGGGCAGGGAGGGGGTTTCTGCTTTCATCCCATTACAAGTGCAGGAAGAACGACAGTGGACCAAGACTTCCGAGTAAGACTGGTACTCATGTCTGCATCTCCACAGCCTCCATCTGTTTGTCTCCTATGCTCTGTGGTGTCACCTGCCGTCTCTTGGAGGACTCATGCCTCATCCTTGAGGTTTCTTCAGAGTCAGGACATAGCAGCTGCACTTTCTCTGAGGCTGTTGAGAGCTACAGGCCTGGCCTGTTGGCCTTTCTTGGCTAAGTCCACTTGGGACTTGTCTCTTCTTTATTTTTCTATGTTGAGAAATCTTAGCTGGTCTTCCCTCTCTTGTGGTCGAAAGAGACCAGATGGGTACTGTCTGGTACACCTTCTCCCCAAGCACTCTGTCCCCACCCACTTCAAAGGTGCCATTTTGCTGAGTGTGGCTCATAGCAAATCTCCTTAAGTCACAGGCCCTCTCATGAGATCTGGCAATTGTTCTCTGTCCTCATTGGTGGTCTCTCTAGAAGGGAAGGCTGAGCTTTTCAGATGGAGCATGAGCTTGATTTCCCCTCCAGCCCTCCTCTTCCACGGCTCTGCACTGTCACCTACCCACGGCCCTCAATTCTACTGTAGCTCTCATGCCCAGCAAAGATCAGACAGACACCTCAAGGGGCTGTTTAGAGAATGCTGCTTCCAGCCTCACACTGGCAGCTGGGGCAGGCTTGCAGCCTTTTCTCTCTGCTTGGATCAGGTTTCTTAGTACTCGGAGATGGGCTTGTTCACTGGGAGACTGGACTTGACCAGTTCCTTGAGGTAGGGTCTTGGGTTAGACTTCATTAGTAGGAAGTCATTGCCTTGTGTAGATTCACTTCATTATGAAGGGCAGGAGCGAGTAGGTTATCCTGCTGGGCTGGAAGGTCTCAAGCCATGCATGAGTCTTCCCACTGACTGAGAGTTGAAATAAGTTATTGCTTGTTTGCAATTTTCTGTATTCATTTTCCTATTGGTTTCCTGGGTCATTTTGTATTTTTTTCTGGACTGAAATTAGGCAGTATATTTTTATTCTCTTCCTTTACACACACACACACACACACACACACACACACACACACACGCGCGCGCGCGCGCTCCCTGCTAAGTTACCTTAGGAGTTGCAGGCAGCAGGGATTTATCATTCTCACACATGAAGAAGGGTCCAGTTGTTGTAAGCAGCATGTTCACAGGCAGGGTGGTGATGTTCTTTATAGTCAAGGACTGGTAATCAGGTTCCAGGACGGTGTTGGGCTTCTGCACAAGAGGAAATGGAAAAAGAAGAGACAAAGGCAAGCCACAGTAAGTCCAGTGAGCCCTGAGTTACAAGTCTCATCAGTTCTGAACAAAAACCTTAGCACCCCCTCCCTTCACAGAGACATTTATTTCCCCATGGTAGAGGTTTACAGAAATGAGGTGGAATGAAGTGTGTTAGGATTCTGAAACATGAACTTACATAACCCAGAAAACAGAGAGTAGATTTCTCAGAGAGGCCCTGAGTGCTTAGTTTAAAGCAAAACAAAACAAACTACTAGAGCAAACTGTCACTGCCACACTGCACACACTGCACATACTGCCACACTACATACACTGCACATACTACACACTGCCATACTGCACACACTGCCACACTGCATACACTGCACATACTGCACACACTGTCACACTGCGCACATTGCACATACTACACACTTCACATACTACACACTGCCATACTGCACACACTGCCACACTGCATACACTGCACATACTGCACACACTGTCACACTGCACACACTGCCACACTGCACACACTGCCACACTGCATACACTGTACATACTACACACTGCCATACTGCACACACTGTCACACTGCACACACTGCACACACTGCACATACTGCCACACTATATACACTGCACACACTGCCACAATGCACATACTGCCATGGAACAAAGTTTAATAAATCTGTGATAGCTTGAGAAAGACTTGAGGAATTGTCACAACAGATAAAACATTTGGCTCTTAGGTGATTTTCCCCCTTCAGTTTAAAATATCCACTTTACAGACATGCTTACGTTGCTATGTTGGCAAATCCCCATACATCTCCCCTGTAAATTTCCCCAGTAGCAGAAGAGGTGATATGGAAGCCATCTATCTCTGTGAGAGCTGCTGGACTGCATTTCTTAACCAGAGAAAGGGCTGGAATGGTTCTTGAGTGAGATGCTTTTGCTCAGGCTGGGTTTTCCTCACTCTAATGTTGGGGTTTACATTCATCTTTGTGTGATCTAGAAAGGGGTACTTTAGCATCAGGAGGAGTAACCAGAAGCCTCAACCTGTAGCCTCTAAGGTAAGAACTCTGATAATTTGGGGTTTCTTCTAATAAAAATGTAGCCCTTAAAAACAGTCTCCACATTTTGACTTGCTTTTTCTCCTCATTCTAATTTCATCACCCTCCACCCCCTGACTTTCACATTTTGATCCGGCTGAGTCTTCCAGCTGTTCTTACAGCATCATCTTCCCCGCACCACGGCTCTTGGTCTTCCCAGGCCCTGCCTCCACCAGCTCCCGTGGACTGCCGAGGTTGCGTCAGAAGTCTGGTCTGGTATTTGTCACACGATGCCAGCCTTTGGTTCTCTCCCTCTATGAAGGGGACACAGACACTGACCCCCTTTGCATTATCAGTTCATGGAGGCTGCCCAGAGAACTGTCCACACAGTGACCTTCCCTGAAGGCTGCTGTGTCACTGCAGATGGCTCGGAAGTGAAGAAGCCACACTTGGTTGGTTTTGGCAAGAGGCCATTCGGAGGTTAGTGATGAGAAGGAACTGAAGTCTGGAGAAACCAATCTATTTTAAAATGACCCCTTCTTTCTGGGCTGTTTGTCTCCCAAATATCAGTAGACAGAATCTGCATCTGGAACTTCATGAAGCAAGCAGGCCAAAAGTTTCAGCTGACCTTTCCAATCCCACAGAGATGCTGTTTCATCTCCAGAGTGCGTGAACAATACAAATAGCATAGAGTTGATGGAGTGGCAGGGTTTATGTCTTTATATTCCAATGTACCATACCAGGCACACTGCCCTGGGCCAACAGCAGGAGGCAGAGCAGTTGTATGCTGGACAATTCAGTCTGAATGCCAAGCCCTCACAGGTCTCTTGTGCATGCCGGGTAATGTGGATATATTTCTTCATCGTCCCTGATAAATTCTAATGATGGGCAGGAGATGAGCAATGGGAAACACGGTGGGGGAGAATTCAAGCTTCTGAATTTGAGGAGAAAGAAGGGCAGAAACAAATAAGAAGATCAGAGGACATCTTGCAGGAGTCATTATGTCTTTCCACCATGTGGGTCCTGGGGGGATTGAACTTGGGTCATCAGGCTTGGTGGCAAGTACCTTTACCTGGTAATGACAGTGAACCATTTCATTGACCCCAATCCACTTTTTAATCCAATGAGAAATTATTACCGCATTCAGAATTTTGCATGTTTTAATTTAGCAATCAACTCCAACAACAGACATTGAAGCAAGAATCTGTTACCCTGCTTCTGTCAAAAGTCAGGAGGATAGAAGAAGACAAAAAGGCACACTGGCCGGGCGGTGGTGGCACACGCCTTTAATCCCAGCACTTGGGAGGCAGAGGCAGGCGGATCTCTGTGAGTTCGAGGCCAGCCTGGTCTCCAAAGTGAGTTCCAGGAAAGGCACAAAGCTACACAGAGAAACCCTGTCTCGAAAAACCAAAAAAAAAAAAAAAAAAAAAGGCACACTGTCGGCATATGCTATGCATGCTTACAAGCTTAGAAAAATTGAATAAGAAACTATGCTGTATATTTAACATACAGTGTCTTGCACAGAACCGCTTTCAGTAAATCCTTGCTAAATTCCTTTGAGTAGCTGTTCTTAGGGAAAATATGAAGCCACCAAATTCAGTGCAGCTGTTTGCCAATAACTATCTCTTCTGATTGTTTACAATGAAAGGTCTGAAAGCGCCAGTGAAACTTCCCAGGAACTCCCAAAGCATGACCATCTTCAGTGTGTCTGTCATGGAGTTTGTCAGCTTCATGGCTAGCTCTGCTGCTACTCAAACCCTGACTCAACTTCCTCACTACCCACGAGGCCTGCAAGCTGGCGAAGCCAGACTCTTCTCTCCTCTGTATCCACTGTAGGTGCCCAGTACATGGCAGACATTCAAAAACTTGTTTTGAATTGAACCTGTATGTCTCCCTGGCCCCCTGGACTTTGTAAAGTTCCTTTATTCATATCTCACCAAAGCACCTGGTCCATGGGGTTCTCAACAGATTTACCGAACCACGTCTGATGGAATCTACTCCCAGAATAAACGGTTCTGAGTGCTCTCCTGCAAATTCTGAGGTGATGACGAGAACCCCAGTTGACGCACCTGTGACTGGTCAGGCACGGCCACACACACACACACACACACACACACACACACACACACACACACACACACACTTTCCTGTCACAGCGCTAGGTCATGGGACAATGACTTAGTCAATTTTTGGTCTTTCCAGTAGGCTATGAGCTTCTCCAGGGAAGGGTTAGCCTCACGGCTGGATTCCTAGCATCAGACAGTGTCTTGCACATGAGCAGTCTGAATAAACGTTCTCCTTAGCAACCAGCACTCTAACGAGTTATTCTAATGGATAAACCAGACCACATTTGTCTCCACTTTTGAAGTCCTTTAACGGCTTTCCAGAATGAACCCCAAAGTCCAGAACATGTCTAGCACACATGCCATATGTATTTGGCCTCTGCCCCATCTCCAAAAGACCTTCACCATTCTTGGTATAATCACTTTCCAGGGAGACTCTGGTCATTCTTGGCATGTTCTCTGTCTGGGGTCACCTCTCAATGTTCACACCCCCCCCCCCCCAGGCCTTTTCCCAACAGAAGTCCTCAGCCTGGAGTTCTTTCCCCTTCTCTTGCCATCAGACTAACTTCTCCCTTTACTTCAGTCTCAGCTTGAGGCACTTGCTCAAGGGAGCAAGCAGCCTTGGACTGAGTACACAGACAGCTAAGGCCACGCCTCCTGAGCTGCTGACCGTTTATCCCTGCGATTGGAACAATGACACTCCCCTAACTTGTGTACAGTCTTTAACCTCAACAAGTCTCTTGGCTTTGACTGTCTGTCTGGTTCACCAGATTTCCAACACCAGTACAGCCTCCAGCTTAGGACAGATGCTCTACCATGCAGATTAATTGGTTTTAGTTGATTACTTATTCCACAGCAATCTTAGGGGCAGTGTTAGCTTCCTTATGTGTATCACAAGAATGATAATGGAGCCTACCATGGTGGGGTTTTGTGAAGGGCACCTGGACATGTAGGTAATTGAGTACGGATGCCTAGCAATAGTAATCAGTAGGCGGTAGTCATTCTTACTAATTATTATAATTGTTGCTGATTCTATTCCAACCCTTTCTCTGCAGTAGTGTTTACTCTACTTAAAGCAAAAATGATGGAGTGTTCGCACACTTTCATGCATATTCTGCACCAATAGACCCTTTCTCTTTGGTCTTATGCACCAGGGATGATGCAAACAGGATTTCCACTTCATAGAACTACAGGTTTACTTTCAGAATTTTTAGCTAAATGTGTACTGGCCTCTGAAGCTTGAAAAGAAAATCAACACTGTCCTAGGGATGGGCAGTAACAGGATTCTCATTAGCTTAGCTTCTAAAATGGAAGCACGGACATGCTGGCTCGGGCTAGAACACTCAGGCCTCCCCGGCACAGCCTCACTGACCTTTTCCAGTCGATAGATGAGCTGCCTGGTGGAGAGCTCGATGAGAGGTGCTATAAATTCACAGATGATGTTCACGGACATCAGCAAGCTTTTTCCTTTCTGGGCTCCGACGATGGCATGGCACACCAGCTTTTCTTTGACTCTCTGCACACAACATACATCAGGGCTGTTAATGAATTCAACATTCTCATGATTTGCAAGCCCACACAGGGAAGCTTTCACTGAAGCTCCAGGTGTATTTAGTTTCCTTTAGGCCAGATTTAACACCTCTTAAAAATATGCTTAACTCTGGGTAACCACATTAGAAATATGCTCCTACTACAGACTGTGTCTTAAGATTAGGGCATATGTTATAGTCATCTTTACATCCTTAGTGCCTAGAAGTGTTTATCTCAAGGCACGTACACAATCAAAGTTGGCTGATGCCCCAAATAAGGAGAAAAGGGAAACATTATATAAGACTCCCCAATGAGAGGCATCCTTTTTGCAGGGAGGATGTATTCTACCTGAAAATACTTGGTGAGGAAATGATGTAAAAGAAATAAGGTGGAATCTGTGACTCTAAAGAAGCTAGCAAATGGACCAGATTTCCCACTTTACCTCTGGGAAACAATTTCTCATTGCTTCTTATTTTATGAAGAGAAAAATTCAGTGTCACCCCAAAAGCCTCCTAAGCGGGAGCTCAAGTAAACATCTTATCTCATTCAGAAAGTCTATGTTTGGGAATAGGAAAGACTCCTGGGTGACTAAAAAGAGTATTGGTTTTTTTTGTTGTTGTTTTTTTTTTTTTGTTTTTTTTTTTTGTACTTGGTGATTTCCAAACTCCTTAAGGGACTGTAATAAACAGATACACAGTGCCAGTATGCTTAAGTGTTTTAAGCTGAGTGTCTGGTACTGATATAAACAAAACTAGAAAGTCTATTGCTAGAGATTAACCTGGCTATTTGATCTACACAAAATTATATGTGTATGAATGTTTTGCCTGCATGTAGATATGCATACCACATATATGCCAGGTGACTGAAGAGGCCAGAAGAGGGCGTGGAATTTCCTGGAACTAGAATTACATTGCTGGCTGTGAGCTGCCATGTGAGTACTGGGAACTGAACACAGATCCTCTGCAAGAGCAGCCAATGCTTTTAACTGCTGAGCTATCTTTTCAGCCACCCCAAAGATGTTGTTTTTAAATGAGGTATCATTTAGTCAGGCAAGGTTACAAAAAAAAATCAGAGATATGGTTATAACTGAGGCAGCCCAGAGCATCTATAAAAGTATGCTGTTTTCAGGAAAAAATTAGGTAAGACTGCTAAATGTTAATAGGAAAATTTTCTTGGAATGCAAACTGGATATTTTTCTACCAGGGACTTGCTGTCTGGTCAATGTTGATTGTAGTAATGAGAACTGGCTTTAAACGGTCCTTTAAGGTTGGGGTTATAGTAGCTATAGAAACAAACAGAAAACTGAGCAGAGCTGAACCTTGAAAGCACGGAATGCTGCCATGGTAACTCAGTGCTATGTGTAGCCTTTGAGATAAATGCCAAGGGACCTTCCTAAGAAACAGATACAGTACAGCAGAGATTTATTTGGGAGAAAAACAGCTTCTGAACGTGTTTTCCTCTTACCCTGGGAATGGCAGAATATCCTTCAAGGATCACATCAATTGTCTGGCCTGGGTACAACTCCATCCTGACGGGGTGAAGTTGAAACACGGGGCTCCCTGTATCCATGGTTTCCCGGGAGACCTGGGACTGGCGACAGCTACCAGTAGGTCCCTTCTTCACCAGTTCCTTCTTACTTTGCTTTTCCTCGGGGTGGAAATCATCATTCATCCAGAACAGTTGCTGGACCCGTCGTCCTTTGTTAGTCAGCTTGAAGCGGTAGTAGTGGGTATCCAGGCTGGAAAAGAAGACCAGACATTGAGAGGCTCAGAGCAGGACTGTTGGGTTTGACGCTACACCCTTGAGATTCATTCCTTTGGAAGTACTATAGCCTGGGCACCAAGACATTCCTTAAAAAAAAAAAAAAAAAAACAAAAACAACCATTCAGGGAGTCTAGGTCACAGTGCTACTAAGAACTAACTAGTAGTGTGATTCCAGGGCTCCCAGATTTGAACCAAATCCGAGACTTTGTCCCAGAACCACCACTACTCTACAAGGCTATGGGAAAGTGGCCCCTGTCCCCTTGGTCCTCCTCAGCAGGTCAAGCCACTGAAGGATACATGGACAGAGTTGATACTCTCCTTAATGAGAAGTGCTGCCAAGGTAAGGCAAGGTAATGAAAGCATAATACCAGCTGGAGGGGAAGCTCACTTTGAAACACACTGAATACATTTCTCCTGCTGGAGACAAGTCTGGTGATGGTGTGTTTCCTTTGAAGGTCAATGCGAACAACACACACCTATTAAGTCTTGACAGGACAGGGGGCTGGACTGAAGTACACCAGAACACCAACTAGACTAGACACTTTCCTCAGACTATGACCCTCATTTCTTCATGCTTTCAAGTTGTACCTGTTTCATTAATTCATTCCTTCTCTATTGATGGGTACTTCTTAAAGACCTCCTTATTTGCCTAGCTCTTTATGAAGGAGCTGGGATTTCTAAGGTATATGGGAAGAAGTTAAAATTGTGTGCATGCCCCCAATTTATAGGCTTAATCAATATATGTTTCTTTAAGGGGAAAAAGCTCATCTAGGACAGGCAAGGTGCTGCATGCCTGTAATACCAGCACATGAGAGGCTGAGGCAGAGGCTCACCATAAGTTCAAGTTAGGCTGGTCTACACAGGGAGTTCTAGGTCAACCAAGGTCACCTAGTGAGACCCTCTCTGAAAAACAGCAGCAGCAGCAGCAATAACAACACAAAACAAACAGCCAACTGGTTATTTTTCTTTTAAAAACTTATTAGGGTTTGAGATTTCATCCCATTCGCTTGACCGCAAGAAATGATATCGTATCTCACAAGTAAGCTGTAACATCAAATAGGTAATCAGGAGAAATAACTTTCAGTTGTCAGGGAAAAACCTTTGTCTCTAAATATTTGTGCTCACAGGGACTATTCAACAGAGTAATCTTCAGCCAGCAATTGAACTTTCTGGCCGATGGTAAGTTTGGGGGAGAACAAGCAAACATATATAGTATAAATAAACTAGATCGGGCCCTTGCTGCTTACATTATGATTTTAATATCACAGAAACCCATCCATAAGAGCCATTTTAATTTCCACACTGGGAATGGAGAAAAGCTCTAAATAGCTAAGAGATTTGCCCCAAAATATGCGATCAGAAGGAGTGGTGTATGGACATTCCTTTAGTCCAGGGTTTGGCCAACTTCCTCTGTAAAGAGATGAAGGATAACACGGTAGACTTTGGGACCACATGATCTCAGGCACAACTACCCAACTCTCCTTCTGAGTGTGAAAGTAGCCAGATGTGCTGGCTGTGTGCCAACAGAACCTTCTTCATAGAAACAGGAGGTGGGCGACAGTGTACCTGTCATGACTTTTGCTGATTGTTTTGGTTATTGTTGGCATCGTGATTATATGTTAATAAGGAGAATAACAGGGTTTAGACAGAAGGGAAACTAATAGCTAACTACAGTTTGTTTATATATTCATAAAAACTGTTAGCTAGACCTCAAATTTCCAGGCAAGGGTTGGCACATCCTTTTAGGGGGTTATTTGACACTGTTTATAGATTCAGAAAAATCCCAAGCAATTAAATATGGTGTTCAGTGTATTAAATATGGTGTTTTCTACAGTGAGGCTTGTGTGCACTTAAGAATTTTAAATGGACCAGGAGGTGGTGGTGCATGCCTTTAATCCCAGCACTCAGGAGGCAGAGGCAGGTGGATCTCTGTGAGTTTGAGGCTAGCCTGGTCTACAGAGTTACTTCCAGGACACTCAGGGTTATGCAGAGAAACCCTATCTCAAACCAACCAATCAACAAACAAACAAACAAAAAACAAAACAAAACAAAACAAAAAAACAACAACCAAAAAACCACCAAGCAAACAAACAAACCAACCAACCAAATAAACAAAACAAACCAAAAAGTTTAAGTAGAATCATTAGCATACAGTGACAAATGCCTTTCCTTCTGGTCAAGAGATGAAACAGAGAGGAAGCTTTTTCTATGTACCTGACTCACAAACATGTAACTGGACACGTGTCAAACACACAGTTCAACTCCCTGGGCTGTCCCTTACTTTGTTATTGCTTGTGGTATTTTTCAGTTAAGAACTAAGGAGTTGATGGGATTGTGGGAAGGACTTCTCAGAACATAATGCATGTGAGTTGGGTTCAGGGACTGTTAGATCAGAAGGCCAGAGGAGCAGCCATGAGGTGTGTTCCCACGACTGCCCTGAGCAGCACAAATCAGCCAAACCCTGGGAGTCAACTACTGATAACTGCAGAATGCCCCTGTGGAACCAGGGGCCTCCCTCTATTGCCTCTTACTGAGGCAATAGTCAGACCCTCTAGCTTTTTCTGGGTAGCCAGGGGAAATAATTGTAACTCAATCACTGGAGCTATGATGGGGAAGCAAACAGACGAAATATGATCCATAAAATCACTAGCGGCAATGCCCGATATATCTGTAATGACTAACCTTTCGAGGTAAGCTCTACTCAGATTACACTAAAGCTGTGTCAGCGTTTTCTACATTTGTGGAGAGGGATTAGAAGTGTATTGAAGTCAGAGGAGAAATTATGCAGAAATTCTGAATTCATCATAAAGGAGTCACCACCCCTTTCACCAGAGTAGGGGGACCTAGTCTAGAGAATGTAAGCAAGTGTCCCAGTTAGCATTACACAGCCTAGAATCGTATGGAAAAAACAAAAAAACAAAACCAAAAAACAACAGAGTCTTGATTAAGTAATCACCTTTATCAGGGTAGTCTGTGGGTATGTCTCTAGAGGATAGTCTTGATTAGTAATAGATGTCAGAGGGTCCAGTCAGCCCACTGTGGGTGTTACTATTTCCTGGGCAGGTGGTCCTGAGCTGTGTGAAGAAACTAGCTGAGCAAGAGTGTGGGAGTCTGAGAGCCAGCAAGCAGCATTCCTCCATGGTTCCTGCCTTTGAGTTCCTGTTTTGAGTCCTGACTTCTCTCACTGTGATAGGGAAGTGCCAGATGAAATAAACCCTCCCCCAAGTTGTTTTTGGTCAGAGTATTTTATCACAGCAACAGAAAGGAAACTAGAGCACAGGGTGATGACTTGGAAATGTCATCTCGTAGCAAATGTAACAAAGCTATGACTGGAAAACGTCCAGCGTGTTCATCAAGGAAGGAGAAAGTGAGAGTGGGACAGGAGAGGGATGGAGGGGAAGCTAGTTCTTTTTAATTAAGACTGTGCCATATGTAATTATCTGTGCAATTGATCCATGATACCCTCCTACCTAAAATGTGCTCCCAGGTTGAGTTCTGGAGCAAAGGGCTTGTCGGACACGATGGTAGAACCAATCCCTGTAGCCTGGATAGGGATCCGATAGGTGTTGCTGTGCTCCACCTCCAGAATGACGGTGTCTTTGAATGTCACTATGTCGTCCAGGTTGGCAGTCAGGGTCAGTGGGAAGTCATCTTCTGCAGGAACCATGCCCTTGCTGGGTTTGACTGTCCAAAGGGATTTCTTCTTTGCCTGCAACACAAGACTACAAGTTAGCTGGGCAGATGCTCTTGGCTCTTCATCTTGCTTATGCCAAAGCCTTCTGCTTCAAACAGCCTGCACTATAGAATCCAACATCAGAGACAAACATTCTACTCCTTTCAGAATCAAAGAAGCTGCATATCTGTTGACGTCCTTTTTCAAAAAGTGGCCCGAATCTGAAGAGCAAGGCTGCTCTTCAGCTTTGGAATGCTCCGTGAAGATGCGTTGTGTCTCTTCCCTGTGATGACAACTTAGGTCTCTAACAAGCTTCCCCTAATTACCTGCTCTAACCTCACAATGCCAAGTTGCCAACGGAAGGGCCAGCAACCCTTCTGGAATTTTCAGAGAAGTGCTTCTCAGAGGAGAAGTTTGTAGAATTAGAATAAAGATAAGCACCCTTTTCAGAAAGTCATCCTGGCTTTTACTGCGTTTTTATAATAATTAAAAGAATTCCATTAGCTAAAATCCTAAGCTCATTTTGAAATCTGTTACAAGGCTGATTCAGAGTTGGAAGTGACGCCTATCAGTTTATTGACTGCTTAGATAGTCACGGCACACCAATTTTCCTTCCCCAAAGTCTTTGTCAAAGCCAGTGCCTGCTAACGCCTATTCTGACCATTGCACTGGAAATGGCCAACCCATCTTAGCATTCCTGGCCACTTTCACCTTGGTCTAGGTTTTCCTTCCTTAGCACTCATGGTGTTCTAACACAGTACATGATTTACTTACCATATTTATTGTCTTTCTTGCAGTGGGATGTAAGCTCTACATAGGAGGGGGTTTGTCATTTGTTTGTGTGTTTGGTTTTTTTTTTTTCACAAATATATCCCAAGTATCTATAGCAAGATATAGTACATGGCTAGACTACATGTACAATACAGTATATATAGCAGACACTTAATAGATATTTGACAAATGAAGCCAGGTATGGTGGTGCATACCTATAATCTCAGCACTTGGGAGTGGGAGGCAGGGGGAATCCCAAGTTCAAGGCCAGCTTGAGCTACATAGCAAGATCCTGAATAAAAAGTAAAACAAAAGTTAAGTATATCAGTCTTTTATTCAAACTCTTTTTGATGTTAATGTGTTATATAGGGTAATTTATTTACTTCAGTGTAGATGTAATTCTGAACGGTTTTATTAAATAAGAAACACAGAGCCAAATGCAGAGTTAAAAGCCCCAGAGGTCAGAGAGCAGTAGCTAAGAGCTGAGACCAAGACCACCTTCTTCCAAGACCACCTTCTTACCACCCGCTGCCACTGCTGTCCTTCCCCTGAGAAAGAAAGAGACCTACTTCCTGTGTGTCTGTCTTTTTATTGACTTTCTGTTCTGCCTTCACATTGGTTGTAAACCCAACCACATGACCTCCTCGTCACTGCCTGTCTATATTATATAGACCTCCAGGTCTCTATGGTTGGTATTGAGATTAAAGGCATGTGTCTCCATGCTGGTGGTGTCCTTGATTGGGATTAAGGGCGTGTATGTCACCATTTTCTGGCCTGTATATCTAGTGGCTGTTCTGTTCTCTGACCCCAGACAAGTTTATTAGGGTGCACAATATTTTGGGGAACACAGTATCACCATACTTCAGGTTATAAGAAATCAAATTATTAGACATTTCTTCCTTATATTATGTAGAGATATGACTCATTTGACCCACTACACATTGTTTTTGGTTCTTCCTTGGAGTTATGCAGAGTAAATTCACACACCCCTTGTACTTAACAGTCCTTTACATCCTGTGTCCCAGATTTAGAGGGAAACCTCAGATGTCAAAGTTAGGTTAAGATGTCAATTATAAAAAAAAAGACTCATGCTGTAAATAATAATTAAAATATGATTTCTGCTTCTTTGATGGTAATCTACTTTCTACTTTTAGACTCTGCCCTTGTCTTTGAAAGTCTATAGCGCATTCTGTTTGGAATTTAATCTCTTTCTAGAGTCTTTTGTTTGATATTTTTATTTTTGGGCAATTATCAATCATTGTCTATTTAAATATTTTGGCTCATTCTTTATCCCTAGCATTTCAGAACTTCCTAATCTTACCTCTCTATTATAGTTTGTCCTGGAATGTCCCCTGAAGGCTCCTGTGTTGAAGACTTGACACCCAGTTGGTAGTGCTATTGGGAAGCAGTGGAAACTTAGAGGTGGGGCCTAGTTAGAGGAAGTGAGGTCACTCACTAGGGCATGCCTTGAAAAGGATACTCGGAGCTGGTTTGTTTTACCATGTGCTCTCAGTCACAGGGACAAAGGTCCAAGTGGTTATGGCCCAAATCTCTGAAACCACAAGGCAAAGGTAAAGCCTTTCTCCATTTAAGGTGTTTTTCTTAGCTCTTTTGTCACAGAGAGGCAGAGCCAACTGATATGCTGTCTCTTAGCCTCTTGACCACATTCCTTTACTTCTACTTTCTGATTTGTTTTAGATAGCTTCTCTCCAGTTTTCTTCCAGTTCACTAATTCTCTCTTCAGCTGAGTATGATGTGCTGTTAAACAAACCTATTTCATTCTTTTTTTTTATTTCAAAATTAGGTCTGAATAGTCGATATTTATGTCTGTAAGGTTTTCAGTCTTTGGGAGAACTGCCAAAATTATGATTCTGATATCCAACAGATGGTCTGCTCCTCCTGGTCATCTACAAATCTGATAAGCACAAGGATTTTAGGACTTTATGTATATATATGTATACACACACACACACACACACACACACACACACACACACACACACACACACACCTGATGCTTAGTTTTTGTGGGAAATCCAAAGATGCCCAAAGCACACTCTCTTCCCCTGAGGAGCTGATGTGACATTGAGGGAAGTCAGGAGGAGGCAGGGGAGAGAGTCCTCACAGGAGCTAAAGAACATGGTGCTGCTCCAGAGGAGGGCAAGCTAGAATCCTCCAACTGTGACAAATGTATTTTTCCTCCAAATGTGAAATTAGACCTAATTAACAAGTGGTGTGTTCCTAATTATATTACTATTGATTAAAAAGCCTAACACACTCTCTCTAATTGTAAGTATAGGCAATAATTTCAAAATTAATAAAAAGCATCTTCTCTCTATTCTAGTAGCTATTTCCACTCATTTAACTCTGGACTATTTCAGGGAAGATATTGCTTATATAAAATATTTAGTTATTACCAGTAACACATTGAGAAAAGGCTACAAAAAGAAAAGCCATGGAGATGGTTTAGAAGCTTCCAGGATAGTGGCGTAGCTAACTAGATAAGAATGTGATTATTTGCTTGAAAATCTTCCCCAGCTTCCTAGACTTCTTTAAGTCATGGGCTCAGGAGAAGCTTTCAACAGTCAAGCATAGGGAGGAAAACAATGTATTTAAAAGAAAAAAAAAAAAACCACTCTGAGCTCGCTGGCTTTGGAGGCTATTGCAGTCTGAAATCATCCTTCTGTGGCCTGGAGAGATGGTGAAGTGGTTAACAGCATATGCTGCTCTTCCAGAGGACCCATGTTTGATTCCCAGCACCCACAGGGAAGCTCACAACCGTGTGTGACCCCATTACCAGGAGATCTGATGCCCTCTTCCGGCCTCCATGGGCTCCAGACACACAGATGGTGCACATACATACATGCAGGTAAAACACTCATACACATAAAATAAAAGTAGATAAATTCTAAAAAAATTAAGTAAATTTATTCTTCTTCCATTTAATTTCCATGGTGTATTTCTAGCAAAATAAAAAGGAGGAATGTAGAGATTCGGGCAACTCTATGAGACTCACAAACAATGGTGAAATGTTAGAAACGTCCCGAGAAACAGAGGTTTAGAACAGGGTTGTGCTAATGTTGTGCTAAATGAGAAATACAGATCATGAGCAAAAGTTAAGTGTCTGCCATCAGGCACTGTCCCACAGGGTGACATTCCAAATCCAGTTTAGTTCCAGTACAGACTGAGAGGCTGGATCTGGTCAGTGGGACCCACTAATCACTCTGAGGAACCGACTCACAGGTATTTGTACAAGGAGAATCTAATATTTAAACCCCAATGTTCATTTCCCAATTTGAAATTGAGGACAAATCCTCAATTAGACAGACCAGAAAGCTAGTTACATTTCCTTGTGCTTTGCAAACCTACATGGAAAACAAGTAAATTGCATATTAAAATGTAAATGAATTAAATGAATCCCAGAGAAACATTTTTCAGATTTACAAATTGTGTGTAATGAGGATATAGATGAATGATGCTGAGGAAAATTTACTTCCATGTTGGCATTCATGGAAACTGTAGGAAGTCAAAAATCTTAGCATTCCTCATGATCTCTGAATGAGGAACATCTCTAGAGACACAGAAAGAGAGGTAAACAATCAAACATTAAGGATTGTTCTAGATGCACTAGGACCTGGACAGAGATGGTATGTTTGTTTGTATCTGAAGGACACTCGTGGGGAAAAAACAAAAAACAAAAAAACGCTAAACGTTGCATGATTCACTATTTTCCAGAATTTCTCTGTCCCTTAACTACTCACGCTCACCTCATCCTAGTGGGGTTTAAACAATGGAAAGGGCTGTAAGTCCCTGCATTTCCAGAGCATTCATATACAGCTGTTTAAAATTTTAGGTTTCTTAGACTGAGGAGATGGCTCCAGTAGGTAAAAGCTTTGCTATACAAGCACGAGGACCTGAGTTCAGATCCCCAGGGCCCGTGTAAAAAGCTGGTGTGGTCACCCATGTGTGTAACCCCAGCTGTGGAGCAGGTGGAGACAGGAGGATTTCTGGGCTTCATTGGCCACCAGCCTAGTGGCAGGGTTAATGGGAGATCCTGCCTCAAGGACATAAGGTAGAGAGTGACAGAGTGGGACCCTGATGTCATCTTGTTCCTTCACGTGATTATATGGGCCTATACACCTTCACATACAGATGTGTGCCTACACTCCCCACACACATACAATTAAAAAGATAGTCCTTATACATTCCGTTTTCAGGATGTAGACAAACTATTATTGATAGGAGAAACAGACTTCACATTCATCTACTCTTAGGAAAATAAACAGAGGCATCTAGGGAAGATAATGGGAAAGTGCTGGGCGAGAAGATTCTACTCTGCTGACCTCTGCCCAGTTTGTGGCTTTAAAGCATTCTATATAGTTTTGCTCATCTGCGAGACTCAGCTTACGATGCAGACATAAATCAATGCCGTTTGAAAAAATCAAAGAGCACGGTGTCTTTCAGAGAGGGTACTGTCAAAGTCATTTTGGCCACTCTGCCTATCTGCATTCTCCCTCTGAGCAGTGGTGCAGCTCAATCCTCTGTACACAATGAAGTGAGGCTGGGGCCAGGGTGAGTGCTATTTCAGGTCAGGGGACATCAGTTTTCGATGGATGCATATCGTCTCTGGTTGATTCCTGCTGACACAGGTTGGATGCTCTGGAAACGAGACCTAAGTGGCTTTCCAGGGCTGAATCAGTGAGTTTTCTTTTTGATGAAGCTTATTAATCAATGCCTGGCATAAACCAGACAGAAAAATACATCATAGAATCATCTAAGAACAAGGTACAATAAAATGCCAGATGCTAAGGTCCTCGGCCGTCACTGTAAGTCAGATTGTATTGCTCTGTTGTGTCTGTGGTTCTGCCACTTGACTTTCAGGGGTGTCCTTTTGTTTGTGGGGGGCCTAGGCTGTGTGGCATTATAGAAAAGATGGATGAATGACAAGCAGGAGAGTGTGGAGAACACAGCCTGACCTTTTCAAGACCACAGTACCATAAGATGACAATGGATGGAGATAGGTTAGGAAGGAAGGCACCGAGGGAAACAGACGTGGGCTTGAGTCTGCTGCTCAGCTGCCCTCCAGGTGGGATTTGGGGAGTGTCACCTATGGTGGTTTCAATGAGATGCCCTCCCCCTACAGTCTCAGGCATTTGAAATCTTAGTCCCCAGCTGTTGGCAAGATTAGGAGGTGTGGCCTAGCTGGAGGAAGTATGTCACTGGGGGGCAGGCTTTGAGGTTTCAAAAGACAATTGGACTTTGTTTGTGATTTGAGATGTGAGCTTGCCACCTGCTACCTCTACTCTGCTACCACAGACTGTTAGCCCAATGGATATTCTTGCCAGAAGGAAGTGGGTGGAGATTTGTGGTGGAGACAATTCTAAGATGGGGCCCCAAGATGTCCATCTCCTGGGTCTCAGCTGTCTTCTCCATTCTTCAGTCAAACGCTAATGTTGGTGTGCCTGGGAAGGGACTTTGCAGAAGTAGCTAAGTCCTAAATCAGTTCACCTTCAGGTGGGGAGATCATCTTAGGTGGGCCCAAAGGAGGCTGAACACCTCTTAGCAAGGAAATGTCAAGCCCAAGAGACCTGAAGGAATGACCACATAACAGGGTAGTTATGGTGGCCCTGTAACAGTTGAGGGCGTCCATGCTGATAGCAAGTGAGACAGGAAATTTCAACTGCAAAGCAAACATCTGCCAGTAAACTGAGGATCCTCGCTGAGGGCCTTTCCCTAGCCAAGCCTCCCAAGAGAAATGCTACTTGGCTAACATACTTATTTTACTCCTTCGTGATCCTATAAGAAGAAAGCAGCCATGTCAGGCCCAGATTCTTCTTCTTCTTTTTTTTTTTTTAAACGATTTATTTATTTACTATGTATACAGAAGAGGGCACCAGATCTCATTACAGATGGTTGTGAGCCACCATGTGGGTGTTGGGAACTGAACTCAGGACCTCTGGAAGAGCAGTCGGTGCTCTTAACCTCTGAGCCATCTCTCCAGCCCAGGCCCAGATTCTTGATCCATAGAAACAGATAATAAATTTGCATTATTTTAAACCGCTAGATTTATGGCAATTTAAAACCTAGCAATAGAAAATTAACACAAGCTTCCATACATTTCTTTCAAAGATGCTAACAGCAAGCCCTCCAAAAATTTCCCATTAAAACTTCAGTTGGAGCCGGGCGGTGGTGGCGCACGCCTTTAATCCCAGCACTCGGGAGGTAGAGCCAGGCGGATCTCTGTGAGTTCGAGGCCAGCCTGGGCTACCAAGTGAGTCCCAGGAAAGGCGCAAAGCTACACAGAGAAACCCTGTCTCAAAAAACAAAAACAAAAAAAAAAAAAAAAAAAAAAACAACTTCAGTTGGAGCTGGAGAGATGGTTCAGTGGTTAAGTACTCAGTAGAAGCTGAGTCTCACAGACAAAGAAATCCTACACAGGAGCATAGGTTTGAGCTCTTGCAGAGGATGAGTTCAGTTCCCAGCACCCCACATCTGGCAGCTCATTACCCCCTGAAACTCTAGATCTACAGATCTCATGCCTTCTCTGGTCTCTGAAGGCACCCCTCCACCCCAGACACATACACATACATAAAAATTAATCTTTAAAAAAGACCATCATTAATGGCGGTCTCTGCTTTTTCAGCAGATTAGGGCTGGGAAGTCAGCCCTTTCCACAGTCCATAACCAGCACACATTTATGGGCAGACGAACACGGCTGTGGGAAGGATGAGGGATTTGCGATCTTTTACAGCTCAGAATCCCACGCCCTCTGGGGATAAGCCCTCTCCCAAGATTCTACATCTAATGTTAACACCTGCTTTTGATTTGATGATGGGCTTCATCCCTCCACGTCTGCAAGCTCAGCTTCCACGGTAAACCAGCCAGGGCCTTTTTTTTTTTTACAAGTTTCCATATCATGTATTTAATATTTTCCATAAAAGGCAGAAGGGATTGCTCCTGTTTGCACATACCACTTTGGCAATATACGCTTTGACAGGCCTGTTCTTCTGCAGGGCTAATGACTATGAAGCCTGAAGAAAATAGCACCGTGCACTTGAAAACAACAACTCCTTTGCCATTTGAGACCTGCGAGGTTTCCTCCCATGGAATAAGAGGAAGCGGATAACAACAGGAGCCCACATGTGGAGTGAGGGACTGCTTTAGACTTTTATTATCTCAGCAGATGATCCATTCTCTGTGGGGTGAGAACAATGAAGACCCGCCAAGGTCTGTCTCCCTTTCGTCATCTAAATGGCATCTGGAGTCATATACTCCTCTCCCTTGAAGTGAGTCATTTTGCTGCTTTAAACAATTAACTGGAGGTTAAGAGGGAGGCGCACAAGAATTGTCGTTCGGCTTTTCAAGGGAGGCAGTCCAGGGGCGTGACTGCAAGTGTGGGCTTTGGAGTCACGTGACTTAGTGGTCAACTCTGGAGTCCATCATTTGTTGATAATTGACCTTGGGCTGATTTCACAGTCTAGGTTTCAGCTTCTCCATCTGTTAACTGTGCTTTCTCTATTTCTTTCTGAACAGGGTCTCACTCTGTAGCCAGGAATGCCCTTGAATATGCGACCCCTGGGATTATAGGTGTGTGCGGTCACATTTGTTTTGAATGTGCTATATGAAGATGATATCAAATGGGTACCAAACATCTCACACCTTGTCCATCACTCAGTAAACAGTGGGCTTTATTCATGTTACTTTCTAGAACTTCAGTTTTCTCTCCTCCGCAATCCACGCCACTGACAGGGCTAGCCTACACAGACCCGAGGCTGGTGTTCTCCTGTGAAAGATTCTGGAATGGCTCATTATTGTCTGGATGGGTGTCCTTAGCCCCTTGCAGACATTTATGTATCTCCTCCAGAAAAAAATACTCCAATTTGCCCCAAGGCTTTGCACACACGCTTCAGAGCACACAAACTGCAAATGTGCTCAAGCTCTGTCATACTTTGCTCTGTTTGTTCCACATCTGTCTTAGGGTTTCTACTGCTGTAAAGAGTCACCATGATCACAGCACAGCGATTCCTAAGAAGGAAAACATTTCATGGCTGGCTTACAGTTTCGGAAGTTTAGTCCACTATCATCATGGTGGGACATGGTGGCATGCAGGCAGACACGGTGCTGGAGCTGAGAGTCCTACATCTTGATCGGCAGGCAACAGGAAGTAAACTGAGACACTGGGTGTGGCGTGGGCATCTGTGAGACCTCAGCCCACTCCCACAGTGACACACTTCCTCCAACAAGGCCACACCTCCTAATAGTGCGCCAGTTACATTCAAACTACCACAATGTCTAAGCCTTTTTTATGACCGGAAACTCGGGATTTGGGGTGGATCTTAGTGGGACCTCAGGTCCTTTGGGGACATCACTCAACTCTCTGCAAACACGGTGGTCCAGTCAGGACTGGTATCCTACACATGGCCTCTGGTCTGGAGACTCCAGCCCCAGCTCTGCTAAGAGGTCACCAACGCCTTTTCCAGACTTGCCGCCCAGTCAGAAGGCCACCTGCCCCTCCCAAATGTCCCAAGCACCATATATAAATGCAGCCCATTTCCACCTTCCACACCAACCTTCTGACCGACAACAATTTCCCTTTGACAGAAGAACTGGTCACTTCCTCCTCTGTGCTTCTATTTTTACCACCTGGCTGTATGGCTTGTGGGGTCATTTCCTCTGCGCAACTGTGAATTCTGAAGAACTGAGCCATCCTATTTCCCTTTGTTTCTTCCCTTGGTCATTAAAGTGTCAGCAACGGATCAGGGCTCAAAAATAATATCTACTCCATGGTCAATAGATATATGAAAAATGTTCTGCCTCACGGGAAAGGCAAAAAACACAAACTAAAAATGAACATTAAAAAAAAATCTGCTAGATTTGGCAAAAATAAAAGCATGGGTAAGAGGCTGGGAGCAGCATGTTCTACATTTGGTGAGGGTCTGGACATAAACTGGTATAAACATTCTGAGCGATAATTTGTGAAACGTATTAAGACTTTTAGTTACATTAATGTCATGTAAAAGCAATTGCATTTCCGGGAATTTAGTCAAAAGAAACAGTTAAGAAATTGATACACATCGTTGATGACAGTGAAAAGCTGGGGACCGTCTAGTTAAGAAATTGATACACATCGTTGACCACAGTGAAGAGCTGGGGCCGTCTGCTGGTAGGGGAGTGGGTAAGTCAACTGTGCTGGAGCAACCCAGTCAAATCAGTCAGCAAACGTGACCTGGGGAAGAAGATTTCTCAGTAGTTCATATTAAAAGTGATGATTATATGTCTTGAACGGAAACAGCTGGCAACAAAAATCGTGTCAGCCCATGAGAAGGGGAGGAATAAATAGGTCTCGGGAAAACACTGGAAAGTGAACATCAGAAATTTAGCGGTGGTCATCTGCGAGGTGGGATGATGACCCACTTTGGCTATTTGTTTTAGAAGGATGTTATCTGGGTAAGGTCCAAACAAGGTGGGCTTACACTCACTTTAGTGAGAAAGCATCTCTTCCTAAAAGGATACAGTCATCCATTCTCTCTCTCTCTCTCTCTCTCTCTCTCTCTCTCTCTCTCTCTCTCTCTCTCTCTCTCTCTCTCTTCCCCCCTTCTCTCTCCCTCCCTCCACTTTTCAGAGCTGGAGTTTGAACCCAGGACCCTGTACATGCTAGGTAAATGCTTTACCCTTGAATTATTCCCCAGCCATTCTCGAGTCTGTTCTCCACCCTTCCCTCCCTCCTCCCCTCCCTCCCTCCTCCCCTCCCTCCCTCCCTCCTTCTTTCCCTCCCTCTCACACATGGGAAGTTACTAGCTATCATCTCCAGAGGCAGCCATTGTTAGCAATTTTCTGCATGTCTTTTCAGATATATTTTATTACTAAAAACCCTTTTGTTCGTATTTAAATTTTTTCTTATGTAAATGGTGGCGCACTGTATGTGTAGTCTTTTCTGTGCCACAGGGCGTGTGTGTGTGTGTGTGTGTGTTTCTGTTTTTATCATAGGTATACACCGACAGAATGGAGCGAGGCAAATGGTTCTAGAAAAGGCATGCACTGAAGAATTCCAGTCCTTTGAGCCTTCTTTCTCAAATTGTTTTCAATTACTCCAATTCTTGGTCATCACCACAGATAAACACCGCCAGCTCTCTGACATTAGCTCCCAGTCCCTGTGTTGAGATCTCTAGATAATCCACTGGAGCTAATGTTCGGACATCATCTAGTTCATGAGGGTGAGAAAGGCTCTCCTCTCTCGCCATGCTCCTCTCTCACTTTCTTCTTTCCCTCCTCCCAGCAGAGATGACTTCACGGTGAGGAAAATAGTTTGCATTTAGACCAGACAGACACAGCTGAGCCCTGAGCATGTGTTTTGGTTACAGTTCTTTTTAATACAGAATTCATGTCCCTAGGAACGATCACCTTTCTTCACTTAGGTCTTCAATCTAGCAAGCACAGGCTCATCCGCAGACACACAGCCATGGGCAGGGGGTAGCCTCTTAAACTTCCCATCAGGTTTCTTTCTCAGAGGCAAAGCCCTCCTGGAGCCACGTGTCCTTCCAGCTCACAGTCCTTCACTGAGGGAAGTGGGGGCAAGTGTAGAAACACCTGGAACCCACCTCACAGCCGAGGAGTTTGACTGGAATTTTTCTTCCTTTAGTTTATATCCGTGGCCCACTTGTGCTCAAAAATGTATCTCACTAGGATGTACGCCCTTTGAAAGCCGCTTAAAACCTTCCAGCTTCTTCCAAAACCTTAGCGCTGGGTCTGTTTCTCTTGGGTTGCCATGAGGTTAGATGCTCCCTCACTCCCCAAGATGTGATTTTCTTTTTTTTTTTTCTGGGCTTTTCTCTGTGTTCATGTAGGGAAATAGTTTGTGGTTGTATAGTGAATAGGAGAGATGTGGTTGCTGCTATGAGATTCCCTGTTACTCAAGCCACGGGGGCTACCTGTTTGTGGAGGGGGAAAGCCGTGGGAATTGTAAGGCAAACTGACTTTGTGCTAGGGGAACAAATATACAGTTTTCATTGTTCTCAAGCAATGTGTACCAATAGTCTGTCAGGAAAAGACCACACCGCTCTTTCTGAATATCACCTCCTTACGACTCAGGGAAAGGTCTCAGCTCAGACCCAGGGCACACAGACAGTTAGCCACAAGAAAACAGGCTAGCCCCAGGGCACACACGTGATTTGCATATTTCTGGGGGCAGTTGTTCAAGGGAGGAAGTTCTGCAATAACAGAGTCAGAGAATGGGCGAGTTTAACGTTTCTAGATAGTGATTTGCTAATAGATGAATTTAATGTTTCCGGGTAGTTATTTGCTAATAAGTATTTTTCTCTGACATGAAAGGACACATTCTCACCAACAATGATGCTCTAAAGTATTTTATAAGATGATTCCACTGTGAAACACTTATAGAAAAAGGTGGACGGTGAGGAAAAGGCAACATTAGAACCTCTATTCTACAGAGCTCTGTATGGTGTGTGTCAGTGGATTCAAAACCTTAAGGCCTCTTTCTCTGTCCCTCACTACTTCTCTCTTTTAAAGAAAGACAAATACAAGACCTTCAGACCCGGTACCAGAAAACATTTATCTTTCCATAAGCTGTTTGCCCCGGCTCCTTTTTTCTGTCAGACAGCAATTAGAGCTACCATTAATCAAGTTCTTACTTTTTCAACAGGTGTTTTTCCATATATTATCCTGAACAATCTTCTAGAGACCACTGCTGTTATTCCATCAAAAGAGAAAGAACCACCGAGCAGCCGTGGTGGTGCACGCCTTTAATCCCAGCACTCAGGAGGCAGAGCCAGGCAGATCTCTGTGAGTTTGAGGCTAGCCTGGTCTACAGAGCGAGATCCAGGACAGGAACCAAAACTACACAGAGAAAGCCTGTCTTGAAAAACCAGAAAAAAAAAAAGACTCAAGGGAGTTAAAGAATGTACCCAGTATGTGAAGAATTAAGACCTGATTCCTCAGCACGCACACTCTATAGCTCTTCTGAGCAGCTATTCTGCATAAAAGCAAATGTGCTTGTTACATGGCCCTGTCAACCCCAGATAGTGTCTTCCCTGCCAGATGTGACCTGATTTAATGTGCTATCACCCAGAGACAGGTTTCTTTTCTCCTCCAAAGCATGCAATTTAGTATGGGTACAGCAACATCATTACAGTTACTAGTTACAAAAGACACACTCCAAATGGGATCCTATGGACAGTTCTACTATGACGGACAACTGTCCAGTCTCTGTCTTCTTACTTGTGACAGAAAAAAGGAAATGAGCTGAAGAAGATTACGATTTCCTTCCTGATGAAAGTCTCACTGGGGATACGCTGAGGAGTCCACACCATACATCATGATACATGTATTTCTTGCTTTGCTTATTACAGACAGATGCTCATTTCATTTTGTTACAGCTCAACACTGAACTGTGGCAGTTTAGTGTCAGTGCACAGAACAAGAGTAAATGCTTTAATCTCTTAATGCGACATGAGCTGGGCTGCTGCTGCTGCCTATGGGGAAGAAGTTAAACGTCTTCACGGAGAAGGAAACGGGTGATGTAAAGGAGGAAATAATTGACTTCATGCTCCCTCTAGATGATGGTTATTATAACTGCACACCTGAATAACAATTAATAGAAATTTCCAAAACTGATTAAAAGTCGGGACAAGTAGAATGGAGATGGACAGGCATGCACACAAAGGAATTGTTTTTGGACAGCTCCCTTTCACTGCCAAATGCTCGCCCTTCATTTTGTCTTTAACTTATACGGAAACTAATCATATTTGACCAGTAGAGTTGTCATCCTAGACTCGGGGAATGTGCTGACCCAACGCGTTACCCAACGTTGAATCAATAGCTTTCCCTCTGTCGCTGTGGGTTACATAATCAATGTGACCTGGTGGAATCTGTCATTCATTTTGAGCTTTGCCAAAATGAAAGAGGTCTCAGGTGGGGGCGGGGTAGGGTGAACAGCTCACCGTTCTGTGAAACGCAAACCTTTGCTTGCAGAACTCTCAATCTTAAGGCCACTGGCACCCTCTTGTCACTTAGTAAGTCACTTGGGGATGGCTCAGAAGGAGCCCAACTCATGTTGGAATAACCACAACTTTTACATGGTGAAAGAGAAGATGCTCCTTATAAAGGGGTAGAATCGTATTTTCTTCCTGTTCCTTCATTCTCAAGGTTTTAAAAAATAGATTTCTTTTTTCAAAATTAAAGTCAAGACCAACAAAACAAAATAAAACAAAAACCAAACCCCCAAACCCTCTCTGCTCTCTAATTTCCACTGAAGAGATATTCTACTATTCTCTTGTAATTGATTGTGTATTAGCACCTACAAAGCACTAGAACCAAGAGGACAATCAGTCAATGAGTTTAAGCTTTGAAAGAATTATTCCACCCTAACCCTTCAAAAGATGAGCTACATTTTGAAGAAGAAGAAAAAAAAGCTAAGCATAGTTGTACTCAGAACCAAGTTAAACTTCATATGAATCACACATGGAACAGAAACAAAGAAGGACTTAAAGCCACAGACCTACGAGGCTCCTCCGACCTAACATTAGTAGAGGCGGGTTGAGGAAGAAAACTAGGAAACCAAAAAAAGAGGGAAGGGACGTGGGTCAAGGTCCCTAAGAAAGGCAGCTTCTCCGCAAGCGGCAGGAAAGCTGTGCTATTCCTGAAGCTACACTCTACACGTGCTTGTGTCGTGGTGGAGGACCTGGTCGTGTAACGTGGAGACTGTCAGGCAAGTGCTGCTGGCCAGGCTGCCAGCCACACAACAACTGGGACCTGACTTTCCCAGTATCCACACGGGAAGGGAGGCACAAGACTGGACTCTGGGCTGGTGATCACCGTCCAGGCGAAGGCAAAGGTGAGATGGCCAGAGAGGGAGGTGGGAGCTCTGAGAACAAGGCACAAACACACTCCACGCCAGGCTGACTCATTATTGAAAATGCCAAACATCTGGAAGAGCAGCTGCAGACAATCAGGCAATTAATTCGCTCCTGAACAATCAATGGTGCCAACTGAAATTGATTAGAAAGTGCACCTGAGATCCTCAGAGAGCTGCAGAATGGGATAATGCACCCCAAACAAAGCCTGTGAAACAAGGGCAGGGAGATTGGAATCAAGAACAAGCATTTATAAATAACTAGTTATAAATCTTGGAAGTGAAAAATACAGTCACTGAAGTTAAATTAATTTTTTTTAAAAAAAAGGTGGACAGTCTCCACTTGACTACTACCAGGTCCTCCACCACAACACAAGAATGTGTAGAGATGGGAGAAGTCTTAGATTTGCCAAAACTCAAGACAGAATTTGTAAATTAGAGCATACAGCTGAGATGAAGAGGAGAAAGGATGAACAAGAAGTAAAATAAAAACAGCTATGTAGGATAGTACAAGGAAAATTCTAGTACACACATTTGTGTGTGTGTGTGTATGCGTGACTCTGTGTGGATGTGTGTATACGTTTATGTGTGTATATGAGTATATGTATATATATGTGCATGTATATGTGTGTATCTGTGTGGGAGTACATGTATATGAATGTATATATGTGTGTCTCTGTATGTATGTGGGTTATATGTGTGTATGTATATGTTTATGTCTCTCTATGTGTGTATGTGTGTGGGTTATGTGTATAGTCGTGTGTGTGTGTATTTTTCCCTTAAAGCAGGAAATAGAAGAAGCAGCAAAGAAACACTTTCCAGATTTTAAGTCTCAAATCTTCTGATACATTAAAGAGAAATTTAAGAAAATCAAGGATAAAAAATTTTTAAATCTACAAGTAAAAAAAGGTGAGTTGCCCTTGAACAAGCAATAATCCAAACTGAGAGAGAGATTACCAGCAACAGTTAAGTCAAGAGGTCAGTCTTCAGAAGAAAGGAACACAAGAAGAGACACTATGGAAGAATTTAGAAAGCTGTAACTTTATGAAAAGAAACACTAACGGAGCTGGGCTCCGTGGTGCACGTCTGTAGCAGCAGCAACCTGGGAGAATGTGGTGGAGAGCCTGCTTGGCCTACCAAAACCTCAGTCCTCCTGGGCAAGAGAGCCTATCTCAAGGTAAACCAAACAAGCCAAGCCAAACCCACCACCATACAAAAAACATGAGAAGGAAATAGGAAGTTACGGAAATAAAAGAGTCAGGAAACTGCTTTGGTGTGTAGTGAATGGTTAATCCGTGACTGACAAAAACATCAAAATTTCCAAGGTCAAGAAGAGACGATTTGAATTCTACACAACATTTAAAAGACGATGAGGATTTGGAAAGGTCAAGATATAGTGACTGTGTAGACAGGCCCCTGTCTTATTCTTGAGGAAGGCTAAAATACTAAGTTCCTTCATTATTGTTAGAAAAAGATCTAATTTTGCTAAGGAAGTAAGGGTGGCCACTTAAAGAAATAATACGGATAAAATCTACAGTGTTCGAATGAGTACAGGGAACTGAACACAAAGAGGTGCATGTTTGGGGTCACGTGGAGAAAGCAAACCCTAGCGGAAAGTCAGAGGGGGAGGGGGAGCAGTAGCCACAGCCACAGCACACTGTAAAATGTGAGTTTGGATGTCGGAGCTTGTACAATGGTCTTCACAAAATGTCCACGTCTTAACCCTTGATGCCTGAAATGTTATCAGAAGAGGGTGATTAAGGATCTGGGGATGAAGGGATTGTCCTGGACTATTGGTCTGGGCTCAGCGTCATCATAGGGATCCTTTAAGGGAGGCTGGTGAAGCAGAATCAGAAAGAGAAGATGCAGGGAAGGGGGATCAGAGAGCTAGAGAGATGTGGCTGGCTTTGGAGAGGGAGGGAGGAGTCCTGAGGAAGTTTTGCAGGTGTCGGGAAACATGTCCTCCCCTAAAGTCTCAAAAAGGAGTAGGCTTGTTTAGACAAATGACCTCTGAAACTGTCAATTAACGAATTCATTTTATCAGCAACAGAGCATTAGTTTAGCTGATCTTTCATCAGCTAGCTAAAAATCCAGCTCAGGGCTGGAGAGGTGGCTCAGCGGATAAAAGCCTTGCTGCTCTTGAGAAAAGCCCGTTTGGTTCCCAGTACCGCACGGAGTGGCTCATAACTGCCTGTAACTCCATCTCCAGGGGATCTGAAACCTGCACACACACACACACACACACACACACACACACACACACACACCCCAATAAAAATTACAAACTCAACCCTATACTATTTAAATTATTCTAACCAAATCACAAAAATGAAATCAAGGGAATAAAAAGATATACCAAGTAGATAGCAATTAAAATTATTCTGAGGAAAAAAATAGAATTTAACTCAGAGATGATTAACGGGAATTAAAATGAATATTATGAAAAATGAGTAATAGGGACAAATAAAATTCATGAATTTAGACACCTTTATCAATTTGCTTTGAAATACATGGAGAGAATATTGATACAAGGAAAATGAACAGAGACCTTTTAAAAAAATTCTATTAGAATTTGGGCAAATGGTAGGAGATATGAACAATATATTTATGAAATTGACTTGATAATGTAAAGACACAGAGTGTCTGCACTCAATAATTAGGTAATGTATATTCTTTTTGGGGGTCATATGGAGTATCTAAAAACTAACCACATGCTTTGTCTCCCAAAGACCACATTTAGAGTATGTTTATCCAAGCCATGTGTTCTAACTTTAATGTAAATAAAATTACTCATTAAAATCCAGGACAAGGAAAAATGTTGAGTTAAAACTACCTACCTGTACTTAACTCACAAAGAGAAAAGCATAAAGATGGTCTCAGACTTAGACTAACAAATAAAACCCTGCAATTAAGAACATGTGTGATGTTACATGTACATTGTGCTACATAAAGAAAATGCTTCTAGGCTCTGACTGCCCTACCAGATTGAAACTGAAAATGCATTAGTTCAAGTGGAGGTGTTTGAAAAAGAGCACCACAGTGGTAAAGAAACTAGGTGGAGGAAGGTAAGACCAAGAGTAGAAATTAGCAAATGATCTTTTTCTATCAACAAATGAAAGGGTTGTTGTAGAGTCACAGGAAAACTGAGTGGAAATCTCAGGATTCCAGTGTAGTTCCCTATTCCCACAGAGAGGGAAGGAGTCGGAGGGGAGGAGGAGAGGAAGAAGGATGGTGGACGGGACGCTAATGTGGGGACTCTGGTGCAGCACTGTGGGAGAGGTGCTAGCTACACAGTCGGTGGCTTTGAGACTTTCTGCTAGTGCTTCTGTGTTTCACAACTTCCTCTGTCAACGACATAATAAATTCCGTGTCTCATTCAAGCCCTTTCTCACTGTTTTCTTCAGTCTCTTGGCAACCTACTCCAGAGCCTTAACATGGCTGGGCCAGGAAGAGGATAAATATTTACTAATCTGTGAAAGGACAACTGACTTTCTTCATGTAAAAATAGGTATTACTAAGTGTAATATATAAAGTATCTACTTAGATGGGTTAAAGGCATATAAGACATAAGAGTCGATGTTGTTCAGCTATCCCTTGGAACACTGGCCATATCAGGCAAGGCTGTGCTGTGGAGGCCCAAGAAAAGAAAAGGGTCACAGTTGAGGTAAAAACTAAAAACATCTTTGAAAGAATACAAAGCCCATTGTAAACAATGGGTCAGTATACACAATCAATAACATCTGAAAATAATTGGTAATAGATACCTGACAGCAAAGGATTCTGAAATCACAGATTCTGAACCTCGGTGGTAACGAAGGAAATACAAATAAAAACTACAGTGACATACCATTTCAGGTTCATGCTGGCAAGAGATTAGGAATCTGACTAGACCAAGTTTTAGGTATTAGAGAGAAAGCTCAAAGACTTCTGGAAGGGCGCACTGATACAATTTCTTTGGACCCAACAATTCTACACCTTGGTGTTTGTCCACTCTGCATAAACCCCAAGTTATCACTGATGTGTACAAAGTGACAAGGATTTTGTTCACTGTAGTACTATTACAATAACCCAACTGTCAACTTGTAGGAAAAGAAACAATCATAATATCAGTAAGTTGAATACCCACAGCTAAGCTGAGTGAACAGACATATGTGTGTGAGCATGGATAGCTGTTGGAACTGAACACTGGGACTAAGCAATAAGTCGGAAGGTGTCACATACAGTGACATGACTTAGATAACATTTTAAAGCAAAACTCACCATATAGTATTTATAAATATTATTATGTACTAATATGAAAGTATGGCTTGGATACACACCAAATTCATGACATGGTTGTCTTTGAGCAGAGAGGAAGTAAACAACACTGTCCAGGACAATATCTGCTCTCTTATTAACATAAAATCAAGATCCCTTTGCCATTTTGATGTCTACTCATCAGGCAAAGGGAAGCAGCACAGAATCCCATGAAAAAGGCCATGCGGCTGGGGTCAAACCACTGGGGATGGAACCAGCTTGCCACTTCTTCCACAGCAACTGAACTGGTCCTTACCTCTGTGCCTGCCATCTTAGGGCGACTACAATAGATTTGTAGTAGACGTAATATTATCTATAGAATTGCAATCATAAATAATGAACATTTGTCACAATGAGTTTCCTCTTCCTGTCACCACCATAACTGCCACACCTGTCGCTAGGTGCTGGAAATGAAGTGCAGAGACTGTTATCATTGGGAGGAGACAGATACATAAAGAAAAACAAGAAGAAAAGAGGACCCTGCTGAGGTAAGGGAAGGGTCTAGTTCAGTGCCTGAAGTTCTGAGCTGTGAATGCCCAGATCTCCTGTGCGCCATCACCGTGTGGCTCAATGAGCAGCCAACAAAAAGAAATGTGTTTGAATGAGACATCAGAACTTCCATTCCCAGGGTGCAGCAATTCTACATAACAAACCACAGTGGCTTCTCACTTGGATCACTGAGGCAAGAGGCCGCTGCAAAGTTATCTCACTGCCAGCTGACTCCCAGGGTCTTACTGATATCTGAACAGAAGGCTTTGAGCTAACTTTGTAGCCAAGGCCAAACTAGAGTCCGGAGTGTAAGGAAAAGGATTCCAGATGCTTCCAAGCAAATGCAAAACAGCGTCCTTGTTCGGCCCAGCCAGGGACAGCCAGGAAAAGAAGCCGCATGTCCTCCAGATGAATGCTGATGTTCTCAGGGTCCTGGAGATGCTCCCCAGGCTCACTTTGTTTCTGCTGCTCAGAGTGAACAGGGGTAATCTGTCTTCCTGCCATTGCTCTGTCAGGCCAACCTACCTTCTGTCTAAAGAGCCTTTCCTCACCGATTTCTGTACCCTTCCACACCTGAGGCAATTTACTCTGCTCTATTTCCCCAAATAAGTCTGCTCCCCGGCTGCCCTCAGGGCAGGTTGGTATTCCAGGTCTTATGTTTTGAACGGGAAATGTCCCCCACAAACTCCTGTGTTAGAGCTGGTGGTGCTGTTTGGGATGATTATGGAACCTTTAGGAGGTTCACTGGAGGAAGTTTTATAGCCTGGCTATCAAATCCTCCACTTCCTGTGTGCAATACAATGAGATCAGGAAGCTTCTGGCTCCTGCTGCTGGGCATTTCCCGCCTGTCATCACGTCTTTCTTACCGTGGTGAACTCTAGCCCTCTCGAACTACAAGCCAAAATGAGTACTTTCTCTCCTAAGCTGCTTTTCTCAGTTATTTTCATAGCAACAAAAATAAAACCAATACAGCAGGTGTTCTAAAGCCATGGAGATCCACTATTCCTTGGGTTCATCATTTTTTAAACCCCAGTATAAGCTAAAATTGTACAGATATATAAATGTATATGCATATACCACATACCATGTATATATTCTTTCATTCCAAACTCTACAAAGAGGTCTCAGTTAAAAAAAAAAAATCCTTTAAAAAAAAAAGTCTAGTATGTATTTCTGGGACATTAAAAATGTCTCCAAACTGTCATTGAACTTCCTGACATCACCTTGAGAGAGGGCTTTCCACTTCCCATCTTCTGACACCCCCCCCCCCAGGTGTGTGCTTCTCGCTAAGGGAGAATTGGATCACAGTGGTGGCCATGAGGTGTGTGGCCCTGCGTGATGCAGATCCCAGACGGCTGACAGCAGGGAGCGTCTGGGGAAGGACGACATTTGCTGACAGAGGAAAGAAAGTGACCCTCCTTTCAGGACAGCCAGCAAAGAGAGACTGTGGGGCTCCCGAATCTGCGGCAGGCTTGGTGAGGGAGCAAGCAGCTCTTAGCTGAGACTTTCCTAATGCTTGGCAGTCTAAGAATGGCTTTGAAGGCTTTGCACTGAGGGTCAGCTTGAAATTTAACAAATGGCATTTCAGTTTCTCTCAGTTTTCTAAGTTGCCATAATTCAATTTCTGTAACGCTAATACAAATTTATTATTATATACATGTCAGGAAATTCACAAAACCCCAGCTGCCACACGAAAGGAGTTAGTTTTCACCTATGGTAACCACAGTTGAGACCACTTCAGACTTGTACTAAACTCAGCCAACACTGGTTTGCAGGAGCAGCCCTGCAGCAGATCACTTGCACCATACGCTTGGCTCTGACATAAGGAAATAGACAGCTGAGACATGGGATCATGAAATCTTTGTGGGACAGAAGACGTCCTGTTTTAGGAAGTCAGTTGGGCCACTCACTATATACTCATACTAATGAAGAAAAAGATCATTTATGTAGTGTATGTGTTGAAATGTACCGTAAATTGTCATAAAAAGGCGTGATCTGGGGGCTGGAGGCATGGCTCAGAAGTTAAAAGCATGTACCGCTTTTGCAAAGGACCTGAGCTCCCAGCACCACATTGGGTGGCTCACCACCACCTGCAACTCCAGCTGCAGGGGATCTGGTGTTCTCTTCTAGCTTCTTCAGGCACTTGTGTGCATGTGCACACACACACACACACACACACACACACACCACTACCACAACCACCACCACCACACCACCACCACCACTGAAACTTTTTGAAAAGAAAAGTGAAATTTAGAGAGATTAGTGAGCGAGAGGAATGGGTGCTAGAGTGTCCTGAAGCTTCCTTGGGAGGCCTGTGTCCTCCCCGAGCTCTCCTCAGACCCTGCCGCGTCCACCCCTAGGTTCTAGCTGGGTCACTGATCTCTTTCCTTTTCTAGTATCAGCTTCATAGTGGACCAGGAAGCAACAGTTCCTAGGCAAAACTTCATGATTCCTATCAAATGCAACCATGAATTAACTGGGTAAATAAGAGTGAATTTTTTGGAGTCTTTTTCTTGATAGGACTTTCCTCTACCGATTATTAAATAATGTTCTCTAGACAAAATCCACAAGATCTTAGGGCCTCATGCTGAAAACAGCCATGGCTGTATATAAAAATGGCTGCCTCGGCAAGGAATAAGGAAAAATGATACAAATGAATCATCATGATGATAAAGGCTGCTAATTGGGACCAATGTCCAGTGAGCTGTTTTAAGATAGGAGAAAGTGATAATTCTTTTCAATAGTGATTGCTATAAAATCAATAATATTTGATTCTTCAGAAATATCTGAAAATGTTTGCATGAAATAGCAGCTCCCATTCAAACCCAATGTTATTTTTTGGAACAACAAACAAACAAACAAACAAACAAACAAATAAATAAATAAAAGAGGTTGCAGGTGGCTAGCATATCTAAAATATAGTTATGAGATATGAAGGTCTGAGACAGACTTATTTTAATATATATATCTTTGTCCTTGTTTTTTTCTTTAATTTCCGTTTTTGGCATTCACTATCTTGTATGTGATACATCCTTGCTGTGGGATGTTCTGTATGGCAAATGTGTTGCTGATTGGGCAATAAATAAAACACTGATTGGCCATTGGCTAGGCAGGAAGTGTAGGCAGGACAAGAAGGAGAATAAAGCTGGGAAGTGGAAGGCTGAGTCAGAGAGACACTGCCAGCCACCATGATGACAAACAGCATGTGAAGATGCTGGTAAGCCACGAGCCATGTGGCAAGGTATAGATTAATGAAAATGGATTAATTTAAGCTGTAAGAACAGTTAGCAAGAAGCCTGCCACGGCCATACAGTTTGTAAGCAATGTAAGTCTCTGTGTTTACTTGGTCGGGTTTGAGCGGCTGTGCGACTGGCAGGTGAGAGAGATTTGCCCTGACTGTGGGCAAGGCAGGAAAACTTAAGCTACACATCCTTATAAGATTTATTTTATTTTTAATTGTGTGTGTGTGTGTGTGTGTGTGTGTGTGTGTGTGTGTGTGTGCATTCACAAGTGCAGTTGCCTGTGGAAGCCAGAAGAGGGTGCTAGATCCCTTGGAGCTGGAGTAAGCCATCCAATATGGGTGTTGGGAACTGAACTCAGCAAGGACTCTTAACTTTGGAACCATCTCTCTACTCCTGATACATCTTTATAAGTTGCACTGAAATACTCTTTGAAGAAAGGGGAGAACAAAAACAGGATAAACATATTAAGAAATGCATATCTAAGGGGAGTCTAATGAGAAATGATTTCAGCTACAGAGACAGTGTTCTTCAGAAGGCTTGGAGCTGGGTGTAGATGTGTCCTGTGATAGCTAAAGCTGGTTCCCTGAAACATCTTCCCATATGGGATCATATGAAATGTATCTGCTTGCTTACCAGATATACATATTATACTTCTTGATTAACAAGAGGATTATAATAAGGAGAATTAAGGATGGGAATGACATGGTTTCATACTGCTTAGCCATGCAAATCTCTGCTGCCGGCACTCATCTTTAAACACATGTTGCAAAAACAGGGACACTGGACATAAGCCAAAGCTGTGACAGCCCAGGACTTACTCACCATGCGTGCCCGAAATAATGCGGGGATAAAGGACTGGTTAGATAGCTGGAGAATTCTTGAAGTATCCTTCAGGACGTAGATATTGCCAAAATCAACTTGCGTGGGATGAATGAAGATAACCGGGCCTTCTCCAATACTCTGTATATGACATGCCTGAGTTCCACAAGAGAAAGAACACAGGGCCGGGTGAAATGGCTCCCCTTAAGAGGGGTGAAAATAAAAGCTGCTAGTCTCCTCTAATAAAACCAAAGAGACAGGAAGGGTGCTGATGTGAGCTGATGTCCCTTCCCGCTAGTTCTCTGTGGTCAGAGGGACATGCAGCTCTGAGCACGTGTAGTCAGAAATGTCTGTCTAGCCTGGAATGCCTCCCTGGGATGGTCAGCTTCCCTGGGCCAGTCCAGGGTCACACAGTAGAGAAAACCAGACTCTTGGAGTCATGTGTCCCACTCAGCCCTTTGGTCTCAAGAACATGTAACATGATGTTAAATGTCAGTGCTTCGAGTCGGATGTGTCTGAGTTCGATACCCAGTCCTGTCACTCTGATAACAGTTGACAGGCAGAGCTACTGCACGCAGCTGTGCTGGGTGGTAGTTGAAATCCACACTATGAACTATGGGGCCCTTGTCTTCCTAAAGCACTAGCTGCCTTCTTACCAGGTACGTCTGTGCAGGAGCTGGAGTGGTCACAGTGAGCCACGAGAGGTTACTGCCCTGCTGTGGATCATCTATAGCATCTTATACAGAAGAGAAAAGCTTAGCTCACTGTGCTCTGTGGGCAGTCAGGATCAGCTCAAAGGCTGCCACCCAGCTTCCAAGTGAACTGAATGCCCAGGGAAACAACCTCCATCAAGACTGCCTTTCCCGGAGACTCTTAACATCTCCAGTAGGTGAACGTGGATGACAGTTAATGGGATTGCTCTATAGGAAAAGATCTGGGGAGTCGGGCATGAAACTGATCTTGTAGTCTGTAGTTGACCGAGTCATGGTGAGACTTGGCTTTGCTCTGGGAACAACTGAGGAGCTTGTTAAATATACAGATATGTTGACCAAGGAAAGGTACTCACTGTGTGTGTGCGTGCATGTGCGTGCATGCGTGCGTGCATGCGTGCCTGCGTGCATTCGCGTGTGTGTGTGTGTGTGTGTGTGTGTGTGTGTGTGTGCGTACATGGATGCATATATGAAAATTTGGCACACAAGTTAAGTTTAAGAGCAATTACTATACTACCTTACAACTTTTGGCTGCATCTGCACAGTTTTCCTAGGTAATGCCACACATGAGTTTTACTACTGTAGAATGAAAACATAAAGCCCTGTAACTACAGAAACCAGAGGATACACAATGATGACATGATGTCAATGAAGAAGATAAAAACTTCATGGTGGGGAGGGAGCACGTGACTTCAACTGTGATTCTGAAAACTGACTCACCAGAGGGGTGTCTTGGCTCCCAAAGACCGAAATGTAAACTGTGGATCTGTGTTCACCGGTGACCTGGGTCTCCAAGGATAGTGGTATGTTCACAGTGCTGTGGGGGGAGATGACCCCACAGGGGGCGGGGCTGGAAAGCAGCACAGCCGGTGGATTTTCATACAGCTGCAGAGAGAAACCAGGAGATAAGCAGGCCATATTCAGAGAACGATTGTCATATTGACTTATTTTGAAACAATTGTCCTTCTGCATTCATGGAGAGTCATTAGGAGTATGTCATCATTTAGAGAAGTCCATGGCACCAAGGACACCAGGTTAAGCACAATGCTTATGAAGCAAAGGGTCCTAAGCTCCCAGCACAGTGAGATGCAGAGATGAGCACAAAGGCATTCTGGACAACAGCCTTTCACGGTCAAGGTCTACAGTTGGTCCCTGTGCCTTCACGCTTCATTTGCCATTGCCGTAGACCTTTGCACCCCATTAATGGAGGCCATGCCACCAGCGGTTCCTGAGCACGTGGCCCTCGTCCCACCTGCGATCCCTTGCACCTGTGATCTCCTTCTTAGCCTGCTCTTCTCCTTGACCTGCCTCAGGTACTTTTTCTTGAATTTGCTCCAGTTACCTCACCCCCAAAGGCTGCAGAGGTGGGGGGCCTTGCTCCGAGAGCACCCAGTGAAGTCCTTTTCTACAGCACATGATCACCTGTATGCTCATCTCTATGGGCTGGATCTATTTTGGAGTCTGGCTTCTCCTTTTTTACAAGCCCAGTTTCTGGCCCAAAGCTTACCCTGTAGGTCTGGATGATTCTGAAAACCTTACCGGGGACCTTAGCTCTCAGCAGAAAGGCACAGCATGCAGCTTTCACCCTTCTGGAACATCCCTACCCTGTCTGCATCTGGCCTGGCCTAACATAGCTAACATGTTCTATCTTTATGTATCATTCTTTAGCTGAGCCCCCTGGAGCCTGAGACAAGAGGGAAAAAGTCTGTGATGCTGATCTTTATCCAAATAATGATATTTTGTGTGCTATAGTTTTAAAAATTATTTTAGTATCTTAGAACATGTGGCAAAAAAGAAAATATTAAGTATCTTGATGACAGAGTAAGCTTCATCTTCCATTTTGCACCCAAGGCAGGTTCTACCTGGTTCCCAGCTCCCTGTGTTGAAGTGCTTCCCTTGACCCTTGACCCTGGACACAGGCTCTGCTCTGAGTCCTTGAGATGACCATGCACAACATAGGGCCCTCCTCCTCTGCTGCTGGCTCTCCACTGGATGTGTCCAATAGCTTCGTTCCTGGTTTCTGCTTGTCTTAGAGAAGCCCACATAATAATTCCAACTTCCTCTCCTACATGATAGCCCTTTGGCTAGTGAGAGGTAGCTATCTTGTCCTGGTTGAGCCTTCTTTGTTCAGTCAAAACACCTGAGGTGGCTCTTCCCATGACTGAGATTTGCAGATGACATGAGTTACATTTTGGTTACCCTAAACATGATGCTCCGCCCTCCCCCAAGTTCTCATTACAAAAGATGACAAGAACCGAAGATAAAACTCTGGCCATGTTTTGACCAGTGCCTACCAGCTTCCTTTACCTGTGTTTCTCAGATGCAGTCCAAATCTTTATTGATTCTGTGGTCCCCACAAAACACTAACACATAAAGCTCGGCAGTGGTCTGAACGAGAAATGTTCCTCCTAGGATCAGGGATTTGAACACTTGGTCCCTAGTTGGTGGTGCCATTTTAGCATGTGGAGCCTTGCTTGAGGAGGTACACCATTGGGGGTTTGTAGCCTCTCTCTACTCCAGATCACTCTCTCTGCTGCCTGTGTGTTGAAATGTGCTCAACTAACTTTTGCTCCAGCTGTCTGCTGCCATGCCTCCCTGCCATGATGGACTCTTACCCTCTGGAACCAGTAAGCCAGAATAAACTATTTCTTCCATAAGCTGTTCTTTGTCATGGTGTTTTATCATAGCAACACAAAAGTAACTAATAAAACATCCCAATTACCCTCCCCCATGAATTTAGACTGTAGTCTGTATGCACAGAGCTAAATTTTAAACCCCAATGCATTCTTGGTAAACTGTATGTCATTAGTGACCTTCTGCTAATCTAGTCTAACAAGTCTTTCTGAATTTTCTGCATATGTGACCTGTTTGGTCCTCTACGTAACCAAGTGTAGTAGTGTATGGAAGGATATAGTTCATAGGCATTAAGACACAGTCTCTCTTCCTGTGTAACCCCTAGCTTTCTGGTCTAAATGGTCCACTAATAAACACTTCATTGCCATATCTTGGTGATGCTATTCAGCCATGGTCATGAGCACAAATGAAATCTCCCAGCTCACTTCCCAAGCTCAGTTAATTCACAGACAATTATCTGCAGCTGCACTTCTGCATGTTAGCTTAATTGACACCTTCCCTTCTTTATCAAGGACAATTTCCCTGGGAAATTAGCCACTGTTTACACCTGCAGCTGCTCATCCACACAGAGAGCAATCCAGCTGTGGCTTCCTAACCCAACACCCAACTCATCTGAGGGTTAAAAATCAGAAGCACAGGAGGTCCCATGCACAGGACTATGGCTTCTCAGAAGGATGCTTCTTTCTCCCTGAGGGGGTCCACGGGAAGAAACCTCAACACAGAAGAAAGATAAAGTAACTCACCTGGGGCAGGACCTTATAGCACCCAGGAAGGTCATCACGATTGACAAGCTGGATGGTCTTCTCATACGGGTACTTCAGGAAGCAGCGCCCAAAGTTCACCTCTGTGGTCACCAATTGGAGGGTAGGCACAACACACCTGCTCGAAGGAGCCCATTAAACAAGTCAAAATAGAGAGTTTGTTTACACTCAGAAAGGCAGAGTCCTAAATGTATCTGTCACTGTCACGTAGTAGCTTTTCTCTGATACCTCTAATAGTGGGCACCATGGGGCACAACTGATCATTTCAACTCTCTGTCCTATTTTCTCCCTTTTAGTCCCCACTCACCATTAGTTAATCAGAAGAGAACTAGAGGTAGACCTCCTTAAATGGCCACCTTTGCTGGGCAGTGACAGGCCTTTCCATTAATTTTCCAGCGTGTTCCTCCTTTGTGAAGGGCCCCATAGCCAAGTTCACTAGGGTAGTGGGTCTGCGTCTGTGTAAAATAGGGCCAATGGCAACTACGTGGAGTCTTCACTAGCCGTGACACTGTGGATGGGTCAGAAAGCCTCCAGGGACTAACAAAGCTTGAATTATCTAAATCACAATACTAACTCTAATTCCTATGCGAGTAGCTGTCTGGGATGAGCATGCTCCTGCAGCTCAGCCCAGGGCTGGAGCTACGCCAGTGTTTCTTGCATTCAGCCCTGGGTTGCTGTCCTATCACTCAGAGACCTGGGTTTTATTTCATGTCTACAGCTCTCAGTGTCTAACCTGCCCTAGGTCACAGTCTGACATGAAGCACAAAGATGGAAAGGACTGGTTGTTGAGCTACATGGAGCCCGGCTTAGTGCTGACCCTACAAAGTCCAACCTGGGTTAGAGTCAGCTGCTCTTTGTCTCACATCTCAGTCCCCTAGGGAGTAAAATGAAAGCATTCTGGAGACTGGATGGCATTATTCAGTGGGGCTGTTACTCTTAGGGCCCTGTGGAGGAATCCAGGAGAGGGGGGATGGACCTGAGGTGAGGGCATGGCAAGAGTCAGTGCTGGCTCTCTCAGGGGATGCCGTGGGGTACAAGTTCTAAGAGAAGCTCTTCTGTTGAGGGTCAGCAAGCAGTTCCCGCAGGTGACATGGGAAATGGCAACAGGAAGGGACCTCTCTTCAACCTGCTGATGAGTGCTCATTTTCAGCTAGCATGAAAATTGTCACTTGACCCCCATGACTTTCTCAAAGCTAATCCTTTGCTCTCTGAGCCAGTGTGGCTGAGAGGGTTTATGATCTTTTACGTGGCTCACAGCAAACCTTAGCGGGAGACTCACAGTCCCTTTAGGCATTATTATTTTTTACAATTTAGAACAGCTGCGGGGAAAGGAGGCTGAAAGGTGTCAGAACCAGCCAGCACAGAAGTCAAATGCAAGACCAGACCCAAGGCAAAGGCAGGACCTCAGAGTGGGGCAGACTGGACCACAGAGCTTTTCCTGTTTTCGGTGAAACAAACAAACAAACAAACAAATGGTCGGATCGTAATGGCATTTAAGTAGACTGAGGCAGCAAGAGTTCTAGCTCCTTCCAGGTTGATATTTGTCTCTACTCAAGCTTCAGACACACACAGGGAGGCCAGTTGTTTTCGCCCCATCGATCAGCATGTCTGCACCTCCTTTAAGGTGTCTCTCTCCCTAAGGCTCATAGGACCTAGTCCCAGACACTGATATGCTAGTTCTGCACGTCATTTTCTCTCTGTCCACAGCATTTGCTTCCACGCAGTCCTGAAGCCTGTGTGCTGTGGCAGGAGTGCGGCCCCATTTAAACCTGACTTCAGAGAGCCTTACCGACTCACCGAGAGAGAGAGAGAGAGAGAGAGAGAGAGAGAGAGAGAGAGAGAGAGAGAGAGAGAGAGAGAGAGACAGAGAGAGAGAGAGACAGAGAGAGAGAGAGAGAGAGAGAGAGGGGGGGGGGCTGGGTACTTGGGTGATGGAGCTGTGAAGAAAGAGTTTGCTGTGCAAACACGAGGAGCTGAGTTAGGACCCCCCCACCCCCACACACTCATGTAAAACCTGCCTGTGGTGGGGGCAGAGAGCGGATCCCGGATGCTCCATGGCCAAGTTCAGTGATAAAGCTCCAAGTTCAGGGATAAACCCTGACTCAAAAATAAGGTAAAGAGTGACAGAGGGGACACCCAAGATCAATCTCTGGGCTCTACTTGTGCACACCTGGAGTGAGTGCATCCCTACGCTTATGTGTACACATACATATACAACACACATAGACACACACTTATGTGGGTGCATACCCACAGAGTGAAGATGATACATTTCTATTACTAGAGACTGACAATAGCACCTTCTATTACATGACCTTGGTATATCAATCACATTAAAAACTGAAAATAAAATTTGGCCACTTGTCACCTACCTGCTAAACCCTTTCAGTTATATACTTATATATAAGACTCATCAGAGGGCAACACAACACACACATTAAGCCTTTTGGTCCTTAGGATCTCCACCAAAGGTCCTTTACAAACATTCTCTGTTTTAAAGCTTTGCCCTTTTTGCTCCAGATTCCATTTCCCATCCCAGAAACCCAAGAGGACTCCAGTATGCAATGTTTAGCAGGCCAATTGCCTTGTGGGAGGCAGCCCGACACTGGGCACAGGGGGGACGCGGGCAGAGAGGAACAGGTGCATGCTACCTGGCTGTAATCAAGAGTGCCAACACTTCTTCTCCAATACCCTCCACATCTACCACCAGCGCCAGCTCGTATTTCTGCACGGTGTTGGAGCACAAGGTCACCTGGGAAGAAAAAGGTGACAAGCTGCTATTCGGAAAGGCCGGGGACAGGGTGGGGGTGGGGGCACTTGAGTCAGCACACTTTCTAAGCACTTTACATTGTGGGGTCAGGGCATGGTGGATGTTTTCAAAGGCTGGGTTAGAAACCCAATGTTGTTAGCACAATAGGCTGGTTCATTTCTGAGGTGATTTTTATCACAGGAACTTCACACCCACACCAAGGGGAAAATGACCACAGATGGTGAGAAATAACAAACAGACTTGAGTTACTGCAGTTTAAATTGTTCCTTATGCTACAGGCGGCTATCTAAATGATAAAACTTCAATATAATTGAGTAAATAGTACAGGGCATTTTCTCTTACATCAAAGGGAGATGAAAATAATTGTGTATACTTCAGAAACTGGCTGGGGCAATCCGTTTTTCAAACTAAAAATTTGCCTCCCCTTTTCATTTTCATTATTTGAGCAGAAAATAGGAAGGTCCAAGCCAGGTCCACCTGAGGACAATCTCTACCCAGAACGTTCTAGCCTCTGTTTGTATTTATGCTGTGAAACTTTGTGTTTAGGTCCTCTGAAAGCCTCGTTACAACTTTTAATTGCCTCAAAATGATTTCTACTGGAAGGGATACTTGTTAGTCTGGAAAACAGCTTCTGGCATGAGCTAAGGGTTTTCTGTCTATAAATTATGTATCAGGTACTAATTAAAATCTTTTTGGTTGCAGAGGGAATTGCTGCATGCAAATTTGAGTCCACACAGACCTGGCTGGAGTGTGGATCAGAAGAGAGAGACAAAGTACAGACAGGGTGTTTGCCAAATATACCAGAGAAATAAAAAGAAGGAAAGCATTGATTTGAAAATAAAATTTGTCAGGCTTGGAGAAAAGCTGAGGATGTCAGCCTGCATGATTGGAACCCCTGTTTATGTATTGGGATTGTGGTCCATAGGAAGGAAGCCAAGGGTTCCAGCAGAAGACTGGGGGAGAGATGCTGTTTTCAGACACCCCTGTGCTATCTCTAGGAGCCAGCATGGAGGCTGAGCATCAAGTGAAAGATAAGTTCACCACAGCCAAGCTGCTTACTAGGAAAAGCCAGTTAGCAATCTCCAGAGAATGTGATGACGTATCAAACCTCTTCAGACCCCTGGAGAAGCCCACGGAAGCGCTGAAAATTCCCAGGAAAAGAGTTAAGGTGGAAAGATCCCAGGCAAGATATTGAGAAGCTTCTAAAACAAAATTGGGGATGAAACAGTGGCTGGATTAAATATTCAACGATAATATCTAAGGAATTCGCCATCTCCTTTCCCAGAAATCATCACTTTGGTTTAGCAGCCTTCCATTTTGCTAGATCTCAGTGTTGGGAGAAGCAAAAGGTGAGAGGAGACAGCTAAAACCCTCCTCAGTTAACTTTGAAATAATCCTGCCGATGGCACCATGAGGCCGTCACTAAGTCCGGTGCATTGACCTCATTTCAGACCAAGCCTAGGGTGAGGAGAGGTCCTGGGCAGCCTTTGTATTCCTTTTCCTGTGGGCTCAAATACAAAGCTCTGATGGAAATGAACATCTCACTCACATTTGCCGGGACCCGGATTTAGACTGCAAACCTGAATGACCCGGCTGTCAGCTTGGCATAAACCCGGATGTTTATGGTTTGGAGCATCTGAGTCTGAAGCCAGAGTCTGAGTTCTTCTCTTCTGTTAGTGTCAATGGGTGGGTTGTCCTTATGGGACAGTGACTGGACTGGAAAGAACTGGAAGCTGCAGTTCCTGGGAGGCACTGACTCATGTAAATCAACTGGAGTGTCCTGGTCTGGAGGGAACAAGGTTCTTCTAGAGAAACACTTGTGCCCTTCTTTTGGCCATTAGACTATTGAAACAGTGGTTCCCAAGAAACTGGAACCCCCTTCTCCATCAACTCCTGGAATCTCAAGCTGGAGAAGAAGGCAGTTACTGCCTGGAAAGAGATCTTACACAGTTCTGAAAATTAGTCAGACCACCTTGGAGGAGAGACCAGAGCTGAAATTGTGATGATGGGTGAGGCTGGACCAAGAACAGAACTACTCTACTTAAACCAAATCTCATGTCAGGACCCCAAGATGATGGGGGAGGGGGTGCTGCTAGACTTCTCTGGTCCTCTTTCCATGGTGGGGATTTGTCTTTCTACTTGACTTATTGAGGACAGGCTTGCTAGCACTGACTGAGCACAGGCTCTAACCTTAGCAGTTCCAGTAACATTTGCAGCGTGGATTTCTCTGCCCAGCCTATTTGGGTGTGGTTCCTTGCTCTCAGAGGCTTGTTTCCTACAGGCCCAGTTCTACATGTGATTCCCTGGTGTAGAATATTATTTTAAGATGTGTTATATTTGTTTATGCTGTGGAACATTTGTTTTAAGGATGCAAAGATGGATTGCATTCGTTTATGTTGCATTTGTTTAACTTTGTGAAGCTGTGTTACTTTGTCTGTCTAAAACACCTGATTGGTCTAATAAAGGGTTGAACAGCCAATAGCAAGGCAAAGAGAGGATGGGCAGGGATGGCAGGCAAAGAGAATAAATAGGAGGAGAAATCTGGGAGGAGAAGATTGAGGAGTGAGAAAAAAAAGGAGAGGAGGACATCAGGGACCAGCCACCCAGCTACACAGCAAGCCACAGAGTAAGGAGTAAAGAAAGGTATACAGAAATAGAGAAAGGTAAAAGCCCAGAGGCAAAAGGTAGAGGGGATAATTTAAGTTAAGAAAAGCTGGCAAGAAACAAGCCAAGGTAAGGCCAGGCATTTATAAGTAAGAATAAGCCTCCCTGTGATTTATTTGGGAACTGGGTGATGGGACCCCAAAGAACAAAGAGCCAAAAGAGCAAAGAGTGAAAACAACCCACAACAATTTCCCTGGCACTCCCAGAGAGCCCCAGGTGAGGTATCAGTGGCTATCTGAAAGGTGGGTGTTGGGCTGTGTGTGCTGAAGGCCGTGCACGTTACCTTGATGGCAGCGAAGCCCTGGGCACGTACGGTGCCACTGCTGGGAGTGATGGTGAATTCTTTTGGTTTTGTTGCAGATATTTCTGTGTTGATCCAAGACCGTCTTTTAATGTCTGACTCCTGAGAGTAACTTGGGATGCTTTGCTGGCCTTCGCCATCCCCACGGACACGCAATTTGAAGGTCATGGGGACCAAAGATGTATTATTGAGGGAACACATCAAAGTATGGGGAAATCCTTGGGAACAAAATAAGAGGTGAGAAAGACTCCCTTCTCCCAATAGCCTCCTTTGGCCAATAAATCCCCCCAGCAATGGCCTGGCATTGTGTACGTAATTCATCACTATTCCTCACTATTTTCCAACTTGTCCTAAGTTTGTTTGTTTATTTATTTATTGTGTGTGCATGTGTGTGGGTATGTGTGGAGGTCAGAGGTCAAATTTAGGTGTCTTCCTCAATCACTATCCACTTTATTTTTTGATACAGAGTCTCTCACTAAGCCTGGAGTTTCCTGGTTTGGTTAGACTGGCTGTCTAGCAAAGTTCAGGGATCCTTTCTCTGCCTCCCCAATGTTGGGATTATAAGTATGCTCCACTGCATCCAGGTAGTTCACGTGGGTTCTGGGAGATCCAATCCAGGTTCCTATGCTCTCACAGCACTTCATTAACTCAGCCAAGTCCCTAGGTCCTCTTTAAAAATCTTTTAAATGTATGTACAAGACAATGGGCTTCACTGTGAAATCCTCATCTTCACAAATGTACTTCATTCATTCTCTTTGCTCATATTCATTTCCTGTTATCGCCTTAAATTATCAATCATGAGCCTGGCGGTGGTGGCACAAGCCTTTAATCCCAGCACTTGGGAGGCAGAGCCAGGGGATCTCTGTGAGTTCGAGGCTAGCCTGGTCTACAGAGTGAGTTCCAGGAAAGAGAGTACACAGAGAAACCTGTCTCGAAAAACAAAAACAAAAACAAACAAACAAACAAATATCATCAATCACGCAATCAATAAATACACTTTATTCATTCATGAATTAACCAAAGAATATTTATCATGCATTAGGTCATGCAGGTTAAACAAGGCCCCTGACTGTCACCCAGGCAACCTCTACTGCTACTTATTTTGAATTGTCTTGCAGGGTGTAATTTACCTTTATTCTCTGCATAAAATGCAGCTTTTAAAAATACAGAATCATCCTCACTCCTCTGTGCCAACGTGTGAACAGAGAAACCTCCATAGTTGTGTCTGCTGTTTGATCTAGACCTTGTCAGGAGGTGACAAAATTTGTACCTGTCCTTTCTGAGGAGTGCTCTCGGGGCTGATGAAACAGTGCGTAGTAATAGCCTCTCCCAGGAAAGACTTGGTGATCTGGGTTAGAGCCCGCCAGAGACTAACTCTAGTTCACCTCCCCAGAGCTCTGGGTCAGGTTATATCCAGCCCCATTGCCTTCCCCTTGGTGAGGCTCACTCCTTTCCAAAGAGATGTAGGTCTCCTTTGCTGGGACAGCACTAAATTGACTTTTGGCTGGATTTCCTGCATGGCTGTTACATTGCTGTCACTTTTAGAGCAAGGATAACCACAGGATAATTTACATGGTTGGTTTTTCTAGAGACAACGTCCACTTTTCTGCCTAAAACCACCTTCTTTTAGAAATCCCAAGAGAGACTGATGGAAAGTCACCTTCACGATCATGTAATTGCTCTACTGGACTCTCCAGAGCTTTCCCAGTAATGACTCTGAAAACTAGGCTTATCTTACCTGGCCATTACTAATATAGGGTAGTATGAAAAGTGGATTCTATAGTTACGTGGTCCTCCAAATAATTGCCCAGACCAACTCCTTAGTCAGCAGTTTTTCACAGACTAAAACTCATTATATAACTTCCTTAGGACAGTCCTGGGCCAGTGTCTCTGTTGCCCCACATCCACAAAGCCTAAGGAGGGGATGTTGATTTGCTGAAGACCCAGTGGACATTAGCAAGAATGCTATGCCTAGGCTTCCATCTGCAGCCTGTTCTATCTACAGTTCTACCTGAAAGCATTTTACAGTTCTCAACATCTGTATTCTCTCCAGTTAGTGTCTGTGACTAAGTCTTAAGATAATTAACAACACGACTGGACAGATACCTGTTCAGGGATTCACAGAGGTGTTCATACTTCTTCCTGTACTCAATTTTGATTTGAAGGAAACCATTCTCAAAAGATTTAATTATCCTTTAACATCTACATTTTATCTAACCCAAAAAGACTCTTAAGAAGCTCTCTCTTGGGGCTAAGGTGGCTCAGTGGTTAAGACCACTGACTACTTTTGCAGAGAACCCTGGTTTGATTCCCAGCATCTACATGGTGGCTCACAACTGTCTGTAACTCCATTGCCAGGGGATCTGATGCCCTCTTCTGGTCTCCACTGGGCACTGCATGCACATGGTGTGCTTACATACAAGCAGGCAAAACATCCATGCACTTAAAATAAAAATAAATAAATCTGAAAAAGATCTCTGTCTGTATCTCTATTGCTAAAATTGGGGTCTGGGGTCTTGAACATGCTAAGCAAGTGCTCTACCACTGTGCAGAATCTTCACCCACGAGACTTGTTGCAGAAACTGTAAATCACAGAGCACACAGGAGCAGCAGATTCTCCAAAAAGATGAGATGTAGGGAACACAGGCTCACTACTAAATGACAGGCCCCCAAAAGAAGACACCACACTGATTCGGTAACATGCATGACCAAAAATTAAATGACAGTGGAGAGACTTTGCGGGTATTCATGGGAGATTTTAGACAAGAGGATCCTTGTGTTTCTAGTAAACTAAGAATCTTCACAAAGCAGAGGGGAAACATGTGTGTAGGTCATTTTGCAAATGAGGTGGCACTTTTGTAGTCACAGAATGAATTCTGGACAGGAGATATGCAATCTAGGAAATATCTATATACCTGTATCATGTACGTTATACAGTGTAATGCATGTGGGGGGCTTCATATAATGTTTTCTGAATAAGTAAAATTCTCCTGACATCCAAATGTAAAGCAACTGACAAACACATTATGAATAGGTTTTTGCCTAAAGAACTATTGTCCCACAGTAGACAGGTCCATTCAACATGAAACAAGACAAGCAGGAAACAATGAGACAGACTGGGAAGAAGCGGGGACGCGGATTGAAATGAGTAGTTCTCAATCTGGGCTTTTCCTGCTGTCACCTTCTAAATAGAAGGGCAAATTCATTTTAAATCAGAGCAAATTAACCCACTGAATAATTGAAATTCTCTTTCTCAAGAGGAATTAGGAAATGGACTTGACTGCATAGGATTGAACATTGGAAGGTCATAAATATTTATTATAATTTTTTTTTTATTATGAAGGACCAAATTTTGCCTCACAGGGGCAACATCCCAGTTGAAAGCAGGTCTCAAAACAAATAGCAATTCTATCAATACTGTGTGGTTTTGGCAAATAATTTAAAGGTCTTGAGGCTCCAATTTTGCTTATTAGAGACAGTGACTACCTCTGTGAAGCATTGCTAGGTTCAAGCACACCACTGCACGCCATACAGTGAGCAGTGAGAAGCCAAAAGAAATAACAAGGGAGACGCTGCTGCTGCTCCTGCTGTTGTCCCTTTTATCAGTGGGGACACATATACAGGAAGAAATGTCACAGGGCAGACACCAAGTGAGACGACAACACAAACAGTTGGAACATCCTTCAACCTGGGGCAACAGAACCCTGGCATCAAACCATGCTGGCCCCACTGAAATTCGAAAGCATCTCTCTAAGAAGGCTGCTGTGCAGCCAGGTGGGCAGATCAGAATTCACATTTAGAGACAGTGCGGGTCTGGAGCTTTGCTCACTGACAGAGCACTTGCCTGGCATGCACAAGGCCCTGAGTTTGATAACAGCACTGCAAGGAAGCAAGACACAATCGCTCGCCCAACCATCACGACCACCACCTCCTCCAAATCCCCACTACAGAGAACACAGAATGTTCAGATAGTGAAAAGATGCATAAGGTTGCTGAGGACAGCTCTTACTGCCCAGGAGCTAGTTACCACTTTACATATAATTTAGAAACAGTGCCCAAATGCCCCTGCCACAGAGGAAGAGGTCCTCTTGACAAGCTATTAAAATGTTAAGTGAAGTGCTTTGTAAACCTTCCTTCTCCCGGGTAGAGACCAAAAAATATTCTATCCAATTTCTAAGTTTAAAATGGAAGGTTGGGACTTGGGGGAATGGCTTCATTGGTGTGTTAGTTTGCATTCGACTGCTGTGACGAACTCCATGACCAAAAGCGGCGTGGGGAGGAAAGGGTTTATTTGGCTTACGCTTCCAGGTAACAGTCCATCACTGAGGGCAGTAGGGGCAGGAACTCAGTGGGAACTTGGAGGCAGGCACTGAAGCAGAGACTATGGCAGGATGCTTCTTACTGGCCTGCTCTCCATGACCCACTCAGTCTGCTCTTTTATACAACCCAGGACCATCTGCCCAAGGATGGCAGCAGCAAGCCCTTGGGTTTACAATAATTAACAACAACAACAACAACAACAAAAATGCCTGCAGGCTTACTTATAGGCCAATTTGATGGAGTCATTTTCTCAATTGAGGTTCCCCTGTCCCAGATGACCTTAGCTTGTGTCACGTTGATAGAAAACTAGCCTGCACACTTTGCTAGCACAAAGACCTGAGTTTGATCCCTGACACTTACATAAAAAGACAAGTGTGGTGGCACGTGCTTGTAATCCCAGTGCTGGGGAGGCAGGGTCAGAAGGGTCCCTGGGGCTCACTGGCCAGAGAGCCTAGTCTAATTGGTGAGCTCCAGGCCAATGAAAGAGATTGTCTCAAAGGAGGTAGGTACATGGTATTCATTCAAGGTTATCCTCTAGATTTCATATGTACACACCACACACACACACAAAAAAAAAAAAAAGAAAAGAAAGTTACTTACCATAGGAAACATCCCCAAAGTGCAGAGCAGGGATATTAAAATGGAACGTAGGTCCAATGACACAGCCTCTGAAATTCAAAGCACAAATGGGGAAGTACTGAATGAATCCAGTGAGTCAAAGCAATGATCAGAACCAGGAAGAGAAGACACGTGAATAAACAAACCTTGGCATGAAACCAATGACAGAGTCTAAGAGGCCGTGACCAGACAGGCCACTGCAGTAGCCATTACAATCATTTTTCAGAGAGTGTGTGGTATATCTCAGTGGGCACAGCACTTGCATGCAAGGGTTTTCATAGGGCCATGGATCCCTAGCACCTATATAAAAGTTGGACATGCATGGCGGTCACTTGTAATACCAGCACTCAGGAGGCAGAGCCACGGAGTCCCTGGGGCATGATGTCCAGCTTCAGGTTCAGTGAGAGACAGCCTCATCAAATAAAGCAGAGGGAGACTGAGAAAGACATCAGATATCACACTGGGCCTCCACATGCATGTGTACATGTGTGCCCACACACATGTGAACATGAGTACATACACACATGCATTCCACACACTCATAGACAAAAAAAGCCTTAAGGTCTCAAACTATAGGTTTCAGGAAATGCCAGCATGATTAGTGTATAACTTTGTTGCTACTCGTGACCAGGGAAGAGGCAGCTAGATCACCAAAGTAATGCTCCAAAATGTGGTTAATTTGGATGAATTATATACTCTCTAAAGTTATCAACTCATCAAGAAACCAAAGTTGGTAGAGATGGCTCAGTGGTTAAGAGCATGTACTACTCTTGCAGAAGACTGGAGTAGAGTCCCTGGCACCCATGTGGGGTGGCTAATGCTGCCTGTAACTCCAGATTTGGGGAACTGGATGCTTTCTTCTGACCTCTGGGCACCTGCACTCATTCATATGTGCATGTCACCCTGCCACACATGCACATAATTAAAGATAAAATAAATAGTTAAAAATAAACAAAATGAAAAAGAGAAAAAAGAAACAAAATGTATGTTGGAAATGTCCTCCCCGTGAGCTAGCTTCATAGTGTTGGAAAGTGCTCTGTAGGCCACTGGGGAGGGAAATGATCAGGGATCTTCCTCAGCAGTGAACCCTGCACACTACAGTGCTAACCTGACAAGCAAGACATGTTCACTGGTACAATAGTAGCATGACTGTTACTGAGGTAACCAACCACTGTGTGGTTGGAGTTTTAGGTCAGTCCATGGGAAAAAAATTCATACCTGGTACAGTAAAACTGGTAAAAATCCCATGATTGGAGAGGCTGTAGGTGGGAACCAACTACTGTTGTTTTACTAAATAGAGATGTTGTCAAGCTACCTTCTAAATATTTATACTTTTATCCATAGATTAGTGCTGCTCCCAACATTGGTCAAAGAAAAAGACCAGCCTTAAGATGCTGCAAAATCTTGGGGAATGGATTCTCTCCTGGGGCTTCCAGAAAGACTCATAGTTCCTCCTTCACCTTAACTCTGGCTCAATTAAGATCAGTGTTGAGCTTCTAATCTACAGATCTCTAAAATAATACATCTATATTGTTTTAATCTACTAAATTTGTGATAATCTTTTACAATAGCCAAAGAAAGCTTATATGGCAGGTATTCTTGTTTACTGGTTCAGATGGATTATGGATCCATAATTAATCTTCTTAAATGTCTAGAGCAAAGGTGAGCGCTGAACAATCTTCTGTACACATGGCAAAGCTTTAAATGATAGCGACACACAGATACCTGTTATGCCACATGCAACGCACTGGTGCCTTGGTAACACCGCTGGCTGCTGGAGAAGAGGCTCTACTGTGCTATGCAAGCCTGGAGGAGTGAGCACAGCCAAGACTCAACATGACAAGCTGCAAGCGGAAAATCTGTTCTCACGACTCTATTTCATGCTGATGACCTGAGGTGGTTTCCAAAAGCCTGTCTGGTACTCAGCAGCACGTTAGGATCCAACTGAGAATGAAGCCAGAGAAGCTCACAGCTTATGCAGGTGAGTCGGAAAAGACACTTTTGGAGGCCAAAGTTTCGAGCAGATGAAGAAGTATATGAAATGAATAGGGACAAAAGGAAGTGGGAAAAGAGCAGGGGAAACTGCCCAAAGCCGTCATTTAATCCGTGCAGAAGTTGAAAGGCCCAGAGATAAATCGTATGTGATCAAAGGCTCTGGTCACCCAAAGAACTGTGACTAAATGATGCCATCTGGACTGGGATGTGGTCATAGGAATTCCAACAGGATATTCTTCTGGATATGAAGAGAGCCTATGCCAAAACCCAGCCGTCCACCAACGTGACAACCTGCTAACATGATCATTTACAAGACTCAGATTGATTGGATTACCATGACAAGTTAAGTGAGACAATCTGAATATCAAATATATCTATGCAATAGATGAAAGTTTACAAAATTACATATGCCCAAAGAGAGAGAACGTGATTGCTCATTGGGATATGTTTTAAAACTACATTAATTCCATAACATTGTTTAATCAGTCACTTAAAATATTGTGTCATGTAATTAGAGGATCATTAGAAACAGCATATGTGTATTTGTTCTTTCATAAGGTATTTTATGGAGTCTGGGACAGAGCACCTGGCAATAAAAGAATAAGAAGCAAAATTCTAGAATTTACACTATTAACTTCATAGATATTTCTTGAGACATTGGGACCTAAGAAAGTTTACCCCTCAAAGTTATAAATGAGGTCATAATAATAATCCAGAGCTAGGAACATGATCTGTTGTATATTATTTTCATACAACTAGACATTTACTTGTGATACCAGTGGCTCATGGATTTTCTAGATCACCGTGCATGGTTTGAACTGCTAAGATACATCTGAACACATGCAACACTGAGTTTCAGAGGAAGTGAAGTGGCCAAGGAAATCTACGCAGGGTTTTTCTCTCTCTCGTGGTAATGGTAATTTGTTCATAAAGCCCAAGCATTCCTTCCACAGTTGAGTTTCCCTTTAAGTGAGAGAAAGCAAAATGAACATTAAAAAGAAGGTGGAAGGGGAGCATGGGAACTTGGGAAATTGATTAAAAAGGTACAGATTTAATCCCTAGAGAGCAACCGGGGTTTTAGTCCAAGTTTGCTTATTGTTTAAATCCTATTATGCACAGCAGAAAATCTCAGGTCACCTTAACTGTCCATTCACTGCTGGTTACATAAATTTCTACTTTGTGATACTGAGAAGAGATCAGGGATTCAAAAAATCCACCCGTGTGGCTGGAGAGACATCTTGCAGAAAACCTGGGTTCAGTTCCCAGCACCCATGTTGGGAGGCTCATGACCACCTGTAACTCTAGCTCCAGAGGATCTGACACCCTCTTCTGGCCTCCTAAAGCTCATGTGCACATACCTATAAGCATTCATACACATAATTAGAAAAATATACTCAGGAAATAACAGAACCCTCATTCAATATTACAGGCTCTCAGAAATTTGTTTTAAAGACATTGTCATTGAGACATAACTTACATACATTCACAACATGTCATTTAAAGTGTACAGATCAATAGCATTTGGATATTAGCAGGAAGTGGAACAAAGCACAATCACAGAACACTTTCAGTACCTCCAAAAGGAACCCATGCTCTTAGCTATCACCCTCTGTCTTTCGCCTGCTACCTTAATCTACTGACTTACATGGCTTTGCTTATCTTCAACATTTCAAATAATTAGAATTGTATAACGTATGTGCACACATGTGCATATTACTGGCTTCTTTCACCTGTTGGGCTGTTTTAAGATTCATCCATTGTACTACATAACAGCATGTGCCCATACTTCTATCTTTTTCCACCCCTTTTTGTAGTCGATAACATTTCATGAATAGATGTATCATATTTTGCTTTTCTTTGCCTAATATGAATAATGACGTTGTAAACATTCACATACAAGTTTATATATGGGCATATGCCTTCATTTCTTCTGAGTATATACTCTGGAATAGAATTGTTGGGATAGAATTGTCAATGTTCATCCACTGGTGGTAAGGACAAGACTATTGTTTAAACTGGCTGCCATAGCTCACATTTCCATCTGTATTTATTAGTTTCCTCAGATGTGACACAATATCTGAAAAAAAAGTAAGTTAAGAAAAGAAGGGTTTGTTTTGGATCACGGTTTGGGGGTGCAGCCCATCATGGTGGGGAAGGTGTGGCAGCGTGAGCGTGAGGCCGCCGGTCACATCGCAGCTGCAGTCAGGAATCTTTCTCTCTCTTATTTAGGCTGAGATCCCAGCCCATGGAATTGTGCTGCTCACAGTTAGAGTGGGTCTTCCTACCTAAATTAATGCAATCTACAAACTCCACCACCACCAAGTCCAGAGGTTTGTCTCCTAGGTAATTCCAGATCCCACCAAGTGGAAAATCAACAGTAACCATCACACCACCATGAATATATGCATGCTCTGTTTCCTCCAAATTCTCACTAGTGCTCACTTTCCATTTTCTTTCTTACAGCCAACCACACAATGGTGAGGTGGATTTTCTTGATATACATCTCCCCAATCATGCTATTGCTCATACCTATATCTCTTTGAGCCAACTGTCTTAAAAGCTTTGTGTAGTTCTAAATTTTGTCATTTGTCTTTTTATTGCATTGTAACTTATAGATAATAGTTAGAAGTCCCTTATTAGACATGTGAATTGCAAATACCATTTCCCATTTGGTTTGGTGGTGAACTTTGAAGCACAAATCTTTTTACATTAATTTATTTATTTGTCTTTTCTTTCTTTGTGCTTAGGTGACTTGCCTGAGAAACCAGTATTTAATCCAAAGTCATGCATATTTATGTGTGCTTGCTTTAAACAGTATGAATTTGGGTCTGTGATTTATGTTGAGGAAATTTCTTTATATTATTAAGCTTTTGAGTTCTTTTCCTTTTAAATCATGAAAGACTGTGGATTTTGGCAAATGCCTTTTTATATTTACTGAGATAACCATTTGGATTTTTCTTTTATTTTGTTGGTATTGTATATGTTGCATCATGTTTGACTGGTTTTGAGCCAGCCTTGAATTTCTGGGGTAAAATACATTTGATCCTGGTGTCTAATCTTTTTATTTGGTTTGGTGGTTTATTGTTAAGGATTATTGTGTCTATAGTCATAAAGGGTATCAGTTGTCTTAAACATACAAAGGAGTAGATCTGTAAGTCTTTATTTTTACCACATCTTTGTATGGGGGCATGTTGACACGCTGGATGTTTTAGCGGGTATGATTCTTGATAACACATTTTGTTGTCAAGAAATTGAATCAAGTCAGAAAGTTTGATTCAAAAACTTAAAGAGTTGATCTGCTAGAGATGGTAAAGAAGCCTCGAGGGACCAGATGAACAGCTTGCCATGAGGTGTGAGTTATTATGAATATAAGAAATGGGCTGATGTTCACACTGTGGGAAAGTGTCCTTCCATCCTTCTCCTATGGTACAGATGCCTAAGGGACATAAATCATGGGTCAGTGCACATATGCGGCACCTTCTGGAGGAGTCTGTGCTTTCAAATATTTGGGAAACAACTCTAATTTTTAATAATTTTTTAGAGATAGGATCTCATGTAGCCCAGGCCGACCTCAAACTTGCCATGTTCCTAAAGATGATCTTGAACGTCTAATCTTCCTGCTGGGATGACAGATGTACAGCACACACCATGCCCAAACTGACTTTTAATATAATTATAACAAACACAGATGCATTGAGGGAGAAATTATAAATGTCTTGAGAGTGCTTCAGGTAAGTCTCGAGACTTTAAGAAAATCCTAACTGTGATGGGCCGAGTACCCATGTATACACCCCATGTGGCACAGTCATTTGCTCTCCTTAATTATTAGGGACTGTCTGTAACAACAACAATTGTGACAAACTGACCATCAAATGATGGAAACTCGCTTCTGTCCTCGGAAGGGGGAGTACTGGCAGTGGCTGTGTCCCCCAGGGCTTCTGCCCTCAGCTGTAGAGGCAACTTTACTCATGTCTTTTTCTATTTGTGTCTTGTCCCAATCTTTGCTTCTAATCCAAATCTATGCGATTCGAGCCTACTCATGTGACCTCATCCTAACTTAATTACCCACTTGAGGGTCTTATCTCCAAGAACAGTCACATTCTGAGGTGCTAAGACTCAACATCTGGAAGTCTGGGGACACAATAAAAGGGTTCTTGGGTTGATTTTGAGACTAAAAGGTAATTGCCTTTGGACTGATCTCAAGATTCTGAATGAGATCAATACATTTTTTGGGGGGTACCACAGTGTGTCTCTCTTTCCTATGCTAGTCCAGGCTCCAAGAGACACATTGGTTTGTGGAAGGATGGGCCCTGCTGCTCTCACTAACTATAAGAGAGACTTCCATGTGTTTTTAAAAACCTGCTGTGGCTGGCATCCAGAGCCAGAGTGATGTATTCTGAAGGTATGATCTTTCTGTTTGGGAGAAATGGTCTTTTTAAGTACCAGGGGTCAATATTGTATATCTGCCTGGTGGGTTATAAAAAGAGAATTTTTTTCAAAACCCAAGGACAAATTCTGCTATTCATGACTATCAGTTACCACAAACAACCGGAAAAGCCCCAAGAAAACTTTTATAATAAAAGTTGTAAGTGTCTAGCCTTGGCTAACAGACTAATAAGTGGTCGCTTTCACAGTGCTTGAGGGCACTATAAACAAGACTGATTACAGGATTTCCATACAATAAAAACAAATGACAATGGTTCAGAGAAACTGTGAGAATAGACAAGCTGTTTTCAAGAACAAAGGTTGACTCAGGGGTTACTGCAATAACTCATTTTCTCCAAACAGCTTAAACACACAGGGTATAGTCTACACAGTACCACCCTGAACACATCCAGCTGATCTCAGGAGCTCAGAAGAGTCTGGCCTGGTTAACACTTAGATGAGTTTAACTAGAAGTCAGTATTTAAACCCTTAATTTATAGGTTACAACTTATAGAAAAACCAGACATCCAGAGAGCATCTGCATCCTTATTATAATGGCATCCATTATGGAAAGAAACACTGGCAGGCATTTAAGACATCCCACTATGCTGAAGGGTTCATATCAACAGACAGTTACGGACATCCAAGATATGATCTAGTTTTTGAGGCTCTAGAAAGCAGAAAGGAAAGCTCCAGTTGGTTTCTACATTAGTTACAAATGTACCATACATACCTAATGGTCAGTTTCACGGGCTCAGGGGACCCGTTAACATCAATCAGGAACTCCTCTTCAAAGTGCCCCAGGATATCAGAACTGAAGGAGATCTGGACAGCTTGGACCCCGCTTGGTTCAATGATGCCTTCTTTGGGATTGAAAACAAAGCAGGCCCCCAAGGCAGAAGTGGGAGGGATCACATTGAAGAGGGCGTCGATGCTGCCTTTGTTGGAGAGGATTGCCTGTGTCAATCAAAGCCAAAGGTGATCGGGTCAAGGGAACTGCAATCGGTTTTCATGTAAATATATGATGTATTATTCAGCATCAGAGAAAACTCCAGGAATTATAGTCAAAGGAAACTCTCAGCAGAAACGAACGTCTGGTGTCCTGAATGCTGGAAGATTGGACTCCCAAGTCACAGGTCATTTTACGCTTTCAGTGTTCTCTTTAAAATTAAGTTGGTTGGAGCTAGAGTGATGGCTCAGAGGTTAAGAGCGCATACTGCTCTTACAAGGACCCAAGTTCAGGTCCTAGAATCCACATTGGGCGGCTCCGACTACCTGTGACTCCAGCTCTGATGCCCACAGACTTCACAGGTACCCACACTTACATGTACATACTCCCCACCTATCTACACATATAAATAATTTAAAATTTTAAAAATCTTTAAAATTGTTAGTTTTGCATTATACTCATACTACTAAAAGACTGGTTATAATTATGTCTATGAACGAAGGTTCTTAGATCACCTTTTAAATATGCTCTATGAAGTAACCACAGAAAGGTAGAGAATTCTCTCATGTGCATGAGGAAACTAAGGCTCAGTGCAGGCTGTCAAACAAGAAAGCAAATCAGATGGAGCAGCAGCAACTGCCTCAGCCTGAGCTTGTGACGGAGCTTGGAGACTGCTAATCAGATGTCCCGAGGACTCCAGATGATGAGGATGCTCTCTGTGGTGCTGTGATTTCATCCTCCTGGAACGCATTCATCTCAAACACCATTGGATGAGTGGCTATCTGGGGATTCTTATGCAAGCAATCATTTTACTACGGGTGCTTTATTCCTGTATGCTAATGTCCTGGCACCAGGCTAGTGCCCACATCTGATTGCACAGTAGCTTTTGAGTGTGCCTGTGGGGAGCTCATGCCTGGCATGCAGAGTCCTCCACAGCTAGCTTCAGTCTGATGCTCCCACCCCACATCTCACCATTTGTGTGCATGAACCTGCACTACAGTCACATTGTTCTGTTCTTGGCTTGCAAAGACACTCTTCTCCGTTCCTTGACAATTCTGCCTTCACACCTAGACAGGTAACTGGCTTCCTCTCTTGATGAATAGGAACAACCCTTAATCCATACTCAAGACATTGGAGTATGGACATGAATCAAATCAAGTTAGTTATCTGCCCTCTTCACACTATATGGAGACTGATCATAATTCTATCTATGGATGAAGACTCTTAGAATACCTCTTAAATATTCTCTATAAAGCAAGCAAGGAGGGGGTTGTGGCTTGTTCTTACACTTGCATGGGGAGGCTAAGGTTATGTGAAGACTGAAAAAAGTGTCCAAAGACACCCAGAAATTTAGTAGAAAAAATGTGAGACACTCTAGAAGAGACATGCTAAGGAACAATGGAACATGCTGGAAGCTAAGGAAGACATCCCAGAAAAGTCGAATGAGGACAGAGGTCAGCAGAATGAGCTCTGGGAAAAGAGGTCAGGTCTTACATATAACGAGAGGTCACCCTGGCCTTGAGGAAGACGGTGATTGTGATGGGGTGTGGTTACAGAATCCAAAGAACGCATGTCTAGGGAGGGAGAGTAACAGATGGGGTTGACTAGCCCGGATTCCTGCTTTGAGATTGGTGGTGAAGGGTGAGGATGGGAATGGGGAGTACTTTAGAGGAGATGGAGTGTTTGGGAGTGATGGGAGCCCAGTGCCCTGCCTAGAGGGAGATCAGCTGTGGCTAGAGGTCCAGGAGACTAAGCTCTGGAGCGGAGCACAGGTAGGACAGAAAGCCATGTCCTCTGCAGAGGAACAGTCACTGCTGCCAGCGATAGAGAAAGCCATGTCCTCTGCAGAGGAACAGTCACTGCTGCCAGCGATAGATAACCAATGCGCCAGAACAAAACCATAAACAAGGACGCTTGCTGCTCGGCTCGCCTTTTTATGATTATTTCCACCCTTCCTTGTTCTAAAATCCCAGGTAGTCTGAATTGTGCTTCCTTCTTTTTCTCTTTTAGAGAGACCACACAGGAAATGCCTGTGGCTGAGGACTCAGTGGCCAAACAGCCTGGGTTCAAATCCCAGATTTGCCCTTGACTTCCTAGCTAAGCAAGTTTAGACAAACTCCCTAATTTCTCCGTGCCCCAGTTCCCCCATCTGTCCTCTTAACTTCTCATATCACTATAAGGGTCAATTTCTTAATTTATGTCACTGTGAGAATAGCACCTGGCCAGAGCTTACAAATGAGAGTGAAGCTTACACCCCCAGTGGCCAGCGCTGCAGGCAGAGCATTTCCCTGCATTTAAAGGGGCAACTGACATATGCTCGTGGTCACTTGTAGGCTATTCTTTTTTTTTTTAAAGTAAGGATTTTTATTTTTTGAAAATTTCACATGCATATACAAAAATATCTTGGTTATGTCCATGACCCTGAAGGCCACTCTCTGAGGCATTCATGCCCTTTGTTCTTCTCTCTGGACACAAGCACAAATCCCCTTTGGTTTACTGCTTTTATTGTTATTTGGTTAACATGACTATCTTTCCCAGGTTTTCTGAACAGTGAGAGTTCTGTGTGTGTGTGTGTGTGTGTGTGTGTGTGTGTGTGTGTGTGTGTGTGTGTGTGCATGAGTGCGTGTGTGCCTTCTCGTGGGTATATACCTATGTGTGCAGATGCATGCATGTCTGCGTACCTGTGCATGTGGAGGACAGAGGTTACGTTCCAGTGCCCTCCTCAATTACTTCCTACCTTATTTATTAAAACAGAGTCTCACTTTAATAAACCTGGAGCTCACTGATTTAGCAAGACTAGCTGGCCAGTGCAGGGATCTTCCTGTGTCCATCTCCCCAGCACTAGGAAGGATTGCAGGCAAGTTCCACCATGCCCAGGTTTTTATGTGGTTTCCGGGGGATGTGAACTCAGGTCCTCATGCTTGTACAGGATGCACGGGAGATGCCTCAGCCCCAGTTCCTTACCTTGGAGAATACAATGTCATTCTTATTCTTGACAAAGAAACATACATCTATTCATGAATACTGAATCCAGCCCATAGTTTGGGACATGATCCCGAGGCTCTTGTACCTGAGGTCCAACTCTTGGGCACAGGGGTCACTTATGAACTTGACCTCCTGCTTGTTTGCCCTCTGAACTACACTGGAGAATACTGCATACTCCGGGGATTAGCTTTTTTCTTATGCATCTGCTAAGCTCAGCAATGACTAAGGTCAGCAGCTAGTTACTCAGATTTCTCAAGGAGGTAATGTAATCAAACGAGAGACGCAGCGAAGCATCAACGAAGCGTCAGCGCCGAAGATGCCGAGGGTGCAGAATGTCCCCAGAGAAGCTCCTCACCGTGTCCCTCTCTGCCACTTTTCAACTCTGCCCAATCTGATGCCTCACCTCACTGAACACTTTGGCTGACTGGAGTTTGCTCTGCAGTTAAAATCTGGGCATGCCTATTAAATTGCTAAGAAATTTATTATTACACTCGGGGAGACCATATCCATTTTGCATCAGAACTAACTGTCCTTTCCTGATGTGGCATCCATAAAGTACAATTGGTAAGGTGTAAGGAGAATGCATGTGGGATAAATTACACAAGCAACAGCAAAGAATGAGAACTATTGGGCTGCCGAGATGGCTCAGAGGTTAAGAAGACTGGCGGTTCTTCCAGAGGACCTCAGTTCCATTCCCAGCAACCACATGGTGGCTCACAACCACCTGTAATGAGATCTGGTACCTTCTTCTGGCCTTCAGAAATACATTCAGGCAGAACACTCTATACATAATAAATAAGTAAATCTTAAAAAAAAAGAACTATCATATTTTTTTCCTCTGCCTCGGGGACTCTTCTCTCAAGAGCACAAGTTTTAGCTGTGTACCTCTTACGTCTTAATATCATTCAGACTGTGTTCCTATGTGTATTGTCAATCCTGACATTAACATCTGCGTACCTTGGCTTTGTTTCATTTGGATCAGTTACCCCAGTGAGTATGGGGACGAAGGACACTGTCCCCATGTCATGTAGGCTGGATTTACTTGGTGTAGAAAAATGGGTTGCTGAGAACCTGAAGGACTGAAATGCCAGTAAAATATCTCCTATTCACAGACAGCATAAGGGGCATCAGTGACCCAGTGCTCATGACATTTACAAGCTGAGTAATCTGGCCAAGTTTCTTCCCACCTATGGCAATCAGAGTTGCCGTCCGTCCGTCCGTCCGTCTTCTTCTAGACTGCATCGTGACTATATTCTCTGCTCTCCCTTACAGACACATACAAATAATAGAACGCGCTTGACAACGTGATGCCACTTCCAGTGCTGCCTCCTATAAAAAGCTCATCTACATTCCTCAGCGTGCTTTCTCCTTCAGCCAGCATGTGACAGGGGACCTGCCAGCTTGCAGGAATGTGCTAGAAGCGAACGCTGTGAAGATGGAGGAACCTGGGCTCCAGACTCTGGACTGTAGGAGTACATGCTGAACCTTCACTCCATACTTTATCAAGCCTTAACCGAACCAGAAAAACCTCTCTAAGGCCCAGCTTACTCAGTCAGAAACGTGAGGAGCGACTGTCCCCTTCTCCACAGGCTCTCTGCAAGGACCAAGTGAACAAATAAGCACAGGCCCTGTAGCAACATATGCCGAGGGAGGAATATAGCGCAAGTAATCACAGGCGCCTCATGTTTGTGGTGACATAGGATAAAAAATTCTGCCTTTCACAATTCTGTAAGGATTGCAAATTACACACACACGCATACACACACACACACACACACACACACACACACACACACACACACACACACAATCCCAGAGCCTGAGAGCTACTTATTTACCACTCATTAAATAACTGCTTGCATTGCCTCCATAAGATACAAACATTCACAATTTAGGAGCATCCTAAAATCAAGTTTCCATGGCAGCCACTTGTATATGTATGCACTACACATGATAGTGTATAAGCCTATCCAGAAGCTGACCCATGAGGTGGCACTGGAGTGACGTTGACTCTGAAGAACCATAAGTTCATCTTGGAAAATTCCGGTTTTTACTTAATTGGGAAGACAAAGCACAGCACTCTCCTTCAGAAACCATGATGGTTTTTTTTTTTTTTTAAAACCGACCAGGGAAGAGGGAGCTGTGAGGAGATCCTGAAGTGTGAAAACAGCTACCCTCATTAGGATGGAGAAAATGCACAAAGCCCTCTTTCCTCTGATCTGTCGGATTTATGTTGTCCGAGAACAAGCACTAGACAGATGGGGAGGTGTATTTATGGTTTTTCCCAATGCAGTCTACAAATTGAGAAGGATAAAGCCAATTAAATTACAGTGCCGAAGAGTTTTAGCATTTGATAAAATAAAAAGAATTGGAGGAGACACTCTCCTTAGCATGGCTAGGAGAGAGGTCGGAACAGAGACAGAAAATGGAAAAGGAAGGTGGCTGTACAAAGTCTCTATCAAATATAAAACACATCAAGAGAAGTGGAGAGAGAGAGGCCAGGCCTGTTGGGAACCCCAGTGAACAAGGGTAGTGCCCACCTCATAACAGTGAGCAGATCCAACGAAAACTTTGCCAATGTCCAGCGATTCGAAGTTGAAGTGAATCTTGGGCCCCATCCCTTCTCCTCTGATTCGGAGGGGCAAGCGGATCTCTCGGCCTGTAAAAGCAAGTCTTTGTTACCCAGATGGTATTTCATTAGTCCAAACCACCCACAACTTATTACCAATTCAAAGCGTGAGCTTCTCAAATACTCTCCAGGACTGCCCTATATCAAGGGAACTGCAGTTTAACTAAGGTGGAAGTCGGCTCTTATCGTTAGGAAACAGTCATCTTGCTAGGTTCTTACCTTTTACGAACAGCTTACATAGTAATTTGGGCTGACATTTTGTCAGGGAAAAGACAATTAAGACAGTTAACCTCCAGGTACAGAAGGGCAAAAGCTACGTCTTCTCATTCCTGTGTAGACGCTAAAGCTGGTCCCAGTGCAGCAGAGGGTAGAGGAGTGATTACCAGAGGCAGGGGAGGGCGGAGAGAGGGAGGGTAAAGGATACCATCAGATAGTGTTGGGGGTATAGCTCAGTGGAAGAGTGCAGGCATGGTATACACAAGACCCCGTGTTACATCTCCAGTACCATCACACACACACACACACACACACACACACACACACACACACACACACACACACACTCGAAAATTCTAGTGTCCCATGGCACAGCAGGGAAGCTAGAACATATTGTATATTTCAAAAAAAAAGACCACAGGCCTGCCTGCACCATGGGCGGGTGGGAGACAGTGGCCAGAGGCCTGACCCCCGTGCATCACTAGGATGAGCAAATGTCCAGTGGAGAAATGAGAGAGAAAGAGAAGCGGAGCAGCTATGTGCTGTGGAGAGAGGCAGAACTGGAGATGCACTGGGGTGAGGAACAGATTGACGTGAGCGGCCTGCACTGCCACCTCAGGCCATGCGATGTCTGGGCCTGAGCTGCAGTGGTGGTGAGGGGCCCATGTCCGGGTTCACGGCCCTACTGTAGCCAGGGTCTGAGTTGATGTCCGTGGCCACGTGGATGCCCGTGGTATGGACTGCTGCTGAAAGCCATGTTGATGTCTGAGGGTCATGCTGAGCTGGCCCCTGCCCCTGGCTGACCCTGGGGGAGCTGTCTCTGCCCCTTGCTGGTCCTGGTGGTGGCATGGGTGCAGGAAAGCTGGTCCTGCCCCTCGTCTGGGGAGGGGGTTGTTCCTGGCAGAGGCCCAGGCTGACCAATTCAGCTACCACCTAGGCCCACATCCAGGGCTTTGAGTTGGCCCACCACAATATCTACCCCATCTATGACCTGTTGCAGGGTGTGAACGGATGGGTCCTGCAGAACCACAGCTGCAGGATTTCCATGACTGGGGCAACAGTGGATATCCCAGAGGAATTTTGGTGAGGATCCAGTGAGGATGGTGTACCAGGAGCCAGAGGCCTTGAACCAGACCAACGACTCATTGCAATGAACATCTGCAAGTAAAGTTGCTTGGGCAAAAGGGCAGACTGCACGCTACACCACAATTCACAGTTCCCAATACCACGATGATGAACGGGTGTGTGTTGGAGAGGCGGGCAAGATGGGGAAGTGAAGTAGGTACTATTATCATCATTATTATTATTATTATTTTATTTTATTTTCTTGGGGGGGAAGGCTACAAGGGTGGAGGGCAGACATGGATGGACTGGGAAATGAGTGGGATTAGGGCACTATGTGAAATTCCCAAAAAGTCAAAAAGATTACATTAAATAAAAAATAGCTAGAAGACAAGATTTTGAGTATTAAAACAAATGATAAATGGCTGAGACGATGGATGTACTCTTATCTTGAGTTGATCATAACATATTGAATTTATGTCTCAAAATATCATATTGTAGCATATGTTTACTATATATACAATTATTGTGCCAATTAAAATAATATAAAATTTAATCAAGTCTTAACATTATTCTGAAGTTTTTAATAAAGTAAGGTAGCTTGTCTGATTCTGAGGAGGGTGACCAGTGATTGACACTGGTCATGAAGTGGAAGCCACCACAAGACGCTAAGGGATGCTGTTTGTTTTGATCTAGATTTAGGAAGACCTAGAGAACTAGCCCTCTAACTTTGTGGAAATGACCTGGACCCTTTGCTTTACAGAACTTTTTCTACCTCATTCCATGGTCGCCAAGGAATGACCGCATCAGTATGTGTCTTAACACATCCATAATGGACCCAGAGTCAACACAGAGCACACAGCCAATCACTCTGTGTCTTCTCCTCTCTTAGAATATGGAAATATCAGCCGGGCGGTGGTGGTGCACACCTTTAATCCCAGCACTTGGGAGGCAGAGCCAGGCGGATCTCTGTGAGTTCGAGGCCAACCTGGTCTACAGAGCAAGATCCAGGATAGGCACCAAAACTACACAGAGAACCCTGTCTCGAAAAATTAAAAAAAAAAAAAGAATATGGAAATATCTTCACTAGATAGTATATGATCAACTAGAAATTACTGAGTATATAGAAAATCTCTCCTAACTCCACCATCTTAAGATAATTATTGTCAACATTGTGGTGCCTATTGTCTGTGCTTAATTATATCAAAACAGTTAATATAAATAAGTTACGTATTAGTTTGTACCTTATTTTTCCACTTAAAATATGGGTTATACTTTTCCATATAAAATATGAGCCCTGAGTAGGGCTGTATAATTGATTTCCTTCCCTTGGCAGCCTGCATGGTATTTTCTGGTACCATTTCTAGATTGCAGGAAGGAGGCTTTTCGAGTCAAATCCAGCTCTAATCGTCCAAATCTTGTGCCCGAAGCTTGCTGTACCTTCAGCAGTAGAGGTCCACCCTCAACTCCCGAGAGGCAACCAAGGGCTATGTCAAAGGCTATATTGTTTGGGGAGTCGCTTGGACTACCCTGACCAACTAATCAAAAGGAGGTTTCTTGTACCGAGTACTGGAGGGTTTTTTTAGTCTATAGCTCTTGTTGAGGAGCACTGTCAGTGCAGTGGTTTAACTCCTGTGTGTGTTACACACACACACACACACACACACACACACACACACACACACTGTGTATAATTACAGTTTTAGGTAAATATAAAAGTAATGATTCCTTGAGGCTTTATCAAACTACCTTGGTGTAATTTGTCCCTTGTCTCTCCTTCTCTGTCTGTAGTGACTGACCAACCGACCTCCTCCCCAGTTGTAGCCCCTCCAACTTTCCATTTCTCGCTTCATATCACCTGTATATTGCTATTCCCACTCAACCCCGCCTCTGCCTCTACCTTGCCTGTAGTATACTTTCTTGGTTTCTATGGTTACTCCATGTTGTGTACTCACATCTGAGGGTCTGTAGCCAGGAACCACAGATGAGAGAACATGCAGTACTTGTCATTCTAGGTCTGCATTACCTCACTCAATATGATCTTTTCTAGGTTCTTCCCATTACTTGTAAATTTCATGTAAATATTATTCCATTGAGTATATGTATGACATTTTCATTCATCTGTTGAAGGACATTTAGGTTGTTTCCATCTGCTAGCGATTGTGAATAGACATTATTGGGCAGATTTCTATGAAGCAGGAGGTCGAGTCCTTTGGCCATATGCCAAGGACTGGTATAGCTGGGTCATGTGGTAGATTTATTTTTAATTTTTTGGGAATTCTCCATCCTGATTTCCGGAGTGGCTGCACCAGTTTGAATTCCCACCAACATGGAAGAATGGAGGAGGGTCCTGTGTCTCCACAACTTCACCAGCATTTGTTAACTAGTTGTTTTGTTGATCCTAGCCATTCTGACTGGGGCAAGATGAAGTCTCAAGGTTGTTTTAATTTGATATTTTGTCTTTTTTTTTTTTTTTGAGCTGAGGACCGAACCCAGGGCCTTGTGCTTGCTGGGCAAGTGCTCTACCACTGAGCTAAATCCCCAACCATGGTTGTTTTCATTTGAATTCCTGATTGCTAAGGATGACGGACTTACTGAGGTATTTCCTAACCATTTTTATTTCTTCTCTTAAGAACTCTGTATAGCTCTCCAATCTCTTGAATTGGGTCATTTGCTCCTAGACTCTGTTTTCTCAGTTCTCTGTATATTCTGGACATTAGTCCTCTGTCAGATGTGAAGCTGGTGGATTCCCTCCCACTCTGTGGACTTTTTCACTCGACTGGTTGTTTCCTTAGCTGTACAGAAGCTCTTCAGAACTGTGAAGTCCCAGTTGTCAACTGCTGGCCTTAATCTCTGGGCCAACGAGCATACTTGCTTTGTACATAACTTGGAATACTCAAAACACTTTTGATGGCTTGTTAGGTTTAGTTTTCACTATTAAATGCATTCAGAATTACCAAGCAACAGTTCTTTTTTTAAACATTTGGTCTCATATCTCTTTGGGCATCTGTCTATCTATCTATCTATCCATCTATCTATCTATCTATCTATCTATCTATCTATCTATCTATCTATCTATCTATCTATCTATCTTACATCCTGGCCACAGTTTCCCCTCCTTCCTCTCCTCCCAGTCCCTCCTCCATCCACCTTTGTTGCCTCTTCCCCAACCCATTCCTCCTCTGTTTCTGTTTAAGAGAGGGCAGGTCTCTCATGAATATCAAGTTGCAGTAAGACTAAGCACCTCTCCTTGTATTAAGGCTGGGCAAGGTGACCCAGTCTGAGGAATAGGATTCCAAAAGCCAGCAAAAGAGTCAGAGACAGCCTCTGTTCCCACTATTAGGAGTCCCACAAGAAGACCAAGCTACACAACTGTCACATATATGCAGAGGGCCTAGGTCAGTCCCATGCAGGCTCCCTGGTTGTTCAGTCTCCATGAGCCCCTATGAGCACAGGTTAGTTGATTCTGTGGGTTTTCTTGTGATGTCCTTGACCCCTCTGGCTCCTACAATCCTTCCTCCCCTTCTTCAGCAGGATTCCCTGAGCTCTGCCTAATGTTTGGCTGAGGGTCTCTCTGCTTCTAGCAGTTGCTGGATGAAGCCTCTCTGATGACAATTGGCGTAGGCAGCAATCTGGTCACAGGAGATGGCCAGTTCAGGCTATTATCTGCTATTGCTATGAGTCTTTGCTGGGGTCATCCTTGTAGATTCCTGAGAATTCCTTTTGCACCAGGTTTTTACTGGACTCTGAAATGCCTCCTTTCCTGTAGTCTCTTTCAGTACTCTCCCTCAGCCCCCAACCTGACCCTCATGTTCCCATCCCCACCCACCCTCAGTCCATTCACAAAAATTTTTCTATTTCCCCTTCCCGGGGAGATCTGAGTGTCCTCCCCAGAGCCCCGCTTGTTACCTAGCCTCTCTGGGTCTGTGGATTGTAGCATAGTTATCCTTTACTTTATACCAAGCAATAGTTTTAATTCACTGCTGCCATCACTATAATGCCTTGTGACATCTTAGTGTCTTCTGTTGCTAGTTAGCTTTTTTATCTTTTGGGACAGGAATATTGTCCTTTTGTTCTTCTAGTTCTGGGCAACATCGTGATCATCAGGCAGTTATAGCTTTGACTGTAAGAAACAAGACTGGTCTTTACAATATTTGGGACAGCTGATCTGTTCAGAGGATTTTCTTCACTCCACCTGACCCCTGGGAAGGAGGGATTGGTGATGTCAAACTCTAACCCAGTGCTTCTCAACCTTGCTAACTCGGCGACCTTTAATACAGTTCGTGTGGTGGCGACCCACAACATGAAATTATTTTTGTTGCTACTTCATAACTGTAAATTTGCTACTGTTACAAATTGTAATGTAAATATCTGTGTTTTCCGATGGTCTTAGGTGACCCCTGGGAAAGGGTCATTCCACCCCAAAGGGGTCACAACACACAGGTTGAGAACCACTACTCTAGAATACAAGCCAAACTTTCAGAACACCCAACACTGTCACCCTTCACCATTACTCCAGAGCTCCACTCTCTTGGCAACGACTTGGGCTCTATGGTTAAGAGAAATGTATTTTGATTGAGATTCCAATTTGCAGACTGGCAAAGAGAGAGGACTGCTAATGTATCCTGGGATAAACAGCAGGGCTAGTTACAACCGTCAGGCCTAAACCTCCTCCAGCTCCATCTTTACCTTGACTTGCTCCCTTAAACAAAACAAATAAACAAAACAAAAAAAACGGGCTTGTGTTGTGTTGTAACAAAGCAGTGACCACTGTTTCTCTGGGGATCATTAATTGCTTAAAGGAGCTAGTCCTGTCTGTAGATAGCCACTTCCTGTACTGGGGACAGAATGAGTGCAAGAAACCAGCACCCCTGCATTTCTAGGGGTCTGTCTAAATCTTGGGGGTCACATTACAAATGTCCCTTTTTCACAAGAACTTCTAAGCAGATATTTTTCTTGTTTGGGCACAAAGCAGCAGGAAGGACAAACAGCAGGGAGCAGTAAGCTGCAAGGACAGACCCCTCCCAGAAGAGCGAGATCTTAAAGCTTCTTTAAAGCATTTAAAATACAACGCTGTTTCTTGCGCACGGTTAGCGTGAACTAGCCCTGCACATTAGAAACAAAGGGATGCTCTACGGGACACATTTAATGAGCCTGAAATGCCTAAAGGCAACGACCGCATTGCACTCAACACCAGAAAACGCAAAGCACAGGCCTTCCAAAGCTTGTTATCTGCCATGTCTGCTGTCCTCCCCCCACCCCACCACCACACACACTCAGACTCACTCACTGAAATCCTAATCCCCAAGGTGATGGGATTAAGATGTGGAGATTTGGGGAGAGGAATAGATGATAAACATAGAATCTTTCAGAATGAGGTCGGTGTCCTTACAAAAGAGCCCAGAGGGACTCCCATGGGGTGAGGACTCACCCAAGATGGTGCTGTGAGAAATGGGCCCTTATCAGATACCAAATCTGCTGCGACCTTGATCTCACACTTCTCAGCCTCCAAAATCAGGAGGCATAAATTTTCTCTTGCTTATAAACTACCTAGTCTATGGTATTTTCTCAGACGCCTGGACTGACCAAAGTAGCAAGCCATGCATTCAGCCCCTGCTCTCCCCTGCACTGCCACGCGCAACAGAAATGCTGAAGGGGATGCAGCCTTTGGCAGGGCTGTTCTGTGAGAGCACAGGGGCCTCCCACCTTCCTCAGGGGAAACCTAGTGTTCCTGTGGACTCATCTTCCCCATGGCTCCCTGATGAAAAGTTAAGTCCTCCATGCACTTTGGTGTTACCCTCTGCCAGCTACCTAGGGCATCCTCTAGCCAGAGGCCAATTCGGTAATCTTTTAGACTGCTCAGCATATTATTTTATTATTTATATTACAGTTCATGGGCATAGCAGTGTATAAAGAAAATGTAATTCACATCTAATTTGGAGGATTAGGGCGAACCATTGATACACTTATAGGTAATTCGTGTGTTGTAAATTCTTGGTATTATATGGAAACGTTTGATGAGTTGTTAGGTTGATATTTTAGGCATCTTAGGAGAACTGGATGAAGTTTTGGGTGGGTAATTTTGGGTGGGTGAGCACTTCTCCCAGCTGTAATAATGGAGCCATTTCATAGGGGCTGTGTCTTTATGGAATGGTGAGGCGCATGACAAACTGGATTCAAATACTGGCCATAGAGGCTCCTCGGGCAGGCAGCTCATCTGAATTTTGTAAGTTCTAACTTCCTTGAATGTAAAATAAAAACAGTGTTCAGCCATCCCAGTGGCCACTGAGAGTCTCAAATGATACTTATTGGAAAGCTTTGTGCTTATACATGATTGAAGTTCTAGATACCCACACAAGGATATTGCAGTAGTTTGATTTTTGATAGTGAAGGTGTTGAGTATCTGTAAGTGAAGAACTACATGTGACATCCACATAGGATCTCTAACAGGCTGAACACGAGTGCCTAAGATATGCACATCACAATCCCTGAGTCTCTGAATATTACCTTGTGTGGTAAAAGATGTGCTTGAGGTGAGATGTGCCAATGAGACCATCCTGTGCTGTCTGGGTTACCGCAGTCTTCCACTGAGTTGTCTGGGAGTCAGGTAGGCTCAGAAGCTTTCTCGTTTGATTCTTTCCCTAAGTTGTTTTAGGAATCTAGGTTCTGTGCATTGCCACAGGAAATTTAGAGATCTATCTTTATTGTTTTTAGAAGTATGTGTGTGTGAAGAGAGGGGGCAGAGAGGGGGAGAAAGTGTGCACAGGTGCCAGCAGATGCCAAGGTGATGAATGCCCCTGGAGCTGGAGTTACAGGCTGTTGTGAGTAACCTTGCAGGGTGCTGGGAACTGAACTTGGGTTCTCTGAAAGAGCACCCAGTGCTCTTAACGGCAGAGCCATCTATCCAGACCTTCCACTGGAATTTCAGCATCAACTTGTGTATTCCTATCTTAAAAAGCAGTTGAGATCTGTGTTTTGATTGCAGCAAATCTGTAGATAAACGGGGAGCAGGGAAGGAGGACATTTGAACAACTTTAAATTCACAGACTACAGGCGGTGTGGAGTTTTCCATTTGTGCAGGTCTGCAACTGCAGCAATGTTTCATACAGTTCACTGTACAGTACTTGCATTTTGTCCAGTTTACCTCTGAGTACTTTATATTCTTAATGCTATTTAAGCAATATTGCTTTTGAAATTTCAATTTTCCACTGTTTCCTGTTAGTACATAGAAATACAACCCATTTTTTTTTCTGTATATGTATCTTTTATCCTGCAACTTTGTTATAATTACTTTCTGGTCCTCATTTTAAATACATTAAATACATATTCTCCAGCACTGCTTCCTCAGAATTTTGCTTCAGTAAAAAAACACAGATGAAGCCCAAGAATCTGCATTTTTAGTGAGTGACCAGAGTTGGGTCAGGTGCAGATTCTCTAAGGACATGAACTTGAAAAATGTGTGAAAATTGTTAACTATGTGAACGGACAACAAGGCAGAGTTAGCTAACTCCGATCGCTCCTTCACCGCCTACGTAACGAGTAAATAAATCTGATTAAAAACATGACACATATACATTTTAGCATTTATCTAAGCTCATAATAAAGAAAGGACAATACCAGATATTAGAAATGAAGAGGGAATGCACCCGAGCCTAGTAAACTAAGAAGGTCCAATGGTTTGCAGAGTAGGCACAGGCATTATGGTCTAGTGGTTCCTGTTTTACCCTCACACCAGGAAGACGTAAGGGCTTGTTCTTATCCGGGAACAGAGAACTGAACCAAGATCTTTGCATAAACCCAGAACCCTGGAAAATCTACCTCTAAAAACAACAACAAAAACAGTCTAGGAAAACTCCACCTACTGGCCTAGAATGAAGTGATGAGGCCTGCTGTCTAGCTAGTAGTCTGACCAGGGGAAGAGGCTCCTGGGAAAAATCAGAGTCCCAGGTATAAGTTTGCAATCCAAAGTTACACACCATCGATGGGTTCCAGGAGCAGAAGCAAGAAATAGAAACCACAGTGAAGGAACAAATATATAAATACGGAATTACATGATTTCTAAAAACGAGGTCAATGAAAGTTAAAACTGAATAGACGAGTATACCGAGAATAGATGTAGCTAAAGAGATAATTAGTCAAGTAGAAGAAAGAACTTAGAATAAAATACTCAGAATAGCGGCCTTTGAGATGGCTCAGTGTGTAAAAACAGTTGTTGCCAAGACTGATGACCTGAGTGTGACCCCCAGGACCCATGTGGTGGAAGGAGAGAACTGACTCCAAGCAGTCCTCTGATCGCCACACATGTGCTGTGCCAAATGCACACATACACAAGTAGATAAATGCAATAATAAATAAAATATAAAACAGAATAAGTCAAAGAGAGACGGAGATTGAAGAAAATACTAATTCTTAAACAGTTCTGAGAACTGGGAAGAGAAGAAAGCAACACTGAAGAGGTAGATGATGAGAATTTTCCAAAACTGATAAAACTTGCATAATCTGATGAAACCTACCAAATACTGAGTAGGAATGGTAAAGGCAAATCCATCACAATGGAACCACAGGTACCAAAGCCCGAGGCAATTCTTAATATTAACTTGAGAGCAAAGAGAGATAATGTAGCACCTGAAGTCTACTACCACGTGTCTTTACAGGTGTCAAGTGGGGGCTGGAGGGATGGCAGCAGGGAAGGGAGCTTGCTGCTCTTGCAGAGGACCAGAGTTTGGTTCCCAGCACCCATGCTGCCAGTTCACAACCACCTCTAACTCTGGCCTCCGCAGGTACATGCATGTGCACACACACGCACGTGCAAACACACACACACACACACACACACACACACACACACACACACACACAGAGGATGGTTTCTTTAAAAAAGTGTGAAGAAGAATCAGAACTCTTCTATGAACAGAGATATCTTTTGGGGTTTGAATGTGAGATGTTCCTCATGGACTCACATTTGAACACTTGGTCCCTGGCCAGCAGAGCTATTTTTGGTGACTTTAGAACCTTTAGGAAGTTCCTGGCTAGAAGAAGTAATTCTTGGGGAACAGGCCTTGAGGATTACAGGCCCCACTTCCAGCCCAAGTATTTTGCTTCCTGGTCTGCGGAGATGTGAGATGTGAGGAGTCTTGGCAATATGCTCTCACTGGTGTGAGCTCTGCTGTTTATTCGGTGCCATGCTGGACTGTACCCTCTCAAGCCCAGAGTTAGAATAAGCCCTTCCTCCCTTAAGTTGCTTCTGTCAGGTATTTTGCGGAGAGGTGAGAAAACCAACAACTATAGTAGCTTCAAGCAAAATGCAAGGAAAGAAGCCAGGGAGGAACTTTTCTATCCATTTAAATGTTTCTTTGTGACATAAGGCCAGGGGGTTTTGCCACCTGGTTGATGATAAGAGCCAGCAATCATCAGTAGCCCTCCAAAGGACACAGAATTACATGGAACTCACAGGAATGATAATATGGAATTAGTATATAAACAGAGCCCTTCCTTGGCAACCAAATCTTTTAGTAAATGACTAACAGAATAAAGAAGACTGTCACACAGATGGAAAAATTACATTCGGCTTACCCAGGACAAGAATGCTGTGGAGAATTTGGAACCACAAAGGAAACAATAGATGAATACAACTCGTGGTGTATTGTTTGGGAACCTCCTGGAGAGCAGCCAGCCCCCTGGAAGGATGCCAAGCACAGTGTCCCCAGGGAGCTGGAGGAGGTCCCACCACCTGTGGCATGGGGGACACATACTGGCATGTTTCCAGCCTGCATCTGAACACTGCCACCCTGCCAAACATTTCCTGCAGATCCTCTAAGGAACCTGGTGTCCTGGATGCTGGTCTGTAGTATAGAAGGAGATTTATGCCAATCTGAAACTCCTCATCGATTCTGTATCCATCATAGGGCCATCATGAGAATCCTTCCTCCATGTGCAAGGAAAACACCCAATCAAACCAGAATGCAGTCACCCATTTGGTTATATTTTTGTTTCAATTATTTGCTTTTTCACTGAACATTTATTGAGCAGCTTTGTGTTCTTGGTGCTTGCAACATAGGCTCTACACAGCACGATTCCCACATACAAACTTCAAAAAGAGGACACCAAGACCATTTTGCTTAGGGATTAATAAAATCTTTAGATGGTAACTCTACCCAGGAAAGCAAGAAAACGATCCCCGTAACATTTAAGATGATAGGCGTATTCAAGGGGAGGCTAGCAGAGTCTTGGTTGGCAGCCCATCCTGCTGCACAGTCTTAGGATGGCTGGGGAAAGGGACTTCACAGATACGGAGAATGGGTTTAATGGAGCCATTAGGGTTTAATATAGAATTTAAACTCACAAAATAAATATAACAAAAGTAACTGGCTTGTCAAGGGCAAGATAGGGCTTAGTGTAGCCTGCAAAGGGGCATAAAGGAACTCTTCGGGGTGATAGGGATTTTCTATATCCTCAGGTGGTGGTGATACCAGTACTCGGGTTTGTCAAAATGCACAGTGACAGGGTGACTTTACTGTAGGCAAATTATAACTCAGTGAACATAGGGGAGGAAATAGAAGACAAAAGTAAACTAAATACTTGTCTTTCATATTGGAGACCAAAGAGAATTGTGTGATGCAGTAGGTAGGTGTTTGAGCCATGCCCTGAAGCACCACCCCCGGTGAGGCAGCTGTAGCTGTTACACCTGCTTATGACCTTGAGGTACACGCCCCTGGGGCATGGCCACTCGGGGACCCTTAAGACCTGGGATGCATGTATGCAGCATTGTCTTGGCTACCTCGTGGTTTGGATGCTGAGATCTTGAACCAAGCCATTCAGCGTGGGACATAGTTCAGTTTTCCTGGACCCTATGATAAATTTGGGGGTTGTGAGTTTACCCCCAAATAAATTCCTTTGATCATTAAGCTGATTCCGTGGATTGCTAGTGATTTAATCACATTAGTGTGAAGTTAGTAAATCAACAAGCAGCAATATAAGTGTTAGTAAGCACACCCCTGTGTGTCGTTCCCCCCTCCCCCGCAAAAAAAAAAAAAACACTATTATAGGAGAAAAAGGCAACTTTCTGACTCTATAATTTTGCTATCTGCCTATTTTTCAAAACCATTAGCATTTGAAGTTGGATGTGGTGGTTCACGTCGGTAATCCTAGCATAGGGAAGTTGAGGTATGGTCTCTGAGGGTTTGAGGCCTGCCTGGATTACACAACGAGTCTCAGGTTTGCTTAGGCTACAAATGAGATCCTGTCTTGGCAAACAATGACTGAATCAATGGATGGATGATAAACACAGAAGAGTCCCCTAGAAGGACAAAGAACTTCCTTCTCTTCCCCACTGATGCTCTGTGCAGAGATGCATTCAGTCTGGATCACGTTGCTGCTCTCTTGGGTTTCGAACAGTTCTTTCTCCCTCCCCTGACTTCCAGGGCCTTGAAGTTTGTGAAGATCCAGGCCATTTGTGCTTCAGTTGGTTTGCTGGAAGCATCCTCTGGATCCGACCCACTGAGGTAGTTTGGTCCTGATACCACGGACAGGATGCTGCATCCTTACTGCATCCTAGTGGGTGGTCCTGGGAGGCCACCCATTCTATAAGTGACACCCTCCTCCTCTGTGCTCCTCACCGCAAAACCGGGTTTTCTCCACTTTATAACTGGTAAGTTTTGTGTTTTGTTTTGTTTTGTTTTGTTTTTCAAGACAGGGTTTCTCTGTGTAGCTTTGCGCCTGTCCAGGAACTCACTCTGTAGACCAGGCTGGCCTCGAACTCACAGAGATCCACCTGGCTCTGCCTCCCGAGTGCTGGGATTAAAGGTGTGTGCCACCACTGCCTTGCTTCATATAAATATCTCAACCGCTGTGAGCTCATACACATACATACATACGCACATATACTTGCATACATATATATTATATATATATATATATACACACACACACACACATATAAGTATACAAGCCCATACACACGCACACATTCATGCACACGTGTTCTGTATGTTCATACCTGAAATGTCACAGTAAAGCGTCTGCTGGTAGAGCCTTGCCTCTAGGGGGTTAAAGTACACGGTGATTTCAGCTGATGAGTTAGGCCAGACATCGCCTTCCTGAAACATGAACAAAAAAGGAAGGCATTGTTTTCAAACCACAATTCCCTAAATTTTTTCATATATTTAAAAAGTACATGAAGTTTTGACACATGTATGGACAGCAAAAGGGTCCTTATGGTCAAGATGCATTTCCTAAGCAGGTCCTTTGGTGTGCCACAAGAACACCTCGGGTCTACTCTTCCCGAATTTCTAACACATGTGTTAACTGTGCACTGGATCTCCAGGACTCACGGCTGTGTATTTGTGCTGTTTGACCAACACCTCCCTGTTTGCCCATAATCACCCTCTGAGCCCTGGTACCTGCCATTCTATGCTTTGTTTCCACAAGTTCTGTTTTTAAAGCCTACACACGCATAAGAACATGCTGTATGGTACTGGCCTTTCAGGGTCCAGCCTGATTCACTCACCAATATTGTTGCAAATGTCAGAGATACCCCTAAAGGGTTTTGCATTTATTTACACACTCTTGCAGATGTGTGCATGCCACAGTGTGCATACGAAGGTCAGAGGACAGTCTGCTGGAGATGCTTCTCTCCCTCCACCATGTGGAGTCCAATAATTAAACTCTGCTTGTCAGTCAGGCTGGGTGGGAAGCACCTTTCCCATTGAGCATCCTGCCAACCCAACAGCGGATCCCTTTTAAGGCTGAACAATATTCTATTGTGTGTACATATCACATTCCTTTCTCCATTCGCCTGCCCGTGGATACTCAAGCAGTCTCCCAGGCTGGCTATTTAAATCATGCTGCAGGAAACATGGGACTGGGCCTGTGCAATACTAAGTTTACTTTCTTTGGGTCTGTAGCAAGAAGAGAGATTCTGGGTCACATGGTAGTTCTATTTTTAATTTCTTTGGGGACCTTATATTGTTTTCTGTAATGGCTATACCAATTTACATTCCCACTAAACCACACGCCAAGGCTGAAATCCTGGGAATCTGAAGGAAACACTTTTACAACACATGAAAAAACACTATTTTACTCAGCAGATGTAGACTTACACTTCTTGGTAACTTATCAAGTAGCACAAATTTTGAACAAGCTTTAAAGAGAATGTCAGTGAGTTTATGAATATAAAATGTATTAATGAAGAAACCAGGAAGGGTAATTTTTTTTTCTTGAAATGGAGTTTTATTACGAAGCCAAGGCTAGCCTCACACTCATGATCCTCTGACTCCATCTCCTAAAGTTCTGGACTGCAGGTGTGTGTCACCACGCTTTGTGGGACAGGGCATTTTTAAGATATGTGTGTTCAGTGAACATCTGCTATCTGCCCCATGCTTACCCAGCCCTGGGACTTCAGAGGAGACAGGGTAGGCCAAGACTGCAGGGAGCTTAGCCATTAGCCAGGTGTTGACATGAACATACATGACAAAGGTTGTCCCTATAAAAATAGGGTCCACAGGAGCCCAGGAGGAAGAATTAGCTGACTTCCTCAGCGGAGGCTCTACCTTCCTAACTCTGAAGCGACAGCAAATAGAAATACTCTATGGAGCCAAGTAATGGCCCAAGGGCGGACAGTGGCCAGATCAGAACATTTCTGACCCAGTCAGCCATCTCTCGCTTTAATTCAACCCACCCCAAACCATAGTAAGAAACCCAGGTTTTGCTACTGTGATGGAATAAACCACATAACCCTGATTTAAAATATTGTACTAGCCGGGCGGTGGTGGCGCACGCCTTTAATCCCAGCACTCGGGAGGCAGAGCCAGGCGGATCTCTGTGAGTTCGAGGCCAGCCTGGGCTACCAAGTGAGTCCCAGGAAAGGCGCAAAGCTACACAGAGAAACCCTGTCTCGAAAAACCAAAAAAAAAAAAAAATAATAAAATAAAATAAAATAAAATATTGTACTGACCATATAATCTGGTGTCTCTTCATTAATTTCTCAAGCTGTAAGAGGTGCTAAGTCACCTGATTCTGAGAGCCCCGCCCCACCCCCAAGGTCTGGAAAGGCCATGTGTTCAGTAAGAGCTCCCTAGATGTTTATTGCCCACCATCCATGTTACTTCCATGCCACTTAGAAGGACCAAACTGAAAGGGTGAAAAGGCAGAGGGAAAATATGTGCTCTTTCCCAAAGCTTCTGAAATAGGGCCAAATGAGCACAAGTACTAAACACATTTAGAAATCTATACACAGCTCAATAGAAAATCAAGGGAAGACAACTTAATAAATAATTGGGCTCCAGTTTCAGACAGTCCCCAAAGCACACCAGATCTGGCCTGGCTGGAAGGAAAAAAATCCTCCGGGAATAAAGAATCCAGAGGAAAGCAAAGGGCTGACCTCATCACCTTGCAGAGGTAAGATCCTTGGTTCAACACCAGCACCTGAAGAACAGGCAACATCAGACAAGAGTGGAAAACGGGAGACTAGAGGCAGTTTTGATTTATTTTTGAGAGCAATCGGAATGATCTATGACCTTCTCAGGCAGTGTCCCTCCGAACTTAGAGTGGGGGGTGGGGACACCAAGGCTCCAAGAAGCAACAATGAGGCTACAAAGGTCAGGAAGTGGTTTTGCATCCCCAGGAAGTCCAAGGGAAGAAAGCTAGGCACTCACTCCTCCGTCTCCAGCATCCAGGCAGAGGCGGCTCTTGGTAGGTGCTTGCTACTGTCCAGTGAGTCAGCTGTCTCTGCTCTGCTTGTACCTTACAGAGTTATCATCAGACACCATTCATTTCTGAAGCCTCTTCCTTTGACAAAAAGTCAAAACCATGCAATTATAGTGGCAGGGAGGCCCCTGAGATCTCACAGGGGACAGGGAGGTCCAAAGCACTCTCCTAGACTTGGAGATTTCACTGTAGAGCTTTGCAAGACCTTGAAACAAATATTCGTTCCCTTCTGACAAATGGAAAATACCTGGCCCTTTGACTGGTACTAAAAAAGGCAGACAGGCCAAGCAGATATGGCTTAGCCATTCAGCCAAATCTTCAGCCAACTGAAGGTATGCCAGTGGATTTCCTTCCTAAGAATGACTGGATATTTGGGCGTCTGTCTTCCTAATCCATGTGATGGATGTGAATCTGTTGGTGTGTTTAGACCCCACTCTGACCAGACACTGAGTAGATGCAGCCCACTTGCTCCAACACAAACTGACCAAAGTACCAAGGGACATTCTGGTTCCCCAGAGAATCCATGCTAGAAAAATGTGAGTAGCCAGAAGTGGCCCCCAAAGGATGACCTAGAAATCGGATTATTTCAGAACATGTGAAAAGGAGCCTTATGAATTGGGGTAGGCCAGACCATTTTCATGGTTTCCAAGCCACCGAGTCCATGGTGTATGCACAGACAAAAGGGAGCATGGTCTGAGCCTCCAAACACTTTTGAACCCGCCATAGTTAAATAAATCTGCTAGGTAAAAATGAAGGGTGGGGAAGGGTGAGACACAGTTGAGAGGTGACCTGGATCCCAGGAGAAGGGGGTACTGACACCCAGGTGAGATTGTGAGAGGATCCTCTGGTGACAGAAGGCCAGCATAAGGAGCCAGTCTATAGATCTCTGATTGAATGAGGACCTGCACTGGAGCCTTCGCATGCAGAACTGAAGCTGCTTTGCTGACTGAGGCCTTTGCATGCAGAACTGCAGCAGCTTTGCTGACTGAGGCCTTCGCATGCAGAACTGCAGCTGCTTTGCTGACTGAGGCCTTCGCATGCAGAACCACAGCAGCTTTGCTGACTGAGGCCTTCGCATGCAGAACCACAGCAACTTTGCTGACTGAGGCCTTCACATGCAGAACTGCAGCAGCTTTGCTGAATGAGGTCTTCGCATTCAGAACTGCAGCAGCTTTGCTGACTGAGGCCTTCGCATGCAGAACTACAGCAGCTTTGCTGACTGAGGCCTTCGCATGCAGAACTGCAGCAGCTTTGCTGAATGAGGCCTTTGCATGCAGAACTGCAGCAGCTTTGCTGAATGAGGCCTTTGCATGCAGAACTGCAGCAGCTTTGCTGAATGAGGCCTTCACATGCAGAACTGCAGCTGCTTTGCTGAGTCTGCAGCATCCACTCATAACCTGATCTTTTTCTGAACATGGGGGATAATTCAAGGACAAATGCTACTCTAAAGTCCTCTCCTGGGTCACAGCATGTGACAGTGAACTAACAGGGCTGAGTATCTGTCACAACAAAGTGTGGGCATTCCATTTCCTCTCTTGGAGGATGCTGGTAGTGTGAGGCCACTCACTACTACTTTTCAGCTGGGCTTCATTAAAAAGTGAAACTTCTACTTCTTTCTAGAAAATAAAGTCAGTTAAAAAAAAAAAGGCATGACATTTCCTAGCAAATCAAAAGATAAACCTTACAAACAGGCAGTAAGCCCAAAATGGCCCCACTTGACTCCTTGCCTTGACGCGTCTCATCTTACTAGGCCTGCTGAAATCAACTTCTGGGCCACTCATGCTTCTGGAAATGCCTTCTCATTCTTTATTGCTCAGCTCTGACATTTCAGAAAATCAAAACCTTCAGAAATTTCCCTTCGGGCTCCAGCATCAAAATCCTGTCTCCCTGGACCCCGGAGCTGCCTCCTCCCAGGACCCCCGGAGCTGCCTCCTCCCTGGACCCCGGAGCTGCCTCCTCCCAGAACCCTGCTGCTCCGGCTTCCTTCTAGTAAGTCTCTGGCCATTTTCCCACTCCAAATGGGAACCTGAGTTTAGAGGATTCAATCTATCACCATTACCCTGACGTAAAAAAAATACCGTGGCCCTCAGTTCTACTACAATCGTTTTCCCTTTGCTCTTAATATTTTGTCTTTCCTCTGCTCTGTTTTGAGTAGGACAACTGTATTTCATTCGTCAACCAAATGACTTACTGGAAGGCATCAACTTCGAATTTTTAAGTTTAATGTTAATTCCATGCTAATTATCCTAATATTATATTATTATTTGTGGAACTTTCTAGCTCTTTCTGAGTAAGAACAACAAACCAAGCAACTTCATGGCCAATGATGAGCCCTTCTGGATGCTCTGAGCATGCAGCCACTGGTCCCGTGACAGGTGATAAATATGGCGAGAGAGGTGTCCTTAAAGATGACTAACATTTTTAAAGGAAGGGTTTCCTTTGTCTCACAGTTTGAGGGTACAGTCCATCGTGGCAGGGACATCAGGGCAGCAGGAGCTGGAGGTGGCTGGTCACACTGTATCCACAGTCGGGGGGAGAGAAAGATGGCTGCTGTTCAGTTCCTTTTCTCATTTTTATTCCTGGCTTATGGAATGGTACAGCCCACACTTAGGATGGGTCTTCTAACCTCAATAACTGACAGGCGCCATCTGAAGCTGCTACAATTCTTTTACACTCAATGTCCAGCACACGCATGAAAATAGATAGTGCCAATTAGATGTCTCAATGGGTAATGGTGGAAGAATTGATTCCAGCAAGTTGTCTTCTGATCTCCAAGCATACACACACACACACACACACACACACACACACAATGAATGGATGGATAAATAAATGTAAAGATTAGACACACTGAAAGGCAGGAAAAAGTGATCGTAATGAAGTGGAGGGGACATACAAAAGTAAATTCTCAGAAGAGCCAGGTGTAAGGGTTAGCAGACAGGTGACTGACAGACTTTCAAAAAGTTGTACTGAACTTGTACTGGATCGAAGGGACTTTTGTGAAAACCTCCTTCAAAAATTCTTCAAAAAAAAAAAAAAAAAACCTTGAAGGATCATTTCTTAAAGTCTTGCTAAGTGGAAATTTAAAGTTCAAGAACAGTTAGTTACATGTGTATTTAACTTCCTTGATTGATCTGGAAAGCAGGACTCAACATTTACAATAAAAATTCTGATGTGTAGCTTTCCAGTCAATTTCTAATTTACAAAGAGACAAGTGTGTTGTGGTGGTTTGAATAGGTATGGCCCCATAGACTCATGTTTAAATACTCAGCCCATAGGGAGTGGCACTATCAGGAGGTGTGGCCTTGTTGGAGGAAGTATGTCTCTGTGGAGGCGGGCTTTGAGGTCGCATATATGTTCAAGCCATGCCCACTGGGACCATCTCTCCCTGATGCCTGTGGATCAAGATGTAGAACTCTCAGCTACTTCTCTAGCACCATGTCTGCCTGCATGCTGCCATGCTTCCTGCCATGACGACAATGGACCAAACCTCTGAACTGTAAGCCAGCCTCAATTAAATGTTTTCCTTTATAAGAGTTGCCATGGTCATGGTGTCTCTTCACAGCAATAGAAACCCTAACTAAGACACTCGTCTAACTCAGAATCTTGATTTGGCAAGTGTTTCCAGACAGCTCAGGTTCTCACCACTGCAATCACTGCCTTGTACCTTATCTTGTCCAGTCTTCACCCTTGTGAAGTCCTTTCATCCCCCCTTTAAAAGTAGAAAACCAAGGCAAAGTGAAGTAAAGGATCTTGCATAAGCACAAACCAACAATAAGTGGCAGGCCAGGGTCTATGCTGTTTCCCCTAACTCCCTAATCCCTTTGCAATTCTAAAAGTAGGTCAGGCCCACCTCTCTCACCAGGCAGACAGAAAAGGCAGACATTTAGAATCTACCACTAATATGTGGATTTATCTGTCGCAGCCTGCCCTGGTGGTCCTGCCTGTGGACAGTGTGGCACGGTCCACATATGCTTGAGTTCTTTTAGAAAGTGACTCAAAGCAGGTTCTTTTGAGGAACGAAGCCCACATGAGCATGTTAACACTCCTGAGAGATGCATGGGTGGGACTCTATCAAGCTCCCCTGTGTTGAGTGAAGATTAAGTCCTGGTCCCTTCCGAAGAAGATATGGGAACAATGACCTCAAGTGGAGCTCTGAAATGAAGTGACTTCCTTCATGCTTGGTGGCATAAGCATCTTCAACTACTCCATCATCTCCTTTATGCAACAAGAAGAATCACACTAGTCCTAGCTACTCCAGAAGCTAAAGCAGAAAGACCACTTGAGGCTATGAGTTTAAGAAGAGCCCAGGAGATCCCATTTCCCAAAATAAGCAAGCAAACAAAGAGAAATTTTCTCAGAAAATGAAAACATGCTCTCAAAGTCAAATTTCTGTTTTGAACTTTTAAAATAAGATTTATTTATGAGTGTGTATGCCTGTGTATGTATATATATATATGTATGTAGGTATGTATGCACACACACATATGCAGATATCCACAAAGGCCAGAAGAGGGCATCATATCCCCCTGGAGCTGAAGTTACAGGCCTTTGTGAGTCACTGGATATGGGGATGGAAACTGAACTCCTGTCCTCTGCAAGTACAGCAAGCACTCTTAAACACGGAGCCATCTGCCCAACCCTCAATGTCAAAATTCTGTCAATGACCAATCTACCAACAAAATGCTGTAATCTTTTCTACTACTCACAACAGATCCAATCAATAACAAAACCTTTGGCTACCTTTGATGACACTTGGTGTAAATACCAACTCTCTCAAACAACAATGGCCAAATCACAATATGGAAGTATAAAAAAATGACAAGCAAACTATCCTTGTTGTTGTTGAGAGAAAAGACCAAATTGACACAAGGCTTGCAAAGAGATTGGCAACTCAGTTACTTCAGCTGGGACAAGATACTGTAAGTCAAGTCAAGTTGAGATTTTCAAAATAATGCCCATGGAAGTTCCCGAGAGAGAGCTCTACAATCTGTCCTTCTGGCAGAGGAAGCTTCACAAAAGGCACTATCTGCCTTGATTTCATCTTCAACCCAAACACACAGAACTCCACGGCATCCTTAGCTAGTGGAGGTGGCCATGTGTGATGTCCAAGTCTTTCTCTCTTTCCCAGAAAGGAAAGGTGTCAACTAACTTAATGAGCCATGAGCAACCTTGCTCTTTCTAAGGCTTCCCTGGACCTCCTTCCACCCACACTGGTTCTTCAACACAATAGTGAATGTTCTGGTACAATTGCCAAAAAGTGGGCCTTAGCACGAAGACCTGAAAGGAGAATCCTAATGAACGAGGCTAGGGGGGCTGGGGGGGAAGCACACTGGCAGAGCTCGTCAAGGGCAGTTCGCTCTCAGCAGATCCGTGTCCTTGGGCTCCTTCCTGGTGTCCATTTCCAAGGAGTCAGCACCCACGTGTTTGCCTTGTGAGTCACAGCTAATGATCGGAGCCGGGGACAAAAAGCACCGAGTCTCTTTTCTTGCTAGCCATCTGGACTTGCACCCAACCTGGCTCTGCTGAGCTCACCCACTCTGCCGAATGAGGAAAAGGATCAAGTAAACTAAATTTGAGCTGTGCTCTACAAGTCTGAATTGCTAGAACAGCACGTTTCTCTCAGGCTTAAATAACATCAGAGCACGGGTTACTATTACTTACATAGTGATGAAGAAATGATCCAGTGTCTCTCCCCTTTGATAGCTCAGTTAGGTGAAGCCTTGGCTTCCCTAGGGCTGCTGGGTTAAGTCTACTCTGATGGAGGAGATGTAGGGTAAGGGGAGCAGGAATGTTGGGCCAGCTCAAACACTTCAGACATGCAGCAGGCGCTAGTTGGGAAAATATCTTGAAATATTCAGACCTTTCTTTTTGAGAAAATAACAAGTGTTCCATGGTCAGAAAATTGCTGTCTTCAAAGTGTGACCTGAGCCAGCAGCATCACAGTTCAGAGACAGGATGGTTACATCTGTATTGAGATCTCAGGATTGCTAGACGCCCATGGGAAGCAAAAGTTTAATTCTCTTTTTGCCTGGTGATATTCTCTCACCCTTAATTTCCAGAACTGCGTTTTTGTCTTTTGAATTTCTCTCTTTCAGGGGTACTCAGGAGACTTGAGCAGAGGAAACAACAGAACGAGATCATCAAAGTTCAGCCAGATGTGGTCCGCCTGGCACAACTGAATATTATATTTATGAAACAGTCAATTCCATTTGCTTTTCTGGAAGGCACAAAACATGCATAATAGACTCAGTATGGCAGGTTCTTCCTGAAGATGGGGAAAATCTCATAAGGAAGCGGGTGGCTTGACAAATCACCAGTAGTCTGCATAGTTCCATGCCTTCCTGGTCAGCAATAAATGGAGAAAGCCAAGCTAATGACATTAATATGCCAAGATACTATCAAAAATTGATATATGAGAAACTTGAAGAAAATAGCTATGTCTCGTATGCTCTAATGAGTACACAGTTATCCTAATGGCTATAAAATATCAGTAGATAAATAACTACCATTTTACAAAATCCCTTTTGGTCTTCTGTCTCCTGGTTAATCTGGGTCCTTAATGCCCTCTTTTTCCCCCACAAAGGACATTTCTAAGTCCCACAAATGACAAAATCCCAGCCCTGCATCAGTAGAGTAGTGGCCAGCCTCCCCTCTGTCCATATCCTGAGGAAATAGGAGACATAAACAGGCCTAGGGCTCTGTGGTTCTGTGGCCATCAGGACTCAAGATACCCAAATCTAACTCCTCAAAGTTTAAGCAGCAGACCCAATGGCTGTGTTTACGGCCTCATTTCATAAAGAATGGGTATGAGAAGTTTGCTAAGACATGGGACCTGCCTTAGTTTAATTTTTCTGTTGCTGTGACAGAACACCATGACTAAGGCGACTTGTAAAAGAAAGATTTTGATGGGGCTTCTGGTTTCAGGGGGTCAGAGTTCATGATGGCAGGGCAAAGCCACAGTAGATGGGACAGCTGAGAGTTCACATCTTGATCCATAAGCAGGAGGCAGAGAGCTAATTGGGAATGGCAGGAGTCTTTTGAAACCTCAAAGCTCACCTACCATGACATACCTCCTCCAACAAGTTCAAATCTCCTAATCCACCAACTGGGGACCAAGTATCCAAACATGACCCTTTGGGGGTATTCTCATTCAAACCACCAAAGGACCAAATGGTGAGGCAGTTTTGGAACACAGTAAGAACTTGCTACTATAGAATTTGGGGCCTACAGAACTGAACCAAACTACTCCTCATATGATAATATCAATCAAATGAGATTTAAATTCAAGCCCATCACCACTTCTGGGGTCAGGACTGACTTCCTGGTCTTGAATTTCCTTGCTTTAAATGGGAAGAGCCTCTGAAACTGGAACAATGTTCTCATAAAATACTCAATATTCAGGGCACACAGCCCATAAGCAGGACTAAGCTGAACTTTAGTATTAGCTGATGTGCTTGAGAATAAAGCTATATAGATGTAGACCTGATAACATAAGATGAGATTTTTCTATTTCTGTTTTTTGTTATTGTTGCTTGTTGGTTGCTTTTGTCTCTCTTTAATGCTTACCTCACTTGAACATGCTGTTCTTCCTCCATGGCCAGAGGCAAAACAGTCAGCCCATCAGAAGGCAAGGTGGTCTCTCCCCCTCCTAACGACCTTTTGCTTTGTTTATTTGGGTAGAATATGACTATTCGGTTATTAGATCAGCTGGTAACACTGCTTGCTCCTCGTCTTTTCTGCGTCTGCTGCAAGATCAGCTCAGAGCAAGAAGCTATTTAACTGGGATCACAGAAAAAAGCTAATCAGCAATGCGCAGCTAAGCTGTCTGAAAGTAAGGAGCAACCATTTGATAAAAGGGACCTGACGGTGAGCAATACTCAGAAGTTCAGTAGACAATGGTGCAGGACCAGGTGCCCTGGGTGTGGAGGAAGCTCTCAGTGGGTGTGTGCTTCTCTCTCATACTCCAAGACCCCAGCATTTACTCTCTTCCTGGGTCTCCTTGAGGTGGGTGTATGGAGATGCTCTTGTAGCCTCTAAGCCTGCCCTTGATCCCCCTGCTCTTAGAACTCCCATGTCTTCAATAAAGACCTTTACAGTGGCCTCACAGATCTTGAGATCTTCTGGTCCTGAGTTCTCTGGACCTCTTCCAGCACCAATTTTAGTTCTGCGTTTCTGAAGCTCCCTGGACATCTGTAGTAATCTCAGATTTGACATGCTCAGAGCCAACCTCAATATTTTCTGATAGCTATATATCCATACACCATTTATTAGCACTGGACCAGGTGCTGGGGATGAGGACAAAGCATTTCTTGGTCTTAGGAGCTCAGAGTATGACTCCAAATTAAAGACAGAATTTATGAGTCAAAAAAGATAAGACTGGCCTATTCCCAATATTCATAGTTCATTAGTGTATAATGAACCCGCAGTCAAGGGAGAGCAGATGGCTAGTTTAGGCCACATTTACTATTTGCAAAGCCAAGACCCAGACCAGAACTGTTAATTTGCAAATTTCTATCAAAGACGTCATAATTCCTCCAGTCACTTGTGAGATCTACCACCCTTACAGTGTTTCAATCTCAATGACTAATCAGAAAGCAGCTGTGTCTTCCTTTTGACCATGTCTCATATCTGTCATCTCCTTTCCTTTCCAAGTACCCCGGGACTGTTCCAGGTCACTATTACCCTCATGAAATCATCCTGATCTTGGCTGCAGACCAGTTTATTATGCCCTTTGTCCTCCATCACCTTCCAGTGACTGACCTGTACCATCCAACTCTCCCTCTATCCAACCTCTTCCAATTCAAGCCACACATGGGTATCAGGGTAAACTTTCCAATCCCTGTTGAGCATCCCACTCTCCTGCAATGGGTCTCAGATCTTCATCAGCACCGACCAAACTGGGGCCTACAGAATGTCAGCTCCAGTGTGTGTTCTGTGGGAAGGATCTGCTCACGGCGAAGTACTGTTTGAATTCTGTCACTCAGACAGCCACTTTCTCTTTCCACATAGCCCCAATTTGTTGGACCCCCAAATCGCTTTGGAAAAGAATACACAACACTGTCTCTCAGATCCAGTGTCTCCAGAAAAGCACAGTGGGAGACTGGGAGCTGTAGGCTGAACGTGATAGGCCACCCTCCCCACAACTCAGCTTCCAAAGCAGAAACTGTTCTGCTCACTGCTGTTCATCCTGCTGGGAACAGAGTGCTTCCTTTCCCCATGGCTTCCATGATTTCTCTAACTGGGAACACTCCCTCCCTATCCACTTAAACCATAGCCTTTCTCCAATGTCTGGTTCCAATCTCTTCTGTGAATTCTCCCAAAGCTCTCAGCTGAGATTACTATAGCTCATCCAGGCTTTGTCTGAGAAAGCCAGACTCTGTACAGGAAGAAACTCATGTGCTATGAAGCTACAGAAATGGCAGGATTTTCCCACAAAATAGCTTCAAAAGTAATTTAAAGGTAGGATCATATCACATGAACACATTCTGTATTTTATAGAATGATCACATCTTCAAGCAGGAGATTTAAGATCAATCAATAACTTACTTTGAGAATGTAAATGAATATAACTACTATAGATAGACAATAATATGGACCATACTTAAAAATATAAAAAGAGAACTACCATATACCCATATATGCCATTACCCAAAGGAAATGAAGTCAGCACACATAAAACAAGCCTGCATACCCAGGTTTGTTAAACACTAGTCACAATAACCAAGCTGTGGAATCAGCCTAGATACCCATCCACAGATGGACACATAAAGAAAATGTGGTCTATACACACAATGGAGTATGGTTCATCCATAAAGAACAATAAAATCATGTCATTTGTAGGAAGATGGATAGAAGTAGAGGTCACCATGTTAAGTGAAATAAGTCAGAAAGACATGCTTTTCCTCACACATAGGAGGTAGGATAAGCCAAAAGGTGACCTTGAAGTGCTAGAAACTGCTAGGGAAGGTAAGGGGACCAGGGAAGAGGGAGGCAAGAGGGCAAGAGGGAAGTTAGGAGGGTAGATATAACTGAAGCATGATGGATGGTCACATCATAGTGAAATCCATTAGTATGTACAATTAATATGTGTTAATAATTGTACAAAAAAAAATCTACCATGCCTGACACTGAGAGCTGCTGTCTCGTCAGAATTACTGGAGGAAGACACTGGCAGGGTTCCATGCCTTCATGCTCATTTGTTAAAAAAAAAAAAAGTCAAGAGCCCACTAGTGAAAACCATAATGAGAAGAAAACCAAACAGTGTATGGAAAAGGCAAAAGGCATCATGGAGTCCACAAAGACCACTTAAACTGGAAATGAGTTTTTCAGAGTTTCATTATGGTATTATTTTCTATATAATATAAACAAATTGGCTTATTTACTTTAAAAGTACATGTCTGTGTGTTATTACTTAAAGAAAATGGTTTGCTTCCCAATGGCAAGAAGATGCCCTGTGATGGGAATGCTGACTCAGAGGCTCACCAGGATTCAAAAGCAAATCGAAGGCCATGATTTAACACACCCCCAGCTCTGGCTTAGGCGAGGAAGCCCAGGAGGAGATCTGAGGTCATTCGAGTGCTCCTACTCTGACTTGGGAATGGTAGGACTTACCCATGGGCTGCACCCCACTCCTGCCAACCACACATTTCTGATCCTACTGCCATCCACTCGTTGAAATTAACAAGAAGCAGACTGAGCAGTGATCACCCTGGCTCTCACTGCTAGCCGGGAAGAATACTGGACCCTGAGGACCTTAGTGTGTCTGAAATCGCCTCGACTGTCTGCTTGTTTTTGGCTCAGCTCAGCCACTTGCCTGCTCACTCCAGTAATCCATTCCTTTCCCTATCTTCAAACTTTACCTATTTTTAATTTTGGGTCTCATCCTGACATAACCTCTTGCTGGCCTTATCCTCACAGCGTCTGGAGACTCCTTTGTTGTTCTGTGCCCTGGAGAATTTTCTGAAATGACAGAAGGTTCAGCCTCAACCTGCATCTCCAAATTTATTTTCCACTCAACTTTTTACTGCCAGTGAACTGACTGGCTCTTGGGACCTTGGATGAACCATTCCATGAACACTCACAATTTTGTTCTCTCAAAGTCCTGCCCTGCAAGACCCACTCTAGATTTCTTTCCAGAAGCTCTCTTTAACTTCTAGACTGTGACGATGACCTTACTCTGACCTAGGGTACCATTCTTACTGTCTCCAGTGACACACAATAGGTCACACGAAACATCCACCCAGAGGATGTGTCCAGGGAGAAAGCGCTGACTTGGAGACTCACAGCATATATGGAGCCTGTTGTCTGTCAAACTTATTCAGCCATGGGAACATAGATGCAAGGACAATGACCTGCTAAGACAGCGGCACTTCCTGTGGTGATACTTTAATTGTGCTGAAATATGATTTTATTTGTATGTTAATAAATAAAGTTTGCCTGGAGATCAGAGGTCATAGCGAGCCTGGAACAGAAGTCTGGCAGTGGTAGCACACGCCCTTAATCCCATCACATGGCAGGCAGAGTCTCTGTGTGGTCAAGGACACAGCCAAGCGTGGTGACACGAGCCTTTAATCCTAGTACCAACCATAGAGACCTGGAGGTCTGTATAGACAGGCAGTGATGAGAAAGTCATGTGACTCGGCTTAGAGCCAATGAGAAGGCAGAACAGGAAAGCAATAAAAGCACAGGTTAGGCAGAAGAAGGTCTCTCATGTGGGAAACTACGGCTTGGTGGTAAGCTAAAGGGTAGTCAGTGGCTCTTCATTAAATTCTCTGATCTCTTCGGCTATTGCCCCTGTATTTGGCTCTATGTTTCTTAAATTTACTAAGACTGTTTAGAATTTTGCCTACAATTTCCTACAAGTTTCTTCTCCATTTGGCTTAAACAGCAACAGTGAGGCGATTAAATCGAGTTTTGGACTTCCTCAACTCCTGTTGCTCTCCTTAAACTGTTCTATTCATGCTAAGTGGGATATAATGAGCAAGAAGGAGGTAGCTTACTGCATAGCGCACATCAGATTGAAAGGCTGTTAACAGGGCTGGGGGATGGATCAATGGGTAAGAGTGTACGCTAGTCAAACATGAAAAACTGAGTTCAAATCCCTAGCACCCACATAAGAAAGCCAGACATGACCAGGTATGCCTGTAATCCCAGCACTGGGGAGCAGAGACTTGTGGGTCCTGGCAGCTCACTAGACAGCTGCTCCAGCTGAAGCAGTGAGTGTCAGGTTTGGTGAGCAACCTGTCGTAAGGGAATAAAGTGGAAAGCAATAGAGAAAGACACCTAATAATGTCCTCCTCTGGCATCTACGTGCACATGCATGAGATGCACCCTTACATATACATGAGACACACAATATACAACACACACACACACACACACACACACACACACACACACACACACACACACACACGTGCACACAGCTGCTAGAAACTTCCTTCTCAAAAAGATTTACTATTTTTCTCTATGGTATGTATGTGTGTGCTATCATGCATATACACATACATGTGCATACAGGTGCCTGTGAGGCCAGAAGAGGGAATAGAATCTCCTGAGACTGGAGTCACAGGTAGTTGGGAACAAATCTGGGTCCTTTGCAAAACTGTATGTGTTCTTAACCACCTCTCCAGGTCCACTGCTTCTGTGCTGAGGCAATAGGGCAGAATGGTACCGAGTTTGGTCTATAGAATCAGTCCGCTGTAGCTGGCACTAGATAACCGGTAAAGTCAAGGACTGGATCTGCTCTGTTCATGGGTGCCTGGGGCACACGGTGCCTGGTACAGACCATATAACCAAGAACCGTTTATACTGAGTAATTGCGGACAAAGTCATTTTCAATCCTGGGTGATTTTGTCTACATGGGGACACCTGGAAGTGACTAAAGAGAGTTATGCTGGTCACGGGGGCCTCTAGTGGGTGAAAACAAGCATTTTCACACAAGACAAAGAATTATACATCTACAACATCAATGGTGCTAAGGCTGAGAAGTCCTGCTTATAGTCAGACTACTCTGGGCTAAATTCCCAACTATGGACACCAGCTGCTTAAGCAAGCTATGAGACTTAAAGGCTCCTTTCCTTATTTTTATATTGGGGCTTTAATTATATCTTTCAGGGTTGTTGTCAGGTGATTTATACATAAATGGCACATCCTGGGCAGTCCGTAGGAAGCGAGGACCACTGTGACAGGTGACAGGAAGTGTGACCTGCCGGCATTCTTGCCATTGCCCTTCACACAGTGTCTTGTGCCAATCATGGCCCTGCTTCTCAGGGCTTGTCAGGCCCAGAATGGAGAACCTAGCTGAAGCAGCCCGGCACCCCCACTTGTGTTCACTAAATAGTCGGGTTTTACTCAGGTGCTCACCAGGGGCTCGATGGTGAAAATGTGATTCAGAAAGAGCATGCTGTCTCCCAGAACCAGCTTCCTCTGGTTCTCGAAGGTGCGGGAGAGAATTGAAAGGCGTTCTCGGAGCGAAGGATCCAAGATGCACTCTTCAAGAAACATGTCGGTTTCAAGCTTTTCCTCCTTGCTCAGATCATCACAGACCCTAAAGAAAATGAGGAAATGTAAAGGTCACCATGGGACTCCCATGAAGAATTGTGTACAGGTGCTCGCCTCCAGTCTCCTCTCCTGGGAATATCCTCACATCTCCTGGGGTGGTCCTTCCTCGCCCTGAGTCTGCAATGCATGAGTAGGTGACCTTGTTTTGCCTTCTCAGAACTTTTGGAGACCAAGTTTAATGATCTTTTGTCACCTCCTTCCAGAAGTCCTCTGGGATTTCTTTCCCTACCCAAATCCCTCCTGTTTACTTCTGAGACAGCATGTATCTGGACAAACATTTCCTTTTAGGTGATTGTGTTTTCCATGCTTATTTTTAAATTATTTAACATCTGCTCTGCCTCTCACATGGCAAGGATGATTTGTTCCCGTTAAGCTTGCCTCGTTTTAATTCTTTCCCAGCTATTCGATATCTAGGGAATAGAATGTAGAGCTGGCAAGGGCCGGGTTTAGACACTGATTTTACGATCTATTTCCTAGCTCCGAGACTTCTGGGAGCTTCCCAATTCCTCTAAGCCTCAGTGCTTGTTCCCCCCCAAAACAAACAGAGATGATGGGAGCAGAGTTCCTAACCTAAGAAACGGGGTTTAAAGGTGATCCAGGCCCTGGTTCAGTTCCCGGCACAGAGCGGGTGCTCCATCAGTACCATCTTCTGCCTATGTCACACATTTGCATTTCTAAGATGCCAAGCCTGTAAGATGCTTGAGCCACACCCAAAGATGCTCCTTCACTCACTCTCTAGTTCTCACTCTCTACCATGGTCAGTGAGAGGACAGCCTCTTCCAACCCTCTCCTCACTGCCCTCACTTTTCTAAATGACCTTTCACCTGGACTCTGCAGACTGGCCTGCACTCCCTCCACTCCACACACACACACAGACACACACACACAGACACACACACACAGACACACACACAGACACACACACACACACAGACACACACACACACACACACACACACACACACACACACACACACACACACACACACACACTTGCTCCTGTTCCCAGCACTGTACTGCTGTGACCCTGGTGACTGCACATATTTAGCAAGTGAGTGCTGAGTGGGCACCTGAGGTCACCGAGTTCCTGTCTCAGCTCTGACTTTCTAGATGAACTCATACAAACCAGAGGTTGCATTTTGTCAATGGTTCTTTTAAATAACTTCAGTGTTCCGAGCCCTTTGGCTATATAACACAAGGAAATCAAATAAATGGATCCGGTGTATTCTGGATCCAAGCAAGAAAGCAGCCTATGCTTCCCTTGTACTGCTAGGTGGGAAGCAGTATCCAAGGTAACCGGTCCTCCTATGCCACTGGCCATATCAGCTCGGAAAGAAAGGAACCCAGTTCTTCTTTATTTTGCTAGTTAACAGCTATCCGAAAGGCTTACAAATTACACACCATCTGTGTGGTGGTTTGGACGAGAATGCCCCCCATAGGCTCACGTTTGAATACTTGGTCCCTTGTTGGTGAAACTGTTTGGGAAGGACTAGGAGGTGTGGCTGTGTTGGAGGAGGTGTGTCACTGGGGGCAGGCTTTGAGGTTTCAAAAGACTCATGTCATTTCCAGTGTGCTTTCTGCCTCCTGCTTGCAGTTTGAGATGTGAGCTCTCAGCTGTTCCTGCCTCCACGCCTTTCCTCCACTATCATGAACTGTAACTCTCTGGAACTGCCAGAGAGTTAAAACTTGTTTAATAAGTTGCCTTGTTTGTAGTGTTTTATTACAGCAATAGAAAGTAACTAATAAAGTTTGAAACAAGAACCTCCACTTGCAGTAGTAAATTCTGAAACAACCATAGATGGAAATAAAGATACAGTTATACTGACCTTCTTTGAAGTATGGGGAAGAAAAGTGGGTAAATTATATGTAAGGGTTTTAGATACTCTGGATCTAGAGTTATAGATAGCAGTGAGCCGCCATGTGGATGCTGGGAACTAGACCCCAGTCCTCTGAAAGACCAGTGAGTGCACTTAACCACAGTGACATCTCTCCAGTCCACTTTGCATGGTTTTTTGAAGATAAAAAAAAATCAAGTTATGAAATATTCTGTATAGAGAAACCCCAATTTTTTTATTTTAAAAAAGTAAACAAAAAAATACTCATTTTGCAAAGGAATACATTTACAGATACTAAAATATTTCTTAGATTTTTCTCTGGGTCATATGATTAGAACTGATTTTATCTTAATCATAGATGCAATTTTAAAAAAATTGTACATCCACAACATGTTTCATTTAAATTAGAAAACAAGTCAAGTCAAAAATTGAGTGAGAATCAGTTCTCTGCAGATAGAGCACTGCAGACTTTTTCATGGTAGCCTGAGATGCTAACACAGCATGAGGGAGGGAGCCCAGGGTTCCATCACTGCAGAGGCATGGGGAAAGAATGGGGTGTAACACAGCATGAGGGAGCCCAGGGTTCCATCACTGCAGAGGCATGGGGAAAGGATGGGGTGTAACACAGCATGAGGGAGCCCAGGGTTCCATCACTGCAGAGGCATGGGGAAAGAGTGCACCGCAGCAGGGCATCGTGCAGCAGCCAGTGAGTTAGATACACACACAGTACCAGGAAGGGCCTTAAAACACAGAGCCTAGTTTAAAAAAAAAGAAAAGATACCTATTTTCTGAAACAATATATATTTCATGAGAGTAGGTGCACCTAAAAAGACATACATTAACATATTAGAAAAAAAAGAAAATACCTATTTTCTGAAACAATATATATTTCATGAGAGTAGGTGCACATAAAAAGACATACATTAACATATTAGAATGGTGTCTCCCGGAGAGTTAGTTCATAGGAATGGGTATGGGATGGAAGAGAATAAATACAGTGTCTTGTGTCTGTGAGGATGACAATGATTAGAAGGTTACAAGGAACTCAACTCTTCCACTAGAAAATGAAACAATTCCCATATGCTTCTCCTTTTCTATGGACCCTGGATTAGTGACAGCCAGTCCCAGGCAGAAGGAGAGAAGGGAGATCCCAGATGTCCTTCTCTCTGCCCTTGAGGAAGAACTGGAGATGTAGATGAGAGTCTGCAGGGGACAAGTACAACAACCCTGAGCAACACTGATGCCTACAGGGTGCTACCCAGCTGTGCATGGCTCCACCATCTTGACTTGTTGATAATCATAGTTTCTTGCCTCAGAGGTGCCTCAGTTTTATAGATGAGGACACGTCTCATAAGGAAGCATTTTAAAACAGGCCATCCTTGTTTTTCAGTAAGTATATGAATTTCACCCGTTTTACAGATGACCTGGTGGCTACTAACCCATGGCCTTCAGACAGTAAGTAGAGACCAGCCCTTGCAGCATCCCATAAAAGGTAGCGTAATGGTAAACAGTGTCAACTTGACAAGATCTAGAAATCCCCAGGACATGACCCTTTCAATATGTCTGGGAGGGATTATCTAGATTGGCTTAATTGGGAAGGAATACTCACCCTCACTGTGGGTGGCACCAGTCCAAGGAGAAAGTGAGATGAACACAAGAATTAGTCACTATTTACCTCCTGACTGTGGATGCAAAGTGACCAGCTGCCTCACACTTCTGTTTCCATGATTCACCTGTCATGACAGGCTGTCCCCTGACTTGTGAGCCAAAGGAGACTCTTGCTCTCTGAGTCAGGTATTCTGCCACAGTGAGACACATGACTGACAGAGTTGGTAATGGATGTTGAAGAGACTAAAAAGTCAGTGTCATGGCCTTCAGAGCTAGGAGAAGCACTCCCAGGTCTGCCTATAATAGGAAAATATAAGTGGAGCCAATGGGGTCATCACTTTCAAATGGACTGTGTGACCCTAGACAGTGAGGGGCTCTGTGACAAATGCAGGTCTAGAGGCTCCTGTCCTGTTTACCAGGTGCCACTTAAGTCTTCAGTTTTTTTTTTTTAATGACACCAGGGAAGGAGCCCCCAAACATAACTGAAATCAAACTTATTACAGTAACCCAGGTGGCAGGCTCAAATATCAATTAAGTTTGAATTAACTAGAGAGATGTGTCATTTTGTACACCTGAATGCCGTGGAATAAATCCACGCTAACCACAGTGTGGGTTGTCCACTGAGGACACTGTGAGGTCATAAGCAAATGTAGAATTAGAGCCACCTGCTCTTGAAACAATGACTGTGACCCTGCTGGAGATATTGGGAGCAAAAATCCATAAAAGCCCACACTGAGTCTCAATACAGGGAACGTGAGGAGACTATGTCTGAAAGATTCTTGCAGAGTGCATCCAGCCAAACACAGCTGAGGAAGGAAGGCAGGAAGGATGCAGTTCTTTCTGCAGAGATTAATGTCTTTTCTAGCTCCAGAGAAACATCAAAAATAGAACAAAAAGGTAATTTCTTAAAAGGGTCCTTAATGTCAGATTCTGAAGGTGTTTTGTTTGTTTGTTTTTAAAGCTCAGAACTTCTTCCTAGAGGAGGGACATCTTCATGGCCAGAACCTGAAGCCTGGGAATAGCCCCATGTTTCTATGCCCAGATACATGTCCCAAGGTTCTAACACTGTAAGACCGGTGGAGAGGAAGATCACCCTTTCCAGAACGGAAAAGGTAGGGGCTGAAATTCCTCCACTGGGAAAAGAGACAGCCATGTCTTGGCTCACCAAGATTCTGTGGGCAAGATACCATGATGGATGGAACAGGAATCGAGGCCAAGTTTCAGTACTTGTAGATGAATGCCTCAGGATGAGATGGAAGCCTCTTTGCAAATAGACACTGGAGTCTCATTTTGTGAATTCACACTAACGTTCTATCTTAGGTCTTTGGGATGCTGAAAGGGGACATTTTAATCCCTGGAAATGTGTCTCTGTCTAAAGACAGGTTTCCTCTATGCCAAGCTCAGGACCAAGATCAACCCTTCTCTCTGCAGTTTAAACTAGAGATGCTGGAAGAGGGAGGGGAACTAAGCAAGAAACTGCTGTCCTCATTAGGAGCAAGAGCATCACATATACAAAAGACCGGGTCAGGGACAACTGCATGGGCCTTGCTAGAGAACACAAGAGAGACATTGTCCTGCTGGTTAATGACCTTGCAACTGTTTTGGGGGGGCATGGGCAGACCTCTGCTCTGTATGCTGCTCATGTGTGGCCTGGGGCATAACCTGAGAATGTGCAAAAGAGGGGACCACAACCGTTTTCCTATGTCCCACCATCCACGCTCACTGGTTAGTGAGGCACACAGAGCCTTGTTTTGGAGAGAATAGCTGGCAGTTATTTCAGAGACAAGAACCCAAGGTGAAAATAATCGTATGAAAGTTGAGGCATGCTTGGGAGTGCATCAAAGAACAAGAAAGGGAGAAGGGAGAAGAGCCTACTGTTGGTCAAGTTAAAGATCAGCCATGATGTGACTTGCTTAGAAGAGGGAAAGAAGGCAAAGTAGCAGTCAGTAGACTCTTTACTTAGATAAATCAATCTATTTGAGGGAAACACAAGTTCCATTGATATATGCCACCCAGAGAGAAAGCAAAAATAATCCTAGTTAGGGATCTAAAGCCGCTTTTCAAGTTTGTGGTTTAAAAACTGGGCATGACCCTAAATGACCCTGTGAACAGGGCTGTGATAACTGTGATATGCAGATACCACTATGGAGAGCTAACTGATTCTCCTGGCCATATACCTAGAAGTGGTATAGACAGACGATATGGATGAGTAAAAGTGGTATTATTGCATAGTAGAGCCTTGTCCAGCCATAAAAGAAGAATGCAATTATGACATCTGCAGGGACACAGCTGGATGGAGAGCATCACGCTAAGTGAAATATATCAGCCCCACAAATGCAAGTATTGTACATTTTCTCTCATATGCAGAAGCTAGACAAAGGAAAAATAAAAGGTATGAAACCAGAATAAGGACCACTGGGACATGGAAAAGAGAGAACAGGAAAACATAAGTGCAGTAGAGGGTGAATACGATCACAGTTCACTATGTACACATTGGAAATGGAAGTGTTTAAGAAAACTTACTTTATACAATAGACAGTGAAAAGAGGGGTTGGGGCTGGGGAAACAACTCAGCTGATAAAGTGCTTGACAGGCAAACATGAGATCTGGTGCTCATTTCCTCAGAACACATGTAAAGCTGAGCACAGGATGCATGTGATAATCCCAGCACTGGAGGTGTGTAAATGGGAGAATACCTGGGGACTACTGGCCAGTCCAGCCAAGTCCAAGTGCTCCATGTACCGTGAAAGACCCCGTTTCAAAAAATAAGGTATATAGTGATTGGGAAAGCTGACCACCATCGACCTCTGACTTCTGCATGTGCATGTACACACATACGCATGCGTGCGCACACACATACGCGCACATACACATGCTCGAGTGCCTGAGCAAATAGACACACACACAATCACACACACACATACACTCATGCATACACATACGCATGCATGTATACATGCACACGCATGCACAGACATACACATGCACACACACAGGGCCAGGAATATAGCTCAGTTGTTAGAGTGCTTGCCAAGCATGTACAAAGCTCTGAGTTGAATCTCAGTACTTGATAAAACCAGGCAAGGTAGCATATACCTGTAAACCCTTCTATGAGGAGATAAGAGGCAGGAGGATTAGGAACTCTAGGTCATCCCTGACTACTTAGTGAGTTTGAGGCCAGCCTGGGATACATAAGGTCTAGTGTCAAAACAAAACAACAAAAACCCAATCAGCCAAACAAATAAAACAGGTAAAAAAAAAATATTAATAAGCTAAGGCTGTGGGTGTCAGGGGAAGTGAGGTGGAGACAGAACTTGTGTCTGAAGGTCTATTCTGGATGGTCTGGCACCTTCCACACCTGCTGTTTCCTCCCTCCTTCCGTCCCTCCCTCCCTCCCTCCCTTCCTCTCTTCCTTCCTTTTTTCTTTTTAACTTTAACTGTTAAAATTAACTTCTGGATACTTTTTGGACACTGGCCTGGAACTAGAGCCACGCTATAACCACAGGCAGCTGGAACTCCCCTTTCACCTCCTCTGTCCCCACTGACTCCAGTTTTACATGTGCTTGGGCCTGTCCAGTGGCTGCTCAGCACACACCATCAGCTGCAGAATCAGGGCAAATGGGGCAAGGGAGAGGCTGCTCCCCCTGCATTTTTACATGCTGCATTTCCTTTTAAAAATTTCCCACTTTTATTAGCATTTATTAACTGTACACATGTTTCATAGTTATATAATATTAATAATTAAAGAAAAAAAGCACATCATGGGCATTCTATGTTTCATACAGTTACATAATATTAATAATTAAAGAAGAAAAGCACATCATTGGCATTTCTAAACCCTGAGGTCCAGCGACGTCTGGAGGCAGGGAAGGCTTTTCTTTGCACAGGGGCGACCCTGTGATTAAAGCTCATCGCCTGGACGACTGAGCTTCTGCCCACTGTGTCCCATCATCGTCCTGGATCCTTCTGATTCAATTAGGGACAGTGCGCCAGGGGACTTCTGCCCGCTCCCCAGGGACCTAAGACTTTTATTTTTATTCCACGCTAACTCTGTTTTAAACAAAGCCTGCCGCTTCCCGGGGCTAATCCTTCACGGAAATGGAGAGGCAGAGACTGAAGTAAATGCAATGAAAGCAGCTGGAGTGTTAATTCAGAGGGACCCAAAGGAGATAAAGTGAACTCAGCTTCAGACAGGCAGGGATGGGGTCAATCCAAAGAAGCATCCAGAACTAACCATGAGGCGGGGAGCCAAAGTCAGCTGGTTTTACATTTTTCTAATCTCTGCTGCTATTTGAATTATCATTTTTTCTAAAGCAGACTATTAAAGAGTCCACTAAGAAATCATTATTAAATTACATGCAGACTGGGCAGTGTTGTGAAAGACAAGAATATGAAAATCATTACATCTGAACCCTTCTTTTCCTTCATTCTTCCTATTTTCTGGAAACTTCTTTTCACAAAAGGGAAAAATAAAGGAAAAGAAAAAAGTGACATAGATGCCAGGCCAAAATGGATTATTCTGGGGACTCCCTGTAAGAGCTGATAAATTTGGTCAGGGCTTTGAAAAGTAACACACACATGTAGATTAGTGCTTAAAAAACAGGAAAGAATGGCATATTTTTTAATTAATTAAATCTTTAATTATTGCTACACTATAACCCAGTTAAGTTTAACCGAGCAATTGATGTTACAAAGCTCCCAAAGAGCACCCCACATTGGAGCCAGTTTCTCAAGGTTGGACCTTGTGGTGGTTAAGAATTTGCTATAAAAAACAGGGCTTCCCGTCCCTCCCCCTACATCAACTGAATTTACCCCACTGCACCCCTGCACTGCTGCATAGAGTTGGTTTCTGTTACAAACCTGTATTTTTCTCTGTCCTCCTCTTCTTGGGTGGCAAATATCTTCCACTGGAAATGGGCGATGATATTAGAGCGATTATGAATGGTTATCGTCCGTTGGTTGGCCAGAGATATGTAGGTCTTCTCCATGATCACGGAATTCTTGTCCAGTCTTATATTCACATCTATGGCAGCTCCATAGAGACCTACAAATACCATTTCACCTAGGAATGAACAAGGTAGAAACACACGTTATGATTTATTCTAGGATGGAGAGCTGGCTCACTTGATAAAGGCCTGCAAGCATGAAGGCCTGAGTTTAATACCTCAGAACCCCCACAAAAAGCCAAGCATATGCCCAGAACCCCGGTGCTGGACAAGAGGAGACAGATGGATTCCTGAGGGCTGACTGACCAGCCAATCTAGCCAAAGGTGAGACCCTGTCTCAAAAAATAAGGTGGGTTGAGGAAGACACCTGATACCGGTCTCTGGCCTGCACAGCACGCACACACACACACACACACACACACACACACACACACACACACACACACACACAAGACTATTTCTAGAGTGATACTTCCGGCCTTTCAAAAAAAATCAAGAAGAGGTTAAGGAATGTAGAACATATTTCATTCTCCCCAAGTCCATCAATCCAGAGTCAGACATGATCAGAAGACTTAATTATTGCCCTTTATTGAAGTTACTGGAAATCAAACTATCTCTTTCAGTCATTTTAAGAAATATAAACTACATAAAATATAAACTGTTATGGAAGGTTATTTGAGGATTTTCTTCTTCATAAATACTTTTGGGACTTACAGTCTACCCAGGAGGACCACGAGCTTCAGAATTATAAACACCTGCCTGATCTTTAGCTCCAGCATGATCTAGTTTCTGGTTCTAAAGTCAAATATATCACCATGGGACTTAGGTCCTCACAGTGTTCAGAAAATAGATTCAGTTAAGTTAGAAATTGGAAAGTGACTGAACAGTATCACATAACCAAACAACACACACAGTGCTGTGCTGGAGTAGCATATCCATAGAAAGAAAACAAAAATAAATACCATGAGATAATCTTTAAAGGAATGTCGGGAACATCTTTTCTTAGCAAAGCACAGTTGTAGATTCAAATGCTGCAGATTCACAGAAGTCACTGTGAATTCAAGAAGGCACAGCTCAAGAATTATATTCTGTTCAACTCTGCAATGCTACATCACTCTATTGTAAAACAGAGAAAGGGCCTGGAGGGACAGCTCAGGAGATAAGAGCACTGGGTGCTTTCCCAGAGGACCCGGGTTTGATTCCCAGCACCCACCTGGTGGCTCACAACCAGCTCCAGTTCTAGGGAATATGACCCCCTTCTTACGGCCTCTGTGGGTATCAGACATACACATAGTGTACAGACACTGATGCAGAAACACACACACACACACACACACACACACACACACACACACACACACACACACAGTAATTTTAAAAACAGAAAGGATATGTTTAAATACTATGTATAATTTATGGATCTATATTGTACAAGTTTTAACTAGAATCCAGAAAGCATAATTATTCATCCTTTATTTTTCAGCAAACATTTCTTATTTATTAACAATAGAAAGAAAATGGCCCCCAAAGGGAGTGGCACTATTAGGAAGTGTGGCCTTGTTTGAGTAGGTGTGGTCTTGTTGGAGGAAGTGTGTCACTGTGAAGGTGGGCTTTGAGGTCTCATATATGCTCAAGGTACCACCTAGTATCTTAGTTCACTTCCTGCTGCCTGTAAGATGTAGAACTCTCAGCTCCATGTCTGCCTGCATGCCACCACGTCCCACCATGATAATAATGGACTGAATCTCTGACCTGTAAGCAAGGCATCCCAATTAAATATCTTCCTTTATAAGAGTTGCTGTGATCATGGTATCTCTTCACAACAATAGAAACCCTAACTAAGAAAACAGCATATGAGCCAAACAACCACCTTAGTAAATCAATAACTCAGGTTCTGAGACGCTGCCTCCAGATGGGATGATCTCTTACAGCTACTTAATGGAGCCAAGTAAAACAAAATACTGTTCCTTCCCAGTTAATCTGGACCTGGTTATAATTTAGTGATAATTTAGATTTTAAAGACCAAATATGTAATTCAACATTAATCTAGTTGTCTGTGTTTCTCTTCATAGCCCTAGCCTAGCAGATCGGGTTTCATAGCTTCCCCAAAATTTTTATCAAAGCTTAAAGAAAAAGTAAGCATCAAGCCTTTGAGTCTAAATTTTAAAGACAATAGATAGATAGATAGATAGATAGATAGATAGATAGATAGATAGATGATAGATAATCAAATTATAAGCACTATAAAAGCATGAACAAGGAAATTAAAATGTCTCACTCTCCCCCACTCAAGCCTAGGCCTGCAGTTTAGAGGCAAGAAGTGCCAAGTACCAATGTTTCCATGGCCATCCTTCAGAAAAACTTTCAGACTTTCTAAGGAGTGGAAGTTTTTTTTTTAATTGAAAATAGATTCTTCTCTCATACAATACATCCCAACCACAGTTTCCCCTCCCTCCACCCCTCCTATGCCCTCCACCTCCCTTCTCTCCCCATCCACTTCCCTCTGTTTCCCTTCAGAAAAGAGCAGGCCTCCAAGAAACAACAACCAAACATGACAAAACAAAATACAATAACAAGAGGCTGGAAAGATGGCTCAGTGGTTAAGAGCACTGGCTGCTCTTCCAGAGGACCCAGGTTCAACTCCTAGCACCCACATGGAAGCTCACAACTGTCTGTAACTCCAGTTCCAGGGAATCTGACACCCTCACACCAATGCACATAAAATTAAATAAAGTTTTTTTTTTTTAAAATGATACAATAACACAAGGCAAAAGCCCTCATATCATGTCTGGACTAAACAACCTAATAGGAGGAAAGGGGTCCCAAGAGCAGGAAAAAGAGTCAGAGATATACCCACTCCCACTGTTAGGAGTCCCATAAAAACACCAAGCTAACAGCAATAACATATATGCAGAAGAGCTGGTGCACAGATGCAGGCCCCATGCATGCCATTTTAGTCTGTGGAGTAAAATTTAATAATTGGTGAAAGCTCACTGTTCTTCTCATTTGCATATTCTTAATTATGGTTGACATTGAGTTCTATTATATAAGTTAATAAATAGACAAGATAAAAAGAAGGCTTTTGCTATAAATTCTGGTACTAAAAGAATTATGCCTCCAAGGTGATGGTGAACTGGAAGGAGATTGGCCCTAGTTTACTGTCAGAAACCTTGCTGAAATTGCCTACATCTTACAGAACACTTCAAGCTTTGAGTTTGTCATTCACTAATTCTAACCTGAGATAATGGAAAGAAACAACTCATTCTCCTTTATAGGAAGGCATCCACAACCAAAATTTCAAATTTTCCAACAACACACAGCCAAATATAATAAGGCTTGCAAAGAACTGCAACTCAATGTGTTAGAACTAGCAACATATGAAAAACAGAAGATACCAGGTACCAACAGATAGAGTCCATACACCAATTACACTTAGCTTGTTCATAGAAACCAATGGATGATCTTGAAGCTATACCCAGAGAATAGGAGACTGAAAAAGGATCTAAAATATGGAGAATAGTCAAACTCTCAGACTTACAGAGAAAAAATAAAATAAAATGACCTAAATTTTAAAAGAAGACTGCAAAGGAGAAAAAAAAAACTTTAAGAGATATCTATAATAAGAGAATTTTAGTTTTTATGAAAGAAATTAGTGAAATGAAAAATGGTTCATAAAATATAAAAGGTAGCATGAGGAAATAACATGAGTTTAGGGGTCTCATGAGGACCTCATGATAGCAATGGTTATGTCTAGTCAAGATGATATTTCAAGAGATGATGGCTAAGGATTTTCTGGAATTAAAACATCAGTTCATAGCTCAAAAAACCCAAGGGAATTCAAGTGGGGTAGACTGAAGAAAATGTATACCTACATATATAACAGTGAAACAGAGGAAATCAAATCAAAATCTTGAAAGCAGAAAGAAACAAGACATTGTTTTCAATGGACCCACAGATAGAATTATACCTGATGCATTAACTGAAACAGTGGAGACTAAAAGACTATATATAGAATGCTATCTTCAGCCTGACAAAGCAGGAAATTTGACAACCAATGAGTCTATAGAATTTTTTCAGTTTTTTAATTTTTGTCTGAAAATGTTATTATTTTGTTTTGACCTTTCAAGGACACTAGAAAGCTAAAACACCCCCTCAGTTTAACCCTGTTTTTCCTTCAGTGCTTTAATGATGATATTCTGCATCTTCTAGCTTCCCTAGTATCAGTTAAAGAGTTTGCTGCCAGGGTTATGAACATTCCTCTTAAGGCAAACTGTCTTTTTTTCTACTTTTTTCCCCTGGATTCTTTTATAATGATCTCTTTGCTTTTAAACAATAGTATGCCTACATTTGGTTTTCTTTCTTTGTATGAAAGATGTGCTGAGCTTCATGAATACATGGATGAATATAATTTAGTATTTTTTAAAAAAATCCTTAGACAATATATCTTAAAACACTTTAAAAATTTTCATTCACCTTCTCTACTTCTGAGGCTCTAGTTTTACACATGCTGATCTTTTACTATGCCCTGTGTGGTTTTGCTTTGTTATTTTTCTCAAATACTACTGTGTTCCTTTCTGTGTCTCATTTTGAACATCTTTGATTGATCTGTATGCTGTGGGATGGTCCTTATGTATGCTGTGAATATATGTTGCTCTCATTGGTTGATAATAAAGCTGTTTTAGCCAATAGCTAGGCAGGATAAGGTTAGGCAGAAAAACCAAACTAAAGAGGGGATGAAGAAGGGCAGAGTTGGGAGAGCAGCAAGCCAGATGGAGAATGAGTTACACATACAAAAATGGGATAGAGGCAATGGCTAGGAGCCTTGGGATAGTACATGGATTAATAGAAGTGGGTTAAGTTGTAAGAGCTAGTTAGTAATAAGCCTGAGCTAACAGCCAAGCATTTATAATTTATAATTAATGTAAGCCTCTGAGTGGTTATTTGGAATTGGCTGCAGGATGGGGTGGGACAGAGAAAAGCCTCCTAAATATACACCTATATTTAGGTTCATGAATCCTATCTGTTATCTATTGTTGGCAGAGGAGATTTCAAGACAGTCTAATATTGACTCTCTCACATGGTTATTAGTAATCAATCCTATTCAGGTCTTCAATTAAAATAGCAAGTGGGGCAAAAGAAATACAAATGCACCATTTGAGGAGAAAAAGAACACCAGGAAGCTTAAAGTTGGAAGCAAGACTTGCATAGAAAAAGATGAAAAGTTTAGTAAAAGGCCTGATTAAAAAATGAAATAAAAGGAGTTGTGTCCTCAGGGCAAGACCCTTCCCAGCTAAGCCTCCAACAAGTAAAAGGAAAATGCCTATGGGATTTTTTGCTCTTAAAACAAAGATAATATTATGTTACAAAGGAAGGCTCATCCAAATATAATTTGAGGAGGGGACTCAGATTCCACCCTAAGCAAGCAGCTGAACTTGCTGCATCAGACATGTGGTTCTGGCTTTAGAGACATGAAGGATACATGTGTAAAGGATTTGTGGAATCCTCCTCTATAGGTAAGAAGAGCCACTGAGGCCAGGTGTATGGCAGGGTATTTCTGCATGGAGGCCCTGAGAAGTCATTGCATGAAGTCTGGATTGTATTGGAGACCCCAAGATGTTAGAGGTGCTAGAGCAGTGGAATATCCACCAGGGAGAGCCACATGCAGGAAATGGAAGCAGCCCAAGAGAGAGAAGTGTGTTACAATGAGGAAATCAGGGAGGTTGGAGACATCTAAAACCCTTGCCATCAGACATAGAGCTACAGGATTGGAGCTTTCCCTGCTGGGTTTCAGTCTTGCTTTGGTTCAGTATTTCATTACTATGCACCCATTCCTCTCTTCTGAAATGATAAAGGATATTTTTGTACCAATATATGCTGGAAGTATGTAATTTTTATTTTGACTACAGGGGGCTACAATTAAGAGATTGCTTTGAGCCTATTAGGGCCTGGGAGTGAAATGTGTTGCTTTGAATGAGAATAGCCCCCATAGGCCATTTGAATGCTTGGTTCCTACTTGGTAGAACCTTTGGGAAAGATTAGAAAGTGTGGTCTTGTTGGAGGAGGTATGTCACTGGGGGTGGACTTTGAAGTTTTAAAAGTCCACACTATTTCCAGTTAGTTCTCTCTCTGTGCCTCATGCTTGTGTCTCAAGATGTAAGCTCAGCATCACCCTTGCTGCCCTGCCTGATGACATGATGCTCATGGACTCGCCCTCTGAAACTGTAAGCCCCTAATAAACTCGTTCTTCTATAAATTGCCTTGGTCATGGTTTCTCATCACACCAATAGAAAAGTACCTAAGATTGGGGGGGACAAGCACTCTTCTCTTGTCCCCAAACTGTTAGAACACTTGCTTTTGATACCCATTTGCCTAGGGACAACCTTTAAAAAGGTCCCCCACACCCTAGCTATCTGAGGCACAGGATGGAGGTGGTGGCAAGCTTGTGGGGATGCAGAGGCTGTATGGCTCTAAGTTAGCACTCTCTGTGTCCTTGGACTCCCTCTTCCCACTCTGGTTCAGTTTCTGGGGTTGAGTGCTGCAGTGCAGGTTAGCCAGAATCATTTATTACGTCCCAGGAAAAATAAATTTCATGGAAGCTCTCATTACATTTTGCCAAGTTTACTACTATCAATCAAGCAAAGCCAAACACGAACAAAACTAATTTTCCAAAACTAGATGTGAAGCTAGCTGTATACCCAGCACATTCCTTACTGTGGCTTTAGAACTTGGAGACAACAGAGGACACAGATGTATGAAATAAAATAGATGAGGGAAGCCATGGTGTCTCAAGGGAACAAGCTGATGGAGAGAGTGAGTGCTTCTCATTTCTTGGTCACAGCAGAGTCAAATTTACCACTGTCATAGGCATACTGAGCAACCAAAACTCCCTGTCAGCACTCTGTGGTGGAAGCTGAAGTGGAGCAATGTGAGCTTCCCAGCTATGCGAGCTGCTGTTCTTGTCTCTGACTGAATGTCCAACAGGACACAACTAAAGCGAGGGAGGGTTTATTTATAGTTTGGGGGGGGACCCAGTGCACACGGTGGGGGTGCCATAAAGGCAGGAGTATGAAGCACTGGTCACACTGCATTTATAGTCAGGAATCAGAGAGCAGCCAGGAGGTGAGGCTGGGTTATAGAACCCAGTGACACACTTCCTAATAGTTTACAACCTTCCCCGAATACCACCACCATCTGGGGACCATGAGCCTATGAGGCCATTTTAAATTCAACCCATGACTCCAGCACATCAGTGACAGGACTAAAATTGCCATTGTGCTGCAGCAAAGGCAGTGCAGGTCTGTAAAAGGGGCTCTAGCTTAGAGCACACCAGGAACTTGGGTTCACGCTCAGGCCTTACATAGATAGTCATTCAACGTTCCTGGGTTTTGTGTACTCACTCAACTCTGAAATGAAAAGAAGTAAAAGAAATGTCCTCTCAGTCAACCAATGGTTGGTCCTTCCTGGAGAAGGAAGAATCCACATCCTTCTCCAGGGTCTAGCCCTGTAAGTGGATGGAACTAGAAAGGTGATATTGAATTAAGTAACCTAGACCCAGAAAGACAAGCACCACATGTTCATGATCATCAGAGGCTCTTAGCTCCTTCAAGATCTTTGGCTCTACTAGTCCTGGGTGGTTGGCTAGGTTTCCAATACCAGGCATCATTTCCCTCTTGTTGAGTAGGTCTTAAGTCCAATCAGAGCTCTGTTGGTTACCATCAATGTACGCACGCCACTACTTTACACTGAATGTTGTCATGTCATGCTGGTCACTGTGGTGGCTCACAGACGCCACAGCCGGGTAGGACTGTTGGTTGTTCTCCTCCTTTGGAAGCTGGCATGGTGCCTTCTGGAACCATGAAAGCTAGCCCTCAGGAAGGAGGTATTCAGGTCAGTTCCGGCTCAGGGGCTTCTGGCCCCTGCATCTGAAGTACATGATGTCTTCAGCCATCGGGACTTCTACCTCTGGGGGCTAAGCAACCGAGGGCAAAAGCAATAGTCCATAACGATTGGGGATCTCTTGGACCAACCTGATCAATAACTCAAAAGAGGACTTCTCATGCCTGGTATGGGGGTCTTGTGAGGTAGTGTTTGGCTTTTGAGGAGAGAGCATTGTCAGCCCAGATGAGACAATTTCATTTAAACTGCATATGCATATTTATTTATACACAGACCTATGTATATTGTGTTATTTAGGTAGATAACTGATAGTATGATCCCTCATGACCTTTTCAGACATCCTTACTGTTATTTTGCTCTCCTCCTATAGATATTTCCCCTCCCCCTCCTTAATCACAACCAACTGCTCACTCTATTCTTTTTCAGTATTCCTTTATTAGCTTTCACAGGTATAAAAAGAAAAATCCTTTATAGCTTTAGAAAGCAAACCAAAATAAAATATGCAAATGACTGGTAAGCTGCCCTGTGAAGAACTAACATGATTATTAGATATGTTTACGTATCTAATAATAACCCACCATCTCATTTTTGGGGGGGAAAAGCTTAACTCCCCGAGTCTGGCTCCTGGACTGAAATATCTCCCCTTCAGTAAGAGACAGAACACTCTAAAAATGCTGAGGAGGTCCACCAGCTCCACTTCCCGACTCTGCCTGCGGTTAATGTCACCTTGAAGGTGGCAGCCACCTCACCAGGCATTGATTTCTATTTCTCTGGCTCATCCACATCACCAAATGTTCAGGAAAAAATGTCTTTTTTATGTAAAATGGAGTTGTTTTGTGAATACTAATCTCCCTAGGAGCCCTCAGACTACATACAGTGTCTTAACTCTCAACTGAAAACTTCAGGACTTAAGCCGCTGAGCCACTTATGTGGCCTGCCACAGTCCCGTGCCGTTTCCACTTCTCAGTGTTACTGACATCAGTCTGAGACTTGCACACACACAGAATGTGTGCTGATCAAATCCTCTCTCCAGTCCCTTCCTCCCAGTCCCACCTTCCCCTCCCAGCTTCACGTGCTCATTTAAAAAACCCATTGAGTCCTCTTAGTGCTGTCTGTTTATACCCAGGGGTTGGGCACCCACTGGAGCATGGGTAGCCTCTCAGAGGCTGCATGCCTGAAGAAAATAGACTCCCTTCCTTGACCTCCAGCAGCCCTCATTGCCAATGGCTGCCACTCAGTTGAGGTTGGTGATTAACACAGAGACCCACAACTGGTCAGGCGGGGAATTAAAGACCGGGGAGTGCTGGGGTTTAAATGAGGATCTACGTCACACCCCTTCCCTGAGGGATCAGGGACATCCCAGGAAAGCCAGATGCAGTGGACGGCTGCAGCAGACCAGGGTTCGCCAGACATGAAGGGACACGCTTGAACATGTTGTTTTGCTTTTGCCGCAGTCTTTCTGGGTTAGAACTTAAGACAGAGCCTGGACCGGCCTGGAACTCACTATTTCCTGTGTGCCTCCCCAGTGCAGGGACTACATTGGGGGGGGGGGGGGCGCCACACACAGCTCGCTTTTGTTTTCTTCTTATGAATAATGTCTTGAGAAGTCCTATGTGTAAACTTTGCTGCTGGCGTGAGTAGATAATTAAAGGTGACAATGATTTCTGGGTAAAATCAGCTGCCTAAGCATACTGAATTTTACTATACATTAACACTGCTAGGACAAACTGGGAGGAAGGGAGAGGGGGAGGATTCTGGGTCAGGCAAATAAATGTGAGTGAGCAAACAGTAGGCATTAGCGAAGCATTCTGTCTGACCTCCTTAAGCAGCAGGGCACTGGTTCAGACTCCTGTCAGGGACAACAAAGAAGTGTAGCCGTGGTTTATGAAGAACACATGCAGGAGAAGAACACAGCTGATAAGACAAACACACTGTTAGAAACATGACTGAGCACTTCCCGCTGAGGAGAAGTCAGTTATCGTTCTTCTAGAACACTGTTTGAGGAAGCATAAAGAAAAGACACTCATCACTAGCCCATATTAAGCGTCCTTCCTGAAATCAATTCCTACTTCAAGCAGCTGCGGAGCGCTCAGCCGGATGCTTATGCAGTGACACGGGAAGACAACGATCATGACTGACTGGAAGGGCTCCATGATTCATCTGTTTAGGCAGTCATTACTGCTTTGCACTAATGTAAGGTTCTGGGCACGGATACTCTACAGTAAAGATGAGAGCACGTTCTTATCTAGCAGATGAGTCTATGTAACGGATAATGTCTTCAGTCTTCCTAAAATTATCCATTTACCACAGCTGACGGAAACACCTCAGGGCACAGACATTGTCTTTTCCAAGGCTGGTTAAGTTTCAATACACAAAATAGTCACTGTGGTCCAAACTGCCTCTCCTTTAGCACAGGAGTATCGGTGTGAGCATGGATGTCATTTCAAACACCTCTACAAAAGTAAACTGGAGTTCAGGCCCTCTGTGAGAATGGACTGCATCGCAAAGCCAACCAACGAAAGGGAAATGTTCATATAGTAATAAAAAAGGTTGGGGAGGCATCCCTGGGGCGGAAAGCATGGACTTTAGGAGTTCAGGGTCTACCTCTGAGTTCTAACTGGGCTTAGGGTGGGATATGTGACCTTTAGGAAGCCACTCAATTTCTTAGGGCTCCAGTTTCCCTTCTTAAAATCTGAACTGGATAGATTATGAGTGGTTAGATAGTGACTGGGTTAGATGGTGCCTGGGTTAGATTAGATGGTGCCTGGGTTAGATTAGATGGTGCCTGGGTTAGATTAGATGGTGACTGGGTTAGATTAGATGGTGACTGGGTTAGATTAGATGGTGACTGGGTTAGATTAGATGGTGACTGGGTTAGATTAGATGGTGACTGGGTTAGATTAGATGGTGACTGGGTTAGATTAGATGGTGACTGGGTTAGATTGTGACTGGATTAAAACGTGGCTGGTCTTCTAAGTTTTGACTCTATCATGAACAATCTAAGATGACTAATCTCAAAACCAAATAAAACTTTTCTAAATGATACTGCAACACATGAAGACTTATTTACATATAAATTATACTCCTGTATTAGATATATTTAAATACATTAATATATGTGAAAGGATGAGTTAAAGATGAAATAAGCAGAATTTTAAAATAAGGAAAACCAAACAACTAAGTATTTTATGAGCACAGAAGCATAGGTTATTCTTTTTCAAACTCCTGGCTTAAAATCTTGGATTTAGTGACTCAAAGGTAATTGTTAGGTCACCTTTTTTTCCTGATACATTGTTTTTATGGACTGACAAACAAAAATGATGTCTTACAAAGATATGGACATGGGTGGGAAAAATACATCATTAAAACTCATTTCCAAATGTCACTTGCTATTGACACCAACAGCCAGTAATGGGAAGGCTGTAGTTAAAATTCAATTAATCACTTTCCCACAGTGCACATAATAACCGTAGTCAGCAACCTCAGCCCAAATATCTCAGGAATCTCATTCAGCATAAAAGGACCAAATGGAACAATTTAATAATGAAATAAAATAATAACAATAAAAGAAAGATTTTCAGAATCAATTAAAAAATATTCACCTGGGGATTGATTCTTCTAAGTGTCAAACTTTAAATAAGAAGACACAGAAAAGTTGAAAGTAAAAGGATAAAAAGGGCATTGAATGTCCACATTAATCAAAAGGAAGCTTTTCTATTGCACAAATGTCAGACCAAGTAGACCGTAATATCAGAACTCTCACTAAGATATTTCATAATGATAAAATGGTTAACTCAACAGAAAGTTATATTAATACTACATGTGTGCATACCAAGTATTATAGTTTCAAAATGCCAAAATGAAAATTGAGAGCACAAAAATCACAATGCAAAATCCATAATTGTACTTGTGAATTTTAATAACCTTTATCATCTGCCAAAAAAGGAAAAGAAGTAGAGACATAGGCCAAATGCTATGATTATTAGTAAACTTGACCTAATTGTCATTTATGGAATGTGTAATCTTCTCAAATTGCAGGGAACATTTACCAAGCTTGAACATATTCTGGACCATAATGTTAGTCTCAACTGATTCCCAGGCCTGAGGTTATATTGAATTCATTTTCTGTCACTGGCAGAATTAAAGGAGAAATCAGAGAAGAAAAAAAATCACCAACTACAGAATTCCCAAGAATTTGACTATTATTCAATATTTTGCTAGGTAGTTTCTGGGTCCAAGAAAAATTAAAATAGAAAATTTTAAATTCTTAAGTTTTAAGGAAAATGAAACATTAATGAATATGCATTGAAGATAAATCCAGCTTTAAATGAAAGATTTTGTCTGAAATATACATATTATAAAAGAATAAATGTTAAAAGTCAGTGCTCTAAGCATTTCCCCTAAGATTGAGAACAGCCACAAGAAGAAAAGCCTGGGGAAATAATAAAGAAGAAAAATAAATAAGGTTTGAAAAATGTGAACAATAAAGAAAATTAACTAAAAGTTGGTCCTTTGAGTAAAATGTATAAAACTGATAAAGCCAAGATAGAGATCCGTAACTAAGGATAGGGGAGGAGCGCCTGTGGTCTTACCAGCATCAAAAAGACCAGGAGTGGCTTTTCTGAACAACCCTATGCTTGAAATTTGGGATTTCAAATTATATGACAAAATCCCTTGAAATTTGTTTAGGAAAAACAAGCTAATAATTAAGAATCGGCATGTCTTTTGGAAAACAAAAGTGTGACTTGAACAAAGAAATTCTCAGTCATTTAAGGAAGCAACAACACAAGTCTTTAAAAAGGGCTTTCCCAAAGAACAAAAGAAGATAATTCCTAGTAACACGCAACTCGTTTTTTGAGACCAATTTGTTTCATCAGACCAAAACCCGAGCGAGCTATTATGGAAAAGGAAAATTACAGGATATTTTTTTCTCATAAATTTGAGCATAAACTCGCCAACAAAATATTAGCAAATCTATCTATCTCAGTGATTTATCAAAATTTAAAATTTGTATTTATACCAGAAAGCAGCATTACAAATCAATCACCACATTAGAAAAATAAAGATCAGAAAATCTATGACAGTGTCAATGAAGGCATTTGACAGAGAGCCAGCGTTCACCCAAGACTGAAAGTCACAGAAGCCAAGGAGGGAGGGGAACTGTTTTAATCTCACTGAGTGTGGCCTAGTGAACAGTGTTCAAGAGCGAGATAATGAGAGTGGGGGAAACTCCTAATGAGCAAGAAAAGAAAGTGATACCTGGTCCCTCCCACACAATGAAGTCAAAGCTGGATCTTTAGCCTAAGCATAGCAGCTCAAATGTATCGCTTATAGACATAAACATGGAATATATTCATGATCACGGGGGAGACAACAGCTGAAAAGAATTATCTTAAAAGAAAAACAAGCTCTACCCTGGAGCAGCTCTCCCGCCTTCGCCCCTCCCCCCTGAAAATGTATGCCTGCTCCAAGTTCATCTCCACCGGCTCCTTGATCAGGAACCTCTCAGCTGCTGAGTCGTCCACTCTCTGCAGTGCAGTTGAACCGACCACAGACGTGCACAGATGAGGGCCCCAGCAGTTTGGCAGTCCCTTGTCCTCTGACCTCACTCATCCCTAGCTGCAGCTTCCAAACCAGCGTCACTTCTGTCACTTCTAGGGACATCAACACAGCCGCCAAGTTCATTGGGGCTGGGGCTGCTACAGTTGGGGCGGCTGGCTCTGGGGCTGGGATTGGGAGCCTCATCATTGGTTAGGCCAGGAACCCTTCTCTGAAGCAGCAGCTCATCTCCTACGCGATTCTGGGCTTTGCCCTCTCAGAGGCCATGGGGCTCTTCTGCCTAATGGTGGCCTTTCTCATCCTCTTCGCCACGTGAAGCAGCTGTCTCCACTTCCACCTCCCATAGCTTTCATGTCCTGTCTGCCCTGTGTGTTCCTTTTCCTGTACCTCCCCAGGAAGTCTGGGGAAAGTGCTTGGCTCAGGGTTTGACAGAGAGAAGACAAATAAATATTGTATTAATAAGAAAAAAAAGAAAAGAAAAACAAAATGGTAAGAGGTTTTATTAAAATTAAAAATCATTGCTCATCAAGAACTGTCACTGAAGAAATGAAAAGGCATGCTAGAGACTGGGGGAAGAGATTAATCTTACATCTATCTGATGAGTAACTGGTATGTAGAGAGTTTACTTAGATTACTTACAAATGAACAAGAAACAGAAAAAGATACAAGCAAAAGATTTAAACAAACAGAAAAGATATAGGAATAGTTATACATGAGAAGATGTCTCAGATCATAAATTAGAGAAATGAAAATTAAAACCATTCTTTGACTCCACTTTACACTCCTAGTATACCTAAAGTGAACACACTGGCACTCAGTGTTAAGAACGGGGAGCAGCTGGAACTCTCAGCCTTTGCTGGTGGACTTCATGAAAAACGACCCAGATGCTTTGGAAAGTGACATCCTTGTGTGCCATGAGAAGTGATTTTATTTATGTAGGTCAAAAGATCCCTCCTTTGTTTAAGCTTATTCAAATTAGGTCTCTCTAGCTGGTAGCTAGTGAATTACAGCTGACAGAAACCGGTAAAACACATTGCCATGCCACTGGCTGTGTGGTGGTGTGAGCTGGTCATGATGGAGCCAGGACCACTTAATCACAGGAAGTTGGGGAAAGGCTTGAATTGGCTTGCTCTGATGCAAATGTACAAAGTCAGCAACTCTGACCTGTGACCCAGATGTCATGGCCAGCTCTATTCCAGCTGTGTACTTAAAATTTCACTCTACAGTGTCATCTGCATATTTCAAAAGACAGCAGTCTACATGGCTGTAAGTTAAATATTAGCAAAACCACAATATGTAATTTCCATGATTAATTATGGGATGCAGCTGTCAAGAAAATGTTAGTGGCAACAGAAACAGTCTGAGATTTGCGTAAGATATTTAAGACAACATTTGCTTGATGCAAGGCTTAAGGCAACTAGATCTTAACAGGCTAATAGATATACACAAGAATATTTTGAACTGGGATTCACATACATTTAAAAATGTACAAATACAGCCACATATCACATGGAAAGCAATGGGGTAAACATCACCTTCAAGTTTTCATCTATATATAAATAAGCTCCACCCGTCATTGTGACTTCTGAGTGTAGGTTCCCTCTTGAGTCTCAGACTTTCAGTGTGGGGCAGCCAGTTAGGTGGGAATTCTATAAGACTTGACATCATTCCTGGTGGAAACATTCACATTTTGGCTCTTTACTTTTCTGATCTTAACTTAAGCTCATGCCACCAAAATATATCTCAGCTTCTTCATTCTTCTACGTGCCCTTCCTTACTCTGCAGAACTAAAACCGAAAGGAAAAACATGAAGCATACCGGTGTCATAAGTCACGATCAGTTTTCCTTTGTGATTGCCTACGCTCTGTGGCTCAAAGTCCACTTCCAGCTGCATGGACTCCCCCACGTTAAGAATCCCGTCCGTTGGCTCTATAGAGAAAGGCCTGCAAGACATGTGGAGACACCATCAGAACATATTTCTGACTATTGGGATGAGGAGAGGAGACATGGGCTCCAGATCTTCAGACAGCTCACATCCAGCTTCCTGGTTCAGATGTGCAGTATGATGATTTCCCCACTGACGGCAAAGAGGCCGTTTTAACGTTAAAGTAACAGTAACAGATCAGCAAGGCAAGACACCAAACAGGCACAGTCACGTTCCTATTTGTGTCCTTGCCCTTCAGATCTCCTTTTATTTGTGGGGTGTTCCTGATGGGAATAAAACGGATAAAAGCCAACGCTGCCCTCCACACTCAACGATCGCAATAATGGGTATTTGAAAAAACTTTGAAAAGTTTTCCTAGGAAAAAAAAGTCAAGTGTGGGAAGAGTTCAGAGGCGAGCGGGTCTTAATAGTGGGAAACTGTACCTGCATCCCCAAAGGAAGTGCAGGGAACTTCAAGAGATGATGCAACACCTTAGGGTCCGTAACAGCTGCTACCATCTCTAGGCCCGAGAGGTCATGAGAAAGGAGGAATCCTAGGAGAAAGCTGCCCGGTGATCAAAAAGAGGCAGACAGCCTAGGTAGCCGTGTGGTAACAATAAAACAAATAATAACGTGATGGTTAGTCTCGTTGTCAAGTGGACTGAGGTTTTAAATCACCTCGGAGATCGCTGAGGTAGACGCCTGGGTAAGTCTGTGAGATTTCCACAGAGGGCTGACTAAATGCAGGTGGCACCATCTCCTGAGCTGAGGAATAAAGAGGAGAAAAGGAAGAAAGCCAGCCAAGTGTCCACCAGCCGACAAGTGTCCTGCTCTTCCCTACCCTCTCTGCTATAATGGACTTGAGGCAAAATCTGTTCTTCCTGCTTAAGTTATTTCTGACAGGTGTTTTGTGATAACTTCATGAAAAGTAACTGACAAAGATCACGATTCCCTCACCTCCCCCTCTGTCTGATTGCTTATCCCAGACTCCCTCCCATTGGCTGAATCCCACCCGAAGCCAAAAGGCCTGAACCATACCATAGCGGTCAGCTTCCTGCGCATACACAGGTGGAAGAAGGAAGGAAATACAGGTAGAAGGTGAACAGGGCAAGTTCTGCATCTTGAGAATAGAACTGGAGATTCAGATGTCATGAGGCACGAGGGTAGATTTGAGCAGTGCGAGACAGTTTCACTTAATAGCCCTGGAATGGAATAGTAAGCAGGACCTGATTATGAAGCACCTTGAACAACTCATGGAGCTCTTCCTTCTAAACAGGAAATCCAGCCCATTTAATTATTTTCATGGTCCATTTCACATCTTTAAATTGCTAGTTTTTCAAAGTAATGTGTTGGGCAATGCAGCTGGCAGGCTAAGCTGTTTCTGAGTACTTACTTCTTCTATAACAGCATTTAGAATCATCATCCCTTAAATCTGCCCATAGATAATGAACACAGTTTCAGAGAACCTAAGCTTTCTGCCGTGAGGGTACAGGGCGGATACAAGGGTCCTGTGAGGTGGTACCTGAGATTACTCACGAGGACCTCTGTGGCCTCCAGTGATAACGATGCCTGCTCACTTCCTCTGCTGCCCCGTCCGGATCTCTTCTCCCATTCCCTGGTCTTCTTTCTTCCTTTCTCTCTCCTTTCCTGGTAGTCATGAAACCAGCTCTCCAGTGACCCCTTGGCACCACTTTAGGGTAACCTGGAGCTGTTGGCCTTTAAACTGACCTCTGGAGATAACCAAATGGCTGCGCCATGACCTTGGACAAGTTATTTAAAATCCGCTTCCTCATCTATAAAATGGGTCCAGACAGCACTGCCTCAGAAGTTAGCGTGGAGTAAAGGGATGGAGTGTCTGGGATAATGGCTGGCACACAGGAGTACTGTATGACACGAGTGTTTATTGTTATTTTATCTTCACCAGCTTTCCAGCAATGCTGGAGGAGGAACCTAAAGACACACTCGGCTGCTCAGTTAATTCCGAGCATCTATCTCCGCCCCTTTGCCTTAGCTCAGCTCTGGGGAGACTGTAACACACCCACATGTGTCACAACTTACTAGTCTCCTGCTCCAACACCAGCCCTGGGCCTTGTGACCCATGTGATCAAGTTCAAACCCTCCGAACTCAAAGTCACACACAATCTGGTCCCATGCAGGTTTTACATCCCGATTAAACACATTCACATGTGTCTAACCCCCTACACGTCTGTCACTCTCCTAGTCAGTTGGGGTGGGGTAGGTGGAGGCTTTGGTCTTTTCACCCACAAAGTCCCCCAAGGTCTGCACCTGCTGTGACCAAACAGACTGTGCCTCCTGCAGAGCCAGTCTATGACCGTCAGGATCCTGTCAGAAAATACACAGCTTTCCGTCATGTGATACTCCTGTGACTATCACTGATCACAGCTCAGGTTCAAAGTCACGGCTTACATAGAATGCTACATGTGTGGAGCACCTGTTGTTCTGCATGTGGAGTACTGCTCCTAGAAATTCCAGTTTCCTCCTTTCCTCTGAAGGGTTCTTAGCTATTGAGAGGAGCAGCCATGGGAGTTAATTCTGGTGCAAAGTAAACTGCAGGAAGGCTCAGGCACGCACTCTATCCTGGGGCTGTTCTACACACACCAAACTTCTAAATCATTCAAAATGCCTTGGGAAAGTAGGTGACACATTTGACTTTTAAATGTGACGAAACAGGCGTCCTCAAAGAGCGAGCAATTTGCCTAAAGTTGTCCAACTAAGGCAGAAATAGAGACGGGAGTGAGATCTGCCTCCAGGCTGTGTACTCTCTGCCCACCCCAAGCCTCTTGTGCCTCTGGGAGTCCTGTGTGTACACTGACGTTCGAGTCTTTGCCACCCACAGCACCTTTTAACCACAGGACCATACAGAGAGGTGGTTGGATGAAATTACAGTAAAATCGAGGGCCTTCCTTGCCCATGCTAGACTAGTACTCTGCCACTGAGCCGCACCCCTAGCCCACAGTCAAATCCTAAAGGCCAATAAAACATTTACCATCTTGCATTAATTTTTATAATGTCTTGGAATAGAAAAGGAGTAAACTTTCGGTAGTCAAAGAATCCTTCCTTAATGGAAGATGGTGAGTCTTCCAAGCCCCCAAGGTCCTTCCCTCCCTTCTGGCTCAGCAAGACTCTGACCCCAGAGGACGGGGCCCCATTTTCTGGCTTAGAGAATAGTATGACAATGACTTCTATCTTTACCTCGCCACTTGATGCTATCTTTCTAATACCGCACTTCCATTTTCCTTTCAAATACATCTTGGTAGCAAAAGAACATTTTGAAATGAATTGGATGTTATTCTATCGCAGAACCTCAGCTAATTTTCTACAGAGAAGGTGACGCCAGTGTCACATCTCTAGGACCTGCAGGAGCCCAAGTTCTATAGAGAGGTAATGGATACTTTGCCCACATGCTAATTGCTAGTTTTAGCTTAGACTAAACTTCTTCAGTGGTGAGAAGAGTCACCTGGGATCATTCTCGCCTCTTGGAGCTGCCCAAGCTCTCTCAATACATCAGACGCTAATTGGGTAGAGTGCATTCGGCACTGGTGCTTAATCACAGCCTGTAATTTGATTTTGCACTTCATTTTACCAGAGGCCTTCAGGCTGAACTGCCTGCAAAATATCAAGTGTCAGAAAACACTCTTACAAAGAAGTGAAGAGTAGCGATCCTCCAGGGTCCAAGGCGGGTTCTGTCTATTAAATTGTTTGGTTTTGATATGACACCCTCATTAATATCAAATTCTTAATTATGGAAAGAACTTGGTCTTCTGAAAAATCATGAGTCTGGTCTTGGTATATTAAATAGTGAATATCACATTAGTGCCTTTTCTCCCCATTGTCTCTCTGATATTTCACTTCCAACTTGAACCTTCAGGTCTTTAAGTTGCTTCTCAATCCTCTATCATCCACTTCCCAATATTAATCCCACTTTAACAGTCAGCGTTATTGTGTGACCTGCTGGAGTTCTAGGTCAAATTTGTAATAAAGTTGAACGGCAATTGTTTATGTTCTCTGTATATTTTATAGCACATTGCAGCTCCCTGCATTAGTGCTGAAACCATTACGTGCATTTTATAGTCCTTGGAACATGTATTTTTAGTTTAAGTTATTGTGGAGGTTTACAATAGTTGCTTTGCCTCTGTGATATATTGTTGGTTAGGAATCCTATAAACATTTATTGAGCACTTATTTATTCTAGACATTTGCTAGATGCTGAGCACATACAGATGAAAGAATTAGATACAATTCTTGCATTTGAGAAGCCCACATTCTAATGAGGGCCACAGATACATGAGGAAATTTTTCTTCTTATCATTTATATAAACCAAACTATCTTATAAATTGATTAAATTATTGTTTAAATGAGAACAAAAGCAAGATCTGTTTTTAACAGAACTTCCCATGAGCTATTGCTTCCATTGTACTGAGCTAAAAGTGTTCAGACCAAGAGATGAGGCCTTTGACTTCACCTCTCCAATTGTCACCATTTCTACCGCTACTGCGCCATTTGGGAATTGTGTCGACAGAAGCACTCTGTCTGGAGGACAGGTCCACCTGGTGGTTTTTAGAAAGGGTACCTATTAGGGGATCTCTGCAGAGATTCTGATCCACAGATCCAACAACACATTACAAATCCAACCACGTCCTTCTCACTGCAAACGACAAAAGCCGAATGTAGCCAATCCAGGAAAGGGGCTGCTGGAGGGATTTGGTGCAGTTCACTGCACAGGCAACGTAGTTAGAAATCAAAACTTCTGTGGATAGGCATGAAGGTACACTTTCCTAAAGAATGTGAAGAGGGCCGGGCAGTGGTGGCACACGCCTTAAATCCCAGCACTCAGGAGGCAGAGCCAGGTGGATCTCTGTGAGTTTGAGGCCAGCCTGGGCTACCAAGTGAGTTCCAGGAAAGGTGCAAAGCTACACAGAGAAACCCTGTCTCGAAAAACCAAAAAAAAAAAAAAAAAAAGAAGAAGAGGAAAACAATGGAATTTGCAAAGTGGGGATTTGAGAGACTTGACTACACAAAAGGTGGGCAAAATGAGAAACCTGCCTTAAAGCAGTGAGGGATGGTTAACAGCAGTTAGACATTCCCATCCTTAGACTGGGAGCAAAAGGAAGGAGCAGTGACGTGTTCTCAGATCCCAGGGGCCAGGAGAAGCTGGAACCACGGCAGGCCAGTCTGACGGCAGCTGGGACCACAGTGAAGACAGGGCTCAGCTGAAGATGGGGAGGGAGGAGGAACACCCTGGCTCCCTTCTTCCTGTCCTCTAGGCTTCTTCTGGTGACCCATGGTCAGACACAGTGGAATCTAATGACCCAAGAGGCGAGGAAGGTCATTGCCTGGCTGGTGACGAAAGTCACAGAGGAAAACAGTACACAGCCTCAGAGTAGTCTGTGTGTGCTAGCACAGCTTCCGTGCCAACTTCCTGAGGGAGCTGATAGAAGCTCACTTCCCTCCTCCTGCCTTCAGTTGTACGGTGGGAATGCTGGAACAGGGCCTCTAATGCGAGGATTCCCAGCCGCCCCTGAGTTTACTCTGCATTTAAACTCAGAATTACTATGTTAGGAAAATATGGTAATTTGTTCATAGATAAATGGTTACATGGACAGAAATGTTTTAGGTATCTTTCAGCAATGTTACACCGTTGAATGTGGGTCTGTTTGTTTGCTTGCTTGGCATTTACATGTAAGAAATTAACAGGTAAAAAGATGTAAGAATCAGACAACCGATCCAAGAGGATATTCTGTCTGTGCTTGTTTTTTTTCATATTAGGTGACTTCTCTTTTACATTCAAAAATATCAATATAGTAAGTTTTAAATTACATACGTGTGTGTGTGTGCAGGAATTTATATGCACCATAAGTATGCAGGGGTCCGCAGAGACCAGAAGAGGGTGTCCAATCCCTTAGAAATGGAGTTAGAGGTGGGTGTGACCCTGTAGAAGTAAACACTAATCCCTCTGGAGAGATGCATCCTTTCGAGCAGGGAGAGGATTCCTGAGAACTCTAGAGAAAGCCCTTCTAAAAATGAACTCACCAACTGTAAGTCATGGGAAAGCATCTGATCTCCTGCCTCACTGGATCGTCCACCTTGTCTCTGGGTGGTTGTTCTCTTGAAGGCCCTACTGCTAACCACCATTTAAGACTTAGTTTAAATTGTGTGGATGTGTGTGTTGAGGAGGGATGGTACGTTCACATAAGTACAGTGTCCACAGAGACGAGAAGAGGGATCTGCAGTTACAGATGATCTGCCCGAAGTGGGCCCTGGGGACGGAAACTGGGTCCCCTGCAAGAGCAGTGCACACTTAACCCTGGTGCCCGCCATCTTTGCAGCCCTCGACCGCCATTCATACGCCCATAACAAATGGTACCTCTTAATCTTTAAAAGGTGTATTTATTTATTATTCCTAGGGTACACATGTGTGCATGTATGTCCTGATAGTCATGTGGAGGCCAGAGGACAACTATGTAGAGTGGACTTTCTCCATCCACATTTAGATAATTTCCAGGGAATGAACACGGGTCACCAGTCTTACATGGCAAGTGCTTTTAGAAAGTCCCTGGAGGGCAGAGTCAGCCTCACTTTGCGTTACTCCCCAGAGCCCTCCACGTGGAAGAAACTCAATACATTTTCAGATTAAAATCAACCTCCAGCACGTTACCCTCTCTCACGTAGTTTCCTCATCTTCAAGGCCAGTAGGAGCAGGCTGAGTTCTTACATACATCACGCGGAACTCTGTTCCATTTTTCTAGAATTCTGGTGGTTACACTGGGACCATCCAGTGAACCTAAGTTGATCTGTCCCAGTTCTTTTTATTTGTTTGTTTCAAGACAGGGTCTCTCTACATAGCCCTGGCTGTCCCAGCCTGGCCTCAAACTCACAGAGATCTGCCTGCCTCTGCCTCCCTAGTGATGGGATGGGATTAAAGGCATGTGCCACCACACATGACCTGATCTCTCCCCCCAACCCCATTTAATTATTTATTTATTTATCTATTTATTTATTTTTGATTTTCAAGTTTATCTGTGTAACAGCTCTGGTTGTCCTGGAATTCATTCTGTAGACCAGGCTGGCCTCCCGAACTCACAGAGATCCACCTGCCTCTGCCTCCCGAGTGCTGGGATTATAGGCGTGCGCCACCGCCGCCCGGCTGCTCTGTCCCATTTTAAGGTCAGCTGACTAGCAGCCTTATCTGCACCTGTGAACTCAGTCCCTCTCACCATGTAACATTACAGTCACAGGTTCTGAGTACTGTTAGAACATGGGCTTGGACCTTTAAGCCCGACCCCATAGCCTGAATCAGGCCACACCTCCCTGAAGCTCTCTCTGGGACAAGAGTTAAGAAGCGGATTGTTCTGTGACTTGACAGTTTTCAGTATATGATACCCGGCTTTTCTATGCTCCCTGTAATATATGCTATGCTGAACTAAGTCACATACTGTAAAACTTCCTGCAACCCCTAAAAGGTTATCAAAGGTTACCTTTCCTTTGTTTGGGGGTTGGTACAGACTCTTCAGGAAGACCGCTTGGGGATTTGGTCCAGGGATAAAGGCTGCGTTCTGAGGAGGCTTCTCTAGCTTCCCCAGCCATCCATCTCATGGTAATGTGCTCTCCCTCCTTCCCTTCCTCCCTTCCTCCCTCCCTCTTTCTCTGTCTCTCCTACCACCTCCTTCCAGGCTTTAAAGAGAAGCCTTGGCTCCATCATGTTTAGACCTCTGTGAATTGTATGGCTTCCACCTAATATTCTGCCTTCCATCTTGAGGTCCCTTCACTGCGATAAAACTCATCCCTGAAGGGCATCTATGTGTCCACTTTCCTGTGCAAGTGTTGCAGCTTCACTTACTACTTTTAACAGAAATTAGGATATGAATATTGGGGGAGCTAGTATTCTTTCACCACCCTGGTATTAGCTCACTTCAATTAAAAACAAAAGGACAAATATTCGTTACACAGTGCTTGCTATATTCCAGCAGTTCTAGTTTGTTAATTAATTTTTTTCCTCAGTAAAAACTCTATAAAGTGGCAACATCCCCCCATTTCCCAGATGAAAAAAACTGAGGACCATGAGTCAAGGAATACAGGCAACCCTGTAGAAGATGAAAAACTAAGGAGTGTGTTCTCCTCACAGGCCTCCAGAAAGGATAATAGTCTGCTGATACCCACTGTGATGTGAGATTATCAACTTATATTGCTTGAAGTCACTAAATTTATGATAATCTGGTGTATCATCAACACCAAACGAACCCAGCCAATTTCCCGAATTCTTGGTCAAAAAGTCTATGTTTTACTTATAAATTCCCATGGGTCATCGTCTGTATTAAAGAAGGTAAAATGTGGTAAGAAATGGATGGTAAACCTGAAATGTTTGATCCCTTCAGGATAAAGAGACAACCTGATCTACATCAATGAGGTCTCCCGGCTTTGCGGCTGAGGTTGTAAAAGCAACGCCACCCCCAATGCTATTCTAGCAACTTACTCGTGCCAACCAGAATTAGCTGTAACCAACCAAAGGCAAGAGCTGCGGGAATGTATACCTGCGAGTTTTGAGGTGGAACACGGAATCTTTGTTGCCAATGTTTCGGACCAGCAGAACCTTCTGGGTGCTGTATTTCACAGGAGAAGTGGAAAAATTCAGCTCGTCAGGAAAGTCCAGGATGGCTCGCGCACCTCTAGCTTTGACAGGCACGATAAACTTCTCTCTTTCAGTAATACAGGTCAACATGTGTGCGTAATCCTGCCAGGGAAGGGTACAATCATTATCTGTGGGAACCCCAACATGGTCAAGACCACTGTAAAAGGAAAAATAGGGGTCGCACCGCGCAAAACAACTCAGTGTATTCCTCTACAAACTTCTCGGGAGAAGTAGAGAGATGCTTTCACTGACATTCTTCTTGCTGAGAGGGGGCGGGCAGGTCAAGTGTCAAAACGTATAAACCAATAGAGAAGCTTGGAGTGCGTGTTTCTCAGATGGTGGGAGGTGAGGTGGAGATGACGAAAGACAAGGCACCATGTTCTTTAGTTCAAAAGATTGCTACCAGTCCATCATGTCTCCCCTCTACAAGAGGTGTCCAAAGTTCTGGCATTTTTAGACACTGTGGTCTAAAAATGTGTTGAGGTGCATTCATAGTGTTGGAGAATATGGTCTTCTGGGCAAAACAGCTACCATATTCACTGGATCAGCAGCACCATCAGGCTTGTTGATTCTTGATGTATCATAGAAGGAGGGGCTGAAGAGAGTCACTGGACCTCACCTGAGATTCCAGCTGCTCCTCCCAGACATTCTGCCCTAATAGCATGTGGCCTGTGGCCTGGGAGGTCTCTCAGAAGGACTAGAGTATCTAGGCTAAGTAAGATTAACGGAAAGGGAAGCCATCAGCCATGCTGGACAAAAATTTTCCAGTACAGCTGTGTGGGGACTACCTATGCTCCTGTAGGCAACCAATCCCGAAAAACTCACTGGTTCCTCAGGCTATCTGTGGTGGAATTGTATTTTGATTTGTTGTTGGGATCTTATATGGATGGGATCAACCTTGTTTATGTCTCCCCGGGGAAGGACTTCCCCCTATGAGGGCCATTGGCTACAGTTTGAACACACTGGTATCTAGACCCTACTTATTTTTCCACCTCATGTGTTTGGATTGATGATACTGATGAATGGTCTCCTCACACTCATATTCTTTGCAATATGACTTTGCACCCCTGCATCAGGAGTGAAGGGTATGGATTCAGCTCTTGCTCTGAACAATATAAAGTAGCATGCACTGTGTTAGTTTTAAGCTGAAGCTTTCAGAAGGTTTGGTATTTCTAGTCTTGCTCTTGAGACCCTGCCACTGTCATGTGACAAGTCTGGTCTAGCCTACTGCAGGATGAGAGCCTATAGATATCCCACCCAAGGACAAACCAAACTAGCCTCAGGCAGTGGGTCCACAGATATGTGAGAGAGCTCATCTATGGTGAGCAGAGATGCTGCCTGGTGTAGAAGGTTGCCTGGTCAAGATCGGAAGAACAGCCCTGCTGAATCACGGTGTTGTGAACAATGCTTACTCTTTCAGCCGCTACATTTTGGAGTGCGTTGCTGTTACCCAGAAACAGCTAACCGATACACAGCCCGATCTGGATGTCTTTTCTTGTGCAAAGTCATTTGACCAGTTTAAAAAAAAATGCTCAAACCCTAGACATTTCTCTTTCTCAGTGTTGAGTCTAAATACAACAGGAATACTGAATAAAATCATTCTTTGTCATCTCATTAAATAGAAATAGAACTCTCACCAGCACCACAACAAAGAAAAAGTTAAATAAACCTTTAGTGATAAGCAAGTTAAGTATAAGAGGAAAACAGGAATGGCCCCCTCCAGAGCTGGCCAGGAGCTCAGCTTTTGTCAACATCAAAAGCATGTGTTATCTAACCCGAGTCTGGTTTTTCCTCATCTTCGGCTTTTGCATTATGCTGGTGTGTTTTAGCTGCTAGGCAGTCTTGATAAATGGAAAGTTGTTGGATTTTAAATGCCTTAGAGCAATCACACAGTAAATGGTACTCTGTGTAGAAGTGAACGGCCTGAGGACATGTGGAAGTAGTACCAATCTTCTAATCTAAAGAATACTGTGCCATGACATTCATCATCCCCCCACCCCACCTCATCTCCCGACCACCTGAGAAACATGAACTCCAAGCTTCTCTACCGGCGTATAGGTTTTGACACTTGACCAGCCTTCCTTGCCTCAGCAAAAAGAGTGTCAGTGACAGAAACTCGCTACTTGTCCTGAGAGGTTTGTAGAGGAATACACTGAGTTGTTTTGTACAATGCCTGCCATAATCCCTATCTTTCCTTTTACAGGGTCTGTAAAAGGACCTTTTTGGTTTTATTCTTGTTTTCCTTTTCAACAAGTCTCTGGGCTTTGGGGACAGAGTGGGGATGGGAATATCTAGCATACAGATTGACACAGATCAGCTGTGTACTGGACTTCATGAAACCACAGGCCAGGGAGGAAGCCATGGGATCCCCATTAGTCCAGTCATTCTGCTGAGGTTGTAAGTGGGCAGGTGCCTGGCAGAGTACCGACTAGGAAACAGACATGAGGATGGACAAGAAATGAACATATGAATAATGCCTACGGAATATACAATGCAATCCACTCTATAAATGTATTAATAAACATAAAGGCACAATAACCAGCTTATAAACCTGTGGTTCTCTCTGCACCCTCCAACTTCCAACCCCACCCAGCTTCCCAGCTGGCATCTCTCTGGATGGAAACACATCATGTCCCACACCAAACCCCCTGATAAATGCTACGGCGTACAACACTACATAAAATTCCCTGCCAATGGGCGGGAGCAAGAGTTGAGAGCAGGAGTTGAGACCCAATCCACTCTTCTTAGACTTGACTGAATCAGCCCAGACTGTGGACTTTTTCTTAGTACCCACAAAGACTCCACAAAGCCAGCCGAGGTCCTGCTTCTGACCAGTCCACCCAACCCAGTTCTAGTACATCCTCTCAGGTTCGATGCTGATGTCTCTGTCATTTAAGTGACCTTCAACTGACTAGCACATCCTAGATTCCCCTGCATTATTTTCTTTGTACTCTTGTAGCACCTACCTACCTTCAAGAGATATCCTGAGTGTAACTGCTTCCTGCCACCCTGATCCTAGGCCAATGAGACCCCCTTCATTCAAAGTCCATTTTCATCCAAGGGCCAGAGAGATCCAGTTAAGGTAGACATCAGCTCTGTTAGTGCCTCTGTTCAAAGTCACCCTGGCTGAGGACTCCACAGCGAGCCTCCGTCCTTTCCCAGCCACACCTCCTCCTGTCCTGCTCACTCCACGCCTACTCAGAGCCTTCCCACGCAATGTTTGCACCATTCACACCTCGCATCCCACTGGTTACTCCAGGTGCTTCTTCCTGCGTCTCATTAGGACCCGTACAGCTGTCCATTCACTCACAGAGACCTTACTGTCTACTCCATCTAAGATTCGCTCTTCCACATCACTGACTTCTAGGCATCAAACACTACATCACAGCCCAGACTTAGCAAACAGTCAATGAATATTTGTTGAATTAAGGGCAATCAGGTAATAAAACATTGGATAGTGGTGAATGAAAAATAAGTAAATATATAAAGTGATTAAAAGAATACTTGGGAGGGGGCACCAGGAAGGGCCTCCACAAAGAGGAAGCATGTCAGCCAGAGTGACCAGAGTGAGAGATGAAGCTCTGTGACTAGACCACTCTGTGGGGGAAGCATGACTCACAGCCTGAGGCTAGAGGGAAAAAAATGAGGAGGAGGGGTAGAAAGGAGAGGTGGGGGCAGGGTAGGTCACAGAGTGTCTTTTAAGCCAGTGGCAGGACCTGAGGATGGCAGGAAGCATTAACAGTGTGGACAGCTGATCCCTCACACAGCCAATTTATAGCTTTAAAAAAAAAAAAACCACTGGTAATCACATGGGCAGCAGACTGTAAGGGGACTTAAGAAGAGAAAGACAGGCCAGCTAGGAGGTCACCACAGTAGTGCCAGGCAAGAGATGATACTGATCTGAACTGTGAGCTAATGTGTTCACTTAGCATAGTGTCTGGCGAGGAGGAAGTTCTCAATCAGTATGGCCTGTCACGATTAATCTCACATATTAATACAGTGCTGGGTGAAAGCCATTTGGTGAAGAGTCAATGTGTGCTTACTTGTGTTGTTGAGGTGATAATAATGGCACCACTAAAAATGATACAAGGACTAGGACATGTGGTTGATATACTGTGCACCCCAATAAACTTATCTGGGGGTCAGAGAACAGAACAGCCACAATATTAAACATAGAGGTTTAGGCAGTGGTGGCACACGCCTTTAATCCTAGCATTCCGGAGGTAGAGATCCATCTGGAACTCTGTGATTTCAAACCCACACTGGTAAACAGCCAGGCGTAGTGACACATGCCTTTAATCCCAGGAAGTGATGGTGGGAAGCAGAAAGGTATAGAAGGTGTGGGGACCAGGAACTAGAGGTTTTTTGTGTTTGTTAAGCTTTTAGGCTTTTAGCAGCAGTTCAGCTGAGATTCATTCCGGATGAGGACTCAGAGGCTTCAGTCTGAGGAAACAAGATCAGCTGAGGAATTGGCAAGGTGAGGTTGGATGTGGCCTGTTCCGTTTCTCCAATCTTTGAGCATTCACCCCAATATCTGGCTCCAGGTTTGTTTTTATTAATAAGACCTTTTAAGATTCGTGTTATGAGGACAAGGAACGTTCAGAGCACGGTGAGGCCTTTGAGTATCGTCAGTAGCTGTAGCAGTTTGAGAAATGTCTCCCATCATGTCAGGCATGTGAACAATCGGTCCCAAGTTGGTGGTGTTATTTATGCTTAGAAGGTGTGGTTTTGCCAGAAGAAATTCATCACTGGGGGGGGGGGGGGGCTTTGAGATCTCACAGCCTCACCCTACTCCCAGTTTGCTTTCTCTGCTTCATGCTTGCTGTTTAAGATGCAGGCTCTCAGCTTTCTGCTCCAGTGGCCATGCCGGTCTGCTGCCATGCCTCCCTGGTGGTGATTGTAATGGACTCTTATCCCTCTGGAACAATAATCCCAAATAAACCTTCATTCTTCTTTGTGGTATTTTATCATAATAGAAAAGTAACTAAGACAGATGCTGCTGTGGGAAGGAGCCAGTTAGTCTTAAATAACCAAGCAAGTCTCCTGGAGGAAGTGACCTTTGATGGAGATCTGGACCACAAAAGGAGCTAATCAGGAGAGATCCAGGGACAGAGCGTTCCTGGCAAGGGGGACCAAGAACATAAAGTCTTCAGGTAGGTGTATGCAATAAAAATTAATGAACAGTACTCTCAAAATGTATTAAAGTTAATTTGTTGGGCTCTTAGGCTTGCAATTGATTTTGCTTTTCAGATGGCAATGCCAAGCTTGGGAATGATGACATCCAGACATAAGGAAGTACAAATTATACCGAACTATCTGGTCTTAGGAAACTCCTTAAAATTCAATTCACACAACTGTTTAGTCGGATGACAGCGGACTCTTAAAGAGGTAAGTATTGCTTTCACTTTTCCTAGGTACTCAAACCCAGCCAGCAAAGGCTTTGTTGGGAATTATAAACTAGAAAGCAGTTAGAAGAGTATTAATTAAGGCTTTGAGGGGGTGCTGCAGAGCAAGGCTCAGAGACAATCCTGGGGTGTTTTGTTTTTAGCTCTAGATGTGTCTTATTGTCTTGCTTTGTAAGGGGCTGAAGGCAGCTAGAGACAGCTGAGGAGGCTGACTGACATAGTATCAAGGTTGTTTTGGAATCTTCTCAAATTCCCAAATGAAGTTAGACCCTGAGTCATAATTTTTTTTCTTAATGGATTCCCACATCCAGAAAGGAACATAAAGAGAATTTTAAAGCATACTCCAATCTCCAAAGTTAGATATAATATAATATAATATAATATGACTATATTAAGTTATGTAACACCCCACCATACACGGCTTTGTTGGTTTAGGATGAACTCAGACATGATGACCCAGGAAGCTAAGCAATTGCTGCAGCTGATGGAATCTCTTCCTGAAATGCAAAGCAATAAGGTCACCATTCAAAGGCAGAGTATGTGTTCCAGTTCTTTCCCTTCTACTATGGGACTCAGTCACGAATCACTCCACTGAAAGGCTACCCCAATAACAGTGCTCCCCAGATAGCCTTCTTGCTGGCCTCCCCCACTTCAGACCTTAAAAACAGCAGAAAAATACTAGCAGAGAAGATTTGACTCTCTGGGAGTAAAAAGAATTAATCTTGATTTTTACACTAGTCCCTTGATAGAAGGCAAACAGGGCCATAAATTTCTTTGAAGACTTGGCAGAGGGAAATGGTGCCTTCTACTCCAATAAACGACTGTATGTTAAGGGCAAGGCCAATGTGGTTAAATCCTTACCTCCTCTTTCTGCCTTCTTTTCACTCCAAAGTGTGTTGTGGGAAATGGCAATAGAGTGAAACCAGAGCTGATTAGGAATTAGTGAAATCCCCTTGGTACCCCGGATAACCTTCCGAATCCTTGACCAGTGACAAGTATTTGCTAGATGGTTGCTCCTCAACCTCAGATTCACCCTCAGAAGGAATTCTTTAAGAACTAGAATTTGAGGGTTGGAGAGATGGCTCAGCAGTTAAGAGCACTGGTTACTCTTCCACAGGATCCAGATTCAATGCCCAGCACTCACATGACAGCTCACAACTGTCTGTAACTCAAGTTCCAGTGGATCTGACTCCCTCACAAAGATATGCAGGTCAAACACCAAAGCGTATAAAAATATTAAAAAAAAAAAAGAATTTGAATTTGAATTTCTAAATTGGAAACTGGTATTCTTTTGGAAAACCTAGAGTTTAAAAATGGCATTGGGGAGGAGGTGGGATCTGTGGTTGGTATGTGGAGTGAGTGGAGAATTTCTTAATAAAAAAATGAAAAAAATAAAAATGGCATTGGCCAGAAAGCTTGGGTTTGGCCTATGCCATGGTAGTATCTCCTGTGGTTGAGCTGAGATCTCAGCGTCCTGGGGATTGCTATAGTCCATCTGTTAAGAGAATGACTTCTGACCTTGGGTATGGAAAGAGAGCCAGTATTTATGAATTTACTTTTACCATTGGGTGTTTAAAATGACATGTGAATTTACTTATAATTCATGTGTGTGATATCATCCACTAGGACAAATGATTTCCTCTTAAACTCAAAGAAGCTTGATCCAGTAACCTTAGCCCTGTCAGTCCATCTGCCCTTGCTCCCACATCCACGTGCTCTCTGCCTTCACCCTGTTCCTATGATCAATCCCTCTGCTACATACTAGACATCAACCCTTCTGCCACCCCAGAACTGCACAAAATCTCCGGATTTCCCTCTTCACTGAAGAGACACTACAATCGACCAGCTTACAGTCACATTAAAATAGCCTCATATTATATATTTAAAAGCTGCACTTCCGGCTGTTTTCTCATTTTTCAATGACTTTATAGCAAAACTCCTTACTAGAGTTAATTTAGATCCAATGTTGCTACCTCCTCACTTTCCACTCTCTCTGAACCATCTTGGCTTCTATACCTAGCATTTCATAAAACATCTTCTTCAAGCCAAGGTCACTAGTGCCTTTTCCAAGCTCAACAGACAACTCAGCATCCTCGGTGAATGCCTGACTCTCCACTTTCCTGCCAGTCTTGCAAGCCTGCTTTCCCGTTCTTGCCCCAGCTCAGGAAAGAGCACCATCATTTTTTCAGTTGCTGACCAAAATTTGGAGTCAAACTAGACTCACTTTCTTCTCACTTCCTTATCTGGATCCTGATGGCTTTAGTAAAAAGTCTTAACTCCCCTTCAGTGTCCCTACCCTGGTCCAAACCACCCTGATCTGCCTGAACTATTGAAACCTTCTAGCCCTGTATCTGTCACCATCCCAGTCTGCTATACAGAGCAGGTACACAAAGCCCAAGGTTCTAAGGGCCGTAGTAACAGGGTATCTAAACGGTCATGTGAGACCCAGCTTCCTAATTCCTTTCCACCATTCTGTCCTGCAGCTCTTTCCTCAATGTCACTTCATGGGCTAGAGTGACCCCTGCATGCCATGCTCCCTCCCAGTCAAGCTGGAGGCCAGAAGGAGGAAGACACCTGCTGTCATCTCTCTCCAAGTAGAAACCTTGGAAGTCCGGCTGCTTCCTCTCATTGGCCAGTACTTAGACATACACTGCTGCAAAGCAGGCTGGGAAATGTAATCGTCTCTTATTTTAGGTAGTAGTGAATCCAGTCCAAATGTGCACCCCTTGGTGGAAATGCACATTAGTATAGTCGTTGTTATAAACAACATGGATATTCTTCAAAAAGTTAAAAATACAGCCACCATATGACCCAAGAATTTTATGTCTGGGTCTTTATCCAAAAGAAATGAAACCAGTGTACTGAAGAGATCTTTATGCTCACAGCCATTGAATAGCTAAGACAGGGAATCAACACAAGTGTAGAACAATAGGTGAACTAATAAAGAAAATAAATTCACACATATATACATACATATATACATACATACTATGGAGTACTATGCAAGGAAGACAAGCCTGTCATTCATGACAATATGGCTAACCCCAGAGGACATTACATTAAATGAAATAAACTAGGCACAGAAAGACAAACATCATATTATCTCATATATATAGGGAATCTAAGCCAGTCAAACTCATAGAAAAGAGTAGAGGGGTGGTCATCACAGGCTGGGGAGATGCTGGTCGAGTTTCAGCAGGAAGGGAAGTGAGTTCAGATCTGTACCCAACACAGCCACTGTGGTTAATAACTGTGTGGTATAGCAGTCGCCACGTTTTCTATGTGTTTGTGTGTGTCCCTCATCAAGGGTTCATATGTTGAGCTTTAATCCCCATTCTGAGATAGTAGGAGAATTGAATCCAACTCTGGTCTTAAGAGTTTGAGTCTTTGGGAAGTGACTAGTATCAGATGAGGTCCAGAGCTCCCACGGTTAAGTTTTTGGTGACTTTGTAAGAAGAGAGAGACCTGAACACACAGACACCTGCCTCAGGACTCTCCCTGTAAGAAGGTCATGGCGAAATTGGTTCTTTATCATTGGACCAGAATGGGGATCAAAGACAAATCTTTTTTTCTGAGTACTTACTTGTTCTGGGGTATTGTTACTGGCAGGATATGAACACAGTGCTTTAAAATGGCTTAGATTAGACTGAAACTGTTTCACTACAAACATATGGCTCTGGTGAGGTAACGGACATGTTATTAGCTAGTGTCCACTAGATATACATGTATGTATATATCAAAAGTTGCCAGGAATGGAGGTGCACACCTTTCATCACAGCACTCGGAAGACAGAGGCAGAAGGATCTCGGTGAGTTTGAGGCCAGCCTGGTCTACATAGTGAGACCATGTCTCAAAAATCAGTTAGAGAATTAGGAACTTGAACCTGGATGATGTGAAGGATGACCCACACTGAATTACTTCAGAAACAAACACAGACATTATACACGTCCTGAAGTGATGCAACAGGAAGTACTCGATACTCTGACAGGCTCTCAGAAAGAATCATGAATTAATCAGGGCTCTGACCTACCTACAAGTTTATAGGCCAGAGGTCTGATGGTCACTCCAAATAAGTCAATGGGGATCAATGAACAAACTTCACTTGCACCCTGATTTGAACAAACCCAACTTGAAAACTGACTCAATCGGAGAAACCTGAATACTGACTAGTATTAAAGGGACTATGATTATGTTTATATTTGCTCATGATATTTGATCTTATTGACATCTTAAAATGTTCTTATCTTTAGAAACAAATATTGAAGTATTTGCAGTTGAACTAATATGATGTATGGAATCAAAATCCATGGGGGCAGGGAGCAGACAGATAAAGCCAGAGTAGTCATTTGAAATCACTGTGATGGTAGTTCACTAAATTCTCAACTTTTACAGATGGTACACGCTTTCATAATAAAAAGGTCTTGAAGATTTCATTGCAACTTCCTATCTCATGTTACACGACTTCCCCAAACCTCCATCCTCTCACCTCCCATAACTCCTGCAGTTGTTCTGGCAATTTCCTCTGCCACACTAGCCTTCTGGCACTCCCCTGAGCCCCCTTGCCAGCATATTTCTACCACAGGGCTTTTACACTTTCTGTCCCCTTTCCCACAAGGCTCTCCCATAGGCGTTTGCATGGCTTGTGTTAACTTGGTGCCTAAATGTCATCTCAACTGAGAACCCTTTCCTCACCCTCCTACTGAAAAGAGTCCCCATTACTGTCTGTCTTCTATCATGTCAATTAGTTGACACTGAATTATACAGCAGCATGTCCATTTACTGTGGATTACAAGTTACATGAAGGTCAAAATTTGTTCTGTTAGCCACTGGGTTCTAGCTCAAAGAATAGAAGCCTAGCTCAAACAATACATTGAATGAGTAAAAGATATTATTTGTCTTTGATACATTTGCTTGACTCGTGAATTATAAAGAGAATTCCCAAGATTCTTATTAGCCTAATGATAAAATGATTTTCACTTTGTCCAGAAGGTTTAAAAGCTGGGATGTGGATCACAGAAGACACAAAGGCAAATTCAGACAGCATTCTTCTCAGGGCAGAGTCCTTAGACATCTTTCTCCCGGTTGAAATAACCAGAAAGGATGTTAATTTATAATATATTCAGTACAGAAAAGCTATTGGATCCCCTCTTACATGCTTCTGCCTTTATGATCTGCAAGCCACACTCAAGTTTAAAGAACCACTTTCTATTTCCTTCAAGTTAATTCTCAATGTTCTGTTCCAATGTGTCTAGCACTATGCTAGGCTGTGGGGTTACAGGAAGGACCTAGATAGAACTAGGGAGAGCTAAATCTAAACAGGAAGAAAATAAAATCCCTAACAGTGAAAAATCACTGACTGGGAGAACCAGGTATGATGAACATGCCTGTAATTCCAGCACTGAACTGGCAGAGGAAGGAGTCAGTAGTTCAAAGTGATCCTCATCACACAGTGAGTTCAATGCTAGTCTAGGTGACGTGAGATCCCATCTCATACTCCACCCTAGAAGATTTTATGGTATCTACACTTTAATCCAACATGTTGGCAATACAGTTTTATGATTATTATATATCTAGGGCACATAAAATATGCTAATGTTTCTGTCCTTCTTGAGACATGTATTAAATTTCATAGGAAAACCATTTTGACAGCTAGTTAGACATTTTCCCTAAAAACATACACAGAGAAAACAGAATAGTATAACAAATGCCAGTATACTCATCCCCTAGATTTAAACATAATTAATGTTTCTTTATTCTGGTTCTATCTAAACATGATTATTAAAACTCCATCCTGCATTCCCTCCTCCAAACACTGCTACATTCTCACACTTCAGCACTATACAAACATGCTTTCTCGAATCTTAGTCAGTATTCTGTGCTGCCTTCTAACCAAAGCTTAATATTTTCCCAACTCAATTTAATAATGAAGATTGTAATTTAAGAGGTCAAGAAAAATAAATGACAGCTCCAGAATTCCCTGGTGCCATTTGATAAAAACACTGACTATTACACTTCCATGGTGCATGATACATGCACTGGTATTATTCGACTAATAACACATCCAGTATTTTTTTTAAAGTCTGTGTGGGAGGAGATAAGGAAAGTCAAAGTGAACCGACTGCACCTGTTATCTGGGCATTTGGCATTCCGAGCAACTGCCATGCCCAGGAAGCCAATCAACAGATGACAGGGAGGATGTAAATTGCATTATCATCTTCAATGTGCTAATATACACGGGTGCTGGCAATCCAACTGGAAGGGGGTGAGCTTATTAAATGTGGCATGCTGCAATTTACATATCTCACCCTCCAGATGTGAGGAGTGTGTGTGAATGAGAATGGAGAGTGAGCAGATCAGCAGGGAACACAGAGGCAAAACGGCGTTGAACTCTTGGACTATCAATTTGGCCAACTGCAGAACCAGTGACAGCCAGTGAAATGACCGATTTTTCCCTAAAACATATCTGGCTTTGCTGCTCCTCTGCCACCTTCTGGAACAGCATGGAAGACAGCATGCCTGAGCTTAGCTGGTCATTCTGTGCACAGACCCTGTCAGCTTCCTGACAGTGAGGGTGAGTGAGACACTGAATATTGGATACTGCCCACAGCAGCAGGAGAAACTGACTCCACCTTTAGAAAGAGGAACCCTGTAAACTGGAATATCACCTACAAGGCCTCATGCTTGCTGGGTAAGTAAGTCCTCAATCACTGACCTGTATCCTCAGGCCTTTTTCTTCTTCTTCTCTATTTTAATCAAGAGTTAGGGTCCCAGGTAGTTACCCAGGCTGGACTTGAACTCACTCTATCGCTCAAGAAGACCTTGATCTTGAGATCTGTCTGCTTCATCCTTTTGGATGGTTAGGATAGGGAGCCTAGGCCACCAGGCATTGATTCAACAATCCATGGCAAAAAGCCTCACATATGGATTTATCTTCTCACTTATTTCAATGGTCATCAAACAGGACAGAAGCGCCAGAAACACAACTCAAGAAATGAACAACAGTATGCCCAGTGACAAGGCAGGAAACAGTCACACGAGACTGACTCCCTACCCTTCAGAAAAGTAGTCACAGCCACATTAGTAGTGAGACCACTGGTAATGACATTAACAGCAGTGAGCAGGTGGTAAGTATTAGTGGCAGAGAAGTGCTCAGAGCTATCCTGTCTGGCTCATCTATTGATTTCAACTATAATGGCACCATACAGATAAGCATGCCCACTATTAACATTATCCACAGCCCACCTCTTTTTATTCTGGGGCTTTGTTTTTGAGAATTTCATATTTGTAGACAATGAAGTATGATCATATGTACCCCTTATCTCCCCATCCAAGTCCTCACATGTCTCTTCCAATATGCTCCCTCCCAACTTCATATCTTTCTTTTTTCCCAATAACTCATTAAGTCCAGTTGGTGCTGCCATATGTGCACGGGCATGGGGACAGCCTCTGGAGCATGGGAAGCTTATCAGTAGCGCATCCTCAAGAAAGAGTGATTGTTCCTCTCCCAGCAACTGTCCACTGCCAGTGCCTCCTCCGAAAGGGGTGGTGTTTGGAACTCATCTTCCCACCTCTGCTAACAACCAAGCCTTCTGTTCATGCCCCTTCAAGTACTGTTTCCCCTTCTAGCTCCTTCACATCGTGGTGAAGTCCCTTCTGCCCCCTTGTGAGTCCTCAGCTGGGCTCCTGAAGGAGAAAACCTAACCAACAGTTCTGCCTGGGGGGGGGGGGGGGGGTTCCACCCCGACTCTTGCACGCCAGCTCTTTCCCTCCAAGCAGGAACTGGGGTTCCCATGAGCTAGGAAGGCCTGCGGGTGCTGCTGAGGGAAAACAGCCTTAGCTTTTGGTGTACTTTGTGGCTGTTTGTCTGCAGACAGGGTTCGGCTGACCAGGCAGGTTAGTTTTTCCTTTCCTGCTGTGGTTGAGTGAGACTTTAGGGCAAGTCAGTCCTTTTGGAGGACCAGTTATCAATTAGACAGTGGGGGTCAGGAGCCTCCATCTCAGCCTTGAGTCCTGGCTATGCTTCTGCTCTGACTGCGGTTGACTATGATCGATATTTGAATTTAGGTCTCTTTCCCAAGTAGGTTAGAATCCTGGGTGGTGGTGGGGGAAGATACACAACCCACTAGGGTCCTCAACATCTAAAGCCACAGTCTTTACCCTTTCTCTCAGCTCACTGCATCCAGACTATCCCTTTTCTTTATTGGTGACCTTCTGGATACAGTATAAACCTGCTGGGTCCAGGCTAGTAGGGAGTGTTCGGCAGGATCAGGCTTCTTCGCAGACTAGTGACTTAGGGCTCATGGACACCCTCGTCACCTGACAATTCTCTGCTCATTGCTAGTAGCGTGGCACCCCTCCCTCCTGTCTCCCTTCCTTTCTCCCATCACCACCACACTGAATAACAACGATGTCTACAGCACAACCAACACAACTCCGCTGCTGTGTTCTGCTCACGGCTTGTCCTCCGGTTCAGGGGTGGGAGGTTGGCTTTCAGCAAGATGGTTTTGGGAGGTGGTATCCCTTTGAGAGGTGGAGACCCAGGGAGGTCATTGCTGGTCCTTCTGCAAGTTCCCATCCCATCTCCCCTTTGCAGATGATGCCACTAACCATGAGGTAACTTGTGGTGGTATTGCGTTTCCCAAAAAACTGTGCACCCTAATAAACTTATCTGGGGTCAGATAAACCAGAGAACAGAACAGCCACTAGATATAGAGGCCAGAAAATGGTGGCACACACCTTTAATCCTATCACTTGGGAGGCAGAGATCCATCCGGATATCTGTGAGTTTAAAGTCACACTGGAAACAGCCAGGCATGGTGACTCATGACTTTAATCCCAGAAAGCAGAAAAGTATATAAGGCATGAGGACCAGGAACTAGAGCCTGGTTAAGCTTTTAGGCTTTTGAGTAGCAGTTCAGCTGAGATCTATGAGGCTTCCAGGATCAGCTGAGGAATCAGCAAGGTGAGGAAGCTGTGGCTTGTTCTGTGGCTTCTCTGATCTTCCAGCATTCACCCCAATACCTGGCCCAGGTTTGCTTTTATTAATAAGACCTTTTAAGATTCGTGCTACAGTGACTCCGCTAAGGTAGTGGGTGGGGCTTGCTGCAGTTAGAGCTGTGCTGTTTGAATTGCCAGACTCTAAGACAGGGAGCTAGATAAGTCTCGTCCTCATGCATGCCCACCCTCAGGTATTCCATTCCATCACAACAATAAAACCACCGACAAAAAACCAGACTAATGCCGGGCGGTGGTGGCGCACGCCTTTAATCCCAGCACTCGGGAGGCAGAGGCAGGCGGATCTCTGTGAGTTCGAGGCCAGCCTGGGCTACAGCGCGAGATCCAGGAAAGGTGCAAAGCTACACAGAGAAACCCTGTCTCGAAAAACCAAAAAAAAAAAAAAAAACCAGACTAATATAACTACCATCAACAACAAAACACCATCACCAGTTCTACTGCCAATATCAAGACCACCAATATGACCCTCAGCACAGGCCACTTCTAACACCACCAACACTACCATGAACACCAGCAGCCCCGCGAGTGTTTAGAGTTGAACTACACAGTGCTAGAGACACATATTCAATTTTTCTCCCCAGCAGTGTTGTTATTTATTACCTTGTTCTCCTCTGGAGTGAAGAGGATTCGGAATATAGATGGCACTCCTGGGGCTACCTTGTGGCCGATGTCTTTGGGGCTGATGATTTTAAAGTAAGGTGAACTTTCTTCAACAACTTTTACCATCCTTGGGATCTGCAGGGGAAACACACGATGGTGACACCATGTATGAGAGAGAGGCAGAAGAAGAGCGCAAGAATCAGAGTGGAACACGGTAAGGCTTCAGACACTCCTTGCTCTGTGTGGCCTGGATCAGGAGTTCAATTGCTTCAACTGAAAAGGGAAATGGTGGGGTCTACCTTTATCCTAAGGGCTCTGACAGTCTTTAAGACATACTGACTCTACTTTTACCAACATTATTATTATTAATTTTTGTTAGTATTCAAAGTTTTTGTTCGTGTTATAGCTGAATTGATTATCTTCTAAAATGAACTGTTCAATAAGCTGAGTTCTCTCTCAAACAGCAGAGTTGAAATGCGTGTCTCAACATTTGGAAAGTGTTTGGGGAAAAGATATCCCACAGTGCTCTTGGGACCATTCCCAGGCTGCGATGTGCCACTCTATCCTCACAATGGCTTTTGAGCTTTGCCATAACTCCCAGGCCACAGGGGAGGAAAAGGAGTCAGCCCCACCAAGCAATAGGTGTTGGGAGGCAGTCCCAGCCTGACTCCACCCACTGTCTTCATGGGAACATTCCCAAGAAGTAAGAACAAAACACAGATGGATAACCCTTGGCCGATCTCAGGGCAGCTTCAAACAGTCTAGTTCTCCTAATATCTTAGCCTCTGCTCCCTGGTCTTGCCCAGAGCTACGAAGCTCTATCCCAGATTGTATAAACAAATGCAATCATGAGGTAAATGGGAGTGGTCAGAGGCGGAGGTTCTATACACACATAAAAACACCAGTGGATAGTTTGTTTGGATTTTCTGGTTTTTGCGACAAGGTCTTCCTATGTAACTCAGGATAGCCTCAAACTCCCAGTCCTCCTGCTTCAGACTTGTGAGTACTGGGATGGCAGATGTGTGTCACCTTGCTTGACAAAGACTTTTTTTAATGACTCAAAATAATAGAAGAAAGGTAAGTTAACTCGTTAAAGATGACCTGAAGTCACAAGTGAAAAATAGAGAGAAAAGAACTCCCATGACTGTGAAATGTTATATGTATAAAGAAACACAGAAAGGATGGAGAGAGACCTTAGGAGCAGAGAGTGGGGAGGGAAGAAACACCTGGCATGGGGCCAGGTGTAGTGCTGCGGGCCTTATGCACAACACCCAGGAGGAGGTAGACAGATGCTCAAAGCTAGCTTGTCTATATAGTGAGACCCTGGAGAGACACATAGAGTGAGACAGACAGACAGACAAAGAGACAGAGAGAGACAAAGACAGACAGATAGACAAAGAGACAGAGACAAAGAGACAGAGACAGAGAGACAGAGATAGACAAACAGACAGACAGACAGATACATACACACATACACAGGGCCACATTTCAGACAGGAAAAGAGCAGAATGTGTGTTGTGCTTTTTTTTGTTAAGAGTATAACTTGGGCTAGGGAGAAGACAGTGCTTAAGAGTACATGCTCAGTTACCAGCACCCATTGACTATAACTCCAGATTCAGGGGCATTCGACACCTCTGGTCTCCATGGGCACTTGTATGTCAGGAAGGAGAGGAGAGCTTATATCTGCCTCCCAGCACACAACCGGGTGTGACTCATGTGAGAACACACCTGCCTAGCCTGGAGAAAGCTATTTGCTTGTCAATAACTGGACTTTCCCTAGTTGAGGACTTTCCACGGGGTCAATGCTTTGACTGAATCTCACCCAAGAGGTGTTGGGTTATCCATGAAAACTGTGCCCTTTGGAAGATGAAATTTATACATTCTCTTACCCCGACTTCCTCATACATACCTACTGATAATCACTTCTTGTGTAGGGTCAGGAGGAATTGCTAAGGACCCAGAGACTAGGCCCACTCCATCCTTACTAACCTAATAATACCTGACAAGTATAAAACAGTCATAGGAGGAGAAAAGAGAATTCTAGATGAGAAAATGAACCTGTTGGCAGCCCCACGTCACAGAATGCGGCTCTTCTTGAGGCCTGGGGACATGACCCTGGGCACCTCCAGCTCTCTCTCATCGCTCTGCTTACCCTTAGCTTCTGCCATGAGCTTCTCTTGCTAACAGCACTGCAGCCAGAAACCAGCAAACAAAGCCAAACTCTAAATGCACCATTGTCTCCAGAGTCTGGCTTTGCTGGCACTAAATCACCCTATTGATCTCTGAAAGGCATCACTGAGTCCTTTAATGAGCTACTGTGTGAACACAGCTCCAGGTCTCCCACTTGCTTTGGGCCCCTGCACAGACTTATTTCCTCATTTTTCTTGTAGCTCACCTCTTTTCCTTGGAGTTCAGTATTGTTGAGACACTCCCCCTTCACACACCATCTGTTTATTTTTTCACTTAACTGTGCTTAAAGCTCCCATATAACCTTTCTTCTACTCTTGTCAAGTGTCAAGGAAATCCTCTGGTACTGAATTCTTTTATTTGAAACAAACCCTAGTTTATCTCTAAAGAAAAAGACGTAAGGCTGGGGAAGAAATCCTCAGCTGCAATTACAAAGGAGCCTGGCATGGATATTGAGAAAAACCTTCTGTAGACAATGTCTGAAGGCTATTTCATGTAACAGGGAGAAGACCACAAAAAGGGGAGAGAATCACAAGTTACAGAGGAGAAGTTATTTAGAAGAATAATTTGCAGAATATAAGTATAAATGCTCATATTTGCTATTCATCGGAGCAGATGATACCTTCAACTGGGATAATGGTGTCTGCAACGCAGAATATATCCACATTAATAGTAACTGTTCAGTCTTAATGAAAACCTAGCCCAGCTGGTCAGATGCAAGAACTCCATGCCATTCATCAAATCTACACTTATGCATCAAGAAGTTGGGGCATGTGGCTGCAGAGACGGCTCAGTAGTTAAGAGTACTGGCTGCTCTTCCAGGGGACCAGGGTGTGATTCAAAGTACCTACATAGTGGCTCACGACCATCTGTAACTCCAGTTCCAGGGGATCTGACACCCTTTCAGGGCCTCTGCTGGCATTGCACACCTGCGGTGTATATGCATGTGTTCAGTCAAAATACCCACGGAGATAAAATGAAAATGAACACATCTTTAAGAGGGGAAGCTGGAACACATGTTGGGAGTTGGCCATCTGCTGGGCACTGCACTGGACTATACAGACAGCAACAATCAGACCTAGCCTTGTGTTCATGAAACTTGCACTCAAAGAGCATGCTTTGCATGTTATTTTTCTATCAAATTAAAGAGCGTATCTAAGACCCCTTGGAATTGCAGAATTTACTGAACCCTCCTCCAGCATCTTGCAAAAGTTCACCTACACCAGCGCACATACTCACTTTGTCGTTGTTTCTCAACACCAATGGGACTTCATAGACTTCACAGGGAGAATAGTTCTGGAATATGATTTCTGATGGAAAGGGCTGGAATAAGGCCTGATCCAAGTTAACTCCAGAATACTGCAATTGAAAGATAAAATTACTCACTCTGTGAACAATGGCCAAGATGACTAGGGTAAGTAATGCAAAGATCTAATTATTTAAAATAAAGAACATAGGGGTCACTCAGAAGAGGAAACCACCATAACAATAGCTAAAATGAGTGAGATTGTTTTCATTAAGTTCACCACAAAAGAAGATAGAAAATTTGGGAGCTGGCTCAGTCAAGTACAGCGCTTCCAGCACAAGCATGAAGACATGAGTTCTGATCTCCAGGACACACATAAGAAGTCAGGCATGGTACTACATGCCTGTAATCCCAAGACTAGGAAGGTGAAGGCAGTTGGATCTCTGGGGCATACTGGCCATCCAGCATTGCCTAATCAGGTAATTCAGATCCCGATAAGGGAACCTCAAAAAATAAGGTGGATGGCTCTTCAGGAGCAGCACCCAGGGTTGAACTTGGGCCTGTACTCTCATATGTGCATACAGGCACACACACACACACACACACACACACAGAGAGAGAGAGAGAGAGAGAGAGAGAGAGAGAGAGAGAGAGAGAGAGAGAGAGAGAGAAAGAGAGAGAGAGAGAGAGTAAAAGACCACTTGGTCCTCGGTTAAACAGAAAATAAGCTAATAAGACTACTAACCCAGATTTTGTGATCCAAATGTGGGGTCGTTTGACCCAGCTGGCCTACGAGAGTAACTCAAGAGCTCTATCAACAACTATCTGCTCTGCCACACTGCTAACAAGATCACAAGGAATTGCTGGCTGTGCTGCAGGAGAAAGCAGATGAGTGGTTGTGGAGAGCATGGGGGATAAAGACAACTGGGTTACATTTGCCTCTATGCATTAGACTAGGGGCTGAGATATGTACACAGCTCTTGAACCTGAGGCAAGGCTAGAGAGTCAGAGACTGGCGTTCCAAAGCTCATCTAGGAAGGGTAGGACTCTGATGGGCTTTACTCTCACTGACCTGTGGCTGGATGTGCCACAGAATAAGGAGGAACTAGGGTTCCTTCAGTCCTTCAGTGCTCAGGGAAGTCTGGCACCAGCAACCTGGTCCCCTCTGAAGGAAGAGAGCATCACCATGGGATTTGGATAATTTATGCAATCTTCCAATTGTGAAATTTTATAGCTTACAGCCAAGAATGCTTTTAAAGATGCAAAAAACCCTGCAGATTGTAATTATATAAGCCAGCCATAAATATGAGGAAACAGTATGTCAGCACAAAAAGCCAGCACAAACAAGAGGTGGCAGAAACAGCAGTATGAGCCACTCTCTGAATCACAAGGCTCAAAATTTGGCAGAGGTAGAAACAGTAAGAAAGTACATGCAAATTCTACGCCACACACAATAATGGGAGGCAGGGATTCAGGGTGTGTGTGTTTAATAGCAGATTAGCCACAACTGAAGTGTTCCTGGTATGGAGGTAGGTTAGAAGAACATTCAGACCAAGAAGACAGACTGAGATGACAGAAAATTCAGAAGAAATAAAATGAGCAGGTGATACATGAAAAGGCCTGGAATATGTGCATTTGGAGGCTCACAATGAACCGGTGGGGAAGAGGTATTATCGCTAGAACAATGCCAGACAAGTTTCTATGGCTGATGATAGAGTCAAAACAAACATGCAGGAGGCCTTATGAACTCCAGCAGGATTAAAAAAAATCCATGCCTAGGTAGATAATTATAAAACCATTAGAAACAGAGGCAAAAATGTGCAAGAGATGCTAACAGGAAAAAGAGAGTATGTTTCATAGCCAAAGTGTTGGCTGCTCAACATAATTAAAAGGGCAAAAGGTGTGAAAATAATGTTCAAACCAAAAAACTGAACAAACAAAACCTTCTGCAGAAATAATATTCTCTACCCTAAAAAACTCCCTTCAACAAAGAAGTTCAAACAGAAACATTTTTAGGAAGATTAAGCCGGGCGGTGGTGGCGCACGCCTTTAATCCCAGCACTCGGGAGGCAGAGCCAGGCGGATCTCTGTGAGTTCGAGGCCAGCCTGGGCTACCAAGTGAGTCCCAGGAAAGGCGCAGAGCTACACAGAGAAACCCTGTCTCGAAAAACAAAACAAAACAAAAAAAACAAAACAAAAAAAAAGATTAAAAATTACAATTTTAACAATGTCCAAGGGAAAACACTGAAGGGTATTCTCATAGAGGGAGAAGTTTATCTTAGATCTCCAGATATAGTGGGGGAGAGAGGACTGATAAAAGGGTAACTATCTGGGAGATCTAAATGAACTTGGGCCATACAGACAACACTAGTAAGAACTTGCTTATCCATGGGCTGTGTGCACCAGCTGGACCCCTCACAGCAGACCCGGATGGGCACGGCCCTATGGCCTCCTATACTGCCATCCTTGGGCTGTGTGCACCAGCTGGACACCCTCACAGCAGACCCGGATGGGCACGGCCCTATGGCCTCCTATACTGCTGTGAGTTTCATTGAATACTTGCTTTTTATCAGAGCAATGACCAATGTCATGACATGAGGGAAGTCTGCCAGAAATGAAAGGGCACATCTTGTCCCATTCCACTTGCAGAAAGGAAAAGCTAACCTGCAATGAGAAGGGTAGGTTAGTGATCTTTTGGAGGAAGAGGGAGAGGTAATGACCAGGAAATGGACATAAGTCACCTTTCGGGGAGCCAGTGAACATGCTTACACTCATAATATACACCAATGCACAGATGCAACACACAAGTTTTTATTTTAAAAAAGAAAGCTGCTACCCTCCTTCCAAAAAATATGCACAAGCTTACACAGCCTTCATAACACTTCACTGAGAATTACTGAGAAGCTTACTGATCAAGACATCACTCAGTGTTAACAGACAGGCCAAGTAGATTCCCTTCCTTCAAAGATGGGTAGCAGAAACAGTCATAATGATAAACTGAGCCAACACATATACACATAGACATGTGTGTGTAATATATACATATATACGTAAAATACTTGAGAAAGAAGTAGAAAAGGATACAAATGAAGAATTTTTAATTTCGCGTGTATGTTGGGATATATGTGTTTGTAGACACGTGTGTGTATGTATGTGTGAAGGCCAGTGGTCAATGTTGAGTGTCTTCCTCTATCACTCTCTGGGGTCTCTTACTGGCCAGGGAGCTCTCTCTGTTCATCCACTTGTCTCGCCTCCTCAGCTCGGGGATGCTGCTGTACCTACCACGTATCTACACGAGGACCAGGAGTCTGACTTCAGGTCCTCAGGCTTCTTCCACGGCAAGCATTTTACCCACTGAGCTATCTCCTCAGCTCTTGAGTAAAGAATGTGTATCAGAAATGTATTGCCAATGAGCAATGAAGATTCAATGCTTGTTTGTTTTTGTGGTGCTGGGGACTGACTATAAGTCCAGAGCAGGCTAGGCTAGTGCTCTACTATTGGGCTATATCCTCAGCCACACAAAGCAAAGAAAATCTTAACCACACCATTTCACCATACTTTAAAACATATAATGGAGAAATAATAAAAAAGCACAAAACAAATATTCAAGGATACAGAGAAGACAAAATTTGCCCTCCAATAAACACCAAGTTTCCAATACATGCCAAGCTCCTTTCCACATGATGAACACATAACAGTGAAGCGAGCCACCAACAGCCCTGTCCTTGCAAGGCTGATGAGTCCCTTCCCAGGCTTTACAATTGCTCTTCCTTCCAATTGGAATGTCGCTTTGCAAACCTTTGTCGGACTTGCTTCAGACAGCTGTCTAGCTCAGAAAGGCTGTCCTACAGCACTCTTTAGCAGGACAACCATCGCCCCATTCTCTCATGAGAAATAGTTCTGCATGTGAACAGGGGTAAGAAGGAAGGGCAGTAGGAGTCAATGTGCCACACAGAAGAAGGAAAAGAGGCCATGAGGGAGGCAGTGAGGGTGATGCTGAGCCTTAGGACCCAGGGTCAAGTTTAGATTATGTGGGAGTAATAGAAGTCACTGGGAGATTTAAATGTGAGAGTGACATGAGCTCATTTACATTTTAATTACATGTACACATGTGTGCATGCGCACATGTGCACATACCTGCAAACAAATGCTTACTGTGATGTGTATATGGAGGCCAGAGGACAACCTGTGGCAGTTGGTTCTCTCTTTCTACCAGGTAGTAACTGAGAATTGAACCCAGGTCATCAAGCTTGACGGTAAGCTTTTTTACCCATTGATCCATCTTGCCAAGACCTCATTTACGTTTTTATCATCATTCATGTTGCACTGTGGATTACTGGTAATGGAGAGGTAAGATAGAAACAGGCTAGAGGGCTGGAGAGGTGGCTCAGTGGATCAAGCGCTTGTTGCACACCAGCAGACATGGTAGCCACCTGCAACCCCAGCACTCAGAAGGCAGAGATGAGTGACCCCAGGAGCAGGCTGGCGAGCTAGACTGACTACATCTGTGAACTCTGGGTTCAAGTGAGAGACCTTGCCTTAATAAATAAGGTGACGTATACAAGACCTCATGTCACTCTCTACATGCATGCATACACACATGTGCACACTCCCCTCCACACACACATGCAAGCACAAACGTGCACGTGCACATTACATATACACATGCCAAAGAAAGAAAGGAGGGAGGGAGGAAGGAAGGAAAGGAAGGAAAGGGAGGGAGGGAGGGAGGGAGGGAGGGAGAAAGAAGCTGTTTCCATGGTTGCTATTTTGGATAGTCTACATGCTAGCAATTGGACCGATGGTTGAGGAAACGGTAAAAATGGTTTGACTAAAGATATATTTGTGAAAGTCAGGGAGTTTACAGCACTTTCTGCTGGATTTTGAGAGAGAGAGAGAGAGAGAGAGAGAGAGAGAGAGAGAGAGAGAGAGAGAAAGAGAGAGGAAGAGAGAGAGGAAGAAAAAGAGAGAGAGGGAGAGAGAGGGAGAGAGAGAGGGGGGGGGGGGAGAGGGGGAGAGATCAGAGATAACTCTGAAGAGCAGCCTGGAAAACAAGGTAAGTGGAATTACTGTCTGCAGGAGGCAGAGGTAAAAGAAACACGGGCTTTGAGAGACAGACCACAAATCTGCATGTTGAGCTCCAGTATATCAAGTTTGAGTTGTCAGCTGTCCACAGAGCTGAATATTTGATCCAGAGTTCATGGGACTAACATGCAGCTTGAGATATAAATGAGAAGGTCTGCATGAAACACATGGGCTGGGGATGTAGCTCAGTGGAAAAGCAGTTGCCTAACAGACGTGAGGCACCCCAGGCACCTCCCCAGCGCCTCCAACATCAAATACATAAATAGTAAAAGAGAGAAGAGGATCCAAGATGCCATTCTCCTTGACAAGGTCACCTAAGACAGCTTCCTAACCTGTGGACCATGACCTCAGATGGGGTCACATAACTGACTATAAGAGGTCAGGAAAAACTTGTGAACGGGAAAAGTTTTCTGAATGCATGACCCCAAATTAGTTCAGAGTCAAATGCATAAGGTGTCTCTGGCGGCAATGGCCTGTGCCGCACCTCATGGTTTTACCCGCAGCCTCAGCTCTAAACACCATGCATACTAATGAGACAGATGTGCACACGTCACACTGTGGCTGCTGCTGCACTGTGCCATGCCAGTGAAGGCTGCCTGAAGGCCTGCAGCTCAAATTCAAGACCATTCTATGCTATGAACTGCAGTGCTTTTACTGAAGAGATCACACTTTCTGTCCTTATAGAAATGGTTACTTATAGAAAAGAAAGACCTTTTATATTTTCCTGCAATCACTCCTCAACATGGAAATGTCAAATTAGTGCACGTCTGGACTGGACTGCATGATTTTAAAATCTGTTGTTTCCATTGATAATTTGAGTTCCATTTAAAAAATAATTAAATGAATTTTGGCTTGGAATTCAGAAAGAATTTCTAACCATTTCTGAATGGCCCTAAACAGACTTCTACCATTTGTGCTTCATATTTATGAAAAGCAGCATTCTCAGCACTGAGGGTCATGACACTAAAGTATCAATCAACTCTGAAAAATGTTGATGATCCTCTCCGCCATCTACAATGTATTTAACCAAGATTAAATCTTGATGAAAATAAACAAGCACATCCATCTCATTAGCATGTAAATTTGCTTTCATATTTAAAAATATAATTAAAATTGGGGGCCAGCAGGACGGCTTAGTCGGTAAAGGCACTTGTTGTCAAGTCTGAGGACCTAAGCTTGATTCCTAGGACCCACATGATGGAAGGAGAGTGACTCCCACTAGTTGTCCTGGGACTTCCACACACATGCCAAAGTTTCAGGCATGCACGTGTGCACACACCATATGTAAATAAAGTACAATAAAAAATCAAAGTAAATGACAAGACGGCAAAGAATTGCTTCAAAATCCATTCTTCATAATTTATTACCAGATGTTTGGATTTTTTTCAGATGCTTGTTTTGTATACTTACCTTTTCTGAAAGTTTTTTATTTTTAAATATTTTTAGTATGTGCAAATGGTGTGTATGCATGTGTGTGTGTGTGTGTGTGTGTGTGTGTGTGTGTGTGTGTGTGTGTGTTCAGTGCATGCTCGAGTGTTCCATGGTACACGTGTAGAAGTCAGAAGAAATTCTGGGGTGTCAGTTCTTGTCTCCACCTTGTTTCAGGCAGAGAGGGTCATTTGCTGACACACACACCAGGCTAGCTGGCCCACAGGCTCTTGGGATCTTCCCATCTCTGCTCCTGTCTCGTGGGGGGAACGCTGGGAAGACAGACATATGCTACCATGCCTGCCTTTACATGGGTCCTGGGGATTAGAACTCAGGGCCTCATGTTTGCTCAGCAAGTACGTTACCCATTGAGCCATTCCCCCAGGCCTGTTTTACACGTCTGTCTTCTATGCCTCTGTTGCTATTGTCACTTAACATTTTCTCAGACAAAGGGGTCATATGTCATAAACAATGTTTAGGAGGCCCTGATCTAGGAATGAATTTAGGAGAGAATGGAGAGTTTCAGGGAAAGAAGATTCCCCAATGAAGTCAGGAAAGCACAGTCAGAGTGATCGCTCACACGCTGATGGATTACAAGATTCGGAAGAGAGACAGGACTTCAAATGACCGGAGGTGACCAGAGTCTGCTGGCAAGGAAGGGACACAGAGGACAGCCTGCTCAGTGTCATTTCAATAAAACAGATGAACACAAAGTTAAAAGTGGGTTGGAGAGGCAATGCCAGGAGCAGAGGAGCAGACAAGGAAGGCCCAACACATCCATAATTGATGTTCCTAAAGGGAAAGAAAACTCAGAAGAACATGAAAAATGGTGGAAAATTTAAGAAATAAACTGCCTGCAGATAAAACAAGAACACAGTGAGTGACATGGGAAAAACTCAGTCGTGTCTAAGTAAAATATTAAGCATGAATGAAGAATTCACAATCGGAGTGTGCAGGCTGGAATGTTAATGTTGTCTGTGGGGTGAGGGGTGGGCTGGCTTCCCAACTTCTGTGAGCAACATTTAATGCCAGAAGAGCATGAAGGAAAATATCCATGGAGTGGTTAAGGGGAAAACCCAACTTTAGAAATGTATGGGAAAGAAATCTGCAGTTAAAAAGACAATATGCGGGCTGGAGAGATGGCTCAGTGGTTAAGAGCACCGACTGCTCTTCCAGAGGTCCTGAGTTCAATTCCCAGCAACCACATGGTGGCTCACAACCACTTGTAATGAGATCTGGTGCCCTCTTCTGGCCTGCAGGGACACATGCAGGCATACTGTATACATAATAAATAAATAAATGTTTAAAAAAAAAAAAAGACAATATGCAAACATTATCAAAGACATAAAGCTAAGATCTGTAAGTTCATCTAGAGGGCATTAATGGAGGTCAATGGTTCCCAACGGGAGAGAAATTGTTCAAATCCAGAGCACAAACGCAAACAACCAAGTGGTCTGGGGGAGTGGGAAGGGGGGCCAGGAAACCCCACTTTCTCCTCCTTCAGGGCAGTGCTCAGGACATAACACTAAAATATGACATGTTAAATGGGCCAGCAACACAGGCCTGCTCTGCCAGTGCCCCAGAAGAGAGGAAAAACTGTGATGAGGGTGAGATGGCTCTGGGAAATGCCGTTCCCGCTCAAATGTGAAGGGTGTTTGTTGGGGAAAAAAGATGCCATCAGCAAATAAAGACAGCAGTGCTAAATACAGCATGGGCCTGTGGGTCCTAGGCAGCCAGAGGAAAGGCTTCAGAGATCCATTATCGTGTGGAATGTAATTCAGATAACTCAGGAAGAGATGGGAATCCCTTTGAGGGGGGCCCGTCTGCCGTCATCCCATCAGTGGAGATTTGTATCATAATTTATACAGAAAAAGTGAGGCATATAATTTAAGAAATTAACTAAGAAGTAGGAAATAAGACATTTGGAAACATCCACTAATTTTAATTTTTTGTGTGCGAGTGCTTTGACTGCATGTACTTATGAGTGCTGTGTTTGCAAAGTGTCTACAGAGGCCAGAAGAGGGTGTTGGAGCCCCGGAACTGCAGATGGCTATTAGTCACCACATGGGTGCCAGGAGCTGAACCTGTTTCTGTAAAAGAAACAAAGACTCTTAACTGCTGGGCCATCTCTCTGGTCTTGAGTCCTTCTTTTTAAAATTATTTGCCCCTAAAGCCAAAACATGTAGTCTACACTAGAGTACAGAAACATGAAACATTGATATTTTTCAGGCTGAAAGTTTCTTAGAAATGGGCCAAAATGTGGTGATATTTTCTTTGTACACCCCAGTGAAGTTTATCTGAGGATCAGAGGAAAAGGCCAGCCACTATAGTAAACATAGAGGTCAGGCAGTGGTAGCACACACCTTTAATCCTATCATTCGGGAGGCAGAGATCCGTCTGGATCTCTGTGAGTTCAAAGCCACACTGGGAACAGAGCCAGGCATGGTGGCACTTGCCTTTATCCCAGCACTAACTGTAGAGGTCTTGAGGTCTGTACAGACAGACAGGAAGTGATGTAGCTTGGCAGAGAGAGGAAATGAGATGGCAGAACAGAAAGGCATATAGGCGTGGGTATACAGGAAGTAGGTCTCTTTGGAGACTGAGGTGTTGGTGAGGTGAGGTTGTCTGTGGCTTTTCCTATTCCTCTGGTCTCTCAGGTTTTTACCCCAATATCAGGCTCTGGGTTTTTTATTAATAAGACTGTTTAGCAATTTGTGTTACACAAAACTAGACAGCAAATGCCTACTGTCCCTCTCTCCCTTCTTCACTCATAGGCAGTTCAGGAAGGAAGGACAGCTTGTGACATGAAGGAGGTAACTTAATTGGGCTTGGCTGATATAATTCTTGGAATTACTCTTACCCTGAAAACAATTGTATCCAATACCAATCAGAAGTAACTAAATAGGAGTGGAATTAGTCAAAAGTGATTTTAAGTAAGGTTTGCTCTTATTAACTGTAGTAACTACTATACCAGGTCACAGAGATCAACAGACAGAAGTGACAGAGCTGTCCCCGGGAGGGACTGGCTAGCCTAGAAACACTACTTTTTATTTAGCATCTCTTGTCATGAACATTTACATGGTTTATGCTCAGCCTGATGTGCTTTTAAAAGACTGTATTCTGGTTTTTAATTATGTGCATGTGTTGGGGGGATTATGCACATGAGTACAATGCCTTTAGAGGCCAGAAGAGGGCATTAGATCTCCTGGAGCTGAAGGTACAGGCAGTGGGAGCTGTCTGACATGGGAACTGAACCTGGGTCCTCTGCAAGAGCCACAATCCCTCTTAACCACAGAGCCATCCCTCCAGCCGTTGCTGTACCTTTTGGTGTGTTGTTTCTCCCATATCTAAGAGTTCGATGATCTGTGGCCGGCATATAATTCGCGTACTTGCCAATTTCTGCTCTGTGGTGAGGGACATCTCCTTCAGGAACTCTGAGGGTGTCAGCTAGAATCCAACAAGAGCCCAGTTCAAACATGGTTAGTCTGAGGAAGTGTTCTCCTAAGCACCAGTAATGAATAATTTGTATGTGCAGCTTTCAGGATAATTGTGGAATGTCACTAAGTTCCCTTATAAAATATTGAGGATGACTAAATTATACACGAGAAATCCCAGGCACTTCTGAGGTCTTTGTACAGCAACCGAAAGTGACATGCACTAGCCCATCCCTTACAGTTTTGAGGGAAGCACACAGTGGAACCCTAGAGAAAATAAGTCAAGGAACTACACAGGAATCTGCCCAAAGAGCAGAACACCCATGCTCACAAGAGATTTCTGAAAAGACAGCTCTACATCTGTAAACAAAACAAAACAAAACAAAACAAAACAAAACAAACCACAAAAATACCACAAAACACACACAACAAAACAACTTCCAAGAATCAAAGCTGAGGAGCTGGAGACAGCTCTGTTTCTGAACCTACAGATCAGGCAAGCAGGGCGCTGGGGTGTTTATCTAGACCACATCATGCGAAAGGGAAATGTAAAATGTAAAGGGTCTTAGAGGTGTGAGCCGGCCACTTAAAAACCAGTGCTATATTCAGCAGGAGCTGTAAGCTTGCGTCAGATCTGGATCTTGCATCCAATAACATTCACACACTGAAATCAGAACACAAAATGTTTCAATACCTACAAATTTTATAAGAAAACACATACAACTTGTCATTTAAATAAAACTAGCCCAGCAGAGAATTAGCTACCCCAAATCTGTCGCTGTTGTGCAGTTGTGGCTGTTGTTCTAGAAAGTCCTTACTGTTCCAGGCCTACTTTACATGTGAGGAGGGGCGCGACCATTGGCAGAGTCTATGCCAAACCTATTTCTAAGAGCTTGCAATACGTAAGGCAGCCGATTTCGGTTAGAGTCTAGAACTCTTCCGTAAGGCTTCTCTCTGCAATTGAAGAATCACCTCTAACACAGTTTTCAACTTGGTTTAAGTTCTTTTTGACAGGAACACAGATGAGAGTAACAGAGTGTTAAGAGGTGTCAGCAATAGTGTGGTTTAAGTTAAAACAACAAACTCTTACAAACAAAAAGTCAGAGCCTTGATAGATAAGTAACGGCGGCCACCTCAATGACTGACTTCATTTTTCTAGTTCCCAGATACCAGTCATTCTTTTTTAGTGCCCTGTGCCCTGAAAATTACAAAAACAACTCTTGCCAGTGCATGAATAACAGATTATTAGGCTGAGTCGTAAGAGAATCTGGTATTTGACTGTAACTGAACTACGTGAATGGCAGTTCATGTGGCTCTACCTCCCATTCAGAAAAGGTTGAAGTACACACACGGCAGTTCACATGGCTCTACCTATCATTCAGAAAAGTTTGGTAAGTTTATTCACATCATTATATGATTTGGGTGTGTCCCCCAAGTTCATGTGTCAGAACCCTAGTGAATGAATTAATGGTTCTCTTGGAGTTTAGCGCCCTTCACCGCCCCCCCCCCCCATAGGTGCTTGCAGCATGGGGCCATTACCAGATGGAGCTACCCAGTGCTGGACGAGGTTCTACAACTGCAAGCAAAACCAAATTTCATTTCTTATAGGTTGTCCAGTTTCTGACATTCTGCTATAGGAACAGAAAACGGACTTAGACAGAAACTCTTATTCCAACTGATTACTCAGTCGAACCCTGCACCTTGAAGAATATATGCAGCTTAAGAACTTCTCCAGCTTTGGAAGGCATTTATGCTCTCCAACACGCTAGTGGCTGATATGATATTAACAGTGATTCTCTGATATTCTGATAGAACAAAATAACATTGTCTCACGGATACTGCACTAAGTATCTTCCACAGAAACTCCTTGATACATTACCATCCGGTTCACTTCTTCCTCTGTGACCACCTTTGGGCTCATGGGAGGCAAGACTTTGCTCTGCAGTCCTGTGATCACCTTGGCCAGCCCTCTCTGCACAGCCCCCATAGATTCCTCAAGTCTTTTACTTGTCATTTTCAGGTACTTCCGTTGTTCACCTAAAGATAAGGGGGCGGGGTTAGAGCAGATATCAGTTACTTCCTGCATTCGGGTCATACAATTTAACATGTAGGGTGTTTTGCCTCGATGTATATCTGTACACTGTATATATATGCAGATGCCCATAGAGGCCAAAAGAGGGTGCTGAGTCCCCTGGAACTGGAATTACAGATGGTTCTGTGCCACCATGTAGGTACTGGGAATTGAACCTGAGTCCTATCAAAAAGCAGCCAATGCTCTTACCCACTGAGCCATCTCTCTACTCCATGTCATACATTATTTATGGCTTTTTCATACATGAGAAAGCTAAGAAAATCATCTTCCAAACTATGTCAAATGTTTGGAACAAAAACATTAAACAAGGAATTGTAAAAAAAATTAATTAATTAATTAATTAAAAAAAACAAGGAAAACTAAAAACAAGTAGTTGTATTCCATGTGACTACATGTAGTCTTATCTCAAGGTCAAGAATCCATTTTTAGGCCAACTACAGGCTTTTCTGCTCAGGAAGACATGAACACACAAGCCACTCCCTCAGTTTGCCATGTTTAACTTCCAAACACAGTAAACAGACACTGCCCACTAAGGATCCTGTGCCATCTGCTGCTTGATCCACTAAGTTCCAAGATCCCCCTCAGGACAATCAACCATACAAACAGATTAAACATGGGCTTCTGCTCTTCACAGCTGGGTAGAGATCAGAAAGAAAAAGAGAAGAGCAAGCAAGAGGAGACAAAAGGGAGAAAAAGTAAGTTCTGGGAAAGATTTAAATGTTATAGCCATGAATATGTCACTTGTAAATCCATGTGCTATAACAACTCTCCCTGTGTCTTCACGGCTTTGGGGAAGTCAGCTCAGCTCTTGTGATCAGTGTGTCCCAGGGTGTGCTTGTCAAAGAGATGCTCTGCATACCAGATTTGGGGGCTCCCATCTTGTGCAAGTTGGCTACATGGCCACCCAGTTCTTTGACATATTTCACCTGCTCATTCAGGTAATGAGTCTGGAAGAAGTCACCCAGTGGAGCTCATTTTGCCAGTAGCCAGTTGTGCAGATCCAGCAGTCACTGGACCTTTTAGAGTGACTTATGAACTTACGCAACAGTGTGGCATCCTTTCCTCCCCTCCACCAATTTTTTTTAGTTTGAATACACTTTCACATAGCCTATGTGACATGCTTTTTTTTTTTCAAACAAAATAAAACATAAACACAATGGCTCTACTCTAAACAAATTATGGTAAAAAATATATGAAGAGCTCAAAATGACATCGGTCTCATCTGTCTTAAGTCCTGGCATTGTGGGGATGACAGGCAGCGGCCGGTTCTGATGACAGGTGATAGATGCAAGGTAATTGGCCAACTCATTAGCATTTTTCCATCTCTAAGCCACTCTTAGAGAAAATCACAGATGGGGTCAAACATCCTCATGGTAGTCCAGGAGTACAGCTGTGCTGTCTGGATTCATATTTTCACCAATAAAAAACTGATAGTTACTGAAATTCTGCAGCCCCTGTCAGAAAAGGTTATAATCTTTCTGGTCTCTGTCCTTCAAGTTTGCCTTTGAGTGATTTCATGCAATCATTATGTATTTCTTACATGGCACTGGTTTCCTTTAAGTGACGGTTCACGACAATATCAACAAACACTACTAAGTTCTGTGCTTCTGGTATGGTTGCTCTCAGGCCTTGGGTGGAGGCGTTTCCACTATGTCTCCTTCTGTTCCCCAAACATCTCTATGTCCAGGTGCACTCAGCCAGAGGTCTCCTGGATCTCGTAAATGTCAGAGAGCCGCTCTTCAGGGCAGGTGAGGTCCTGGAAGAGCATCACTATGGCAGGTGGAGGGAGATGGCCGCTCAGGAGCCCAGAGCTCAGAGCAAGTGCTGCACAGCTAGAAGAAGTGGTAAGCAACCAGGGAAGCCCCTCACAGTTTTTTAAAGAGCAAGCCAAAGACTGAGTTAAGTTCTTAAGTTATTGAAGCTCCAGAAAAAACATCTGATCATAGAAAACCCAGGGAAGATGCCAGGCAAGATCCCTTCTGTATTAGTCAGGGTTCTCTAAAGGAACAGCACCAATAGAATGAACCACCCCCACCACACACACACACCAAAAAAGGATTTATTAGGCTGGCTTACAGGATGTAGTTTGGGTAGTCCAGCAATGTCCTTCACAACAGGAAGACCAAGAATTGGATAGCTGTTCAGTCTACAAGGCTGGATGTCTCCGCAGTTCTGATCTGGTGCTGGGGTCCTAGAGAGCCGATATCTTCAGTCTATGTTAGAAGTAGGTTCTAATACCCAAGAAGTAATGCCACAGCAGCAAAGATGGACTTGCCAATGAGAGTGAGGATGAGCAGTCAAAAGGCAAAGCTTTGTTCTTCCATGTCCTTTGATGAAGACTGCCACCAGAAGGTGTGACCTAGCTTGAGGGTGGGTTTTCCTGATTCAAATAGTCTAAGAAAATCCCTCATAGGCATGCACAGCAGTGTGTGGGTTTAATTTATTCTAGATGTAATCAAGTTGACAACCGAGATTAGCCATCACATCTTCCTGAGGAGTCTACTAGAAAATGAAGTTTATCTAGTCAAAGAACTGAAGAATTTCAGCCAAGAGACTGACAAAGGATGTTTCTTGTGTTCAGCTGTTCAGCTAAAATTGATGAAGTTGAGGACGTGAAGCAAAGCATGCAAACATTTTCTGAGAAAGTAAAAGGAATGGACTTTGAGGATGGAAGGGAAAAAGAGAAAGCAAGAAGTAGAATCAGATCATCGAGTACTGCACACATCATAGGCAGGCGTCAAACTGACCAGCCAGTATAAAGGAACATAAAGGGGATTATTACAGAAAGCCCGTGAACCCTAAGTCTGTAATATCTGTTTCCCGGCATTTGTGTGTGTACTTGAATCATTTCTCCCTTGAATACAAGCTTGGGCACTTCTGAAAACACAACACAGACTGGGTAGTGGGGTGCTATTCCACAGGCCTATCTTGGTACCCTCTGGCTCTTTCTCTATCAGATCACTATCTGCCACATTGTTGGGTAGTCCAGAAGCCTACATAGAGAACCATACTGTGAAGTGAACTGTGAACGAGGCCTGCAGCAACAGTGTGAATGTGCTTAAAAATGGGTCTTCTGAGGCCCACTGGCAGCTGTTGAATGAGCTGGAGGTGGCTTCTAGACAGAGCTGCATCCAGTCAACTGTATGCCTGGACCTGGATGAGAGGGGCCCAGACAGGGGCATTCAGGTGTGTCCCATCCAAATTCTTAAGACAGGAACTGTGAGGAAAATAAATACCCACTGTTTTAAACTTCTACTTGGACACTCTGTTATGCAGCAGTAGCTAAATAATAGAGGCATTATAAAGGATTTAATATAAAAGAAAGTAGTGGAGCATAAAGGCTTGAGGTTTGCTCAGCTCTCTTGGGAAGCTCCATCGTGTAGGTAATAAACATTTCATATCTCCTATTATTGGTCCATGAGTGTCTTTCACTATCCTGAACATCCTTCAAATTTTATTCAGTGAGGGGAATTCTGTCTTTGAGAGGTAACTTTATCAGCAATAAAAAAGCAGGAATACCATAGTGAGACCTAACACTGTATATACCCATTGTTTATAAGAAGTAAGGATTACAATTCTCATTTAAGAGTGGAATATTTTTAAAGGATTAAATAAAACAAAGAGGAAACTGGTACAGTGCTAAAAGCCATGCTTCATACTTAAAAAAAGATATAATATAATAAATTTGTAAGATAATGCAAAAACATCTATCAATAAAAGCAGAAATTACAGATGTACAGAGATGCACAAGCACAAATTATCAATTTTTAATATTGACTTGCAGTAAAAGGCATGTTAGCTGGACAAAAATTAAGTAAAATTATATCAGATTTGAACAATAGAATTTATTATTTTCAGGGATGCATATGGAATGATACATCTTAATGATATAAAATATACTGCTTCAAGAGCAAAGGAAACAGTTGTGAAAAAAATCGATCATATATTAGAGGATAAAATGGCAGTAGGTTTCCACAATCTACAGATGTTATGAGTAATAAATACTCTGGTTACAATATGATAAAACTGGAAATTAAACATATCCCAGAAAAATGTAAACCCTTCTGAGCTGGACATGGAGGTTCTCAGCTGTAGTCCAGTTCCGAAGGAGCTGAGGCAAGGGGTGTAACATGAGTCTGGAAAAAGTCTGGATCACATAGTAAACTCCAGGCCAGGCTGGGCTACAGAGTGAGACCCCATCACAACAAAGCAAAACAACAACAACAACACAAATAAAACTCTCTTCTTAATGAACAACAAGAATTAAAAATCTTTGGAAGAAACTAACATATCCTGCTTATACAATTATAGTAACAGAGTTAACATGGTGTTATGAAATATACCACAAAATTGCATGTTATGTCTCCAAAAGTCTAAATATATTATATATTCTTCCTAATATGACCAACAAAATGTATCCACATATATTTTGGGTTTTATGTATATGCATGTATGTGCCCAGCACCACTGTTCTAGGATCCTATCCAAATGATATATTGGTTGAAATATGAGATGGCATACACAACAATGAGCCTGGCAACCTATAGAGAGATGTGTGGATTAGGGTAGAACAGATAGGACGCACCCCCACTGTGGACTTCTGAGCTGTGCAAATGTTTTACATATCAGAGAACCAAGAGGGGAGAAAAATCAACTCTTAAAAATTGAAAAGAAACCAAACAAATGAACCTTTCTGTACATCAAGCTGCTTTACAAACTCAAGAGAAAACAGTGACTCCAGCTGACCCCAGAACTGCATCTGGACTGGTCTATCCTTCTTGGGATTTACTGGGAAAACAGAGAAGGCAGCATGGAAATCTTACCACCCACTCAATGGTTGTGTATTATCATACTATTAGTATGACATATTTAGTATTTTAAAAGTAAGTGTTTATATCAGTATTGTTAGGAGCCAAGTGTCTCATCATAAAAACTAATACATTGGAAAAGGTTCTTGTATTAGGAAGCCTATATCTCTTTGCATAAAAATATTTTGGGTGCTAAGGACCAAGTTCAGAGCATGTGCATGCTAAGCATGTATTCTAGCACTGAGCGATGCCCAGTCCTGGAGAGCCTGTTGGCTTACTTCCGAATCGAAGGCTCATTGTGGCTTTCTTTTTATAATAACCAGCAAAGGAACACCAGCAGGAAGGACAGGCCACAGACTGAGATTGTGAACTTGAAATACCATTTACCTCTAAGAGGACCAACTGCTCCTAGAAGAAATGGTCCATTTGAGACTGGGGGCACACACTGTGAGATGAACCTAGAACGTTCTATCACACTATACAAGGAAACTATTGAAGGCTGCCAAGATGGTGTCAAAGACTAGGGGCAATCTTAACACTGAAAGATTCAAACCCAGGCAGATGAGTGGCTTGATGCACCGCACAACACCACCGATAGCTTGTTAACAAAAGCCCAGACTAGTTCTAACTAAGCTTCTAGACACCCCCACACACACACCTCCCTGTGTGCAGGCAGATGGAGAGAAGGGGGAATGGATGAATAAGAACCTCCTATAAGAATACAGTTAGGCCAGATTCAGAATGTGGGAAAGTTACAGAAACGAGACAAGTTTAGTGGAGCAGTAGATAGCTTGAGGAGAGAAGAGACCGAACTTGAAATAGTCTTTAACTGACCAAGCGCAAGGACAGACCTTGTTTGGCTTATGAGCCCCCAAATGACTAATAAAAGATAAAAACCGTCATTGTTCAATGAACTAAGTATTTTTTATTTTTTAACTAAATAAGATCATATCAAACCCTGTCCATTCCAAAAGCTTAGTGGTTCTGTTAGTGTTAGTACTTGCTAGATATATCAACTAACTTAAAATAGGCTTTAAAAATTGTTAGGTAGGATCACAGTACCTGACTGTTTGTAAGGAAGTTATTATCTATTAGCAAATTTTTAGGAAAAAAATTTGTAAGTGAAGAGAAATCATGTCTGATTTTGACCTGAAAACACTCCAGAAAAAAGTGTGTCTGTATGTGCTCCTGTATGTGTGTGGGGGGTGGTGGACAATGAAAAATGTTGTGAACTATTAAAGCTGGTCCATCAAATGCTTTCTAATATGTTTTAAATTTTTCATAATTAAAGATATTAATAAGGATAGTGTCTTAGTCACCATTCTATTGCTGTGAAGAGACACTGTTGCCAAGGCAACTCTTATCAAAGAAAGATTTTAATTGGGGGTTTGCTTACAGTTTCAGAGGTTTAGTCCATTATTATCACGGTAAGCATGGCTACATACAGGCGGGCACTGGAGCAGTAGCTGAGAGCTACATCATGATCCATAGGCAGAGAGAGTGAGTGAGAGAGAGAGAGAGAAGGAGAGAGAGAGAGAGAGAGAGAGAGAGAGAGAGAGAGAGAGAGAGAGAGAGAGAGAGAAACTATGGGTTTGGCATGGGCTTTTGAAATCTCAAAGCCCACCCGCAATGACATACTTCCTCCAACAAGGCCACATCTCCTAATCCTTTTAATCCTTTCAAAAAGCATCACTCCCTGGTAAGCATTCAAATATATGAACCTATGGGGGCCATTTTTATTCAAACTACCACGGATGGGGAGCCAGCTCAGTCACTGAAGTATACATGCCACAAGCATGAGGGCCTGAGTTCATTCTCCAGAACACACACATAAAAAACAGGCACAATGGCGCACACTTATAATCCCAGTGCTGGGGGGAGGTGGAGACAGGTGGGTCAGATAGAAACAAGTTACATAATTTTAACACACAATGCATGGTGCAGAGTAAACATTCCTAATCTAAAGGAGCATTAGGACAATAGCAAGGAAAAGCTGGACCCACTAAATGAAATTATTAAATGCATTGCATTGCGTTTATTTCCTTATGAACCTGTCTAGAGCTCTAGAATTCAAGCTCCTTGATTATAGGGATCACATAACGTTGGCATATAGAAGGGGTTCGGTAGATAATTGTCCAACTGGGTGGGTATTGAATTGTACTCACTCAAAGCATTTTCAGGAGGCCCAGATATCTCAGACTAAACACTTCAACCTTTGCTTTGTCTTCTTTAACTTAAATGTCAACTTTCCACTTCTAGTATATCTACCTCCCAAAGTTTAGGTTGAGTAAGTGCTCACTGTCTGTGACTTGATAGCTTCTTTTCAAATATAATGAATAATGAAGAGATGGGGAAATGTATTCCCAGCGAGCCCTTAGGACAGGACTTGGGATTTTCCACTAGAGTTCTACCTTCATATATTTGTACCACTGGATTCCTTTTTGTGATGCTTGGGAGTAGATGCTCTTACGCACAACAGTCACTTTCTATAGCGAGTTATATTCTCTTCACTTCTGGGAACTCATGATCGAGTTCAAATTCAGAATGGATGGCTGCTTGGGAAACAGAATTTCATGATGTGTGTTATTAAATTGGTGAATGTCTCCAGATGCTCCAGGGCTGTGTGCTTGTCACATTAATAACTATCATGATCACCATAATCACGCCCCCATCCATCATCTCTATGCTTGTTCTTTCATGATAAATGCCTCAAAATGTATTACCTCTGTCTTCCCTTTTATCATCTTCCATTTCCAAACCCGACATCTTCTCAGAAAAGAGAAACAGAAAATGGCAAATTTCCTCCAAAATTAACTCTCACAAATGTTAAAATCCTTTCTAGACATTGAGAAATATATGAACTAAACTAATTTGAAACATCTTTGGGGCCAAACACTGCATTTCACATTTATGATATATTTCACTAACCCACACCCTTCTATCACATTTTAACAAATAGAGCTTTGATAGACAAAAATGCTTCTCCCCAGTTAGAAGTTATTTTTTTTATTTTCAGGGAAAAAAAAAGATAAACCAAATCCCCAATGAACTCTCATTTCTATTAGGCCCAAAGGTTCTGGAGTCTTTATACCTGGAAGTTAATCTCCTTGGACCTCAGTACAGACAATGACAAAAGAGTCTATAGTTGCCCACTGCCACATAACAGACTGCTCCCAAATATAGAATACAACAACACTGTTTACATGACCCTGAACTAGGGTTATCATTGATGTCTCAAGTTCTGGTGACCTGAAAGTTTGTAGGAAGCTTGGCTGGGTGATTTTGGCATAGGCTCTCTTGTGATGTTGTAGTCAAAGATGGAACTGAGGCTGCATAATCTGAAGGCTTCACGAGGGTTAAAAAATTCAAGATGGCTCACTCATAGAGCTGGAAAGTCGGGCCTGGTTATCAGTGCAAGGCTTCAATCCCTCCTCTCATAGACCTCTTCATCAGGACTGCTTGAGTGTCCCCAAAGCATAGAGACAGGCATAAGTAATGTAAGAGCTCACGCAGAAGCATAAATACAATGTCACTTTCAATCCAAAAGTCACACAATCATTTACACATCTGGCCAAGCAGATCATCCCACAACAGGACACAAATATCAGGATTCGGGATAACTGGGAGCCATCTTGGAAACTGCCTATGCACTTCAGGGGATTATTAAAAAAGATTACATGTGATGGTAGCTGTAAAGTGCTCTTTGCCCAGCACCTGGCATATAACTAACTGCTTTTGGTGTTACCCTTGTTTAACAGTTTGGTTAAAACCAAAACAGCAAGAAGAAGAAAATCTAAAGAGAAGAAAATTCTGTTCAATTAATCTTGCTTGCTGAATGTAAAAGTGAAAATTGACACCCACCCACACATCTTCAACCTCTGCTTCTACAGTTGTGTTGGGTGGGGTGGGGGGTGCTCTTCCACGGTGGGTTGTGATGCTGAATACCAAGCTATCAAATGGAAAATATTGAAGTCAATACAACATGACTTTTGGTGTGAAGTGGGGTTTCTTTGGACATTGAGTAAAAGATTAATTTTCATTTTATAATCCCGCTTCATCTTCTGCTATGCTCCTGTCTTTAAAGCTGCTATGCTTCTTGGTTTTCTATTTGTTTGATATCTTTAAAATTGGATTATTTCTGATGTTGGCCTCTGCTCCCTTCCCCTTGAATATCTGTGGACAACAACGTGTCTCTGCAGGACGTGTGACTTCTTGTATCTCAGGTAGATCAAAGAGAGAACTTTCAGAAGGAATTTTCTTATTTGACCCATGTTGGAGAAAAGGAAGATTCAGATAATACAAAGAAAAGCAACTTTTCTGAGGTCAAATTACAAAGAAGAAGTATCAAGTGTTGAAAACTTGTTTAAACTTTGGAAGCTTCTAGACTTGACACACTGGAAAGTCAAGCAAACTAAAAGTCACCTAGGAAGAAGGTAACAAGAGAGAAAGGAAGCTGCCTAGTGATCTTGTTGTAGCCTGTGAGCTCCAACTCACATCACTAAAAAAAAAAAACAACCCTGTATTTTATCATATTAATTGTACAAAATAGTTTCAGTGTGGTGTTTTCATTTATGCGTTTCATTTTGCAGCTAACACCATGACTGTAAGAATGACAGTCCTAGGGCTGGCTAGATGGCCCAGTTGGTAAAGTAGCTGCAGAACAAGCACGGGGATTTGTGTGTGGATCCCAGCACCCATGGAAAGGCCAGGCATGGTGGTGAGTACCTGCAACTCCAGCATGGGGAAGGGAGCAGAGACAGGCAGATGCCAGCACCCATGGAAAGGCCAGGCATGGTGGTGAGTACCTGCAACTCCAGCATGGGGAAGGGAGCAGAGACAGGCAGATGCCAGCACCCATGGAAAGGCCAGGCATGGTGGTGAGTACCTGCAACCCTAGCAAGAGGAAGAGAAAGAGCCAGGTGGATCCCCAGAACTTGGGGCCAGCAGTTTAGCCAACCAATGAATTCTAGGTTCAGGGAGAGGCTTTGCCTCACAAACTAGGGTGGAGAGCAATAAGGATACCTGATGTTAACCTCTTACCTCCACATGTGCATGTGAGTATGCACACATATGCAGACAGACAGACATACAGACATGTGAGTATGCACACATATGCAGACAGACAGACAGACAGACAGACAGACACACACACACACACACACACACACACACACACACACACACACACACACACACCACTGTCCCAAGCAATTAGAGAAACACAAGTCAAAACAACTTTGTGATTTCATCTTACCCTAATCAGAATGGCAAAGATCAATCAAAGAACCAACAACAAATGCTGGAGAGGAAGTGGGGAAGGGGACCCCTCTTTCATTGCTGCTGGGACTGCAGACTGGTTCTGCCACTCTGTAAATCAGTGTGGAGAACCTTCAAAAGGCTAAAACTAAATCTACCACATGACCCAGTTAGACCACTCCTCTGCATCTGCCCAAATGACTCCTACTCTAGGTACTTGCTCAGCCATGTTCATTCCTGCTCTATTCTCAGTAGGTAGGAAATGGAAACAACATAAATGTTCTCCAACTGATGAACTGATTGTGAAAGCATAGTGCACACACACTATAGAATACTATTAAACTGTGAAGACAAATGAAACCATGACATTTTCAGGCAAGTGGATGAACCTAGAAAAGATTATATTGATCTAGGTAACCTAGACCCAGAAAGACAAATGGCATGTTCTCTCTGATCTTTGGTTCCAAGCTCCAAATCTTCATATATGCATATTAAATCATATTATTGTCTATCTACCTGAGCTTATATATAATACATACAAGTCTATTATACATATACATATATAGTTTAAATTAATTTTTCCCATGTGGGCTGACAATATTCCCTTTAAGAGCTACTGACTGTCTAACAAAGCCCCCAATACAAGATATGAGAACCCTCCTTTTGAGTTGTTGTTTAGGGCTGTCCCAGAACAGCCAATTTCGGTTGGCCCTGGTTGCCTCTCAGAAATGGAAGTTAAATGCCTATTGTGGAAGACACACTATTAACTCTTGGGCATATACCCAAGGAATGCTCAGTCTTACCACAAGGACACATGCTCAACTATGTTCATATCAGCATTATTCGTAATAGCAAAAACCTGGACACTATTAAATTCAGACACAAGACATAGACTCAAGATGGTTCTGACTTGAAAGCTTTCTCCCTGAGGACTAATTTTCATGGTACCACATGATGCCACTCAAACTTCCAAAGGAGGAAAGCAACTAAGAGTCCTACCCAGCTATGATGCTTATGAACTGAGACAATGAACCAGCATGGCATGATATCCCCTAAGGGAGTGATAGTGGTACACACACCCTGGGGGTAACCAATGGCTCTCTAAAAGGACTTAAGGCCTGTTCAACAAGAGGGGAATCATGCCCGGTGGTGGAAACTAGCCAACTACCCAAGGCTAGTGAAGTCGTGGATCTTGGAGGAGAACCTACAACAGCCACTTTACTAAACTGACATAATTCCTAACTACAGTCTAAGTATTTACCCTTATACCCACAGGTAAGTATAGCTGTCATCCCTCATCAAAGAAATATCTCCTTGAAACAGATGAAGAACATTACAGAAAAACACAAGTGACCAAAATGCAGAGAACAAGTGACCTTGTGGTGCCCAGCCCCAACCGATACATCTACAACACAATTCCTGCATCTAAGGTTTCACATATCATAGTGAAAGAGGGAGCCAGAGGAACAAAAAAGTTTGCTGTGAGACTTCATCTCCTAGAACTCTCAGGAAGTCTCACCAACATGACTGCCTAAACAAATAACATTATACAAACTGATCATGTTACATTTATATACTTAGGAATATATATGTATATATATATATATGCATATACTTAAAGAAATAGAAGACATAAATTTGAGCAAGAGTAAGTGAGTGCATTGGAAGGGGTGGAAAGAGAAAAGAGAAGAAAGGAAATTAATTATATTTTCATTTCAAAAAATAAAAAATATACAGAATTAAAAAGTTATAGCTGCAAAATAGATTACTTTCTCACAGGGGTTCACTTTTCCTGCAATTTATTTAGTAGAGAGTAGATGTGAAAATCGATCTGTGTGTCTAGTTGAGCAGACCACAGGATACCCAGACCCATGGCTGAGTGGTACTTCTGAGTGTGTCTCAAGAGATTAGCGCTGGACTTGGAGGACTATTGGGGCAGCAGCTAATGCACTGAGGGTCCCACCTCACCCTCCTCAGGCTGACTTCTGACCTGGCACATCAACCCTCTCCTGCAATTGGTGCTCTTGGTTTTCAAGCTTTCAAATGTAGACTGGAATCGATCCCACTGGATACCCAGTCCTCAGCTTTCAAAGCACACCTTCTCTGGACCTTCAGTCTGCAAGGGGCAAATTCTGGGACATCTAAGCTTCTACAGTCCCATGAATCAATGCCTTAGAGTAAATATCTTCCTATATATAGAGTGTAGATATAAATATGAATTAGTTATATCCCCTAGACGACATTATTAGAGTAATCACTATGCACAAAAGTACTGTGTTAATTGATTACAAAGAAGATCATGGACCTGGGTGTGGTGGCTTAGTCCTACAATCTTAGCACTTAGGAGGCTGGGGCAGGAGGAATGCCATGAGTTCAAGGCCAGCCTAGGTTACATAGTGAATTACAGACCAGATGTAGAAAAAAATGAAGGTAGAGAAGGAAAGAGGAAAGGAGAGAGAGAAGAGAAAGAAAGAGAGAGAAGGGGAGACAGACAGACAGACTAGTATATGGTTACAGGCACCCAGAAATCTAACTGGATTTTGAGCTTGGCTGTATATCTGCCTATGTTGAGTAAATAAAAATTATTGTCACTTGATTGAACAGATGATACATTCAGATTTATATTTCAATAAGGTGGATAAAAGATAAAATTGTGTCTTTTAAAATATTTTAACTTGAAATGTTCATGTAGGAAAATGCCTCTCATACAGGTAGAGTTGGAGGGAGGTAGTGGTGGATAAATATAGTTGTATGTATGGTCTACTATATAACCCAGCTATACCACTCCTGGGCATATACTCAAATGACTTTATGTCTTACTACAGAGATAACTGCACATACATGTTCACTGCCATTCTATTCCCAATAACTATGAAATGAAATAAACCTAGATGTCCATCAACTGATGGATGGATAACAAAAATATGGTACATATACACAATTAACTATTACATAACTGTTAAAAACTAAATTATGAAATTTGCAGATATATGGATAGAACTGAAAAAAATTATACTGAGTGAAGTCACTCAAACTCAAAAGACAATTGTATGAGGGCCTTATCTCCAAATCTTTTTTGTGTGTTTAATATGGACTACATGTGGAAACTAGGAAGCCAGAAACTGGCCATTGGAAAGGAGGTGCATTTAGTGAAGGGGATGCAGGTAAAGTGAGAGAGAAGGGTAACTCTGGGTGCAGAGGCGCTCAAGCACACAGGGAAATGATGGACATGCAGAAATGAGGGGCCTTAGACAAACTAAAGTACGCGTGAAGAAGCTATTGGGGAACCTATGATGTTGCAATCCAAGTCAGAAACTGTCAGAGGGGAGTAGAACACATGTGGTAAGAGAGAGTGGGGGAGACCACTGGGAGCTGAAAGTTTAGGTGGGGGTAGTGGGAGAAAGGGGAAATAGCAGGCGGGTTAACCAAAAGTAAGGGTGCATAAAGCCTTACGAAACGTACTACAAACACAAACAAATATACTATATGTATTACATAGTAAGTAATATACATTATATGTAGGGGTATGTGTGTGTTTTTTAAAGACTTTGAACGGACATTCCCCACATCAGTGAACAATGCTTCTCTTAGAAGACATGAATTATGAAAATATCAGTGCCAGGCATGAGTTACTTCCCCTGAGACACCCCAAATCACAAAGGCCATTGTCATTGCTCTTAGATGCCCATCATAACTCAATGGTAAAACTCTACTGCTGAAGACACCACACACTGGCTGCAGGACATAGAAAACTTGATCTTGAACTGACCCAGAGTCTCTTTCCCTCCTGGATAGCTTTCATAGCAGTCAGATGTGCTATGCAGGGTTCTAGAAGAAAAAACACATCGATAGTCTTATCCAGCACTGGACCCCGAATGCTACAATACCAGCCTCACAGGCGAGATGTGCTACTGATGCAAAGTGGAAAGACTATTGATGGGGTAACCAATCGCTCTCTTGATTAGACCCAACCCGACGCCTGCTCTACAGGAGGGAATTCATGCCTGTACTGTAAACATGGCCCAAACCCAAGGCTGCAGAAGTCATAGAGAAGAACATATTTATGCTGTTCTTCAAAATGGTCATATTGTCAAACTGCCTTCTAAATATTTGTATTTACATCCAGAGAAGAGACACTTCTTATTACAATGTGATTGGTTAATGCAGAGGTGTATTTCAGTTCAAAGGGCCCCAAATAATCAACTATGAGTGTTAAACCATCAATGGGCCATCTATATCAACCCCCACCTTTACTCCAAAGCTCAAGGGAACTTTGTGGAACAGGAGGTAGGAAGAATTTAAGAGCCATAGGATGAGGAGGAGTTCTATGAAATGCTGTCTGGATGTGACATGACTATTGCACACAAACCCACAGCAGCTGTGGGTCCCTGCAAAAGATAAAGCCAGTTAACAACTCCAGCATAGATGAGAGAGGGCTGCCAAGCCCCCACCCCTAACTGAGGAGCTATGGGCAGTTGATAGTTGCAAGGGAAGGAAGAGTCACTTTTCAAGTGGAGTGTGGCCACTGGCAGGTTCTCCATGCCTCAATGAATGACCCCCTGCACATATGGGAATCACTAGTTTGACTCAATGGGTATAAATCAATCAATCAATCAATCAATCAATCAACTAGAAGGACTTGAAGTTTGGAGGGAGATGTAATGGGGTTTGGGGGAGAAGTCAAGGGTAGGTATGAACAACAGACATTTTATACATGTATGGTATGTTCAAAGAATAAACAGAAATTAAAATAAAATATGAAACTTTTAAAGAATAAATAAAAATATCATTAGAAAGAGAAAAGTGTCTCACAAATGCACAACTTAATGAATTATTACAATACAGGGGTTAGATCTGTGTAATAATCACCCAGGGCAAGAAACAAAACACGGTAATACCCCCTTTCAAGGCTAAGCTCTTTCTACCAACTGCAGGAAACTTTGCTTTTGTAGAACCCAGTCTTTCACAATGTAAACATAGATCCCTGAGCATAAGAGTTGTACTGGCTGGTTTTATGTGTCAACTTGACACAAGCTAGAGTCATCAGACGAGGGAGTCTCAGCTGAGGAAGTGTCCTTGAGCTTCAGCTGTAAGGCACTTTCTTACTTAATGTTCAATGGGGAGGGCCCAGCCCATAGCGGGTGTTGACATCCTGGGCCGATGGTTCTGGGTTCTAGAAGAAAGCAGGCTGAGCAAGCCATGAGAAGCAAGCCAGTAAATAAGCAGCGCCCCTCCGTGGCCTTTGCATCAGCTCCTGCCTCCAGGTTCCTGCCCTGTTTGAGTTCCTGTCCTGACTTCCTTCAGTGATGAACAGCAATGCTGAAGTGTAAGCCAAATAAACCCTTTCCAAACTTGCTTTTTGGTCATGGTGTTTTGTCACAGCGATAGAAACCCTAAATAAGACAATAGTTAAACCTGGTGCATAATATTTGGAAGGATGGAATTACCCAGTGTGCACCCGTCTATGTCTAGCTTCTGTTACCTAATTTGTATATATAAACATATATTATATATTTACATATACATGTAGATGCAATTAGCTGCTATTCACTGTAAGTTACATATAATTGTCCCCTGCGATTCATTTAGCCATTCCACCACTGATTATCATTTGGGTGGTTTCCAGCACAATGGATTATAATACATTTTTGTAAATGTCTCTCCACAAAGAAAGGCAAGAAAGACATCCAAGAAAGGAACTGTCAGGTCTGAGCATGCATTTAGGACAGTTACCTACACATAGGTACAGGCACACACACCACTCATCGATTCTTTAAGTGTCTTGTGAAGATTGGGCAATTTCCATCATTTTCACTGAAAATAAAATCTGCCATGAAGACGACACATTGAAACTATCATTCACTGACAACTCACACTTCTTAGGATCCAAACATCAAATCAGTGCTAGCCTCTTCATATCTTACTAGCAATAACAGGTACAGAGACGACCACCCACTAGGTCAGCAATAACCATTTCTTTTTTTTAATTAGTTTATTCATTGTGTGTGTACCTATGTCTGCATATGTGTGTATCACATGTTCAGAGGACAACTTGCAGGAGTCACTTCTCTTCCACTGTGAGGGCTTCGGGGATAACTTTGAGTTGTCGGGTCTGGCAACAAGAGGCTTTACCTTCTAAGTCATCTTGCTGGCCCTGGCCTAGTATTTCTTAGTGGCTTTGAGAAACAAATCTAAGCAAAGGTAGATTAATTTCCCTTTCCCAACACTTGCATGGGTTCTTAATTAAACTGTCCTTTTTTTTTTTTTTTTTTTTGCATCTAATCTGTAGAATTTTCTAACACGAGAAAATACCTTTTCAAATGCTGAAAATGAGTTTAAAATAATTTTCTTGATTCCATTTTGCTTAGATTCAAAATTGCGTTCTCAACTGAAAGACTGTTTAGGAGCTTTTAAGGATTGTGTTGGGGGGTGCGCATGCACACCCTGATATGCAAGTGTGTGCATGCATGTGTGCTCATGGAGAGGCTAAAGGACAGTGACTGTCTTCCTCTACCGCTCCTCACCTCATTTTTGAGACAGGGTCTTTCTCTGGACTCGTGGCTCACCACTTTGGCTAGGCTGGCTGGTCAGAAAGCCCCTGGCACCCACTGTCTTTGTCTCCCAGTGCTGGGGTTGCAGCAGGCACTCATGGCTATGCCCAAGTTTCATAAGGATTCACACTCAGCTTCTCCTGATTGTGTAGCAAGTGCTCTCACCCGCTGAGCCCTGGCCCCATCCCCGGCTTCTAATCATTTTTTTTTACAATGAAGACGTCTGAGGATTTCTTGTGGTTTCTAGTGTAATATTTTTCCCCATCATTCTCCTTCCTCTGTAAGAATCCATCCACTGTCTTATCCAGAAGAGTAGGCAATCAGTAGCTGTGGCCAATCAGAAACTCCTGTTCTCTGCTCTGAGTGATTGTGGAGATACACATGTGACATGCGCCACTAACAATGCCAGTCACAATCCTTCTGGGACCAAGAGCTTGATATTAGGAAAGGGAAATTCTTTCATTGGACTCGCTGAGCTAAAAACAAATGTAACACTACTGGCATGACATCTTCCCTATCAAAAGAAGCAGCCCTTCTGTAGAACACAGCTAAAGCAACAAGGGGTCATGTGAGCAGGATGGATGGATGGATACATGCGCGGGTGGATGGGAGGAGGAGGAGAGGAGGAAAAGTGAGTATGAGTGAACCACAGAAGCCACTAGGACCGATCCTCAACTACAAGGACCTGGTGTTTGCTATTATTTTTTTACGCTGTGAGCCATCACCATGTTCGAACTAAATGAACTTGTTTTTATTAAGTCCTATGCAGGTAAGTTTCTATCACTCGAAATCCAGCACCTTCTAGGATAATTGCTGTTTATAGCTATCATACATTTACCTGAAATTTACTCACTGAGTTCATTAGGAGGGGTTTACAGCTGCTATGCAATGGCATGAATTGCTATCTCCAAGCAAACTGAAAATGATTATCAATTAGGAGAGAATAAGCTTATACATTATTGAAAATATATGCAATTCCCAGATCAATCAACCTGGGCTAAGGGTGCCAGGTGCACCTTACAATGTCTAAAAACCTGGAACTTAGGAGAAATCACTAGATACTTGCATTAGATAACCCATAACTGTTAATCCTACACACTAATTATTCTGTTCTTATAAAGCCCACGTTTGAACGTAACCAGCACACAGCAAAGTGTTTGCAGAAGGTAGTGGGGGTCTTTGGTTGGGTGAGTTCAAGTTCACAGAACATGTGAATCTAGTGAGAAAGTTCATTTCCAGATTCTAGAGATCAAAGAGCTTATACATTTTAATATGTTCTCAAAGAACTCACAATTCAACTTGCAAACATTATTTAGAAGTGATCTGGTCATACTCCCCAAATGTCTGACAATCAGACTCCTTGCAAGGAACGCATTTCAGAAGACTGTGTGTACACAGGAGAGCAAATTCGGATTCGCTCTTTGACCCTGCCTATGGCTCCCACTGACATCAGCAAAGAAAGAGCCCGACACTGTCATCAGTGTTTGCAGCCGCTGGGGATGTCCGTCACCATTCCCACAAGTCGGTGAACAGCAGGTTCATCTGACCCTTCTCTACTGAATGTTCTCCACTCATCCCTGGCAGGTACAGCTTCACTAGCAGCTACTTGGTAACTGTGGCGTTTCTACCTTTGATTAGAATGTCAAATGCAATTCTTTTAATTCATATTGGATGGCTGTCACAGCAGAGTTCAGTAATGAGAACCCGTGACAGAGATTAGTTACATGCTAAAACACTGTACTCAAGTTGTCTGTCAGGCAACAGCCATTTTCTTTTCTCGGTTATCAGGCTGGTAAATACTGACAAGGAAATTCTTACTGTGTCTCTTTCACAGGGTTTGGCTAGACTGATTCCCACTGAAAAGCATGAAAAATATTTGTATCTACCCTACATCCCTAGTAAGAACAGCAATAAGATACCTTGAATTTAAAGGGAACTTTCATTCCCAGTAATGGTATGTGACCCATTAGCTGACCCAACCAACCATATGAACACAATCAAAAGCTCCCAATGAAAACCCTTCATCACCCTAAAAGCATTAAAAAGCTGTCAAGACAATAAAGCAATTACCAGAGCAAAACCCAAGAAAGCCCAGAACCAGAGAAGGAGGCAAAGTACTGGAACATCACAGCCATCTGTGCCCTCGGGGCATTTGCTAATCCAGAAACACACACACACACACACACACACACACACACACACACACACACACACACACACACACACACACACGGTAAAAATAAACCTTAAAAAAAAAGACAGATTGCTTCTAAAGGGCCAGTAAAAAACAACATCAACAACAAGAAGACAAAAAAGCCTGTCATTCTTATAATTTTATAAGCAGCAACATGTCTTTTAAGAACAAGGGCAAATTAAAGGCAGCCTGAAGCAGCAGACCGAGGAAGTCTCACCCTTGCAGCCTCTCACTAAAGGGAAGTCCACCCGAAGGAAAGTGATTTCAAATGAAAAGGCCATGATGGAAAAAGAAATAGCGGGGGGAAGGCTGCTGTGTAAAGGGCTTTACATGAATGTGCATTCCATCGTGCACGAGAGATTATTCGTTCTCTGAGGTGTCTCGTAGTTCTCACCCCAGCACAGAGGGAGTGTGAAAGGCAGCAGACAGCGCGGAGAGGCATGTTGGTGTGCGCAGCTCCCATGTTTTTCAGCCTCCAGGCTGACAATCTCCAGGAACCTCTTCCAGGCTTTTTAGATGATCTCTGTGAGATCACGGCCCTGCTGCCTACAGTGGTAGCCACGTTACAACACACTGTTAAACTGGTTTTATTTCCTTCCTCATCTCACCCTTTCAGTCTTGTTCCTGGATTATTAACCAAAAATCAAATACCAACAATCAGGTTCTAGACTTGGCCCCTATCTCTGGGGGAGTCCAAGAGAAGAGAGGAGGAAGGTCTGCTCTATCAGACATGAACGCATAATGCAAAACCATGTCTGGGTCAAGAGGTCAATAAGCTAAGTCTAACACACTTACTCATATCTGAAAGTCAGGAAACTATCAGGAGCTATAAGGGATGGAAGAGAACTGAAATAGCATCACTGCCTGTCTTAGGGTTTCTAGTGCTGTGATGAAACACCACGACCAAAAGCAACTCGGAGAGGAAGGGGTTAACATCACAGTCCATCACTGAGGAAAGTCAGGGCAGGACCCTGGAGGCAGAAACTGAAGCAGAGGCCATGGACGAATGCTGCTTACTAGCTTGCTCCCCATAGCTTGCTCAGTCTGCTTTCTTTTTTTTTTTTTTTTTTTTTTTTTTTTGGTTTTTCGAGACAGGGTTTCTCTGTGTAGCTTTGCGCCTTTCCTGGAACTCACTTGGTAGCCCAGGCTGGCCTCGAACTCACAGAGATCCGCCTGCCTCTGCCTCCCGAGTGCTGGGATTTCAGTCTGCTTTCTTATAGAACCCTGGACTACCTGCCCATTGGTGGCACCACCCACAATTGTCTGTCATCCCCCTCCCTCCTCACCAGTCACTAATTAAGAAAATTCCCCTACAGGCTTTTCTATAGGCTAATCTTAGGCAGGCATTTTCTCAGTTATGGTTCCTTCTTCTCAGATAACTAACTCTAGCTTGTGTCAAGTTGACAAAAAGCCAACCAGGACACTACCTAAATAAGATCTGGACAACAACACTAACAGACATGTTAACACAGCAGGGGAAAGCTCAGGGGTCCTCACCCCCAGACAGAGAGCTATGGGCAAATAAGGACTGATGAGAGCGGGAGAGTCAATCTTCCCCAGGGATGAGCCCTCTAACTGGTTAGTCAATACCAGTGGTCAGCCCTGAGAACATATAGATATAAGCAGTACTGAGCAGACCCAGCAGTTTGCATTTATATATCTATATCTATATCTATCTATCTATCTATCTATCTATCTATCTATCTATCTACCTATCTATCTATCTGTAATTATTTAAACGGGGCCATGAGCTTGAGAGGGAGGGAAGGAGGGGATGTGAGAGTGATGAGAGGGAGGAGGAGAGAGGAAATTATCATAATTATGTCTTAATTTTAAAAAATTGCAAGAGCTGGAGAGATGGCCCAGTAGTTAAAATCAGGTATTTCTCTTGCAGAAGATGAAAGTTCACTTCTCAGCACCCACACTGGGGGGCTCAAAACCACCTGTAACTCCAGCTCTAGGGGACCTAATGCTCTCTTCTGGTCTCTATTGGCATCTACACACATATATAAATGAAAATAAAATTTTAAAACTGCAAAGAAAAAAAACCACCCAAACTGGCATTGATGCCAACTTGAACTTAAAGGGCTGTTCTCTCAGCCAAAATGGGGTACCTCAAATATATACCAATTTATAGATTTATAATGAACCTAAGCTTATAGGTATGTGTAAGAGAGACATTTCATAGAGGCAACATAGTAAATGAGAAAAAAAGTCATTCTATATAGAAACATTCTAATTGAGAATGTCTGGGCACTGACTGTATCTAAAAGCATCACAGTGCATTCCTGCTGGACTGATGTAAGCTCCTATGCCAGAATCATTAGATGAAATCATGAAAGAAATATTTCAATCAATTACCAGAAGGCTAGCAACACTTGAACCTTGGAGTCAATCTTAATTTCATTAACAATATGTGAGCAGATAGGAAGAAAACACTTCAGATTATTCTTCTGAAAAAAAAAAAAAGACCAACTTGAAACTTAAGAGCGCCTTTAGATCCCAGTTTACGTGTTAGGTTGTCCTCACATCAAAGGCAAAAACCAATGAAAATTTGGCTATGGAAACTCAATGGGACAATTAATAGACTCCTACAACTTAAAACTAAACTGAAAAAGAGCACACTTCAATGAAGAGCCAGTAGCTATGAGAGATCACTCATCTGACAAATGGATCATATTTTGCACAGAGCTTTGCAGAGACTGGGCCGTTAAAGTGTGAGTCAAAGCCTGAGATGCAGTGACTGACATTTGATGGTACCAAGGAATGACTGAACATTTTAGGGGTGTGTGAGTTGTGTGTGTGTGTGTGTGTGTGTGTGTGTGTGTGTGAAGGCAGAAGCCAATGTTAGTGGTGTTTTTCTCAGTTACTCCCCATCTTGTTTTTGGAGACAAGGTTTTCAGTTCCTACTTTACACCATGTGTGTAACTCCTGGTAGGAAGAATTCTAAAGTGGAAACAGGAACAGTTTAGAAGGTGACCTGGAAGGCGGCCTCACTAAGGGAAAGAGGGTGTCTTGAACAGAAGCACTGCCACAAAGGAAAGACAGCTTTATGGCTTTTGATTTGGAATTACTGTTTAAATCACATCTTATCAAAGACTCTACATAAAAGATGAGAAATCAAGTTTCCTCAAACAGGTGTTTGCAACATATAACCACACAACCTCAAAAACATCATTCTAAAAGTACGTCCAATAGGGAAGGGAAAAAAAAAGCAAAAGGCCAATCTGAATGGCCAATAAATATATAAAACATAGTCAACTTTATCGATCACCAGGAAAACACCACTAAAATTAAAGTATGCCATTACATACCTAATAGGTCACCAAAATATGAGTCTGACGATTTAAAAACACAATCAGAAAATAGCAACTAAAATCACAAGGTAGTGTGTTTCTGAAAGACGGGCAAAATTTGAGTCTGATAATTGTGAATACTGACCCTTTGTGTCGTAGAGAAAAATACAAAATACTTGATGATGGTGCTGTGCCAGAAAAGAGCCACATCCAAAACTAGCTTTTCATTACCTAATAAATTTAAGGATACCTATGCCTGACCTATGACCCAGGAATTTTGCCCTGGTCCATAGTCTTGAGAAATGTACATGCTGCAGACACTGAACAAATCTGCCCACAGCAGCACTCCTTTTGATAATGATGTACTGGGAACAACCTGTACCTTCATGACAATACACAGAACATGGTGTTGTGCTCCTGTGACACATTCATCAACAGAGATGATGCAGCTCACCAACAAATGCAGGAATTTTACATGAAGTTGAGAAACAAAAGAATCAACCAAAAATATACATAGACACGGTGATTCAGTTTACATAATGCTCAAATGGAGGAAAAATGGAATCCCGTTTTCAGGAATGCCTACAAAAGAGTAAAACTATAAAAGCAGTCAACAATGACAGTCATATGAGTCAGGAGAGCAATGATCTCTGAGGTGAGGGAAGGAGAGGAAACCATTTCTGGAATATCAGGTTGGAGAGACAGTTGTGACCACGGTGGCTGTGGTAGTTTGAATGAGAGTGGCCTCCATAGGCTCATATGTTTGAATATTTGTTCCCTAGTTGGTGGATCTGTTTGGGAAGGATTAGAAGGTGTGGCCTTGATGGAGGAAGTGTGTCATGGGGGGCAGGCTTTGAGGTTTTCAAGACTTGTTGATTCCCAGTTAGCTCTCTCTGCCTTTGCTGGTGAGATGTGAACTCTCAGCTGCTCCTCCAGCTGCTACCACGCCTTCGCTCTGTCATCGTGGACTCTAACCACCGAAACTGTAAAGTCAATTAAACACTTTCTTTTGTAAGTTGCTTCAGTCATGGTGTTTTATCGCATTGATAAAAAAAAAAAAAGTAACTAATACAATTGTCAAGAGCACTTGCTGCTCTTCCAGAGGACCTGGGTCTGGGTCCTATAATCCACAGCAGGCAGCGCACAACCACCTGCAACTCCAGCTCTGGGAGAAACAATTCCTCCATGGGCACCGCATCACATGGTGCACATAAAATAACTAAATTATTTTTTAAAAAAACATATTTGTGGGATAGTACCAATTTGATCTTGGCCCAGGTGAAGGTTGCACCTCTGAGTCCTTTATGATTGTTCTCAAGTTATACACACATGTCTCTGTATGTGTATATACTATTGTATGCTTCATATGTTTACATGGATGTTGTATTTCACAACTGAAATTCCAAAGAGAGTTCATTTTAAAAATTAAATTTCTCAAAACTTAGAACACATTCTTAAAATTATGTAACTTAACTTGTCCAAGGTAGCCTTACTTCAAGAGTCCCTATTCCTACCTCAGATGTTGATTCGTTAGGTCTATAGTAGGTACCTGGTAGAACTATTTCCAATAGGTGTGCTGGTTTAGGAAGGACTGGAGTCCAGACTCCATGAGAAGGTAAGTGTTTTCCCCGAGAGTACCCTGGGACAGAACTGCACCAGATTAAAGTTGCCCCACACCCGGGCCAGGGCAAAGGCTTACAGATTAAATGAGGCAGTGGGTACCATTGACAGGTGCCTGTAAGTCTCCTCTTAAATGATACTTGATATCCATGGATTAGTGCTGACTTAATTTGATCTGTGATAACCTTGAGAATTCTCCTCTCCAGTCTTCTGCTGTTAACCCTTCAATCCCTCTACTAAGTCCTAAGAATAACAGACAACAGTTCCTGGAAATGATAAGGAACTGACTGGAACACACAAACTGACCCCATTTAAGTCTGTGACGTTCCAGGTTGCAATCAAACAAGTTCACAGCTACATGTACACCCACCGATGTACTACTCTCCAAAGTGAGAGTCCATAACATGTAAACTGAGAGGGGATCTCGTTTGTTCATGACTGATAACTACTGGCCTACCCTACTGTTCTGTATTAATTGTCCTACCCAAACAGAAACCCCACTACCCACATTTGAATTTCACCTCAGATTAAAACAAAACAAAACTCTGTGAATGGTGACCTCTGGAGGTCCTGGTTACACTTAAAGACTCATTGTTAAAGGTCAATGTCCTTTGCTGCAAATACAGTTCCTACGCAGATGAGAAGCTGAACCTGCCCCATGGCGCTGAGCATAATTAGCCAGCTGCACCCTCATAATAAAGTGCAGATGGTTAATTGCACCAGCAAATGACTGCTTACTTGTGGGCACAAAAGCCTGTACCTAAAAGCATCGATAGTATACTTGGGCATAGTAATGCTCAGGCTAACAAAACACATTTCCAAAATTTCATTTGTGACTAGACCTTGGCAGGTTCCAACTGCACAGCTTTGTGGTTCACACTGCTAAGGTCAAGTTCAAGGGAGGGACCAACGGCCACAGAGCAGCATCTCAACTGCTGAGTCTTTTCTGAAAAACCCCCTGATTTATTGTGATAGTATTCAGTAAATAAGGTGAGGAATTAATCACATGCTCCTGAGGTGTAATGTTATCACTGAAGACTCAGTCAACCGAGTCAATCTGTCAAGGACTAAAATCTCTAAAACCATGGGTCAAAAACAAATGAAAACCAACTTTCTACATTTTAAAATAATTTGTGCCAGGCATTTGTTATAATAATGAAAAAGTGACACACCATGAAATGAAAGCTTTCTATCTATCTATCTATCTATCTATCTATCTATCTATCTATCTATCTATCTATCTATCTACTATCTATCTAAGCAAAAACACATCTATATTAGTTTTCTGAGTAAGAAAAACAGGATGGCTTTTCCCATACCCCTGAGAACTTCGGTGTACTAGCCGAGGTCCTAGAGTCTAGCTGTCATAGATACATGCCCCCAATGGTTTTAAGACATTCTTCCAAAGATCCCATTTTAAAATATATCTATTAATCCATGCATGGCAGGAATAAGATTTGAGGAGAAAGCAGAGGAGGGGTAACCCATGTTTATTTGGAAGCCCTCTGCCAGCTGCAAGGCTCTGGGCTTTGTAAGAGGTCAAGATGTCAGGCTTGGGGCAGAACACTAATCTTGTGCCTATGAAGACTCTTCTCAAGAAGCCCTGGGTGATGAGATTCTATTCAGTGTAATTGTATGTTAGGAGGAAGAAGAAGCGGCTTGCATTGGTTTTAATTATCAAGGACACACTAGCTGTTTCAGAACCATCTGTCTAATTGTGATTACAAACAGCGATATAAAAACACAAGTGATTACCAACACCAAGTTCCCTGCCACCAACAGTTTTAACATAACGAGCCGCATTGTGGAAGAGTGTGGCGCCCCTTCCCTCTCTGCAATATTTCATGGTTTAGCAACTGACAGCCTACGATTTATTACAGAACCTCACTCCGAAAGAGCTCAAATTATTAATTAGTGTTCTTCGATTACATCCTCCGGTTATTCCTTTTTATTAAAGCTGAATTCCCTGAGAGTAAAGGGGATTATATAAGAAATGAAGCAGGCAGAGTTCTTTCTTTCCACTTCCCACCAAATCTTGGCGGCTTCCCATGATACACATCACCTATAATTAACTACCAGGCACATTCCATAGTGTTGTGAGACTCGTCTTTGGCATCCATGAACTTCAATTTCTGCGTTCCTGGTATTGGTTGTCACACTTGGCATGCTGTCATTTTAAAAGTGTGAATGTTGGGAATTATTCTCAGGCATGAATAAGAACAGCTTAACCTTGAAATTTATTTTAGACATTCTTCTGTGCCACTGCTGCAAATTTGGGTTATTTGTTTATTATTATTATTATTATTATTATTATTATTATTATTTATGAGCAGCAGCAATGTCGTGGCACTGAACATGGAATCAGGAAAAGATGCTCAACTTTGATTAGTAAATAAAACCAGATTAAGTAAATAAAACCAAGATGCAGACACAGTCAGATCGCCACTCTGTCCTCCACCCAGGACATTTTAGATAGCTTATTAAAACCATTTTCAATGAAAAATACTGGGGTTTATGAACTGCTGGTGAAGTTGTGAGAGATTATTTTATTTTATTTTTTTATTCTTCTCTCATATATTACATCCTGACTGAAGTTTCCCTTCCCTCCTCTCCTCTGAGTGTCCCCCCTCCTCCCCCAGAGAGATTTCTTCAGCCTTTTCACACAATTTTTTTCCCCCTACACTCAACACAGTGGACCTTTTGGTAACTGATTTAAAATGAAGACCACCATGTTAACAATATCATGCACTTCCCCACAAGCTTTTTAATCAAGGACAGAACACTTTAAAGTCCACTTTCCTTCCTCACTACCTCAAGGGATAAATACGAACCTAAAAAAAAAAAAAGAAAAGAAAAGAAAATCAAAGGACTGAAGGCACTTAAATCCTCAAAGAAATGAAAAGGCTGTGTGGTTTTGAAATTAAACTGGCGGCATTCTGCACTGGATCAATTCCTCACTTCTCCTCCTCTACGCCAGCCGAGATCCTTCCAGCCATGTGCCTACAATTTATTTCTGCCTCATTTCAAGCCCCATCCCTATGAAGAGTCAAATGCTAAGTGCTTCTGCAGTATTAATGAGGAAGCAGATCTTAGGTTCACTTGAGAGGAAGAGTTTGCTCCTAGGAAAGGGCTCTATCATTTCTTCACTTTTAATGATGGTGACGTGGTTAATGGGGTGGATTATGGTCCACTGCATTCAAAAATAGGCGAAGCCGTGACCTTTAACCTCTGTGGTACAAGTCCCAGTAGGAATCCGATGAAGAAGGCTACGGACACTAACCCCCTTAATGATGCTTGTGGAGCTAGAATCCACATACCCAGAGTAAAGGATGACTAAGCAACCCCAAATGTGGACCAATTAAAACATCCCTTCAAAAGCTAACCAGCTGTGTAGGTTGCTTTCAAGCTTGAGCTGTCATATTCTGAATGCTTGGAGAAATAGTCCAAACTGCACTGTGTGCCCATGACTCTAACACACTGTTCAGTGACAGACAGTTACTGCTTCTTGTTGACGATCATACGGACCAGGCTCACACAGCCAGAGATACTGTTGTAATTTCCCCCCAGAACCAGCTTTACATCAGCTGTTAAGACACTGAACCCCATGCCGGGCGGTGGTGGCACACGCCTTTAATCCCAGCACTCGGGAGGCAGAAGCAGGTGGATCTCTGTGAGTTCGAGGCCAGCCTGGTCTACAGAGTGAGTTCCAGGACAGGCACCAAAGCTACACAGAGAAACTCTGTCTCAAAAGACCAAAAAAAAAAGACACCGAACCCCTTCTAAGCACTATTGCTTGAAGAGCTGTACAGACATGCTTTTATGTTCACAACACTAATGTAGTGGAGAAGAAAGTACACCCATTTACACAAACAGCAAACAGCCCCCTGTCTGAATGCGTATGATCTTCAGTTGGCATTTGCAAAAATCTTAATTTTTCCTGCTTTGTCAACCATGAAAATGGTCAATACATCCAAATGTGAGATTGACTCTAATGCTAGGTATAGTGGCATATGTTTTTAATCCCAGCACTCGGGAGGCAGAGGCACATGAATCTCTGTGAGTTTAAGGCCAGCCTGGTCTGTATAGTGAGTTCCAGGCCAACCAGGGCTACATAGAGAGACCCTGTCTCAAAACCAAAACAAATAAACAAACAAAAGTAACTCACTCAGATGTTCCCAATAAATAATACAGTATACAAATTAATAAATTCAGTTACTTCTGGGGATTGGGCTTGAGAACTGGAGAGGAGGAAAAAGTCTTTCGTGTTTGTGTTTCTACAGTATTTTTCACAAAGCCTATAAGCTATAGTGCTAAAATACAAAAGTAATGCTAAGCATAGTGTGCATGTGTATAAAAAGGGCATATAATTCCTTTAAATTTTAATTTAAAAAGTAAATCAGTGGAGGCTGGAGAGTTGGCTCAGTGTTTAAGAGCACAGGTTGCTCTTCCTGAGGACCTGGGTTCAATTCCCAATACCCACATGACAGCTTCCAACTACATATAACTCCAGTTCCAGGAATCCAACACCCTCCCCGGGCCTCTTTGAGCATCAGGGCCTCTTTGAGCATCAGACCATGTATGTAGTGCATGAACATACATGCAGAAAAACAACCACTCACACACACACAAAGTAAATTTTTAAAAAATAAAATGTTGCCGGGAGGTGGTAGCACACGCCTTTAATCCCAGCACCTGGGAGGCAGAGGCAAGAGGATCTCAGTGAGTTCGAGGCCAGCCTGGTCTACAGGGTGAGTTCAGGACAGCCAGGACTGTCACACAGAAAAACCCTGTCTTGAAAAACCAATAAAATAAAATAAAAATGTTTTCTTTTCTTTTTTTTTTTTTTTTTTTTTTTTTTTTTTTTTTTTTTTTTGAGACAAGGTTTCTCTGTGTAACTTTGGAGCCTGTCCTGGAACTCGCTCTGTAGACCAGGCTGGCCTTGAACTCACAGAGATTCCCATGGCTCTGTCTCCTGAGTTCTGGGATTAAAGGCGTGCACCACCACTACTTAGTCTACAGCCATACCACTCTGAAGGAACCTGATCTCGTAAAATGTTTTCTAAGATGGCCTGGCTTACTGAAGGAAGACAGAATCCCCACACTCAGGAGGTGTGGACGAGGAAAACGAACAGTTCAAGGCCAGTCTCAGTACACAGTCAGTTCTACATGGTCAGGGCTACTTGTATCAAGCAGAAACAAAACAAAACAGTTTAAACCTCCCCAAAGTATCAGAGCTAAAAAGACCACAAGGAGTTCAACTGGTCAACATGTAACTAAAGCCCTGTGGGTAAGGAGACCTGAGCAGATCCTGCTGTGAGATCATCTGTTAGACAAGGGGACACTGAGTTCTGCTTGTGGCTCCCCGCAGGGCTGAGGGAAGGTTTTAAGGATGAGTCCCATTTAAAGTGTGCAAGTGTGCAGACGGATTGGAGACTTTGCCTCAAAGGTGGAACAGAAGTAAACCTGCTCTGTGTGACCGTCCACAGTGGAACACAAATGAAGTCTCAGTGGCAGGGACAAGAGAAGAGCGGTCGAAAAGAGAAACAAAATGTGCCTGGGACACTGGAGTCACCAGCTAGCTCTCTTACTCATGAGCACTCCAAACCGCATCACCCATGAGCTCCAAAAGTATCCAGGTATGATTTTTACTTTGTAGGGAGTCCAGGCAGGTCCTTCCTCTGGATGCCAAGCGCAGACAAATGCGGATCCTTCTGGAGGCCTGCTCCATCTCAGCCACCAAAGAACTCCCCATAAATACTTTTCCAAGGAGGAAAAGCCGCTGGCAGTTGACATGAACAAGCAAGCTAAGAGAGTGAAAAACACCCTGAAATGAACCAACAGAACTCAGCACAGAAAAGAAATCAGCAGATTACAATGAAATAAATCATAATCAAAACTGAAGGCACCAAACTAAAAGTCAAATTTCTAATCAGAACAAGGACGCATTTGGTATGCATTCAGCAGCAGGGCTTATATGCCTTTCAATAACTAAACAAAACCCAAACAAAGAAAACCATCCCTAGGGCTGGAGAGGTGATTCAGCAGTTAAGATACTTATTGCTCTTCAAAGGACCAGAGTTCGGTTCCCAGCACCCACATCAGGTGGCTTACAACCACCTTTACCATCAGGTGGCTTACAACCAGGGGCTCTGACCCCTCCTCTGGCCTCTGAGGGCACTCACACATTATCAAGGTCTTTTATTTGGTTGAACGACTATCTGCATGAATTCCACGCTGACCAGGAGCTTTTGATCCTGCCTAATCCCCCCAAGTGCTGGGCTCAAAGGTATGTGCCCCCACATCTAGCCTGAGGACTCCTATTTTTAAAGACATAGAGAGCTATAGAACCATATGGTACAGAACAGGAATTCTTGAAACATTTTCCACTCGCAAACCCTTTTCACCAGGGAAACTTTCACACAACCATAGGTATGTGGGTACATAAACCCACAAAACACTGATAATCATAAAGAAATTTATTTTAAATTATTGTAAAATATAGTTTTATATTTATAGTTTATAGTTTTACCATTTATTAAAGATGAAAGCAAATGTGCATGGTAGTGAGATGGATATGCTTTTTTAATTTCCATACGGAGAAAACATGGCTGATGTTTGACATGCAGGAGAGAGCCTCTGCAGTACTGTTCAGCGCTGATTGACAGTTTCATTTTATAGCAGCCAATGCTAAGAAAGACTCTGCATAAACATGCAGTACAAAGTAGATTTAGGGCTATTCCAGAAATTGTTGGAAATTCTGTCTAAATCTCAAGCTGAAATTCAGTTATTAAATAAAGCACAGAGGACTGTGCTCTGGGGGGGGGGGACCCCAGGCCTGTGCTCCAGCTGGACCTCCGGGGTTATCAAAAAAAAAAAGGATTTGAAGTTGGGAAAGCAGCATGTTAAGAGGACTATTGGAAAGCCACAGGGGAAGATGGGGTAGATGTGATCATATTCCAGTATATACGTGTGTGAAATTCTCGAAATAAAAAAATTAAATGATAAAAGTAAGAGAATGATGCCTAAGAGACGTGTGGGTGACAGCAAAGTGGCCTAGCAACACGTCAGGAACATCCTGGAAAGGAAAAGAAAGAAGAGGAGACAGAAGTAGTATTTGAAAATTAATGGCTGAGTTCCCCAAATCAATGTGAGACATCACCCTAAGGATAGGATACTGTCCAAAGAACTGTGAAAAATACGTGTGATAGAGGAAACAGAAAGGGGACAAAACCAGGAGGAGATCCAGGAATTGCAGGGAGGACACATCTAGTTACACCACAGGAAAACTGAAAACCAAAGGGTAATACAGTGCACACACTTTCACTACAGGAGTCCTATGGGTGGACTGCAGGTGGAAAAGAATGTGGCTGCGAGTGAAAGGGCTAAGACACAGGACCGACAAAGTGTGGGAGATGCTAAGTATAAAAGTAGGTCTAGGGCAGAGAAGACAGCTCAGTCTAGGGCAGGAGAGATGGCACAGAGGTTAAGGGCACTGGCTGCTTGTCCAGAGGACCCGGGTCTATAGCAACATTGAATATAAAGATGTCTCATGGTGACTTTCTTGTTTTTCGAGACAGGGTTTCTCTGTGTAGCCCTGGCTGTCCTGGAACTCGCTCTGTAGACCAGGCTGGCCTTGAACTCACAGAGATCTGCCTGCCTCTGCCTCCCGAGTGCTGGGATTAAGGTGTGTACTACCTCCTGGGCTTTCTGTTTTGTTTTGTTGTTCTTGTTGTTAGTTTTTTAGGGAGGTTCTCATGATAATTTTAAAAGTTATGAAATATGGCCACCCATTTGAAATATTGTGATTTGAAATATGGTTTTAAAATTCATGAACTATGGCCATCCATTTGGGGACACTTGCTTTATGACAGTAACAACTCTGAATAGCACTGGAGGCTGCAGACAATGTAGGAACTGACCATCTGAGTACCCAATGCAATGGACCAAAATTCTCCTGCTATTCTACACCATTATGTAAATACTTCTAAAACATTTAATCTGTCCCCAAATCTACTAAAATTAGTATTATGAGTTAACAAAGTTTCAAGAATAAAGTTGATAACCAGCAATGAAAAACAGAAACTAAACATCTTAAATTATCACGAAGGGCAAGGGAGATGATTCAATGGGTAAAGGAGCTTGTCACTAAGTCTGATGACCTGAGTTTGATCCCCAGGACACATGTGGTTGAAGGAGAGAACTGACTTCGGCCATGGTATGTACATACACACACACACACACACGAGCACACTCACGTGGGGATGGGGTGGAGAGAGAGAGAGAGAGTAAATAAATGAAAATGTAACCAAAAGTTAAAATCAGTATCATAAATATAGAGCTAATAAAATATGCATTAAAGTTTAAAACTACAAAACATCGAGTGAGCTAAAGAGGTCCTACATAAATGGAGATCCACTTTGTTGGAGGATTCAGTATTGCCAAGATGTTAGCCCTTCCTGACCTATTCGAGACAGCATCGACCACTGAGCTGTGGAAACTTCCAGGGGCCAGCATTAAAGAGCTTCTCCATGCTTAGTCAAAGCCTCTATCGAGGTAGAACAAAAGAATTCTTCCAGCTGTTTGGTAACATGTTGGCCAATCAAAGTCCCATTGGGACTTTTAACAAACATCAACAGTATAGTCCAAAATTTTGTATGAAAATATAAAGGAGCCAGAAAAGCCAGATCAATTCTGAAAAAGAACTCAAGCTACCTGATTCCAAAAGTCACTGTAAAATTACAAATACATGCAACTCTATAAAAGTATATAGTCTAGACACATTTGGAACCAAAATTCTACTTATATATAACAATATATAAAATTATATCCTTACAGCTGAATTAAAAAAGAACTAAATAAGGAGATAAAATATGGGCCAATTATATGAACCAAAGAAGGTTGGTGATAATGGTTTAGCAGCAGGCAAATACATGTTGTTCAATGTTATGAATCTATTAAAATGCAAATTCAAACTAGAATAGGAGGGTGGATGCGATGGATCAGCCAGGTAAAGCTATGCAAGCCAGACAACACGAGTTCAATGCCCAGAAGCCATGGAGGAAGGAGAGAAGTCATTCCCGAAAGCTCTTGTCTGATCCCCGCCACACATGCTGTGATGTGCATGCATTTCACACCTACAAGAATAGCTAAGACTAACAAAATGATCATGACTGGCAAGGCTGTAGAGTGGGTGAAACTCAAACGCTACATTGGTGGAAATGCAAAGTGGTACACTCGCCTTAAGAACAATGTGGTGAGAAATCTTGTAAAAATTAACATATGTTTACAGTATAACCCAGGAACCCTCCTGATGTGGAACAATCTTTTTGTACACTGTGAAGATGTGTCACTTGGACTGGTTTAATAAAAAGCTGAATGGCCAATAGATAGGCAGGATTTTCGGGGCAGAGAGGACACTGGGAAGAAGAAGGAAGATGCCCGGAGACACAGACCGAGCAGCATGGGTATTGCAAAGTAAAGGTAACCAAGCCACATGAAAGAATGTAGATTAAAAGATAAGGGTTAATTTAAGTTATAAGAGCTGGTTAGAAATAAGCCTAAGCTATCGGCCGACTTTCATAATTAATAGTAAGTCCCCATGTCATTTTTTGCGAACTGGCAGCCCAAAGAAAAGTTCACCTACACCCTCTAGTTATTTACCAAAACATTAATAATATACAATAATACAAAGACCCATAGATGACTGTAGCAGACTTATTTACTCACAGTAACCAATTGGTGGAGCAGCTCAAATGTTCATCATCTAGTGGTATATCCAATTCAATGGACTAGTACTCAGCAATAAAAAGGAATGGACTACTGTTACATACAACAATGTGGGTAAATCTCAGATGCAACATGCTAAATAAAACAAGCCAGATCAAAAGTTTTACAGTTTTATGATTCCATGTATTTGGAGAGTACAGAATCAGAAGTCAGATCATTGTCACAGGCTGGAGGTGGGGAAAGAGGGCCTATCAGCACCAGACACAAGAGAACTGTTTGAGCTACTAGGATAATTCTATATACTTACTGTGGTAGGCTGTGGTATCACAGGACTTTATATTTTTAAAGTTGGCTTGTGGAATTTTACAGACAAATGGGAGAGATTTTATAGTACAAATTGCATGTCAATAAATCTGACTTTTAAAATAGTACAACATAATTACTAGTGTGTCGTAGGCCCACAAAGAACAATTATCATTTATTTGTTGTTATTTAGGTTAAATACAATTTCATGAAAAAAAATAGCTAAGAATACTGTCCTAGCTTGGTGTTTTTGGTTGTTTTTTACTCTTTGCTCTTTGGAGGCCTGCCACCCAGCTCCCAAATAAATACACGGAAACTTATTCTTACTTATGAATGCCAGGCCTTAGCTTGGCTTATTTCTAGCCAGCTTTTCTTAAATTATCCTGCCTACCTTTTGCCTCTGGGCTTTTCCTTTCTCTATTTCTGTGTATCTTTCTCTCCTTCTTATTCTGTGTCTGGCTGTGTAGCTGGGTGGCTGGCCCCTCACATGCCCCTCTCCTCCTTTTCTCGCTCTTCCTTTTCTTCTCTTCTTCTCTTCCTATTTATCCTCTCTGCCCACCAGCCCCACCTAGCCTTTCTCCTGCCCAGCTATTGGCCATTCAGCTCTCGCTCTCTCTGTCTCTCTGTCTCTGTCTCTCTGTCTCTGTCTCTCTCTCTGTCTCTCTCTCTCTCTCTATATATATATATATACATATATATATATATGACCAATCAGGTGAAGTCACACAGCTTTACAGAGTTAAACAAATGCAACATAAAAGAATGCAACACATCTTTGCATCATTAAACGAATGTTCCACAGCATAAAAGAATGTAATAATCTTTAACTAATATTCCACAATAGGTTTGTTTCTGTGATAAATATTCTAACTAAAAGCAACCTATGGTGCAAAGGGTTTATTCGGCCTACAGGTTACAGTCCATCGTCAGGGAACGCAAGGCAGGAGCTGAAAGCAGGCACTGGGGAGAAATGCAGCTCACTGCTTGCTGGCTTGCTCAACTAGCTTTCTTTCTGATTTTTTGTTTCGTTTTGCTTTTTGTTTGTGTTTTTCAAAACAGGGTTTCTCTGTGTAGTCCTGTCTGTCCTGGAACTCGCTCTGTAGACCAGATTGTCCTTGAACTCAGAGATCCACCTGCCTCTGCCTCCCAAGTGCTGGGATTAAAGGCGTGCACCATCACTGCCCAGTTCAACTAGTTTTCTTTCCAGCCCAGGCCTCCGTGTCTATTAGGGATGGCACTGCCCACAGTGGGCTGGGCCCTTCTACATTGACTAGCAATTAAGAAAATGCCCCCCAAAAAATAAAGAAAAAAAAAAAGAAAATGCCCAACAGGCCAGTCTCATCAAGATAATTCTTCAGCTGGGGTTGTTTCTTTTTCATTTCGGAACATTACAACCACCTGTGTGTTAAGTAGACGATCGTTTTTAGTTTTAGAGAGTGGTGAGAGTACTTTGACAAACGCCATGACCAAAAGCAACCTGCAGGGAGGAAGGCTCTATTTTAGTTTAGAGGTTAGTGTCCATCGTTGAGAGAAGTCAGACCGATACCTGAGGCAGCACCCGCAGAGGAACGCTGCTGAATGGCTCACTGGCAGGCTTATGCCTAGCCAGCTTTCTTACGCAGCCCAGGGCCACCTGCGAAGCAGTGTATGGCCCACAGTGGGCTGGGCTCTTCTGCATCAGTTAATCAAGATGATTCCCCACAGCCATGCTCACAAGCCGATCATGAGACTCCCTTTCTCAGGTAATTCCAGGCTGTGGAGTTGACAAAGCTAAATAGGAGATCTAGAAAGCAATACAAAAAGGACATCTGCATTTTAAAAGACAGCCGAGTCACATTAGAGCAGCCCTCAGCAATCAACAGCCACAAACGACTTGATCTGACTTGTCATCCAGGGAAAGAAAAATAAAGGGACCACCATTATTTTCCCATCAGAAAGAAAGACTGAAGTTTTAAGGAATGATCCTTTCGAGTATGCATCAGTATTCAGGGCAAGCTACACAAATGGAGATGGTGAAGGTTACTATACTCACACTTAGATCTATCAGAAAACAAAAAAGGGTAACTTTTAAAATAGTCCGATGGTTTTCTTTGCAGGTCTGTTAACGGGTGGGCCTGTGCTGGTGGCCATGGTGCAGGAGCAGTCATGTGGACTGTAGAAATCACAGAGGTCTGAGCGCATGGCAGTAAGAATGGACCCCCCCACCAAGCAAAGGGTGAACCCCATTCAGACAATGATGATGCCCTCAATGCTCTCCAGGAAGAAAACTGGTGTGAACTGGGGAACCCCAAAATGCAAAAGAGCAATGGCGCTGTGGGTGGGCCCACATACCCTCCACTGATTTGTAATGACAAATTGGAAAACGTCTAAAACATTTTATAAAATTTCCTTAAGGAGTCCCACATTTAAAGTTTTTTGTTGGCTCCACGGCTGACTGGGTTGCTCTTGAGTTATCCTGCATGAGTTTGGCATTAAAAAAACAAAACAAAACAAAACAAAACAAAAACTTTTTCTAACTTTGACCTTATTTAAGGTCTGATTTCTAACACAGTAACCCTTGAAGGCACTGTTTACACCTATTTAAAATGGAAATCTTGTTTTACAATCTTCCTGAAAATCAAGTTTGTACTAGACATGAAGTGGGGCTTCAGTTGCTTTAAGTGAAGGTAAGAAAAACTAAAAACGATCGTCTAGTTAACATACGAGTGGTTGTAATGTTGCGAAATGAAAAAGAAACAACCCCAACTGAGGCCAGAATCAAGAAACTCAAATACACACGGAGCCTAGGGCTCTGAGGGCAGCGCAGACCTAAAGAAGACCAGTCCCTAGTCCCAACCACCGGGCACTTTCTGAGCAGAACTGCGAACAGGAAACCTTGTTGACGTCACGGGACCGCACAAGTAAAGCACGCTTGAGTATTTTCCTTTTTTTTTTTTTTTTCCCTTCTTCTTTTTCTTTTTTCTTTTCTTTCTTAATTGGCCATCTTCGGGGTCATTTTGAGAAGCGGGGCAGGAACAGCGAAAGGAGTGGCAGGGACCTGCTATCCATTTTCCTAGGGAGGGAAAGGCTGAAAGTGATTGGCCCAAGGCTGAAGTTAGAAGCGAGGTTACCCCCTTTCAGGTGCTTCAAGGCGGCAATCAAGAACAGAAATCCAAGAACTAAAGTTACAAGGTGAACATTGGCGCCAAGGACCGGCGGGGTCATCAGTCCCCGTAATTCCACTTTCACCCCAAGACCATTGAGAGGTCCAGTGACCTCTGTGCACCCGGGATCCCACGTCAATTCCTCACCCCGCTTCCCTCGGAGAGTGGCCTTAGTCTCACAGTCGATGCACCTCCTATAGCCCGCTTTTTCTGGCGCCGCCGCCTCTGGGTCCATCTTGTTGCCGTCTGTTGCCACAGCAACCGCAGAGCGGCTCACACTCTAGCAAGAGAAGCGATGATTGGAAAAGGCGGGCGTCCCTAGCAACCGCCAGGTACGGAAGTCATATATTTTATTTCGTTTCTTGGGACACAGGCTTCACTCCCATCCCAACGCTATTAGTCACACCTTTCCCGGCTTTTCCAAGCCACTTCACACATGATCTCCGTGAACACCTGCCTCTTCAGGATACACTAGATCCCCATTTCCACAGGAGTGTTCATCCTGTGGTCCTTTGACCTCCGCCATAGGTCCCTGAATGCCCGTCAGTTATGTGCTGAAGGAGTTGGAAGCCCATAGCATCCCCCAAAGTAACTTCCAGATGGATTAGCCCATCTTCCTTTTCTGAGACAGAAAACAAAGTGGTGCTCTACCCAGAATTTATTTACATTTATTTAAATTGGACCTTAAGACACCTCCCAAAGACTTTAACTAGTGTTCTTCCTTCACTCTTTCAATTTTAAAAAAGCCTATCTAATGATCAATGATTATTGGTTATATATTAGTCATCAGGGGAATTGTCTAGGCACTGAAAGATTGCAACTGCCAAGGCTTCACCAAGAGTTTACTTCTGGTATACACAAGGTCACGGGTAGTGTTGTGCGTAACGTGGTCAAATCATGAAGAGTGGTGAGCGTGTTGATCGCTGGACAGGGTGGTCAGGGGTGACCTCTTTGAGGAGACAGCATAGGAGCTGAAGCATGGGAAGATAAAAGTGATGGAGAGGTCAATGAGAAAGCAAGAGGCAACAGAAACAGGGCGATAAGGGCAGATGGGTTTGAGTCAGTCTACAAAAGGAGAGGTCAGTGAGGCTGCAACAGAGAGGTATGAAGGACGGTGATAAGAAATAATGAGATGGCTCTTTGCAGAACTGCCTCCCCCACCCCCCAAGTATCTGGTGCTCCTGTCCCGTCACACCCTATCATGCCACCCTATTTATTTCCTTCACAGACCTTGTTAGCTTTTCTCTCCCTGTGGGCTCCATCAGCACAGACTGTGGTATTTGTATCCCAGCATCTAAAATTGTAACTGGTCCAAGACCAGCACTAAACAAACACTTGTTGGCTGCGTCAGTTTCCATACCACAATACCAGGAATCAGGGGCTGACTGTGGGGGTGTGGGAGAGAACAAGAGAAATACCTCTGCCTCCAGGACTTTGAATTACTCTATTAGTGAATTAATTGTGTGCAGAATTGGATGGTTTAGACTCTGGGCACTGGGCAAAGTTGTTGTACAACCCCCTGATAGTTTCTTTATTCTTTCAATTACATCTCAATTCAAGGTCACAAGTGTAGAATACCTACTGTCTACCGAGCACTGATAAAAAGCCATCAAGACAGACATCAACTCTGCCTGTGAAGCTTATGGTCTCTGGATAGTATGTCCACTACAGCTCACTCTTGTAGCTCAATAGCTCCTGTGGCCCTGAGTTCTTGATATGTGTCTGGTCTCAGCTGGAAGGTGGACTAAATGTAAATTTGGGTCATAAAGACTTGGAGCAAAAAAGAACAAAAAATACCTCTTTGCTAATTTAAAAATATTGACTTCATACTAAAATGACAATGTTTTAGATTTACTAGGTTGGATACACTGCTATTAAAATTAATATTACTTGTATTTTCTACTGCTTAATGTGACTCTTTTAGAATGTTAAGCTACAGATGCGGCTGGCCTTAAATGTGCATTTGACAGCCCCTCTCCGCTAGGAGCTCCACGCCAGCTGAATACACAAATGAATTCTCCATACGATGTTAATGTAGTCATTTGGGGCTTAGCACATGGAATAGCAAATTTCAAATTGAGGAAGTAGACCAATATTTTACAAAGAAAACAAGGCAAACATCTCCCACGAGCTTATTGCACATACTGAGCATGCACAGGGTCAGGAGGGAGCCACTGGGGAAGGTTCCCTTAGACAGGGTTGAGACCTGACATCCTCAAAACCTCCCGACAAAAGAATGGGGCTTTGAGGAGACCCTGGGGTAAACTAAACTGTGTTGTCTGCAGGAATTTAAACTGCGTAAGGGGTACGGTAGGCTTGGCTCTGGACCCCGCCTGCAGACTCTGAAGGGCAAGAGAGATGAGCCCATGAGGCTCCCCCAGCAAAGCAAAGGAGGAACTGCTAGGTGGGAAACAACCCTACCTCCCACCCTCATCCCACCCCTCCCCAATTCCTCTTCATTTTGTGTGAGCATTCTACAGCACAAGATGTGGGCTACTCCAGAAACTGTACCAGGTCCATTGAAGTCCTTTCTAGGAGGGGAGTTTACTGGGACAAGGAGACCTCAGCAAAGGAGAGCTGAATGAAACAGCCTCCAAAACCCACACCAACGTTGGGCTTCCAAAGGGCGATTTGGCTATGAGAGCTGCCCCCTAGTGAATGGCATTAGAGCCCTTATAAAGGGGCTCAGGGAGGAGGTTTTCCCTTCTCCCTCTCCCACCTTCTGCTAAAAGAGGATGCAGTACTCTTCCCCTCCAAATAGTACATCTTGGTAACAGAAAACTGGCTCTCCCAGAACAATGAACCTTCCAGAACCTTGATTGTGGACTTCCCAACTTCAGAACTGTGAAAATAAACACAAATTAATTGTGTGTACAGTTCTGTTGTTGATAAATTCTCTAGTCTCAGATATTTTGTTACAGAAGCACAAATATTAAGACCTTTTGAAGGTACTGTCAGGTCCCCAGAAGCTGCAAAGCCCCAGCCAGACAAGGGGCCTATCTGACCTCATTTCTTAATAGTTTCCTAGTTATGGGGATATGCTCCCTCCAGGACTCTCAAAAAATGACACATTCCTTAACCACAGAAGTGTCAGACACTCCTTTCCTCCTCCCACGCTCTAATTCAAGGGCCAGAAAACAGTTTTCCAGCTGTGGGCACAGATGTGAGATATCAGTGAACTGAGAGAGAATAAACTATGCCCCTGTGATGGCTAGTCTTGTTGTAAACGTGACTAATTAATATCTGGAATTAACTAAAACCCAAGCTGCTGGCATTTTTCTTGATTGAATCATTTGAAGTGGGAAGACCCAACCTAAATTCAGATCTTTTGAGGTGGGAAGATTCATGGGTCACACTTTCTGGTGACAGGACATGAGAGAAGGAATCTCTCTATACACACACACACACACACACACACACACACACACACACACACACACACACACGTATTTGCCTGCTTTATCTCACTCTCCCTGGTAAATCCATTCCTTCACTAGCATTAGAGCATACTTCTTTAGGATTCCAGCATCTACTGAAGACTGGCTGAGCCTTCCAGACTCATGGACTGAGCAACTACAGGATTCTTGGACTTTCCATCAGTAGACAGCCATTGTTGGACTAGGTGGACCACAGCCTGTAAGTCATTCTAATAAATACCCTTATACACACATACACAGACGTATGTGTGTATGTATATGTTCTATCAGTTCTGTTCCTCTAATAATACACTTTCCTTTCCCCATTATACATCTCCTGTCTTCAACAGACACGAGGTCAAAGAGAAATCACACATTCTTTGTTTGCTTATTTTTGTTTTCTTTGGTTTTCATTCTTTTAAAAGGGGAGGGGGGTCTCATGTAGCCCAAGCTGGTCTTGAACTCACTATGTAGCCAAGGATGACCTTGAACCCCAAATCACTCCACCTCTACTTCTCAATTGCTTGAATTATAGGTATGTGCCACCACACCTGGCTCACAGCTTTCAACTAAACGATATTGAGACTGTGTTTTGACACCTAGGAGGGTCCAGAGATGTCTTGGCATCTGACTGTGTTTATCCACAGGAAGGAAAATCATTTGCCTCACAAAGAAACTTCGAAGAGATACTAAAAGTCCAAAGTATAATTGCTTTATGAATACAGCCCTTAAGTCGTATTAGTTTGACTTAGAGGTTACATAAGAAATATGAGTGAGGCTTTAAATATGGGCAGAACCATGTTCATCTTAAGAACACTGTGGATGTGTAATGTTAGACTGAAGTGCCTATTCTTCCTCCAGCGAGGAAATGAGTTACATAAAGTCGAAGGACATCTCAGCCTCAGACCGTAGACAATCCCCTGTCCCCAGAGGGATTTCTGGGTCTGCTGGGAGGAGCAGACAGTGGCACTCTGAGGCTCCTGCTCCTCGGGGGGCGGGGGGGGGGGGGCTCTGCAGCTGATGCACAGTGACAGAAGCCTGAACTGAGTGATGCTCTTAGCACCAGATAGACTGGCAGGCAGCAGGGGAAAAACAAACACAAAACCACAAAGGCACTCAGATGGAAGAGACGTTTCACCAAAGGCTGATGGTGGAATGAAAAAGGAGATGAAATTTGTGAATAATTTGTATTCACTTGAATCTCCCCAAAGTAAAGAGTATAATTGAAAGGATACAGACTCCTAAGAAACACCATGCTTGGGTCGGATACAGCACAGGAGCCCAGCATTTTATTATTGCTAAGGTGTTGACGTGTAATTGAGCCAGTAAGCAGTGCAGTCTACAAAGCTGAGCCATCTTCAGACTAGAAAGTGTTAAGTAAGCCATATGCCAGAGGGGCCTCCATCCCACAAAGCCTATCCAAGCCAAAGAGGAATCTGGGTGAGAACTTGGGAGGTAAACACCAAAAAAACTATGAAAAGCATCTTAGAGATGAATATGTACAAAACTCTTACAACATAGCAGTTACTCTGTGGGAGCCATGATTGTTCTTACAACCAAGATGATGAGGATTCCACCATCTGTTATGCTCAGAACTTGCTGCTAACTCTCCGTGCTATCGTCCCCAGTTCTGTAAAAGTGGGACAACCACCACCAGAGGATCGTTAAAGAAGTGGGAGGTTTGCAATGTCAAGCCTGGCCTTCATACTCCTCCATATGTTCTGTTTTGTCTTAATACTCTTGGCTGCAAAGTAGAGGAACTTATTCCAGCTAGCAAATGAATTTGCTGGAGAACTTGACTACATTGTAGAATGTAGGGCAGCCACGGCCCTGGAGGATGGTACCAAGACCCAGAAAGTCAAACAACCCCATAGGAGCCCACCTCTCTGTCTCTCTTGGGGCTCAAACGTTTCTTTATTTCTGTTTCTCTCTCTGTACCCACTTCACTTTCATCCTTTGCTTCAGACCCATCTTTCTCTACTTCTCCACCCAGGTCTTCAAGAGTCATCTAGCCTCCCCAAGTCCACCCTCTCATGTGCATCTCTGCCTCTCCTAAGCATGCCATCTCAATGTCTTGATGCCCAGACTCTGCAGATGATACCTTATTTAGAAAAGTAATCTTTCCAAGTATAATTAGGTTAAGGGTTTTGAGATGAGATCATTCCAAACTCATCTATTAGACCTTAACTCCAACACCTATAAGAGACAGAACACAGGACACAGACCCAGAAAGAAGAGGAACGCTGTGAGCAGAGAGGCAGGGATCAGTGATGCAGCTGGAGAAGTCAGGGAACATCACCGGGCACCAGAAGATGGAAGCGACCAAAGAGCACTGTCATCTTGAGCCTCCAGAGGGGAGAGCATGTTGGCTGACACCATGACTTTGAACTTCTAATCCGGAACAGTGAAAGAATACATTTCTGCTGCTTTACTCCACCCAGTTTGTGTCCATTTGTCACAGCAGCCATAGAAAAGTAATTCGAGGGAGGACTGGGGAGATGACTCAGTGGGTAGGAGCACTTACTGTGCAAGGGTGGAGACAAAGTTCAAATCCCCAGCATCCATGTAAAAAAAATCAGACATGGTCACATGAACCTGTAACCCAAGCACTGTTAGAATCAGAGACGGGGGATTGCTGGAGTTTGCTAATTTCAGATTCAGTGAGTGGGAAACCCCTATCAAAGGTAAAATGGAGAGTGATAGAACATTGGCTGTATGGAGCCCAGAGGAGGATGGTGCCTATCTGTGTGTGTGTGTGTGTGTGTGTGTGTGTGTGTGTGTGTGTGTGTGTGTGTGTGAACAGAGGCATGCAAGTGCATGTGCAGGTAGGTATATACAAGTGTGTGGATACATGTGGAGGGCAGGGGTCAATCTCTGCAGCTGCTCCTCAGATGCTGCTCATCTTTTTTGTTTTTTGAGACAGGGTTTAACTGGCCTGGAACTCACTATTGAGTCTAGGCTGGATGGCCTGTGAACTTCCGAGGTTCATCTGTGTCTAACTCCCTGGCATGGTATCACAAGCAACATCACGACGTCTTGTTTTTTCACCAGGGTTTTGAGGAACAACTCACGTTGTCATGTTGGCACAGCGGGCTCTTTTTCCCACTGAGCTGTCCCTCCAGTCCCTTGTTCAACAAGTGAGTTCTGGCTGCTTCCAATTTTTTATCTCTAACTATTCATTCGGAGCTTACCATGCCTTGTCAATTCCCCGGCCACAGTTCTACCACAAGCCAGTACCATATCGTGCCTTGGTCTGCCACCACTGTTCCCGAACTGTGTCCTGGACACTCCAGGGTGCCACAGACAACTCACAGGAGTGTATTGGGATAGGTCAAGATTTTAGGGGCAACACAGCAACATCTGCTGGATACTGCAGAAGCAACTAATTTGAGGTGGATCACAATTTCAACATTAGATTATGATACCTCATCTAATGACATCAAACCTGCTCAAAGCTGGATTCCCAGCAATTGTGACGATAAGAAGCAAGTGCTTCTAAAAATCAATGGGAAACAAGAAATAAGGGAAGGAGAGCCAATAAAAACCCAAGGCTCAAGAGGGCATACAGGGACTAATGGGCACTGAATTGTTTGTACATGAACACTTAGCAAAGCTGCTTAATAAATGGAGTTGTTAGTTTTCCTTCAGCCCTCTGATTCTGTGAAATAATAAGACACTGAAAATATTGTCTGCCCTTCCAGCTTGATTTTTCCATGAGGAGATGGAAGTCATTTCCATGCTTAAGATGAGCCATGTCTAACACATCATTAGTGCTCTCTGGAGAAGAAGATTGGCTGGGCTCTTCTGAATGAAATGACTTCCTAAGATCATTGGATATTTCACAGAGAAAATATGCTGCTTCCTTTGCTTCCTCTTGTGGGACTGTTAATATATTCCAATTCAAGAAGCATGCACTGGGCATTTAATGAGTAGGTAGGAATCAAAAACATCGGACCTGATAAATAGGTTAGGGATTCAGTTCTACTGTCTGTTAACTTGGTGTTCCGAGGCCAGTCATGTCAGCTCTCTGAGCTTGAGCTTCTGCAGCTAATGAGAGGTATGCAGTCGTTCAGAGATGTTATTTAAGAGCCTACTGCGTGCTTGGCCCTATTCTATATGCAAGGTAGTCTCTTCAACCCTTGTGATTTCCTTATAGCTCTGCTAAGGAAACTTTTAGATGCTCTCATCCTCATTGTGCTCTCCAAATTTTAATACCATGTGTATACTCCATGCCATTATTTACTAATGTATATTTATACTTCGTTGTGTATGTGGATTTGTATGCATGTGTGCTGGCTAGTTTTATGTCAACTTAACACCGGCTAAAGTCATTAGAGAGGAGGGAGCCTCAATTGAGAAAATGCCTCCATAAGACTGGGTTGTAGGTAAGAGCATTTTCTTAATTAGTGATTGATGTGGGATGGTCCAGCCCATTGTGGGTGGTACTACTACCCTGGGCTGGCAGTCCTGGGTTCTATAGGAAAACAGGCTGAGCAAGCCATGAGGAGCAAGCCAATAAGCAGCACTCCTTCATGGCCTCTGCATCAGCTCCCACCTCCAGTTCTTGCTGTGTTTGAGTTCCTGCCCTGACTTCCTTCAGTGGTGGACTATCACTGGGACATGTAAGAAAAATAAACCCTGTTCTCTCCAACTTCCTTTTGGTCATGGTGTCTCATCACAGCAATGATAACCCTTACTAAGATAGTATGTATGCATGTGGGTGTAATATACGTGTCTCTGGTGTATGAGCACACTGAGAGGGGTGTGTGCACCTAAGCTCACAGGTATGTGGACCACAAAACAATGTCATGTATCTTCTCTGTTGCTCTCTATTTTATTTCCTTGAGACAGGGTCTCTCGAGGAACCTGGAGCTAGACTGGCAGCCAGTAAGCAGAGCCACCGCTGGGGTTCCAGGCATGCACGACTACATCCAGCTTTTTACACGGGTGCTGGCATCTGAACTCAAGTCCTTACTCTTGCACAGCAAGAGCTCTTATGCGGTGAGCCAACTCCTCCTATATTTGTGTCATATATACATATATAAAGATTCTTTTCACCATCAAGGACTAACTGCCTCTTTCAAGACATTATCACCTCACATTGGGAATTTAAGTTTTAAAGAGATAAAGTGGATAGAATTTCTGCCCTCGCGAAGCTTGGATTCTAAGGTGAGCATCTGTATAATAAATAAAAAGGACAGAGAATAAATCTCTATGAAGTGGTAGCCTAGGGAAGGGGTCCAAAGCCTCTCTGAAGACACCAACGGTGAGGTCTGAATGGCAAACCAGGGGCCACCTGTACATTGATGAAGGCAAGCCTCACATCAGGGAGCCTTTTGTGAGGAGATTATTTGCTGTGGGATGTTCTGTATGTTAAATGTGTTGCTGTGATTGTTTAATAAATAAAACATTGATTGGCCAGTAGTCAGGCAGGAAGTATAGGCGGGACAAGGAGAGAGGAGAATGCTGGGAAGTGGAAGGCTGAGTCAGAGAGACACTGCCAGTCACCACCATGAGAAGATGCTAAGATACCGGTAAGCCACGAGCCATGTGGCAACTTATAGATTAATAGAAATGGGTTGATTTAAGGTATAAGAACAGTTAACAAGAAGCCTGCCATGGCCATACAGTTTGTAAGCAATATAAGTCTCTGTGTGTTTACTTGGTTGGTTTCTGAGCAGCTGCGGGACTGGTAGGTGAGAGAGATTTGTCCTGACTGTGGGCCAGGCAGGAAAACTTCAGCTACAATCATTTGCTGAACAAAATGGAGCAGAGGTAGGACATAAAGGAAGAGCCCCGCCAGCACAGGGGACATGCCACCAGAAGGCCATTTTCATGCATAGTGTATGAAAGAACACTTGGTAAACAGTAGATGACTACATATTATGAACAAGATGCTTCCTTCCTGCTCATGGGTACTATGAGTAGAAAATGACTAAGCTCTGGCCTTGGGGAAACATCTCAAGAGGCTAAATTCTGGAGCAAGTTAATACAACCGAAGATAACGGGCATCTACATAGACCTAGCAGAAAAAGAAATGTTCAAAGTGAATGATCTGTGGAATTTTCTCAAGCAATAACTAGATGTGTTTGTGCTGGGAGCTTTGTTGCTCATGGATCCTCAAACTCACAGGGTTGTTCTTTCAACTTCACAGTTGAACTGAGGTTCAGAAAGCATGAGTGACCTGCCCCAAACCACATTGCTTGTCCAGTAGCCCAATTGAGCACCTGCCTGACTATGGCTAAGATTTTAGCCGAGATGATATAAACCCAGCCCTCCCCCCACCCCACCCAACCACCCACCTTCAGAGCTCTGTCTTCCAGCCTCATCTGTCTGTCAATGAGATGGGTTCATTCAATTTGCAGAACTGGATGTCAAGCTTCAGACCGACGATTGTGGTGATATATTGTGTACCCTAATAAAATATGCCTGAAGATCAGAGAACAGAACAAGCCACTAGATTAAAACATAGAGGCCAGGCAGTGGTGGCACACACCTTTAATCCCAGCACTTGAGATCTCATGCCTTTGCTTGGGAAGCACACACACTTTTAATCCCAGGAAGTGATGGCTGGGCAGAGACAGGTATGTAAGGTGTGAGGAGACAGGAACTGGAGGCCTTTTCAGGCTGAAAAGTACTAGAGGTAAGAGATGGCTTGTTCCTTTGTCTCTCTGATCTTTCAGCATTTACCCCAATATTCTGGCTCCAGGTTTTTATTTAAAAGACCTTTAGAAATCCGTGCAACAAACGATGAGAAGAATAGTTATAAGCTTTTACAGGGTCCAAGAATAAATATCATGCATACCACATTTAACTACCTGTTGCTTTACTTGTAACCAGAAAACATGTCATACTGCATGGCCTGAGGATTATTAGTATGTCATAACACATGTCTAGGTTGTAAGAGAATGCAAACTCAGGTTTTAGGTGCATTTAAAATATGATTCTAGGGTCTTCCAACAGCACATCCCAGTGATTAGCTGTCGAGGGGAGAGACAGGAAGAAGCACCTGTTGTGAGCTACCAGGCACTAGTGAGCACTCAAAAGCCATCGAATGGCTGATGAGATAGAATCTAAGCAGCAATGGACACCCGCACCCAAGGTCAGGGACTGATTCATGATATGATGCCATCATATGAATATGTACTAGAAGCATATGAGAGATCAAAAATTAAGAAAAGGATGGAGGGCCAGCAAGATGGCTCAAGAGATAGAAGAACTTGCCACCGAGCATGACAACCCGAGTTTAATCCTCAAGACTCATACGCTTGAAGAACCGACTCCTGCAAGTTGTCCTCTGACCTCCATACAGCCCTGCCCCCTGCCCCCACAAATGCATAAGCAGATGTCTTAGCTAGGGTTTCTATTGCTGTGATAAAACAACACCATGGCCAAAAGCAACTTGGGGAACAAAGGGTTTATTTTATCTTACATTTCCAGATATTAATCCATCATGAAGAGAAGTCAGGGCAGGAACCAGAAGCAAGACTGAAGCAAAGGCCATGGAGAACTGCTACTTACTGGCTTGCTCCTTGTGGTTTGCTTGCTCAGCCTTCTTGCTTGCTTGCTCTCTCTCTTTCTTAAAGTTATTAGGCTCTTTATTTTTTATTGGAAATAAATTCCATACAATATATTCAGATCACAGTTTTTACTTCCTCATCTCCCCACAGATCCCACCTTGACCAAATTGCAGCCTTATTTAGTGGGGTATCTCAGAGTGGAATTGGGGCAATGCTATTGGAAGTCTGGCCTCCTCCACAGTCCCTTAGCTACAAATACTGCCTGTCTAGGAACCCTGATGGCCATAAGATATCTCTCACTGCCTGACTGGTGGAGTTGCTTATAACTAATTGAACACAGCTATGTCCTGCATGGTGGTATGCACTGGGTCTGCCTTTTAAGCCACAGAAATTAGGGCTTCCCTCATTAACAGGAAAAAAATGAGTTAAGAAAAGTCACTAGGGAGAGAGTGGTCAATCACCGAAGTGAGGGCTGGGGGCATTGTTCAGTAGTACAGCACTTGCTGGGGGCGTTGTTCAGTAGTACAGCGCTTGCTGGGGGCATTGTTCAATAGTACAGCGCTTGCCTAGCATGTACAAGACCTTGGGTTCAGTCCCAAATCCTGAATTTTTAAAAGAACTGAGATTAAAAGATGAACAAAGCATTCCAGAGAAAGGATAATGCACGACTCTCCTAATGACTGAATTAAGTGGACCCAACCTGTTCTGAAGGGACAAAATCATTGGTGAGGGGCAGGCTCTGCGCTCTGCCCTCACATGGTGTATTTCTCTGCAGATAAGATGCTGTGGGACCTGATCCCTTTTCAGCCTAGAAAAGGGGAGGAATCATAGTACTTGCTACAGTGCTTTATGGCTCCCCAAAGGAGGTTTCAGTAAGTTTAAAGTCTCTCTGGAACAACCAGGAGAAAGGCCTGAGTTGTCAGAAGTATCATCATTCCCTCATTCAGCTGAAGTTATTTGAGTACCAATCACTTTAAAGGGTCTTGAAAGCACAAAGAGTAGGAAGACATAGGGCCATGATGTAACAGAATAAGTCCTAGTATTTGAAACTCAGGGCTGATACTCACAAACCTAATCATTCTGAGTACATCTTGTGTCCTCTTTGGCCATCAGTACTGAAGTCTACAAAACACATCCAATCACACCTGCCTCCCCCATTCCAAAATTTTCATAGCTCATGGAGGTCATGGGCATGAAAGTGCTTCTTCACAAACTACAAAACTCTCGCTGGCAATCTTGACTCAGACTGGTGTGTCGTCGGGTCGTTACTCAGGTGTAGTGACAAGGTGCAGGAGCCAAGTCGTTAAGAGGAAGGAGGACAGAGGCCGGGGCGGGTGCCGAGTCTGTGGTCTTCCGTACCTCACTGGGCTGAACATCGACAGGAAAACAGAAAGTCAAAGTTAAAGACATCCTCATTGTCCTCAGTCTGCCATTAAACTAACTTTGAGGTTTGGGGGAGTCCTCAGGCCCCTGGGCTCATTAGAAAAGCAGATGGACACATCAGAGGGGTTAATAGAAGCCAGGAATGACCCAAACAGGACTTAGTCCTCCCACCGCCAATACTCTAGAGATGGCTATGACTTTGAGCGCAGAAGGATCGACTTTTGAAAGGGCAAGAACAGTGAGGGGAAATCTAAAATGATGTTAGGACTTGAGGAAATGGCTCTCCTTTATGGGGATATAGGAGAGGAGAAATGAAGTTAAAATAAAGTGGCAGTAACATTGCAAAGCTATGTGCTAAGTCAAGTATTATCTGCCTGGCCTAGTCAAGGCAGTCATGGCATTGAGAATAGGCAAAAAAGAAACATTTCAATTGTTTTCTTCAGTGTTCAATTAATGAGGGTAAAACTGGGCAGAGGAACGCTGTGTCTGACATGGGTGGACAGGGCAGGGTGTGTATATTGTGTGTGCATATGTGTACACCTTTGCACGTGTATATTTCCTGATAGCCACAATGAAGATGAAGACGTAAGCTCAAAGCCAGGCAGAACGACACAACAGTTCATCTGTGTTCTTCAGAGTTCTCATAGTCTTGCCCTGCCAGGCGTCTGCCTCAGCTCTTCACAAGCAAGCTTCACTCTACTGCTGGCAATTCTCACCACCAGACTCCTCCAGTGCCACGTGAGAATGAACCGCTCGACACCAGCGGGGATGAGGGATTCCTAGGCCAGTGCCAGTCCATTTGGTGGTAGCTCCTGCTTTATCCGTTGTTCTGAGGATGTTTCCCATCCTGGACTAACACTTCTTGTTCCACGCTCAGAAAACAGTTTGTAACATGGGAGCTCAAGAAATGAAAGTGTTTCTAAGTCCCTTGTAATTATTTCTACACAGTCCCCATTTTCCCTACAACTAGCAAAGTGTCACTGAGTCGCTAGTGACCCTGTATTCATAAACATGCAAAGATGGTGATTAGCTAATCCAGAGACATGTCTAAACACTTGCCCAGGTGCATACCTGGACCCATGGCTCCTGTTCTCTCTGTTATTATTCTCCACATCCATAGCCTTCTCCCCATCTAGTATTGGAGAGCACATGATAAAGGGGGTCTCTGGTTCCTGCATCCCTCAGCAAGCTACCTGAAAGCTTCTCACAAATTTCTCATGTACCTTTAAACTTTAATAATGAAGGCTGGATTTGTGTGAACAAGTGGCAGATGGAATCTGAAAGGCAATTTATTTTTGTTCATTAAAATGTAGCACGGCCCTCTCAGACCTCCAAGCACAAGGGGTGCTTTACCCATCTAATGAAACAGACAGCCGGCTATCCCAGGCAAGGAAGAATTCAACGTTACATTTAAATGCCATCCCTGGAGTGTGACTGGGGCTTTCTGTGTTATGAAAGTTTAAAGAAAGTGAGGTTTGGCTGGCAGGTCTTTGAAAGTGTGATCAAAATGAGAAAATGAATGGAGAAGTCGCCACCTGGATGAGGAAGAACCTGTGAGAAGCCCTTAGCCAGAGGAGGCAGGAAGCTGCACCAGGTTTCCTGATCCACGGAAACAGTGAGATAAAAGATGCTCTGTTCAGCCACTGAAAAGACAAGCACCCACACAGACTTCCAGACACTCTCCTGGTACCATCTTTTCCCCTGTCATCTTCTCTAATTTGATGCTGCAAGTTGGCAGGCACCAAACTAGGGCATGGGTAGTTCTTTTCCCCCACCAAAAGCCATGACCTGCAGAGACAGAGAGAGAGATTCATCTCTAGGACGGTCTGCACATGAGCATGCACCATTTTATTGACTCTACCAGAGAAAGTTTGTTCTACGAAAATGCCAATTAATGCTTGAGATAAATAGACTCCCATAAGCCACTTAACAGGAAACTAATATTGACCATAGCAAACAAGAGCATTTGGAACCAGTGCCTGAAGAGCCTTGAATCCCACACTAAGGACCTGGAACATTGCTCTGTAAGTAATGGGAACCATCCCAGAATTTCTGAAGACAGGGTTGATATTAAGAAAAAAAAATTACTTGAGGGTTTTTGGGAGAATGGAGAGGGGGCAGGGAGAATCAAGGAGACTAATTGGGAATCTATGATAATTGTTTGTGGGAAAAATAACATAGGAATCTAGGATTATCTAGAAGTAGGATGGATAAGAAAAAGGAGAAAATACCAAATTCTAGGGGCTGAGACATCTTAGAAATGGACAGCTGGTTAGATAGAAGAAAAAGAAAGTAAGTGAGATTTCTTGACATTGATTGAGACCAGGAACATGGAGGCAACATAAATTGGAGGATGTGACTGTTTAAAAGTCTGTTTATTCTGATGATCTGATGAAAATGGTGCTTTGACTCTGTGATCTCCTGCTACCAGCCCATAACCTCAGTCTAATCATGAGAAAGATGTCAGACAAATTCCAAGAGATGGTATCCCACATTCTACTTGACTAGTGTGCCTCACAACATTCAAGGCCAACATGGAAAATTTGCAATATCATGACAGCAGAAAGGAGGCTAGGGAGATGAAACCACTAAAGAATCCTGGAATATTCCTGGAAAGAAGACATGAGGAAAAGACTACAGAAGTCTGGACCAATAATGAACTGAATGTGAGAATAATAACCCACCGATAGAGGTTCACTAACGGTAACAACTCTGCCAGACACAAGCAAGAGGCTGACAGCAGGAAGGATGGGCCTCGCTGCACTGTCTGCCCCACTGCTGTTGTAAAAGGCAGCTTATTGTTTTACAAGTTGGCTTCGGAAACCAGGTGGTGGTGCACGTCTTTAATCTCAGCACTCCGGAGGCAGTGGCAGGCGGATCTCTGAGTTCGAGGCCAGCCTGGTCTACAGCAAGTTCCAGGACAGCAAGGACTAAACAGACAGACCCTGTCTTGGGGAAAAAAAAAAAAAAAAAAGCTGGCTTCTGAAAGCATTTGCTATTTATTAACCCATCAATGGAGTCAGGAGCCAGGAGAACAGACAGGCTCTTGTTCCCCACCCACAGTTCCTTCCAATCACTGGAACTCTGCCCCCTTTCCAACACCTGCCTGGAGGAGAAGGCTGAGCTGGGGCAGAGCATGTTACCATAGCATCTAGAGTTTCTGTACTGATGTTGGAATGACAAGAAGCACCTTTGGGTGAGACAGTGAATAATGGGACAACAGAGGGAAATGCGGGCCTGAGAAGAGAGTGGCTGTGTGTGTGTGTGTGTCCTCACCTTCCACTCTGATCCTGAGGCGGTCTCTCTTGCATTTGCTGCTGCGTTCAGCAGTCTAGCTGGCCCACAAGCTTCAGGGCAATTCTCCTGTTCCAACTCCCATTGCCCAGAGGAGGGTTAGGGTTACAGATACATGCTATCATATCCAGCCTTTTTTATGTGGCCTCCAGGAACCGAACTCAGATTGTGAGACTTGGACCCACTGAGCCATCTCCCTGACCCAAGCATGATTTTTCCACGGATGTGTTAGGGTTGAAAAGAACCTCAGTCACACCTTGAAGCTCTGTGCTTTTGGATTCATTCTCCAAACACCTGGAGAAGCAGGTATCAACAGATATCAGGGATGGAGGGGGATATCATAGCTCCTGCCCATGAGGAATCACAGTCTACTCTAGAGACAGGATGGAAAATATTTACAATACACTATAATACCCAGGATTCCATGGGCTAGAAGGAAGGAAAATATTCTAGGAGTACTGTGCAGGGCATAGTGAACTTCATCTAGAGAAGTGGTCAGAGGCTGTTAAGTAGGAAAGCGATGCTCGAAGCACAAGAGTCAGCATTTGCAAGGGCCTGGCAATGTTCAGCACTGTTCCGTGTTTGGGGAAGGACTCACAGCTTGGGAGCTGTGAAAAGGTCCATCAGGGAGAAGGGCTGGTACTGGTGGGGGGCTATTGTAATGACTCACACTGGAGACGACAAAGCTCTGTAATCCTGACAGAATATTAACAATGTCCCAATTCTCCTACCTTCTTGTATCTCCACCAATACCCCCAGGCCAAAGACAACTGAATCCCCACAATTGTTTGTCCCTCTCAATACAGGAAGCAGCAGCAGCCAGAGGGGGGGGGGGGGAGAGAGAGAGAGAGAGAGCTATCCCTCTCTTTCTCTAGTCCCTTCAGCAGATAGAAGGGGCCATGCTCACAGCTGGCCTGGAAGCTGTCTGGCAACTCTGGTACAGAAGCTGAAAAGCTACAGACTTTTGACTTACAGACTTTGGGGGTTTTGTTTCCAAAAAGGATGCCACCGTGACTGAGTGCATGCAGCCTTCCCCTCCTTCGACAACAGTGAGGAGAACTTACAGCAGGTAGCTTGCTCAGAAGCCAACTGACCATGTGAAATGTCGGTGGTTTAGTCTCAAGTTCTGATTGTTGTTGGCAAGGGCCATAGCTCAAAGGATGCAAAGTCTGTGACCAGGAACGTTCTGTAGCTTTGATGCTCTGACTAGAGGTGAGAAGTAAGGAGGTGGAGGGGGACAGACAGACTCCGGGCACCAGACTTGACTTTGAGTCATGGCTCCCACCACACATTAGCTGTTTGACTTTGAACAAATCCCTCTTCATTTTAGTTCTCCATTTATAAAAATGGCTCTAGGGACAGTTTCTGCAGGAATGGGCCATTGTGAAAATCAAACATTACACTCTGGGTAATGTGTCAATGCATAGAGCTTGGCATATGGAATCAAAGTTAGCTGATAGGCTCCTCCTGCAGGAGAAGCCTGCACTAGCTCCACCATGCATCCCTGGAGATGTCACGCTGAGAGATCACACATCCCAAGTGCCTGCTGCTCCTAAGGCCAGAAGCTGAGAGCAAGGACACCTAGGGGTAAGGGTGAGAACTCAACTGTCAGGGTTTGAATCTCAGCTATGGGACTTCCTACTTTCCTTGCCTTGGTCAAGTAACAACTCTTTGGGTCCAGTTTATTCCTTTGTAAAATGAAGGCAATAACAGAAACCACACTGTAGACCTCCTGGGAGGAGTCAGGGAGACTGATCCATAATGTAACATGAATAGGGTTCACTTTTATGCTGTGCACTAGTCAACATTATAGATATAATGTGCTCTGCTCGTCCATTCTTCTGTTGGTAGCAGTTTGAATTGCTTCCAGTTGGGGGCTATGAAAAGTTCTGGTAGCTTCTGGTGAATCTACATACACAATTTTTTCAAGAAGGGATACAAGACATTTTTCAAGAAGGGATACAAGACAAACTTTCTAGACGCTTTTAACTTTTTAAGCTCCTTTGGCCTGCCTGGTATCTTCCACATATACCTTTTCACCTCTTCCCTTGGCCAGTGGGCCCCATTCCTTCTAAGCCCAGACATGCTAAATGAGAGGACCGGGAAAGCAAGGGAAACTTCCAACCTCCACTGCAGAGAGCCTTCCACCTGCTCCGCTGTGTCACTTCCAAGAGACTCACGCTGCTGAGACTCTCGGCCACCCCTGGCCCCATCCTTTTGACCCCAGCTCCCCTCTTCCTTCCTGATGAATGGCTTTGACAACTTTCTCATTACTATGGCCGCTGGTCCAAATCTGACTTGAATCTTTAATGCTTTCTGTTAGGAAAGATGCATGCCTTGGTTTTTAAGATGCTCACACAATTCCCTTTGCAAAGCCTGTATCCTGAGGGGTTTGTTAATGCATCAAACCACAGACCTCTGAGGAAAATTCCATGATGTCCCCAAAACGAGAAAGCAGTTAAGCTCTTAGCAACCCCCATTCCTCTCCAGTTTAGCTCCTAATGGTGAACTCCAAGAGAATAGAAGAAAAAGCCATCGTGTAATTGATGGTAGACTTACATCTTCAGGTTCTTAGGAAAAAGAGAAAATGAAGGCAGCTTAAAAATTTCTAAACCAGGCCAAACATTTTCATGTATGTTTATATAAAAGCCTCTATTATGTAATGTGAGAGAAATAATTTATTCTCTAAGTAGTTTGGTTAAGAACTTTCAGATGAGACCCGCCGCCACTGAGTCATTTTCTTGGAATACTCACATGGACCCAAGTGTGAGACCTTCCCACCAGGAACTGTGGGAGGCAGAAATAGTCTGATGTGACCAGTGAAATCAAGTCATGCCCTCGATCTCATCAAGCCTTATCACTCTATCTAGGCTACTCCATTATGTAAAACCATGGTTTTTCAAGCCTTGAGAGATTCCATTTTATCTGGAGCTTCTGACTCCACTTTGAGAGAACCCTGGGTGGACCCACAAACTGTAGCATCTTCCAGGTACCACTCATCCAGCAAAAGTAATAAGTGACTTATTCCTAGGAGTTGAAAGGGAACCACTCTATAAATTTACTGGGGAGAATTGAGACTGCAGAAAAGGTCCCAGGGGTGTATTAAAATCGTATCAGGGAAGCCAGGCTCAGGAATGAACCATACACATCAGACCAAGGACAGGGCGTAACTCCCACACCTAACATCATGGTGGGGATTACCCCACAGCAATCTGAACCATACACATCAGACCAAGGAAAGGGCGTAACTCCCACACCTGGGTCCCAGAAAGGGACAGACGACACCTAACATCATGGTGGAATTACCCCACAGCAATCTGTCATCCCACACCTGATACAGGGGTCAAGGACCAACAAGCAGAGGATTTCCTGATTATCCCTGGGCCTTCGCTCCCACCCCAGTGCCCTGCTGCTGAGACAGCGTACTCAACTGCCTGTCCACGCACTGCTTTGTCCGCTGGACCTGAACCTCCCTTTTCCTCCTCTCAGACCCTGGTTCAGCCTTTCGCCTCACAGCTGGACTCCACAGCTTCCCGCTGGGCCACTGACTGACAACCACAGCAGTAACTCCCCCCTGGTGCTGGTCTGGTTCATCTGATCATCTGACCAACACAGACTTTCTCGACTGCTTCTCAAACCCTGCTGCAGCCAATTTAACTTGTCTTCTTCTGTAACCACATACATGGACATGGATGTACAGACAGATTTGCTGTGTGATGTGAGATGAGTCTATTTAATAATTTAAGGTTTAAATAAAATAACCTGCATTTGCCTCAGCCAGAGTAGGTGGAATTATCTAGAAAGCTGCTCCTCTTGAGAGCGCTGAACCTTGTGAAGTTACTATTATGCAGTAAATCCTGACTTGTGGAGAGACACAAACCTGGTCAACTGTTTCTGGCATAGCACAATGGTACAAATGTACAGAAACAGGGTTAAGGAGATGGCTCAGCAGGCAAAGGTGCTTGTCACCCAAGCCTGAAAACCTGAGTTCTAGTCCCAGAATCCACCACAGGGGAAAGAGAAACTGAACCAACTCCTGAAAGTTGTCTTCTGACCTCCGCATGTGCCCCCTGACACACACACTATCATCTGTCTGTCTGTCTGTCTGTCTACCTATCTATCTATTCATCTCTCTCTAACTCTATCTCCCTCCCTCCCATAAGAGTAAATACAATTAATTAGTTTAAAAGACACAAAAACAGATGTTCTGATGGTTACAGAGGCTGGAGAGGGACACGATGAGTATGCACATGTGCTAAAAACTCAACATCTGGTGGAAGGCTGCTCACTAGAATCCATGGCCCTTCAGTCTTCCGAACGGTTGCTCACTTCACTAAAAACATAGTGCAAATACGTCGGTTGCAGAAATCCAGGAAGGAATAAAGCTGGGTACACAGGGCAGCATGGGATGAAACTGAGAAAGCCTAAATAAAGAAGCCATAAGACAGAGGGCATAAAAACCAAGCTGTTCGTCGGAATTAGGAAAAAAAAAATGTGATGAGGGCTCTGGATTCAGATAGGTTCTGAGTGATCACCCTGTCAGTTAGCAGGACTTGTCCAAATGTCACTGAAAATCTCACATGCCAGGAAACCACTTTCTCCGAGGCAAACTGAGTCAAGTTGTACAATGAAGGATCTGAATTAGGTTTACCTAAATTTTCTAGGTGCATGAAGACTTCAGATGATGACACAGTTAAAATGAAAACAGCATACATCCTGTTCAACACTGGGGTCCTGAGAACTTCCTACATACAATATATAAACACAGACACACACCTTCCAGAAATACCTGCTAAGGTTCCAAGAGCTTTGTGAAAGGTTCAACAGACAGACCTCCTGGCTGAGACAACACCTCGGCTTGAGAGCTCGCTTGCTTTTGTGTGTTGTAAGAACCGAAGTGCTGCCAGTTAAACAGCTTAAACTTCCAAACTCAATGGCCTTCGCACTGGAAAGCCACCGCTCGGATCGTGACCCCTGAAAGCATGAGCATAAGCAGCAGACCAAAGGCTCTTCTTTGGGATCCTGCTACCCCCAGACCCTCATTTGCATACAGCTTGGGAGAACTGTCTAGGGAAGATGTGGGTCAAGAGTCTAGATCTATAGATCTCAGCTACAATTTAAATGTATTCAATAAATTTAACTCAGATCCTTAATTTTTGTTGTTGTTTGTTTTGGTTTGGTTTGGTTTTCTGAGACAAGGTTTCTCTGTGAAACAGTCCTGGCTGTCCTGGAACTCACTCTGTAGACCAGGCTGAACTTGAACTCACAGAGATCCACCTGTCTCTGCCTCCCGAGTGCTGGAGTTAATGGTGTGTGCCACCACCGCCCGGCGAGATCTTTAATTTTTACAGTGTTAAAAACCAGAGGAAATAAATCCTAATAGAATGTGATCTCAGTCTGTAGAGATAGCTAAGCTGGTAAAGTGTTTGCCACGCAAGTGTGAAGAGTTTGAGCTCCAGCACCTGTGTTTAAAAAAAAAAAAAGGAACACTGTAGTACATATGTGTAACTCTCCACTGCTGGGGGAGGCAGAGACAAGTAACCCTGGGCTTTCTGGCTAGCCAGCCTAATCAGAGAGCCCCAGGTTTTAGTGAGACACTGCCTCAAAAACAAGCAAACCAACATACAAAACAAAAACTAATGTTAAGCTATAAAGATGGCTCAGTGGACCCTGGCATTTCCCACCGGCCTGACAACTCTTGGAACCCACATAGTAGAGAGAGACCGACTCAAAGCAGTCCTCTGACTGTCACACACTCTGTGGGGTATGCTCTCTCTCTCTCTCTCTCTCTCTCTCTCTCTCTCTCTCTCTCTCTCTCTCTCTCACTCTCTCTCTCACACACACAAAAAATAATAATAATAATAATGATAATAATAATAAAATAAAAACAAATATTTTTAAATGCTTACAAAGGGAGCAAGGGAATTTCTGAGGTCTTTCATGCTGCTCCTGAGGAACACCACTCAAGGTTGACCTCTGGCCTCCACGTGTACATATACATGAACACACACACACACACACACACACACACACACACACACACACACGCACACACTTTTTTTTTTTCTACAGTGACATGCTGAGAGAGAGATCAAGAATTCAGTGCGGGGCGTTTTAAGGAGTTACTGGTTGCTATACTAGGTTGAAGCCGCCTGGCGTCTTTCCTCCCCAGTGTTTGCTCGATCACACCAATAAGCAGAAGGGCTGATTCTCCTGCACGAGGAGGCAGTAGGTTTAGGATAAAGAACTACAGGCTTGGAGACAAAAGACAGAACAGGGCTCAGCTCTGCCACTTCCACGCTGTGTTATTTTAGAGACATCCCTTGGTGTCAGTGAGCCTCAGTAAACTGAAAATAACATGACTTCTGGTTCTTAGTCCAGCTGGGCTATGCTCTAGTTTGCTTTCTGCTGCTGTGGGAAACACCACGACCAGAAGTAATGTAGGGGAGGAAAGGGTTGATTTGGCTTACACTTCCCAGTCACAGTTCATCTCTGAGGGAAGTCAGGGTAGAGCTGAGCAGGGCCCTGAAGCAGAAACCCTGAAGGCTGACTAGCTAGCTCGCTCTCTGGCTCACTCTCTACTAGCTTTCTTATGCTGTCCAGGGATGACACCACCCACATGGGTTGAGCGCCGCCCCCTCCCCCACTCCCCACATCCATCAGCAATCAAGATTAATTCCTTACAAACGTGGCCTTGACCAGTCTAATCTGGGAAATCTTTCAACTTTCTCAAATTTCTTGTCAAATTGACAGCTGGCAATGACTAGAACTGGCTATTATAAAAAAACTACCATGGACTGAGTGAAGACATTCATCTTCCCCAGTCTGGAGGCAGGGAGATCCAAGAGCAAAGTCCCCACAGGTTGTGTCTGGTGGGGACCTTCTTCCTGGTTCATAGATGTCTGTCTTCTTGCTTTGTCTTCACGAGGCAAGGAGGACAAGGGATCCATCTGGAGTCCCTTTCATAAGGATATTGAATGCTTACCTAATACATACCAAATCACTTCCTAACATCCCTAATTACCTTCCCCAAGGCCTCATATCTGATTCTCTCAACATGAAGACAATCAACATTTAGTTCATGGCGCTCCATTACACAATACCTGTGAGTGTTAAATGAGTGGAATAAGAACACTCTATAAACTACTTTAGACACATCACTGCCATTTATCTCCTTATAACCGCAGAAAGAGTAATTAGATATGACGTGTAGAACTGCATCCATCAATGTGCAAAATTTATCCACCATGCATCTCAATGCAGTGGTTCCAATGTTCCTGCAGATGCAGTTACTCAAGTGGAATGATGGATGGGTTATATATTTGTAATGCAAACAACAGGAAAGGATTTTGTCTTAGTCGCTGTTCTGTTACTGTGAAGAGACACCACGAACCACGACCAAGGCAACTCTTATAGGAGAGAGCACTCTACTGGGAGCTCGTTTACAGTTTCAGAGGGTTAGTTCATGACCATCATGGCAGAATAGATGAGACCTTTTACATTCTGACCCATAGGCAGAGAGAGAGAGAGAGAGAGAGAGAGAGAGAGAGAGAGAGAGAGATTGGGTCTGGTGTGGGCTTTTGAAACCTCAAAACCCACTCTCAGCAACATACTACATCCAACAGGCCACACCTCTTAATCCTTCTAATACTTCTAAAACTTCTAAAACAGCATCACCCCCTGTAACTAAGCTTTTAAATATATGAGCTTATGGGGGGTGGGGGGCATTCTCATTCAAACCTTCACATTTATTCCTTGGCCCCCATAAGCTTATAGCCATATCATAATGCAGATATGAATTTAGTCTATAGTTTTTCACAGTCTCAACTGTAAGGATTCTGTCCTTAATTATGTCACCAGCCTGCGATGGCATCCCAGCCTAAAAAGTGGGCGCCCCTCTGTGCATTCCTTTTCTCCTTTCCACACTCTCTCCTTCCGTACCCCCGCTCCGCGCGGTCTTTCTCTCTCCCTCTTCTCTCTCTCTCTCTCTCTCTCTCTCTCTCTCTCTCTCTCTCTCTCTCTCTCTCCTTCTCTCTCTCTCCCTTTCTCCCTCTCTCCTTCTCTCTCCCAATAAAGCTCTAGAAAGGTAACCATGACTTGTGATTCTTCCGATCAGCACTCTCCTCCACCGACATGGCCACCGCGGGTGGCAGCCAGCCACAAGCACTGCCACATAACCAACATCAACACTGTTTAAAAATCCAAAGCCTCTTCTGAGAGTCATGGCAATCTCTTAATTGTAACCTCCTGTAAAACCAAAATAAAAAAGCAGATCACATACTTCAAACATACGATGCACAGGATATACATTACCACTCCAAAAAGGAGGAAAGGGAGCAGAGTGAGGAAATATTGGACTAAAGCAAGACCTAAGACATGCAGGGCAAAAATTCAAATTCTGTATTTTCCTGTACGACGGCAAAGCATCCTTCAGCTCTCCAGCTCCTTTTAGCCTTGTTTGTTGACTGCAACACACTTCTCTCTCTCGGGCTGGTACCAGTCTGCAGCTCTCCTGGGCAGTTATCACACCACTCTGGCATCTTCAGCATCCTGGGGTCTCCGATGTAATTCAGGCTTGATTTTCACAGCTTCATGGAAAGGCGTCTCTGGGCCTCGTGAAGGGACTACCCTGCCACACATCTAGCCTCGGGGGCTTTCCCTACCCTAACTGAGGAGGAAGATTCTTTAAGCTCTTTCCTGTACATTCTTGACTGTGAATTCAGAACCACATGGCCAAAGCTGCCAAGTTCTTCTGCTTGCTGGGCTCTTCCTTGACTTGTATTTGCATAATCTTTCTGTTGCTGAGGGTTTCCTTTGTTGTTTATGCTTTCCTTGAGTTCCTTGCCACACATTGGAAGCTTAGCTGGGTGGGGTCTTGCCTTGAGGTCACCACTCCCTTTATTCCACTTAGCATCAGGCTTTTCTTTAAGCTTTTTATCTCCTTGAGCACAGGACTTGGCTCCAATGTTACATTTCCTGGTGCTCCTTTTCTCCTCAAACTGTACATTTTGTATTCCTTTTTTGCCCTGCTTGCTCTTTTTCACTGTAGACCTGCACTAGAGTAATTACTAATAACCACATGACAGTCAATATTAGGCTGTCCTCAAATCTCTGCCAACAACATTAATCCAAAACTCTTCTATTTAGCCTCCAGCAATTTTTTAGGACAAGGGCGGAAAGCAGCTAAAATACCACAAGAATGGCCTCTAGCCACTTCCTAACATTTTACCCTCTGAGACCTCTTGGGCTTGGACTGTGTAATCTACACTGCCCTCAGCAACACTGCCTTCCGTGTTCTTACTGCTTAAAGAGTTCAACAGCTTTTCTAGACTAAAGTCCCAAAGTCTTCTGTATTCCCCCCAAACAACAGCATGGTCGGGCCCATCACAGCAACATTCCACTCCTGGTACCAACTTCTGTCTTAGTCACTGTTCTATTGCTGTGAAGATACCATGACCAAGGCAACTTTTATAAGAAAGCATTTAATTCTGGGCTTGTTTATAGTTTCATAGGGTTAGTCCATTATCGTCATGGCAGGAAAAAAGACAGGTTCAGAACTAGAGCAGTAGTGTGAAACCAAAACAGAAAAATACACCTTCCAGATATATTAAGAGTTCTGTTTGCAGTGAAGAAGAAGTTCCTGTTTGTCCTAGGTTTATCTGAACCATCTGCAGCAGATGAGCTTGATCACATGTTGGCAGGAGGTACCTGGGCAGGAAGTATGTCAGGATATAAGCTTGCCCCTGATTGGATGTAGGCAGGAGGTATGCAGGCAGGAAGTACGTCAGGATATATGCTTGCCTCTGATTGAACCTCATGGAAATACAGTGAGTGGCCTCATGGTTTTGCCTTTTTAAGGCCCTGTAAAACAGGACTCGTGACCATTTTCTGGGAACCCAGAGATGGACATGGCCAGAGCCCATCCACTTGGCCAGTATTTAATTAAAGCTTGCTTCAAATTTGGCTTTAAATTCTGGTAGTGGTCTTATTCTCAACCAGTGGGATTAACAGTAGCTAAGAGCTTTATATCCCGACCCACAGGCAGCAAGCAGAGAGAGCCACACACTGGGCCTGGTGTGAGCTTTTGAAACCTCAAAGTCCATCCAGTGACATACTTCCTTCAACAAGGCCATGCCTGAAAGGATGATAAATGGCGCTGGTGGCAGCGCTGGTTACCGCACAGAAAGGTCACGGTCACGACAGAACCCAGTGTTAGCTTTCAGAGCTTTATTAGGAGGGAAAAAGGGGGTGAAAAAGAAAGATGGTGGGGTGGGGGAAGAGGGGAGCAGAGCAGAAAGCAGAGAGCAGAGAGAGAGGGTGAGGTCTGCATCCGGCTTTTAAGGTGCAAATTGTGTGACCACGCCGCATGTACGTAGTCACCAACGCCCTCTGATGACGTAAGATGCAAGACCCCGAGCTGCGCATGTGCAGGAGTGAGGGCAGGATCCTAACAATGCCTACTCCAATACGGCCACACCTCCTAATCCTTCTAATTTTTCTTAAACAGTGCCACTCCCTGGTGACTAAGCATTTAAATATATGAGCTTACAGAAGTCCCTCTCATTCAAACCACCACAAATGTGTGCCTGTGATAGATTAAGTAAACAGTGTTGCCCTCATACTATGGAACACCAGGTACTAAATGTATTAGGAAGCTTTATGTATGCTGATGTCTTGTTTCTCAGGATATTAAAGTAATAAGTGGGTCATTTATTGTAATTATAATTTATTGTAACATTGTAAAGTAATAGGTGAGGCATGAGAGGGCTCAGCAGGCAGAGGCACTAGCTGCCAAGCCTGGAACTCACATGGTGGAGGGAGAAAAGTGAATCCTGAAAGTTGTCCTGTGTGTGTGTGTGTGTGTGTGTGTGTGTGTGTGTGTGTATGCGCACACATGCATAGTGTGTCTGTGTCTGTGTGTATTGCTGACAGTATATATGTGTATATTTCCATTTTACATGTGCTATGTATTCTTATTACATATTTTGATACCTTCATAGCAAAAAAACTAAAAGGATCTATACCACACTGTTGAGAGTAGTCGATAGGGACACTCTGTGTAGGGACACTCAGGATCCACTCACTCCTGGGGATTACAACTGGTATTGGGACAAATGATGTCCCTTCCTCCTTTCGACTGGCATTCTTGGAAGTTTTTATAACAAAGAAAGGGTGGTTTTGTTTGTTTGTTTGTTTGTTATCACGACAAAAGATATTTTAAAGACAATGCTACACTAATCCCTGGGGCCTGAGGTCCAGGTAGAAGGTGTTCAAGTCCAAAACAGTATCTGCTGGGGTCCAACTTCATTTCGGCTATGCAAGCCACAGTGGCCTCCCCATCAACCCGTGGGGTCACAGAGTAGCAGCAGTCCGGTGGTTGGGGGGTGGGGGGACACAGACAAGACACAGAGGACCAGATGACACAGGCCTGGAAAGGAGCGCTTGAGGAAGGAAAAAGAAAATGCAAATGTGTCCTGAAAGCAGATGGTGTCTGGGAGAGAACGCCTGTTTGGCAACAAGGAGGGAAGGAAATCGCAGGGGAAGGAGGGAAGCAGCAGAAAGAAACAGCCAAAGAAGGTGGTAATTAAGTGCGAAGCTGGAGGCTTCCGAGGGGTTTTTCAGCTTTGGCGAAAGTCTGGCCCCTGGACAGTTCGGAGGCAGTGCTCAGGCACTGTTTTTCACTGCGTTTCTTTATGGAAAGGAATCACTCCAGCTCGAGCTCTGTATCTGATCCTGACACCAGATCATTAGCAATGTTGGAAGAACCTGCAGCTTTCAAATCATTTCTTCAGAGAGAAAGATTGCCTGGGGCGAGCCCTCCCGCTCCCTGGAGTTCTGGTATGCTCCCAGCATTGGTAGGGTAGGCAGGACAACCATCATGTTAATACCCCGAGAACGATCAAGACACATTTCATTCCCAGGCCCTCCATAGCATTAACCACGGCGATAGCATCTGGAATGTCCAATAACAAAGAGATTAATTGATGGATTATTTTGCACTAAATTGCTTGCTGTCGCAGCTGCTCTGGGCATTAATGAGCACCAGAAAGCTATGGCTGCTCCAGCAGTGAACAGCTGTAGAGGCTGTAGGCCAGCTCCCTATCCGGTGAGAGACAGCTGTCCCTATGTCTACACTGACCCCTCTAGCCATTCGAGCAACAGTTTAGGAAGGCAAGATTTCGTATGCGGTCCTACTTAACATTTAGATGTCACATACAATGTCACAAAAATGCATTATGATTTCTCAATACCAGCACTCAAACTGAAGGTAGGGAGACAAATCCCCCCCGCCCCCGCCCCCAGACACAATCAAAACCTTCCCAGAGCTCATAAAACAAAACCTGTGGTACAAGTCTATTTTAACAGGGAGCTTTGGGGCTAAATGGTCTCTAAACATTGCATACCAGAGATGGACAGTCTAGACACTTACATACAAAGCTCGAGTCTAGTCTCCAAAAGCAAACACACACCTGGGGCTGGAGAGACGCTTAGCTGACGAGAGCACTTGCCACTCCTGAACAGGACCCAGGTTTGGTTCCCAGCACCCACACCAGGCAACTTGCAACCAAGTACCTGTAATTCCAGCTCTGGGGAATTTAATGCTCTCTTCTGGCTTCTATAGGAACCTACACACACACACACACACACACACACACACACACACACACACACACACACACACACACGATACACACAGAAAGACACTCATACACACACATAAATAAAATAAATTATGTGTGTGTGTGTGTGTGTGCGCGCGCGCGCGCGCGCGCGCATGCATTTGTGGAATAGTAAATTAGTCTTCCCATCTATAGAGTTCATTTGTATGTTAGTTTCCTCTCTATGAAAGGATTTGCCAATATAAGTACCATGTCTTTATCCCACATAACAAATTTAGTAAGTCTTTAAAGTCGTCTAATTCTCAGCTTATATCAAATTCCCCCAATGGATTTATTCAAACCAGAACATAACAAGGTCAATATAATACATTACACACACACACACACACACACACACACACACACACACACACACACACACACCACACTTTCGTTTTCTCTAGTTCTGTACACCAAGATCACAAAGGATTGAGTGAAGTAAAACCCCAATAACAATACCTGGCCTTGGATTCTAACTCCTACTCTCTTCCAAAAGGAAACAGATCCTTGGAGAAATCATAATGCATTTTTGTGGCTGGCTCAAAGTTTGAGGTAAGAAAAAGTCCCAGATATGTTTGGAATACATTAAGCCAAAAAAGCAAGAAAGTCTTCAAAGATGAACTATGCCAAACAGACCCAGAAGCCAGACTGATTGATAGGGCACTAGGGATTCTAATTAATCTAAGATATTTGAGGATCAAAATAAATAATGATAGTAATAGGTGGTAAATAATTCATTGAATAAAATGAGAATCCATGAGTCTGGTCCATGGATTAAATAAATGAATCAAATGAATGTTTGATAAAGAACAAGACATTTAAATATTCTCAAAGTATATGCTCATAAAATACCTACTAATTAGGAAGAGAATGACTTCACCGTTGGGTCCGGGGTCACGCAATAATGGGGGATATCACCGCGGGACACCAAAGCTTATCAGCTAGCTGAGACCACAGCCAATTTTCGGGCTTCTGAGGCTGAGGCTGGAGGGGGGTTATGAGCCTCTTTTCATAATAAGGGGTAAGCATGAGGTATAGACAAAGGGATTTTTACAATTCTGAAGTTAAACTTTTAGAGACAAATTGTTTTAGGTTTTTACAGTTTTCCATGAACAAGGTTTTAGGGGGTTTTGGCTAAACAACATTTGTATAACCCTGCAGCCCTCCTTGACTCAGTTAACTGATGTTTGCTCAAAACTGCAACTTCCCCTGACATAGCTGGGCTCCCATGGCGGGGAATACCAAACAATGCAAGGCACGTTGTCACATAGAACTCATTAAAAGTTAACTTTGCTTTCACTAGTGAGTGGTAGGGGTTATCGAAGAATAGCTAACCCCAGGGCTGCCAAGGGCAATCTTTAGTAAAAGAAAACTAACATTTGGGTTGTTGACAGAGCTGCCCATTGTAAAACATGGACGGGCTCATTTAGAGGTTAATCCTTTTTGCCAGCCAAGCTGATGGCTGCCAGTTTCCATTCCTTAAGTTTATTCCTATATTATTATCTTCTTCCTACATTTCTATCTTATTCCTATATTTCTGGACCCTACATTCACAATGGAGAAGCCTGACAGACACTACCTTACCAAGTGACCGCAGTGAACATCATTAGCAACAGAGCACATCAGAATGATCTGCCCTTGACAAGACACTAACGGGAGAACACAGCTTGAATCTATGATGTTCTAATCATGAGAAAACATCAAGGGGCTGAGGAGAGGGCTCAGTGAGAAAGAGTACTTGTTAGTAAGCATGTGGACCTGAGTTGAAATCCCTAGCACCCATAAGGGGTTATAGCTCTAGTGCTGTGGTGGGATCACTGAGAATTGCTAGCAGGTCTAGCTCCAGGTTCAGTAACAGACTGTCTCAAGGGAATAAAGGGGACAGTGATAGAGCAACACTGCTGTGGATATCATTCTGTATAAACAAAACACTGATTGGCCAGTGGCCAGGCAGGAAGTATAGGCGGGACAAGGAGGAGAAGAATTCTGGGAAGTGGAAGGCTGAGGGAGACACTGCCAGCCGCCACCATGACAAACAGCATGTGAAGATGCCGGTAAGCCACGGGCCACATGGCAAGGTATAGATTTGTAGAAATGGATTAATTTAAGATATAAGAACAGTTAGCAAGAAGCCTGCCATGGCCATACAGTTTGTAAGCAATATAAGTCTCTGTGTTTACTTGGTTGGGTCTGAGGGGTTGTGGGACTGGCAGGTGAGAGAGATTTGTCCTGACTGTGGGCCAGGTAGGAAAACTCTAGCTACAGCAAGACACTTAGTATCCTCTTCTGGCCTCCATGCGCACCTGCACTTATATACAAGCATACAGTACATACCCCTCCCCCACATCAAACAAACCCAGAGTCAATTATTGTCTATGAAACAGGTGACCAGTGGCCATCAACCATGCCAAAGCCAGAGCCAGAGATTAAAAACAAAACAAAAAAAGATGAAAGAAATTTAACAATGAAATGCAACTTGTGGTGTTTTTGTTGTTGTTGTTGTTTGCTATTTCAAAATGCTTTATTTTCACTTGGTCCCAAGACTTGGGAGGGGCTCCAGAGCAGTTAACAAAGCTGCCTAGAGGTTTGGGTGAAGGTCCTGAGGCTGGCTGGTGCAGAACAGAGGAGGGAGCCCCTTGGAAGGTGATGCCTTCTAGTCATGCTTGAGAATGAGCCTCTCAAAGAGGTACTTGCCCAGAGATGGCGAGGGCACACCAGTCTGTGCTGGCTGTGGCCCAGCCACCCTGCGGAGGTTGGTCAGGTGGTTACCCATCTTCTTGATGAGCTTGACCTTCTCATCCAGGAAGTGGTTTTCCAGGAAGTCACAGAGGTGAGGATCTGTGTGAGCAGAAGCCAGGGCATGAAGATCCAAGAGGGCCTGGTCCAGGCTCTTCTCCAGGACCAAGGCAGCTTCCAAGGCCTCCTGGGATTTACCCCACTCATCTTGGGACGGCTTCTGCACATCCTGGAATAGTGCACGGCCCCTGCGTTCATTCTGCATCTTGAGCAGCCGCTCGGCGCCCTCGCGCTTCTCCTCGGCCAATTCGCGGAAGAAGTGACCTTCACCCTCCAGAGCCACGTCATCCCGGTCAAAATAGTAGCCCAAAGAAAGGCAGGTGTAGGAGGCCCGCAGGTGCAAGTTGACCAGGCGGTTCACTGCAGCCTCCACTTCGGTGGAATACTTCTGACGGACCTGGGAGCTCATGGCTGATACGCAGTGGAGCTAACCGGGGAGAGACGGTGCTGGTTGGTCCTGGGAGCCGAAGGTGGCGAGGAGATGGTCCCAGAGGCTGCAACTGGAGACACTGGGGGGCCGCTGGACGCTAACAAAGGGAGGCCCCGGGTCTGCTCCGTCCAAACCCTGTTGAAGCAAGACACAGACACGGGATCTCTGGGCGCTGCAACTTGTGGTTTTTAACAGGCTCCGGCTGGTTCATCAGTGTTAGTTTTCTGAGTTTGATCACATGTTATGGTTACTTAAGATAGTGTCTTTGTTTGTAGGGAATTCACACCAAAGTATTCAAGTATGCTGGGACCTCAGGCTGGCGACACAGCTTTCCATGCCTCCAGGTGACATGGTTCTCCACGCCTCAAGGAAATGTGCTTTCCTGTAGTTTACTACACTCGACAGACACTTTCAGGAATTTCAAGTTGTTTTAAAATGTTTTTGGTCTTTGTTTTAGAGTGGGGGAGTATGAAGGTGTGTGGATAGGGAGGGAGGTGAGAAGATCTGGGAGGCATTGAGGGAGAATATGATTAAAATACATGTAAAAAACATTTTAAATAAAAATTGTCAATGAGGAGAAAAGGTATATAATGAACAGAATAACTTCCTCATAGGCATTTCCCCTAAATATGGTTCATAAAAGGAAAGAAAAAAGCTGCTTGGTTCAGAGCCTTTATCAATTTTTTGAGTAATGCATGGGTGCGAGAGAAACACCCATGATAATTTTTAAATATTAGTATGAACTCAGATCTTTTCATGTTTGATGTGTGTAAGGATTCTGTATATGCGCAGCTTGGGAGTCTCGTCTGGCACCTTATTACGTCATCAGCAGATGACTGCCTCCCAGCCTAAAAGCCGGATGTGCACCCCCAGGCTCTCTCGGTCTCTGTCTCTGTCTCTGTCTCTCTCTGTCTCTCTCTGTCTCTCTCTGTCTCTCTCTGTCTCTGTCTCTCTGTCTCTCTGTCTCTCTGTCTCTCTGTCTCTGTCTCTCTCTCTCTCTCTCTCTGCGCCTCTCTACTCACCTCTCTTTCTGTTTCCTCTCTGCCAGGCCTGGCTTCTCCTGTCCTATCCCCTCTTCTCTCTAATAAAGCCCATTCTAACTCTGGTAACCGTGGCTCGTGACTCTTTCCGCTCAGGACCTTTCTGCTGCCAACCAAACCAGCGCCCCTGCTGCCCCACGGTAACCAGCACCGATCCAGCGCCAGCCACACCAGCGCCGTATACCCTTTCAATGTGCTTCAATCAATTTCTGTTAACTATTCTGATTCCCAAATTGTTTCTGTATCCATCTGACAAAACTCTGGTAGGCAACAGCCCTTCCTCCCTCAGTCCATCCCTCCCTCCTTCCTTCCTTCCTGCCTTCCTTCTTCCTTCCTGATTCTCTCTTTCTTCCCCCTCCCTACTTCCTTCTCTTTCTTTCTTTGTATAATAAAAGGCTTTAAGTTCATTGTTTATATTTGCTGCCTCAAGCCTCGAATAAAGTTTTAGAACTTGAAAAACTCCTGATCACTTGATTCTTTCTGAAAAATAAGAACAAAATCTTAAATGCCGTGTTTTTCAACTCCCTTGCGAAAGTTTGTTCCTTCTCCTCCGTCCCCAGCTATGGACTTCTCAGAAGAATGGATAAACAGAACAGAATAGGCTCCAGGTCCTGCTGTTGGCTTACAACCACCTGCTTCCTAGAGTGGAGACAAGACAGATGCCAGGGGATGACCTAGTCAGAACCCAAGCACACTGATTAGATTTGATGTCTACGTTCCTCACGGCAGGCACTGCGGGCCAGATCTCAGCTGGCTGGATTTACCTGCTTATTACATTTCTCAAGTAGAAACATGTACACAGTCAGTGGATCAGTTTCCAGAATCCTCTCATCTTGAAGCGGAGCTGGCTATATGTTGAATTGTTCATTTCAGCCTCTCAAATTTCAAGTTTGATCTTAATTCTTTTGATGTAAGAGTGTTACTACTTGAATATGTAGCAGTCCTGTAGGTTCATGTTTTGAATGCTGGATCCAAATCTGGTGCTGCTAATTCAGGAGTTTGTGGAACTGAGGTAGGAACTTAGTAGGGGAAGTAGATCCCTGAGGGTAGGTCCTTGAGGGAATATGATCCCCCCACCTGCCTTGCTTCCTGGCCACAGTGAGGCCCCTCTTTCACATGCCCCAGGCACCATCAAGTTCTGTCTAAAGACAGGGGGCTGAACAACCACACCCTGAACCCCCAACACTGCAACCCAAAACTCCCCTTAAGTTGATGATGCCAGTTATTTTGATTATAATGACAAAACCCTGACACAGACAACTAGTCTACAAACCACTCAATGTAGGGAGAATTGACACATTCATACACTACTCTTTTTATTGAGTACCTTCAGGGCAAACACTAGCCCTTACACTAATGATACAGCAGTGGACACAACAGGAGAACTCCTGACTTTGTGGAGTTCACTTTCTAATTGGAGAGCAGTGACCTCAACACGGCAAGTGAGTGGATCATAAAATACAAGAAAAAACAAACAGAAAAGAGCAGTGTAACTGTCATTTATTTTCATTCAAAGGTCTCTCTGGGCTGACCCCACCTAGAGAGTAACATTTGAGCAAACGCCTGAAGGAAGTGAGTAGTAACCCTGTGGTTTTTCTTGGGGCAGTGTGGTAGTTTGAATGGATTTGGCCCCCATGAACTCATAAGGAGTGGCACTATTAGGAGGTGGAGTAGATATGGCCTTGTTGGAGGAAGTGTGTCACTGTGGGGGTGGACTTTGAGGTCTCATCTATGCTCAAGCCACGCTCAGTGTTTCAGTTCACTTCCTGTAGCCTGCAAGTCAAGATGTAGGACACTTGACTCCTTCTCCAGCACCGTGTCTGCCTGAATGCCACCATGTCACACTATGATGATAATGGACTGAACCTCTAAAAGTGTAAAGTACCCCCATTACATGTTTTTCCTTTATAAGAGCTGCTGTGGCCATGGTGTCTCTTCACAGCAATGGGAACCCTAAGGCAGGCAAGGTGAGAGAGATTTCCAGGCAGAATGAAACAGCTGGCGTAAAGATCTTGAGATGCAAATGTGCCTTGAATATCTGTGAAGTAGTAAGGTAGCTACTATGGCTGATGGAAATGAGCAAGGTGAAAGATCAAATGTGTAATGGGGTGTGATATGAAAGTAGGAGACGGGATACTGGGAGTGAAAGAGGGAGAAGCAGTGATGGGAAGCAGGAGGAGCGGGAAGGGTCAACTAAGACTAAGCATGTATGAAAACGCCATAAGTAACTTGCTACTTTGTGAACGAATTAAAACAACAAAATCATAATGTGAGGGAGTGGGAGAGGAGCTCCTAGGCTTTCATTCGGAACCAATACGGGAAATAATCACCTCTGGCTTTGTTCAGAAAAATTACCTTAGCCAGCCTTTAATTCACTGGGTTCTCACTGGGCACTGTGTTTAGTCCAGAATGAAGGGGATTGCCTATAGGCTCAGAGAGACCCATCAGGAAACTACTGCAATAATCTAGACAGGAGATCGTGGCCACCTATAGGCTCAGAGAGACCCATCAGGAAACTACTACAATAATCCAGACAGGAGATGGTGGCAGTGAAGGAGCTGTAAAACCATAATGTGGTAGATATCTTCCAAAATTAGGACTTGATGAAGTTGAAAAAAGAGAGGGGACTGCCCCCTCCCCCATATATTGAGGAGTCAAGGGTAATCAGTCCCTAGAGTTTGGGCCAGAGCATCGAGAGGGTGGAGATTCCATTACCTCTGGAGGGGAATGTGAGAGAAGCAGGTTTGGGGAAAGATGCTCAGGAGCTCAGCCTTGGACAAAGCAGGTTGGAGATGTCTGTTAAATATCCAAATGGAGATGCCAAGTGCATGGCTGAATGCCCAGTTCTGGAGTTCAGGAGAACCGGAAGGGAGGAGATAGATATTTAGATATTGCAATGATAGTGACTGTGACATGCATGATAACGTTCTTCAAAGATGTCTGTGCCCCAGTCTTCAGCACCTGTGGAGATACTGTCTCAAGCGGCAAAAGGGACTTTGCAGATGTGACTGAGGGTCTGGGCCCTGAGACGGAGATATTATCCAGTCTGGTCATATGGGCCCTTAAAACCGAAGGCCTTTTCTCACTATGATTAAGAGAAGAGAGAGAAGACTCTGCAGACAAGGGGATGGGACTACCTACTAGGGAATAGAGGGAACTTCCAGAAGGTGGAAAAGGCAACGAGACAGAGTCTCACTCAGAACCCCCCAAAAGGAATGCTGCCCTTAGGCACAACCGGTTCCAGCCCCATGACACCTGTGCCATACTCCCAACCTACAGGAATGTGAGACCACAAGTCAGTATTGTCTCAAGTCACTGTTTGTAGTCATTTGTTACAGTAACGATAGAAAACAGAGAGCAGACCGTTGGCTCAGCAGTTAAAAGCATTTACTGCTCTTGCAGAGGACCCAGGTTCAGATCCCATCACCCCCACGGCAGCTCACAACCAGCATAAGTCCAGTTCCAGAGTGTCTGTCCGATGCTCTCTTCTGGCCTTTGCAGGCACATAAGCAAAACACATATACACATAAAATAAGAATAAATCTTTGGAAATGAATGTTGGTATATCATCAGTATGTAGAAAATACCTAGTATCTTTTTTTTTTAAGTCTAGTGATTGCTGACAGAAGAGATCTTGGGGAATTTGTGGAATTCTAATATTAAGTCAGCGACTTAGTTGGAGTTTCTATTGCTGCAACAAAACTCTTTGACCAGAAAGAAAGTTGGGGGGAGGTGGGGGGCTGGAGAGATGGCTCAGCAGTTAAGAGCACTGACTCCTATTCCAGAGGACCTGAGTTCAATTCCAAGCACCCACATGGCAGCTCAGGACTGTCTGTGACTCCAGTTCCAGTTCCATAAGAAAAATTTTTTAAAAAAGCAAGTTGGGGAGGAAAGGGTTTATTTGGCTTACACTTCCATATCACTGTTCATCATTGAAGGAGATCAGGACAGGAACTCAAACAGGGCAGGAACCTGGAGGCAGGAACTGATGCCGAGGCCATGGAGGGATGCTGCTTACTGGCTTGCTTACCCTGGCTTACTCAGCCTGCTTTCTTATAGAACTTAGGATGGCACCACCCACCATGACCTGGGACCTCTCCCATCAATCACTAAGTAAGAAAATGCCTTACAGCCAGATCTTATGGAGGCATTTTCTCAATTGAGGTTCCCTCCTTTCAGGTAACTCTAGCTTGTGTTAAGTTGATACAAGACCCGTCAGCACAGTCAGGGAAATGAGGCTGACCCACCGAGATGACTGAGAAGTAGACGGAACAAACCAGGAGACAGGAGCTTTTTTCAGACAAGTGAAGAACCTGTGTCACATGTAGCTTTGGGGTCAAGTAGGATGAAGACCAAATCAGGAAACAAGGCAGACAGAACCGGGAGGGAACCCACCACTCAGGCCTCAACAATTGAGAGGCCTTAAATGATGGAGCCCCACAATGTACGGGCTGTTCCATCCATAGGGACCCTGGTCACCAACAAATGTGACACATGGAACATCCCAGAATGTTTGTAATCGGATGGGCTCTGTTTCTCCCCTGAGGTGGGAGGGTGTGAGAATCAGGAGGGGAGGAGGAAGAGGAAAGAGAGACAGAAACTTCCAGCTTTGTCCAAATACCCGTGATCACCTCCTTTTACCATTCAACTCGACATCTCTGTGTGAGGCTCTAACTTGTTAAATTACACATGCCCTAAGCCCAAGAAAATTAAACAGCATTTCAAGACTAGGAAATGCCTTTGTATTCCTTAGTGAAGGCATGACCTCATCAATATTAAACTACATGACCTTGTGGTACCTGACATTTCTTGACTGCAATAGCTTCAGGAAACCTTTGCTATGCCTCCTGTGATGGCTATTCTTAGTTGTCAACTTGACTACATCTGGAATTAACTAAAACCCAAGTGGCTGGGTACACCTGTGAGGATTTTTTTTCTTAATTAAATCATTGGAAGTGGAAAGGCTCACCATTTTTTTTTAATGTGCATTTGTGTTTTGCCTACATGTATGTCTGTGTAAGGATGCCACATCCCCTGGAACTGGAGTTACAGAACTGCCATGTGGGTGCTGGGTATTGAACCTGGATCCTTTGGAAGAGGAGCCAGAGTGGCTGGTGCTCTTAACCACTGGGCCATCTCTCCAGCCTAGAAAGGCTCACCTTTAATCCAGACCTTTTGAGGTGGGAAGATCCACCTTTAATCTGGGCCACGCCTTCTGCTGGCAGCCTAGAAAAGGGACATGGAAGAAGGAAGCTTGCCCGGTGCCTGCTTGCTCTCACTCTCACTGGCAAGTCCATTCTATGCCAGCATTAAAACCTACTCCTTCTGAATGCTTGCATATCCGAACCCCAGCTGAGACATCCAGCCTCATGGACTGAACAACTACTAAACTCTTGGACCTTTTGTTGGTAGGCAGCCATTGTTGGACGGAGCTCAACCACAGCCCATAAACCACTCTAATAAATCCCCTTTCTATATATAGAAAGCACATGTCCATTCTATAAGTTTCTGTTCCTCCTGATAACCCTGACTAATACACCTCCTCATTCGAGGAGGTCTTTGTGGCCTGAGACAAATATAAGCCTTGTCATAGCTCTTTCACACTGACTCATGGTTATCTGTTTGCCTGTCCATCTCCACCACTAGACTTGGAAGTCCCCCAAGGGCTGAGAATATGTGCTTTCATCAGTGAATTATAAAAACAGCAAGTCACAAGTTTCCCATTCACTGAACCCCACGTGTGTCAGATAGCACTGTGGGCATCAGTTACTCCATTTTGCAGATAAGCAAGTTGAGGTTCAGGAAGGTTGAAATACTTAATTGATAATATTCAGCCAGAGAGCAGCAGAGCAAATCTGTGACTAGAAGCCGCCTAAAAGAACCACATCCTTATTCCTGGAATCTGTGACTTATGTGGAAAGCAGGTCTTTGAAGATTTTATTAAGGATTCTGAGGTGGGCTTAAGAATCCTTTTAAGAGGGACTAGCAGTTACAGAGGAGTCAGAGAAGAAGCAGGAACAGGAGCGATAACAAAGGGGCATGAGCCAAGGAACACAGATTGTGTCTTAAATCTGAAAAGAAGACAGATTTTTCCTTAGACCTTCCAGGAAGAAACACAGTCGGCCTGCCAACCCTGTGACCTCTGATTTCTATCTTCAGAGCAGCAAGCCAACCTCCGTTGTGTAGTTAAGCTGCTGAGCCCTGGGACTGGTTACAGCAATGACAAGAACTGACTTAGTGCTCTGCCTCTCTGCTTCTGTGGGCTGTACATTCCAGGATGTACAGCAGTGCCTGACACAGGAACACAGAGCATTTGATGGATGTTTGCCAAGTGAATTAGAGGAGGAAGAGGTGGGGGTATTTTATTCTTCTATCTGCCCCACCTGAATTCCTGACCAAGACAGAGGAGCACCCCAAGAGCAGTGTGGTGACAGGTACTTCCTTATTGCTAAGTTGGGTATATGGTCTAGTTACTACCTGAAGGTTATTCAGTGTTGGTCAGAGCACTTCTGAAGATATCAAAATACAACCTCAACTTACAGCTGTGACTTTGAGTCAGGAGAGGTGGAGGGATCAAGGAGGAGAGGAATGGGCTTTTATGTCAACAACTTAGGATCATTTTTTTTTTTCTGTTTCCTAAAGCAAGACTCAGTGAAGCATCACAAATGACCAGCAGCACTAGCGAGATGATCAGCAATCAAAATGTGATTACATCAGGGCAAGCAGAGCAAGTACCATGAGGGAACATAAGGAACGCATACACGACTCCTGCTCCCTTCCCTTGAAGTTACCACAACTCACCCTTTACTCAGTGAAGATGGTGTTTTCCGTAAGTGTATCAATAAAAGCCTTCCAAACTGATAAGGTTAGTATACACCACAACTTAACTATCTGAAATGAAGAAGAGGAAACCCCAAAGTTGTTTAGGCTTCCCAGACGGCTCATCATGCCATGAAAGCCTGTTTCTCCTTTCAGTATCCCTTTCCTCCTGCCAGTTGGAAATCCCATACTTAGAAGTTAGAAAGGCGAAGGCATGCTGGGCGGTGGTGGTGCACGCCTTTAGTCCCAGCACTCGGGAGGCAGAGGCAGGCGGATCTCTGTGAGTTTGAGGCCAGCCTGGTCTACAGAGTGAGATTCAGGACAGGCACCAAAACTACACAGAGAAATCCTGTCTTGAAAAAACCAAAAGGCGAAGGCACAGCTCAGTGGGTAGAGCACTTGCCCAGCATACATGAAGTCCTGGACTCAATCCCCAGCACTGCATAAAGTGGCTGTGGTGGTCTACCTCTAGAACCCTAACACGGGATGTGGAAGCAGGAGAATCAGAAGTTCAAGATCCTCCTCAGCTACACAGTGAGTTCAAGACCAGCCTGGGCTGCATAACAAGACCCCGTCTCAAAAGAAAGAAAAGTCAGTCAAAGCAGCATTGGCTCTTTAAGAACATGTGCCACACATGCAGAACAATGGTTAAGACTCAGCTGCAAATAACCACTTAGAATCTCATCCAAAACTCATGTCTAGGGTCCGTATCGATGTGTAGTTGATAGTGAAGGTAAAATAATTCACTGGGTAGACCTAAGCAGAGGCCAGTCACTGCCCTTCCGACTTAGGTCTTCTGGTAAGGCTGACAATTTGAAAGTTATTCTCAGCTTGCCCAGTATGGCAGCCACAGCTCCCAGTGGTCATGAAGTGCTCTAGAATCTAGATAAATCACACACACTAAGGGTCTATCAAGACCACCAGAAACTCAATTTATCTGTGACCCGAGACAGGGTTTTATTGCTTTTCAGATTAACAATTGACAGTGTTTTGCTTTTCAGCCCCAGGGGTATTGGTTTGATGTATGAGGCAGGGAGATTATTAAATCTCTGGTGCCTTCCGAAGATGTAAATTAAGCCACCGCACCTCCTTAGGCACCTTCCCGGTACAAGCTGGGATTTATTATTAACTTGTCACTCCTGCATGCTCATCAAAACAAGTGGGACTGTGATTAATTACTCCTGTTGATTTAAGACCACTTGTCACTCCACCTTTTTGTGGACAGGATATTACAAAGTCTCTTGATTTGTTTTTGCAGAAGAGTAGCAAGCAAGAGACCTTTAGAAGCCCAGAAGTTTCTATGGTGGATTGTCTGTAAATACATATGGTGCTATGACTGTAACTCTACATTGCTCTGAGTGGTTTCAGTGAAAGGAAACTTTATTCTGTGCTCCCTCCTTTCCTGGTCACATCACCTTGGCTGCTTCTGCTTATTTGGATCCCTTCCAAAGCAGTCTGAAGAGGTATGACATTAAATGAACCATAAAAGTCCTCTTCTCAATTCCATTACAATTCAGTTTAAGGAAACAGTATTTATTAGATGCCACCTATCTGACAAGCAGGAAATTTGAACATAGTTGTTCACTTACTCATGTAATATGGCCATTGCAGGAGACATTAAATAGAAAGTATATGTCTCTCTTCACCTGTTTGTATCTGAGTATTTTTAAATACACCCTTTGTTCATCTTTGCAGCTGTGATCAGATGGATCCTGGCACAACCACATAGGGGGAAGATTGGTTCTGCCAATGCAGGGTTTAGTCCACAGCATCTTTGTTCCATTCCTGGGCAAAGCATCTTGACAACAGGAGTGGGGCAGACAGGAAGCAGAGAGGGACAGGAAAGGACCAGAAACAAGACATCCCCAAGGGTACAACACTGACCAATTTCCTTCAGCTAAGGCTCAACTCCTGAAGTTCCCAGAACTTTCCAAAACAGCACCATCAGCTGGGAACAAGAGTTTATCCCAGGAGCCTTGGGGAGAGCACTTTATAGTCAAACTGAAACAACCCCAAATATATCAGAATGTCTCTTTAACAAGCAAAAAAACACAAACTATTATTATAATACCTAACAAAATAACAACCCTTTAATATCTAGCTGATGTTCAAATACCACTCATGACATAAACATTTTAACTATATATGTATATATTTAAATTAAATATATATTGGATTAAAAAAAAGCAACATTAAGTCCATACAAGGTATTTAGGATACAGCTCAGCGGCAAAGAACTGGCCAGGCATGCACGGGTTATGGGTTCAGTCCTCAGTGTGCCAATAGAAAAAAGGATGATAGAACATAACAGCAATGTTATATGGTCTCGTACTACTGGTAGGTACAACAGACTAAATACTTCATAAAAAGAGAACAAAAGTAATAGGAGTTAATGAAAATAAAGTCACTGAAAATTGATCACCACAGTCAAAACAGTTCATTTTTTTAAAGATGGGGAGACAAAAGAATACACGATACAGATACAAGACAAAAGAAACACTTAAAATACAGCAATACATTCAAGTCATGAGATGGCTCCACATAATTCTATGAACAGGGAAAAGTGAAAAATCTATATTCAATAAACATTCTAGGACCATTTGCCAAACTGACACCAAGAAGTCGACCGTTCGGAACAGATGAAGCCTCTGGAGAGGTCTAGGGGGTGAGGGAGCACTCCTGCAGAGCACAGCACACCGGGCTGTTTTCACAGCGCTACCAAACCTTCAGAGATCAGAGGATGGTAATGCTAAGCCATTTCAGAGCATGGAAGAGGGCGGAAGGTGGAAAGGGAGGGGAGGAGAAGGAAGTGGGGCAGGGGGAGCTTTCCAGAAGCTGGCACACAGGGGAAACCAGAGCAGCAGTCCTTAGTAAGACCATGGACTCTGTCAAGGTCTGTGCATCTTCATGCTAGCACTACGACATTAGATATTATTTCATCTTTCACAAGATAATGGTCCAACTTGTGTTGCAAAAGCTGGAGGAGTCTAAAGGGCTGATGTCTCAGCATTGTACTCACAGGGGTGGGCATTTTACTCAAAAATGTCCTTGACTAAATTTTTAAAAATTATGAGGTCCTGAGCTATACCCCCGGCCCCATCCTCATTAAGTTTCTACTTTAGATGGTATGTCTTTAGCATTCCTGGTGGCCAGGTTTAGAGCTCAGGCCCTAAATTCACACAGCAAGCCCTTGATGACTGAGCATCTCCTCAGCCCCAAGTCGTGCATTTTCAGAGTACAGATGAACTATCTCTCTTCAGGAAGTGCTGGGAGATGTTTCCTCAAAAATGGATAAAGTAAGCTGTCATTTCAAAGAAAGTGTCAGCACTGGTTGCCATGGTGACAATCTGAGCGTTCAAGTGAAAACAGAACCTTAGAAAATGAATGCTTGCCATTCTCAAGCACTACTTAGATTTTTCTTACGAGAACAGGGGTGACTGTTTGAAAATGGAAATCTTGATACTGTGAAATTAAATATGTCAACATTTACAATCTCTGTATCACTCAGTAAACCAGTATTTTCAAAATGACAAATTCAGTTTAAAAATAAAATCACATGGGTAAATGATCCATCCAAAGTGTGAGATAGACAAACGGATTTCAGAGTAGCAGAATGAAAAACATCCTTTACTACCAAAGATTCATGTCAACAAATACTTAAGAAGCTACCATCTGTCAAGTTTTGATGTAGCAAAGACTATCTACGATGACTTTAAAAAGTTATTAGAGCCTGGTCTATGGCGCGAGATCCAGGAAAGGCGCAAAGCTACACAGAGAAACCCTGTCTCGAAAAACCAAAAAAAAAAAAAAAAAAAAAAAAAAAAAAAGTTATTAGAATTACACTTGGTCTCCCAGCCTGATATTGCTGGGGTAAGCCTGTAATCCCAGATACTTGGGAGGCTGAGGAGGAAGATCAAAAGTTCAAGGAAACTTGGGCAACTTAGGGAGAACCTGTTTAAAGAGAGAGAGAGGTGAGGCTGGAGATGCAACTGAGTGGCAGAGTGCTTACACAGCAGGTCCTGGGTTCCATCCTCGGTAAAAAACAAAAGGACACTCCTCCCTTTCCAACTACATATATTATCTAAGGATATTTTTGATTTTATGTGTATGGATGTTTTGCCTATGTGTGTGCACCATATGCATGCCTGGTGCCCATATAGGTCAGAGAGCCGAATGGCCATTAGCTAAGCAGGAAGAGGTTAGGTGGGACTTCTGGGGCAGAGACAGCTCTGGGAAGAAGAAAGGAGGGGTCGCCAGTCAGACACAGAGGAAGCAAGATGGGCAATGCAGAGTAAAGGTAACCAAGCCACGTAAAAGATTGTAAAATATGGGTTAAGTTTTAAGAACTAGTTAGGAATGAGCCCAAGCTAAGGCCAATCTTTCATAATTAATAGTAAGTCTTTGCATCATGATTTGGGATGCAAAGACTTACTATGGTGCCAATGTCCAGCCATGTTTATCTACCACATAAGGTCTGACAAAGCTTGAAAAAAAAAAAAGTTCGGGACATGGAGTCAAACACAGCTTCCTGGTGACTGCAGTCTCTTGGAAAGGCTCAGCATACAGAGACCGCCTGTGGGCTAGAGCCAGCCGCCAGCACCATCCTCCAGTGCCATGCACTACACAGACCCACACTGAGGCTGGCATAGCTATTTAAGACTTGTCACACACAATCAGAGAATGCTGCAGGTACGCAGTAAAGACAGATCCAGATGGGAAAAAAACCTCTAAACAGGTTACACTGTGTTTAAAAAACATGTGTAGGGCCGGGCGGTGGTGGCTCACGCCTTTAATCCCAGCACTCTGTGAGTTCGAGGCTAGCCTGGACTGCCAAGTGAGTTCCAGGAAAGGCGCAAAGCTACACAGAGAAACCCTGTCTTGAAAAACCAAAAAAAAAAAAATGTGTAGGCTTAAAAAAGAAAACAGGTATAGACAGTCATAGAAAAAATAAAGTTTATTTTTTCCTCTTTTTAAAGAGAGAAATAAAGTAATATAGAAAGGATAAGCCACATAAAGATAGAAAATACACAGAGAGTCTAGATCCTATATGGTATCGTGTTGATTTTAAATGCTGATGAACAGAGAAGGACAGCTACTGAGAGACATAGGATTGTAAGAGGGACTGAAGAATTAAGCCAGCCTAGATACTTTAGGGATGCCTTAACTTTAAAATGGAAGTCAGTCTGGGTGGTGGTGGCACACACCTTTAATACCAGTACTCGGAGGCGGAGGCAGGTGGATCTCTGTGAGTTTGAGGCCAGCCTGAACTACAGAGTGAGATCCAGGAAAGGCACCAAAGCTACACAGAGAATCCCTGTCTTGAAAAACCAAAAAGAAAAAAAAATGGAAGTCAGAAAATGTATTGCTTTGGGAAAGAGGTTATGCTTTTGTTTCCACAGAAAACTATAGGCTTTAGATTCGTTCAAGGTTAAAGAGAATCAGGTTTGATTAGGGGAAGCCCCCTGAAAATCATGGGTACAGACATAAAGAAATAAATCTAAAAAAACTACAAGACAGGTGATGTATATTTTACCTGCTCAAATATAAAACAAAAAATCATCTTTGGCTGGCTTGTGTACTATGCACATCCCATACTTGTGTTAATGCAGATATATATGTTACCTTTGAAAGTTTGTGTGTTTTCAGAACAAGGGGACCAGACACCAATGAAAACAAGTGGCCCAGGTGATCCAGCCTCTCAGAGTGCCTCTGCTACAGTTTCCTCAGAGTTCTGCATTCAGAACAGGTTCAAGACCACTGGGAGATGGTCCAGCCTCACAGATTATTCTAGCCTGGACCAGAGATAAGCCTTGTACTTTCCCATTGCACAGAGATTGGACAATAAATGTTCTGGATAGCTCTCCCAGGACTTTGCCATTATACTAATTTTCTCAGGATCCCTAAAGATGCCATCACCCCCAGACAGCAGGAAGTAGTCTAGATAACACAGATGTCTACATTCCCAGAGGTGGAGTGGGTGGTTTTTAGTTGTTCAGTGGGTTATGGATGTTTGTCATCATTTAGGGGGGTTGGTTACAAATTGTTACTGGTCATGGTCAGAAAGAAAGCTGAACAAAGGAGATTAGATTCAGGGATCTCTTTCTAAAGGGAAAAGGGGAACATAGAAATGATGGGATAAAGGGGTGGATTGTTGAATCTACTTTTGAACTACTAGTCTCAAATATTTTACATTGGTACAGAATTGTGTATATTGATACAAGTTTAATTTTACTTTTGTTATACTGTATTATATGTTTCTATTTCTTGTTTAAGGTATTGTACCTATGCAGCCCATTTAAAAATGTAAAGTTTTAGTCCTTGAAAGCCATTTAAGATAATAAAGAAATGTGGGTTTAATAGTCATCTATAACAATCAAACATATAGTCAAGTTAGGTATGTTTTCAAGGCCATACAGGCATAGATAGATAGATCTTCAAAGCCCCCAGAAACCAACAGAATATGGCATTCTAATGTTTTAATAAAATAGGGCTTTTCATGACATTGAGACACATCTGCTCCTGTCAGCACTAATTTACTTTATAAAAGGATGATGGGAATCAAAGAACCTCCATATGGAGTTTGCTTTCTTTGTGGCAAAAGCTAGTCGTTTGGGCAAGAAACTGTCCTTGCCTTGACTGCTGACAGTATGATAATTGGACAAGCAGGACACAAAGGAAAGCATCTGCCAAAACTTTGCCAAGACAAGGTAGGACAGTCTTTCAAAGATTCCTGCTTCACAGAAAAGTCTGTCAGATATTCTAGGCCCCAAGTCTGAAAATGCTGCAACATTACAAAGGAACTCTGGGGTGAATATTCAGGCAGCCAGATGTCTCTGTCATTTCATAGTTTTGGAAGTTGCTTGCTCTTCACTAACTGTTTACTCAAGTAATATTATATTCTTCTTGGGTCTCTGATGCAGTTGGAGACTAGATAGTTATAGTTACAGTTTCCCTTAGTCATGACAGAAAGTAAATTAGGTATAAAACTTTGGACTCATCAAGATAGGATAAGTAATGGAGTATCTTCTCTACATTTGCCAAATACTAATGGACTAGACACTGTAAATTGTTATTTATTGTTCTTATTGTATATATGTTTTGCATTGTTAGGAGTTAAAACTTTTCCTTTTTATTTAGACAAACAGGGGGAAATGTTGTGGAAAAGATGTGTCATTGTGACTGGTTTAATAAAGAGCTAAATAGTCATTAACTAGGCAGAAGAGGTTAGGTGGGAATTCTGGGGACAGAGAGCTCTCTGGGAAGAAAGGTGGGGTTGCCAGCCAGACACAGAGGAAGCAAGATGGGAAGGAGAGTAAAGGTAACTGAGCTATGTGAAAGAACATAGATTTAAAAATATGGGTTAATTTAAGTTATAAGAACTAGTTAGGAACAAGCCTAAGCTAAGGTCGACCTTTCATAATTAATGTCTCCATGTCATGATTTGGGGGCTGGCAGTCCTAAAAAGCCTGTTACACTCTGGACCAGGCATTTTACGTGAGTTCTGAAGATCAAATTAAAGTCCTCATGACTGCGTACCAAGTGAGCCATCCTCCCAACCCCAGGGATAGTTTTCATACGTATTTCACCCAAAACAATGTGTTGTAACAGATGTGATGTGATGTCAGATGAAAGGCTAGCTGTCTCCTATCACAGTGGAAAGGATCTGCCAAGTTAATAATGCTATCTTAGTATTTCATTTCGAAAGTAGAGAAGCCCTTCCTTTACACCCTAAACCAAAATCAGACTATCTGGGCATCAAAAAATTATAGAGGTTGGTGAGATAGCTCAGCAGTTAAAAGCACTGCTGCTCTTGCAGAGGCCCTGGGTTCAGTTCCCAACACCTGCCATAGCGGTTCATAACCATCCCTAACTCCAGTTCCAGGAGATCTGATGCCTTCTTCTGGCCTCCTTGGGCACCAGGCATGCACATGGTGCACATACATGCATGCATCCAAACACTCATATGCATAGAGAAAAATAAATCTTTTAAAAAAGAGTAATAATGCAATTGATTTAAAATGGACCACTTAAACATCAAGAGTAATAGTTGTAATTGATAAAAATAAACCTAATATATAATTGTCCATAAGTCCCTAGATAACTTAAAAACACAACCACAATGATAATAAACTGTTTTCTTGAAATCACAGAAAATTTAAGCCATAAATTTAAAATATTACTATAACATTGAATATTAAATAATACTAAATATTCACTAAGAGTGTTGCACTTGGCCTAAATGAACCAAGTATTATACTTCATTGATCTGTTAATACTCTCTGGGAAAAGGCAATGATCAAGACTTCAAGAAAGTTGCCGTAACATCATGGGTACATTTTATGACAGTATAATCGGCAGGTGAAAGGCAGCAGATGTACTTTAACATTTGCAGTTGAGTACAATAAAACATTTACCATGCTGTCTTCACATACAGCTTGTAGACTTTCTTTTGAACATTACTGAGGTCAAGCTTCTTTAGTTTCCTTCCCAGGGGCCCAGAAGAGACACTACTAACGGCAAGAATAATCTGAGGGAAAGGAATCTAAGTACACTGAGCTCTTACATCTGTCTACTTTATTCCTCTGAGATTAAATTCCATGTACACAGCTTCAATTCCATACTTACACTTAGCTCCTCTCTGTCCCTTCTCCTCCTGTCCTCTCATAACTCTAACTCTTTTCTGTCTCCATCCTCATTCTTCCCCATTGTGCTTCCTTCCTGTTCCTGTCCAGGAATCATCTCTCCCTTACCAGCACCTGACTCTTACCATACAATGCAAAGCTTCCAAGGTCCCTACAAGAGCTGTGATAGCCAGTTTCATTTGCAACCCAAAAGGGGAGTGAATAGAGGAGGTAGGGTCAGATAAGGCCTAGAATAAGTCAGAAAGGGAATTTATGTGCTCAAAATATATTCTTCTAAGTGATTAAGTGAAACATGAGTTGTGAGTCTATCATAAATGTGCTCAAAATACAATCTTATAGGTGGTTAGGTAAAAGAGTCTATAAGTCACTAAAATAAAACTGCCCCTATTTTCCTATGCCTCCATATGCTGGCAGGGCTGGGTGACTCTGCTGGGAGCTAGGAAACCTGCCTCTTAGCTACACTTCACCTGGTATGCAAAACAAAACAAAACAAAAAAACCCTTTTGTTCTGAGTCAAATGCTCTGGAACACCATTTGGGCTGTGAGAGAAAGGAGGGTCTGAGTTTCATTTACACAAGAAACAAAGCTATGCACCTAAGTTTGCCTAGGCCTAGGATGCTTGAGAAGAATTTTAGGTAAAATACACTGTTAAAAGTTCTTGGGGAAGTTATGAGCGCACATGAAATTCATAGCAGGAAACAGTTGATATATTAAAAGACAAATAACACCAAATACTCCTTGAGATTTGGCTTAATCCTCTGGAAAAATGCCTTGATTTTTCAGGTACAGCTTTACCGTATTCAGCTGAATTCTTACCACAATCCTGCAGCCTGTAACAACTTCCTCAATCTTCTACCTGATAAAGAACACTGCATCCTCATATGCCCATAGTCTATAGAGGCACAGCTCTAAATTATGGAGGTGCAATTATCACTTTCTGTATTGGCTCAAGATAAAAATAAATGTTAAAGAGATTTAATAACAAGAGGATGAAAAACACACATTAGAAGCTCAAAATGCAAAGTAATTCATTTCGTGTTAGGTTATTTGAATCATGTCTTAAGACAAAACTATTATTACATAATATTAGTTATCTGCATGTAGTATCAGGCTTTTTTTAAAAAATTAAAAAATATTTACTATCCCAATAGAAATTTCTTTTCAATTTGGAATGGCTTTGAAATATTTTTGTTTTGCTTTATTAAAACAATGTTTTCCACCAGGCGGTAGTGGTGCGCACCTTTATTCCCAGCACACGGGAAGCAGAGGCAGATGGATCTGTGAATTCAAGGCCAGCCTGGTCTACAGTATGAGTTCCAGGTCAGCCAGGACTACATAGAAAAACCCTGTCTTCAAAAACAAAAACAAACAAAACAAACCAAAAAAAGTGTCTTTCTCTGTAGACCAGCCTGGCATCAAATTTGTGGTAGTGTTCTGCCTCAGTCTCCCATACTTAACTCTTACCTCAGTATTGAATTTTTTTTAAATATACTTAGTTGTATAGTTAAAATCAGTTGAAAGAAATAGGCAAAGGAAGTCTATTATTAAAATTGAGTCTTTAAGTTAACTACATAGGAAAAAACAAATATGGATTTCTTCAAACACCAGTGTGTACACACTGGTGATTATTATACGGGCCAGACAATTTCAAATGTCCTTTCTTAGGAGCTGTTCGCCTTATTCTTTTTGAAACCAGGTCTCTCAGTGGCCTGGGAGCTCACCCAGTAGGCTAGGCTGACTGACTAGCAAGCCGCAGAGATCCACCGGACTCTACCTCTCCAGTGCTAGGATTACAAGCACATGCCACACGTCCATCTTTTAGTATGGGTTCTGGGAATCAAACCTGTCACTCTGGCAAAACAAGCACTTCACCCACACAGCTATCCCCTCAGTCGCTCTCTCCCACCCAACCCCAAATTTAAAGATGATTGTCAGGGAGTTTATTTGAGCTTACATTTCCAGAAGGGTAAGAGTCCATCACCATCACAGCAGGAAGTGGGCCAGCAGGCAAGCATGGCAGTCGGAGTCTTAGGCTGAGAGCTCACATCTACAGCAAGCAGGAAGCAGCAAAGTGGGAATTGCTCATTGAAACCTAAAAGCCACCCCTAAAAGGGACAACCTTTCTCTAGCAAGGCCACATCTCCTAGACCTCCCCAAACAGCACCATCTGGGAATTAAGTATTGCCAGAGCCTATGGGAGACATTCTCCTTCAACCCCCCAACACCATGCTAAAAAATATATAGACTATGTTAACACATTCAAATGTTCTGTATTCCAACACAGATTAATATTTTAAAATATTCACTCTTTGAGGGTCTTAAAAAGCAAGTTTTAGGGACTCAGAAGTTAAGAACACTTGCTGTTCTTGCAGAAGACTGGAGTTTTTTTCCCAGCACCCACATCAGGTGGCTAACTACCGCCTGCAACTCTGGCTCCAGGGGATCGACACACTCTTCTGGCCTCCTGGCACTCACAGGCACCTGTACAAACATGCACATACTAACACTAACACACAAGCACACACATACAAACATACGCGCATGCGCACATACACACACACACACTTAAAATAATAAAAAAGCAAGTTTTACTATTAGTATCTAAACTCAAACTTCTGACTATATCCTAATTAAATGGTTTAAAAAGTAAAATAAACGCCATTTTTACTAACAAGGCAGCAAAACAGTTCCCAAGAGTAGTTTCTCTCCTGGTAACCTATTTGCTATTAGACTGCAACTAACCAGAACCACTCTCATCAAGTCACGAGTAGGAAGTGAGGTTCCTGGAGAAACAACCTCACACTCTCACTGCCAGGCTGTGCTCCCCTCTCCCCCAGCACCTACAGTGAACACAGTCTCTCCTGAAGATCTCCCATAAATACTGAAGGAATAAGTCTTCATGAATGCAAATGAAAGGAAATGAAACATTAACTTCCAGTCAAACCTTCCTTTAAAAGCTTCCAACTTTTATTTTTAACTTTCCTTATTATCTTTTAATAAAATGAACACAAAATATGTCTGCTTAACACTTTATTTGTGAATTATAATGGAACTCAAAAATAGCAAAGAGCATGAAAAAATTAACCAAATAAATCACAGAATACTTCTATTTTTAAGTAATAAAAAATACCTAAAAATTCACACAAGATGTAATTATTTACCTCATAGAATTCAAACTAATGAAGAATTAACAGGTTGCTAGAAAAGTTCACTATATTATTAAATATATATAACTCAAAGAAATCAATTGTAATTGACAAAATAACCATTTCATGGATATTAGTAAAGCGCTATTTTCATACTAAAGAAAATTAGTAAAAATTAAAAATTTGTTGAGCCATCATTCTGAAAGTGTTACACTTTCCCTCAGTGTTCACTATGATTACCACACTCCTATGTAACTCACAAGAGACAACTATACACAAAGTCTTAAAACTCAATCATCCATTCATTATTTATTGGACATTAAAAATGCCAAGATTGCTGAAAGCTTTTCATGATAAAATACCAGACATAATTTTCCACTATACAATGACCTTCGGGCTTTGGCTTAAAGCTGTCCTCTCATTGGTTGAATAGTTACAGCTAGTGAAACAGTCACTCAAGAGCACACTAGTTTCGCTCCAATCAAAAGAAAATCGAGCCACTGATCTAAAGGCAATGAATGGCACATACCAAGAAATCTGGTATAAAGATCCCTGAAATCAATAATGGCACGTCAGTCAAGTGCTCCCAAGTAAATAGTGGTGCAAGGAGGTGATGTCACTCACCTCCTCTTATGAATGACTTCTGACAATCATTAACAGCATTAGCCAATGAGTGGAACTGGTTGGGGGAAGTCTGAATGAAGGCACAGAAGTGCAAATCTTCAGCAGATAAATGAGACCAACTCAGCTGCACATGAAAGCAGGTGTGTTGTCACCCCAAGCACATACTGATGTCACATGATTAGAGGCTGAATACCATCAGTGCATGGTTCCTACCAAAGAATTCTGTGCCTATGAGTACATATATCCTTCAGATCAGAACAAGCTATGACTTTCCAGAATGTCTTTGATACAAAAATTGGCATTTCTCCAAAATGACAGGCATTAAATAGAGAGGGCAGGTGAAATGAAAGCAGAAACTGTAAGTCACACAACCGAATCTCAACAATGACATGTTCAATCTTATAACTCAAGGCTGCTGATGACTTTGTCTCTCTCTCCTTGAATAATCAAATGCAAATGCCTTTTAGCAATGGCAGCATTCAAATCCCACAAAAAGTTAAGCAGTGTCCCCTGAAGGAGCACCTCCATCGGCACAAACTGCAAAACCTGCTGGGGTGCGTTAGAACGGAGCAAGGTGCTCAACAACTCGTTAACATTCTGCAGATACTCAAACACTGGATTTGGAAGGTTCTGGTAACCAATGCAGAGCAGGACTGCACAGGTCCTGAGGGGCTCAGAGGACGTGGGACAAGAAAACGTGACAAATCTAAAACAGCTATGGAGAACAAAGATCAAGCCAGCCATAAATCTTGTTAAGCAAGAGAGTACAGGCAAAACCATTACATCTCCTGTATGAAGCTGCTTCAGCGAGTGTAGAAGGCAATCCAAAAACAGATGCTGATATGTCGGGTCACCATCGTGAAGCAACGAACAGCTGAAGGTTATGAGGTCGATGGATTCCAACAGGTGGACTTCCAGCGGCGTGTGCATTGTGAAATCACAGACAGCCGGGGAACCCACAAGCAGGCACTTTACTGGGTTGCTGGGTTCCACAACCTGCTCAGCCTGAAGGCACTTGGTAAGGCTAAACAGCTCGGATAATATCGATTCTTCTGAAAAAACGTGGCAGCAGAGGCACTGCTGTGGGGACCTGCACTTGGAATCCAGGCTCAAAGCTTCCCCTGAGGACTTCTCAACAGCTTCATTAAGAGTCTTTAAAATTTCACCATCACAGAAAGGAGAACACTTCACCTTCGGCAGTTTCTTTCCTTCTAAAATATGCCATGAGTGGCATTCAAGATTAGAAGTAGCCCCTTCTAAGAGGGAATTTTGCCCAGGATGATACACGGCATGTTCCTCCGCCCAACTATTGAAGTATCCTTTGGCTACTTTATCTTTCCATGAAAGGGTTTCCAGCATCTTCCGTTCATTATAGGTTTTAAAATACTTGCTCCTCTGTCCAAACCATTTTGTGTTTGTACTACAACCAATATTAGATTTTTTAACAAGCCAGTGACTTCTAGAAAGAGGCTTCAGTTGAAATTTTTGCATAAAATATTGTACAGCACAATCCCTTAAATTATTCAGTTTCTCTTGTTCCCCCTTCCCCATTAACTCAAACAGACGAATGTTCTCAGAAATAGTCTCTAACTGGTATCTATGAAAGAATGTACAGCACTCTTCATGTCGCTCCAGAAAAGATTTGGGGATCACATGATGAGGGAAGAGCGCTTTCCTGGTCATCTCAGTCCCAAAATTCAACACCATCCTAGATAACATAGGACGGACAGCCTCTCTTCCCTTATAGCAGAGACACACCACATAGACCTCTGAGTTTCCCGCCTTGCTAGTAGCAGGTTTGAAGACATGGACTTGCTCAAAGGAACAATTCAGCAGGTACATGAGGTTTACAGAACAATGTTCAAACAATGTAAACATCTTTAGAACAAAAGAGCCGCCATTTCCAAGAGTGGTCAGAGCAGTGACAACCTCACAATAATGCAAAGGAGAGACCAAAGCTTCCTGTTCACCTGGGTTTCCCTGGCAATCAAAACTCCCATCCGCAGTGACCAAGTGCACAGTAGACATGCCGCTGAGGACATCCTCAAGTCCAGTCAGGTATTTCAGGCTCATGATATCACCAGTGTTATCTGGGCCAAAGTACCAACAGGGCAGGGTATTTGCAATTAGCCGGTCGTCCATGATCATCCTAAGATTGTCGTTTGCCTCATGGTATGGATTCAGGGTATTAGCTACCCAACTCCATTCACAGGGGAACCGGTGGGATTTTAAGTAATGATTGAGACTAGCTATGAAAGCTCCTGGAGCTTCACAGAGGTGCAGAGAATTAAGTTTTCCGTTCTGAAAAGCTTCCTGAGGAATAAGTGGAAAACTGCACAAAATCTCCTGGAATTTGCACCAGGCTTGAGTGCAAAGTTCTGCATTCACAGCCTTTTTCACATGAGAAATGATTTTCCCTGCCTTGTTGGTGAAAGCAGTGTGCTGGTGCCACTCATCCAGTTTCTTGTCACTCAGGAGGTTTTTCACTTCGTTTAGGGAGTTCTTCAAGTCAAGAAAAGCACTGAACTCTGTGTGGTCACAGGTGAACGCCTCAGTGGGAGCTGGTAACTGCCACTCATTATTAAGGGGCTTACAGTATGAAAAGTTCTTGGCAAAGAGCTCAAAAACATCAGCGAGCACATCTGGGCTGAAGGTCTCAGAACTTGGGGATTGCTGAACTGGTAGCTTTCTGCGCTTACTCATTTTCAAACCAAGTTAAAATCTGGGAAGAGAAAACAAAGTTATGTGACTCAACTTTACAGTGGATGAAACAGCATCAGAGAGTAAATCCAACCGCGCTTCAACAAACCCAGGACAATGTGAAGGCCAATGTCAGCAGTTATAAAGCAAAGCAATGGAAAACAAAGGGGAAAGGCCTAGACAACAACAATCCTGGCTCAAATTCCAGCTCTTCTCTTTCCAGTTTAAACAATGTCCTGGAAATTGACTTTTATTCTGGAATCAATTTTTTTTTCTTATTTTAAAACACTAGCCTCTTTTTTTTTTTTTTTAAGAGGCGGCAGGCACATAACAGAATATTTAGCAGTGAGTGGCAGCTCTTGCCATAGCAACTCACCCAGCTCCTCCCTCTCCAAAGCTCTCTGTCCTCGGATTAGACACCACACACACGGCTCTAAACAGTATACACATTTCAGCTTCATCCTCCAACATGACCTCAAATCAAGCTCTAACACACTGCAGCCTTTTAGCACTTTAAATTCCCTTCATAACCCACCTTCCTTCCAGGAGGGTCTCCTACACCTGAGTTTGGCCTGGTCAAGCCTCTCTGCTGTCAGCAACTTACCTCCGAGGGTTGCTATACACACTTCTGTCCACATGTCACTGAGACTGGTACCTTGGTGGTACCAATCATCAACGTAAGCCATCAACCACAATTCCTAGTTACAGTCTGGATCTGAAACGTTGCCCACAGACCCTACTGAGAAAGATTTGGTTCCCAGTTTGTGTTGCTACTTGGCAGTGGGAGAAACTTTAAGAGGCGGAACTAATGGAAGGAAGCTAGGCTAATGAGCAGCTATTGGGACCCTGGCCCCTTCCTCTTTGCTTCCTGACTGCCAGGAGGTGAACAGCCCTTTGCCTCTATGCACTCTCCACCATGTCATACCTCATCACAGGGCCAAAGGCAATGAGCCAACTGACCACCAACTGAAACTTCTGGAACTGTAAGCCAAATAAACCTTTTTCCCTAGTAAAGTGTTTGTCCCAGGTGTTTCCTCACAGCAATGTAAAGCTAACCAATGCATTCATTATACTGTTTGCAAACTAAATTGTACTGGCTGGCCTTCTTGACGATGCTAAAACTGTTCAATAGTTTCCTGGTAGAATTCTCAGATTCCTGCCTCCCATATGCTTTGCCAGACAGCCCCTGGCCTGCACTCTAAAATCTGATGATTTCTCCTCTCACTAAAACTTAACACACGTCAAAAATGGAATTTTAAACTGAAAGAAAAACATGTACTAAACTTAGCTGCAGCCACTCTGAATTGGGGATCGAAGTGCTGCCAGGCTGGGTGAGGAGCTGGCTCAGCAGGTACAGAAGTGTGCCACCAGGCCTCTGACTCCCAGTGCAATCCCGCAAACTCACGTGGACTGTTTTCACATACACACACATAATAAGTAAGTGTGTGTTTTGTTTTTTTAATCTAATCAAAAATCCTACTGCCCAGGAACCCAGAAACATCTATCTTGTTGGGAGGAAAAGGCTAAGAGAAAGAAAATGCATGCCTTGATGACATTGTTGGGAACGCTCTTAAATTCCAGCAAATAGAGCACTGCATGTTACCCTTGACACTGGTCAGTGAACTGAGCAGGTGCTTCCGTTCATCCATTATACTTGCACTCGATTTTTTTTTTTAATTTGTTAGACATAAAAATTTGACAACTAAATCACCATCCTGCAAAAAAGCAAACATTTGAGGATGAAAATTATGAGTCAAGCCCAGTTCTTGGTGTGCTAAGCGAAATGAATTTAAGAGAAGTCTAAAATGAGAAATAAAGATTAGCTATGACTACACACGTGCCTTCATGATATTGGAGTTTCCTCAGTCCTGTCCTTTAGCAAACCTTTCAATCCCCATTCACCCCGGATTTTATCCTGTACTCCTTGTATCTACCAGTCTGTAAGCTCCTCAGGGCAACAGGTATCTTTTTAGCCATCTTGTCTGCCACAACTATTTACAAGTCACATGTACGTCGAGATGAACAGTCAACAAACATTCAACATCATTTAACAGTTAGAAACTGCATTTAGAAAAGCTTGCAGTGGCTCCCAACCTTCCTAAGGCTTCAACCCCTTAATACAGGTGACCCCCAGCCATAAAATTGTCCCGTTGCTACTTCATAACTGTAATTTTGCTGTTATGAGTCATTAACATAAACATCTGATATGGAGGGTATGTAGCAGGAATCTTAAAAGTTCTTATTAATAAAATCAAACCTGGCCAGGCATTGGGGTGAATGCTGGAAGATCAGAGAAGCAGAACAAGCCACAGCTACCTCACCTTGCCAATTCCTCAGCTGGTCCTGTTTCCTCAGACTGGAAGCCTCTGAGTCCTCATCCAAATGAATCTCAGCTGAACTGCTGCTCGAAAGCCTGAAAGCTTAACCAGCCAAATGCAAATGCTTCTAGTTTCTGGTCTTCACGACTTATATACCTTTCTGTTTTTGCCATCACTCCCTGGGATTAAAGGCTCACTTCTTGGGATTAAAGGCATGAGTCACCATGCCTGGCTGTTTCCAATGTGGCCTTGAACTCACAGAGATCCAGAGGGATTTCTACCTCTGGAATTCTAGGATTAAAGGTGTGAGTGCCACCATTTTCTAGCCTCTATATTTAGTGGCTGTTCTGTCTCTGACCCCAGATAAATTTATTAGGGTGCACAATATTTTGGGGAACACAATACCACCACAAGGGTATGTGATGTGTATCGTGACCCACAGGTTGAGAACCCCTTTAGAATCTAAAGGTAGACAAAAAACAGGGTAATTCTGCATGCACAAAAACTCTAAGTAAGCCAGGCGGTAGTGTCGCACGCCTTTAATCCCAGCACTCAGGAGGCAGAGCCAGGTGAATCTCGGTGAGTTCAAGGCCAGCCTGGGCTACGGAGTGAGTTCCAGGAAAGGCGCAAAGCTACACAGAGAAACCCTGTCTCGAAAAACCAAAAATAAGTAAATAAATAAAAATAAAAAAAACCTAAGTAAGAGCAAATAAAAATTTACTACAATAAGCTCATCTGTCTTGATTCATGACGTGCTTGCTGGGAACTGCAGCTACATTTAGATCTCAAATATATTCTACTTTGGAAAAAGTCTACTCTCAAGTCATTAACTTCGCATCCTAATTAGTGGCTGTGGTTAAGCTGTGAAATCTTACCGAAATTAAGTAGATAATTATCCCCACTTGCAAACAACTAAGGGATTCAAATACTCCAATGTTCCTGACTGTACTCCGGCCTTACTGTCAGCTAGTTCTAAACATCACTTCCCCTTATCCACTCCACTCCACTCACTCAAGCCACTGCTCTTCACTGAAGACCCAGGCACATTCCACCCTGAAACACTTGACCCAATACTAAGAAGCTATCTCTAGCTGGGCTTTACTTCCCCAAGTATCCATACAGGTAACTCCCTCAGCTCCTCCTATTATTTGCTGAAAGGCAATTTACTCTGTGAAGCCTATCCTAACATACTTTTTAAAATTGTATCTTGGGCTCCCAATGTCCCTTACCTTGCTTTCTTCCATGGCGTTCTAATTTATCACTAATTTATTCCATGTTTTCTGTGATTTGTCTTCCCCAAACCAGAATATAAGCTCCGTGGACAGGAATCTTTATTTTGTTTACTTACACATCACCCCCAAGAGGTTCCACCAGTGGGTAGTGGACAGTGAGTCACACAAGTATTTACTAGATAAACGAACGAATATTACACTTAGCCCAGAAGACACAGCTCTGCACAGAATAGTGCATTTCAATTTCACTCCTGCACTTCAATGCACGACTTTTTAAAAAATTATTTCTCAATTAAAAGCATGCCGTTTCCAACGTGCACATGTAGATTTCCCTGTATGTGAACCTCGGTGCCTTTCACTAAGCACTCCGTGGAGTGGCATCTGTGTCACCGTAATTCTGTGAGGTTGATCAGTATCACTTACATTGCAGGTTCCATAAAGAAGTCAGGTAGCCTCCTGTCCAAAGCCACAAAGGAAATGCTTGTAAAACTCGTGAGCCCAACACCAAAGTCCTTCATTTCTCAACAGCTGTTAGCTCCAAATGAGCATCAGACGTTGTTTTCAGGGTTCCCGCCAACTCTTGCTAGGAAGTAAAAACACCGGGGCGTGTCCCGTGCTCACCTCGGGCACGGGGCAGCCACCATCACTCGCCCTCGTGGAAGGGGTTCCCAGACCCCGACTCCAGCGGCCCCGCGCCGGGGCCGCGGCGAACCACCCCCGGTTGTCACTCACCGAGAAGCCGGGTCCGCATCACCTCAGCTCACGCCCACCAGAGCGCCATGGGCTGCAGCGGCGGCGGCACTTCACGCGCGGTCCTCACTTCCCTAAGCCATCCTCCACTTCCGCTCCCGGAAACCGCTTCCGGGGGTGGTGTCTCCTCTACGTCAGCCATAACCCGGGTCACGGACCAGGGAGAGGGCGAGACAGGAACGCGGCCCGCACTCGCGCATGCGCAGCTGGAACCAGAGCCTCCCCCCCCCCCCCCCCCAGGCCGTGCCCCCGCCTGCTGCAACCACACTGCGCAGGCGTTCTCTAGGAGGGGTGGAGTCATGCAAATCGGAGTCACTCGGGAGGACAACTCTTGAGCAACAGAGCTCCGGTGCTGAGAAACACGTCCCTCTCCGCGGGTTGCCATGGCAACGGAACTGGGCTGTGGAACGCTAAGGTTCATCCTGTGCTATGGGCCACATGCTAGTTCCTAGTAGGGGCTGCATTAAAATTGGAGCTCAAAAGATGAGTTCAAAGCCACAATAAACGAAACGGCGAGACCCTTAAATAATGTGTCTGCATATTGATAAGTGGGTTAAACAACAACAACAACAAAAAAGAACAAGCTCTCCTGAGCCAGAGGCAGGCAGATCTCTGAGTTCGTTCGAGGCCATCGGGGTCTACATAGAGAGTTCCCAACCTTACCAAAGGAGGATCTCACAGGCCTGGGACTCCCCAATTAGGCTAGACTATCCAGCCAGTCCCGGGTAACCACCTGTCTCCACCTCCCCAGCTATGGAATTACATTTATAGACCACCATGGCACCAAGCCTGTTTTTTTTTTTTAACTGGAGCAGGGGCGGGAGGGGTGTGTACATAAGGGCAGAACGGAGACATTCCTGCTTACAGGGCAAACACTACCAATTGAACCATCCCCCCCAGCCTTATTCCAGCACTTTAATAGCAAACGGAACAAGTTTTTCTTTGTATTTCTATTTTTTGAGATATGGTGAAATTTTCAGTCATGAATGTTCTTCAACTTTTAAAAAATGGTATTGATAATTTTGATTTTTTTAAAACATTTTATACATGTATACATTATATCTTTATCATACTCATCCCTTATTCCCCCCTTCAATTCTCCTCAGGATCCTCCATCACATCTTCCAACTTCATATCCTCTTTTTGCAATTGTTCAATTTTTTAACCCACTGAGTCCAGTTAATGGTGACCATATGAGCATGAGCATGGGTCATTCGCTGGCACATATGAAACCTGCCAGTGGCTACATACCCAAAGAACAGTGACTCACCTTTCCCCAGCAGCCATCAACTGCCAATAGTTCCTCAGGTAGGGATGGGGCCTGGGAAGTCCCACCCCTACCCCCCTACCCTGCTCCATGTTGGAACTTTTAACTGGCTTGATCTTGTGTGGATAACCTCAGCTGGCATGAGTTCATAGTGTAACAGCCCTGCCATGTCTGAAGGACATGACACTCTTCACAGCACCGTTCCCCACGCTCCAGCTCTTACAATCTCTTCACCCCATCCTAGCCGGGCAGTGGTGGCACATGCCTTTAATCTCAGCACTTGGGAGGCAGAGGCAGGCGGATCTCTGTGAGTTCAAGGCCAGCCTGCTCTACAGAGCGAGATCAAGGACAGGCACCAAAACTACGCAGAGAAGCCTGGTCTTGAAAAAAAAAAAGCAGCTATTAATGTATTTTCTGTCACCATAGTTTAGTTCTGCCTATTTAATATTTAAAATGTATTCATCTATGTTGTCTTGCCACTGGTATTTGTATTGCAAAGTGGTTTGTCATCCCATGGGTTGACTTTATCAATTTCCCCACTTAAGGGTATCTATTTAGTTTCCAGATTGGTGATATTATAAATGAACCTGTTGTGAACATTCTAGCATGTCACTGTAAGCATAAGTTCTCATTAGTCTTGAATAAATGGTGAAGGTGTGGAGGAACTGGGCCATCCAGTATCAGCTTCTCAAGAGCTGCACTACCAACAGGGGAGAATCATGGCAGCTGTTGAATGTGTAACTTTTTAAAACTGCCCCAAACAGCTTTCTGAAGTGTTGCACCATTTTGTACCCCTACCCATAATGCAACTTTAGGTACTATCTCTTCATTTAGCCATTGGTGGGAATCAGCTGCTTCTTAAATGTGGCTCTTTTTAGATTTAATTTATTCTTTAAGAATTTCAAACATGTGTACAATATATCCATCCTCATCCTGTTTCCACTCCCCTCCCAATTTTATATCCTCTTCTTTATTTTCTTTTTTATACAACACTCATTCCATAGAGCTGTCAGTGTGTGCATAGGGATAGGATCATCCATTAGACCATGGGTGACCTACAAGATGCCACATCCCTGATAATAAGTATTAAAGTATCAATACATGAATAGTGTTCTTTTGTGACCAAATAGTATATGAAGGATTTGTAAACTGTTAAAATTACTATGTTTATAAACAGTGTCATGAACATTCTAAAGAGCAAAGCCCCGAATAAAATAGTCACAATGCTAATATTGAACATAAAACGTGCTGAAGAACTGTTCTGCTTTAGAATGTTTAATTATCTTAATTCCATGACATAAATACATTTAATGTTTCCATTTTGTAAACAGAATTCAGACTGAAAATAATTAGACAATTTTCTGAAGTCTTGTAGTTAGTAAGCAGCAAGGTCAGGGTTTGAACTTGGATCTGCCTGAATTCAAACTGCTGCCAGTGATGTCCACTCAACTCTATCATTCCTACTCATAGTCAGAAAGGTGCAGAGTTGGCCAATAGTTTTAAAAGAAGATGAACTGCGTTCATGTTATCATAAAAGCAAAACAATAGATTGTTGAAAAGGTTTTAGAAAAAAATGAAGCTACCTGGATGTGTGAAGCTAATGTCTAACACTTTTTAAAGAAAACTAACATTTATAATATCTATAGTAACAAATTTTGGGGGAAATGCCGTTAGGAGAGCACCTTTGATGTATATCTAATATATTATTGGTTACATAATGAATTCCGGGTCAGTCTGGACTACACGAGACTCTGTCGCCAGAAGTAAAATAATCAAAACAAACAAAAGACAAGTTACAGAGTTGATAAGGAATTTAAACCTGAACTAAACTTTCCAGTTTCCCCAAGGGCTTCACTAGATCTTCAAGCAGAATTCAGATCTAAATTCTCACGTAGTGCCTTCTGATGTCAAAACACAACGTAGGGTCAGTAAAGTCCTTAGCAAAAAAGCATGAGGACCTAAGTTCAATTTCCCCTGTAACCACATAAAAAGGCAGGCATGGTGGCATGTACTGGTACCTCCTAGCACTAGGGAGGCAGAGACAGGAGGCTCCCTGGGGCTCGATGGCCAGTCTAGCAGAATTGCCAAGTTCCGGGTTCAGTGAGAGACCCTGTCTCAAAAATAAGGTGGGAAAATGATTGGGGAAAGTTCCTGACATTGATCTCTGACTTCCACACACATGTATACATGTGGGTCTGAATACATGTATACAAACACAAACAAAGAAAGAAAACTAGAGTAAAAATAATAACCAACTTGGCGTCTTTAACATTGGGCAGAATATTTACATTGTAATATTTAGTGCAGTTTTAATAGGATCTTGAAGTTTTTTGCATACTGTTTAGAAACAAATATTATGAAAATTAATTTTAAGTCTAAATTTAAGAATTCCACATATTGGGTAATAAAAGGAGTTTTGTTATTTTATTACTATAACATATAATTAAACTTTACCCCACAGTTTAATATATATTCAAGACTAACACTCAATATGAACTGTCTTTAAAAAATATTTCACAGTAATTCATGCTTTTTCTGACTAAATGGTGTTGAATCACTTACCAAGTGAAGAAAAGTTGAGATGTATCTTATAAGTTATGAATATCATTAAATTATTTTAAATTAACCTTAAGAGTTTAATATCATCAATAATGTGCTAACCTAAAATATGTTTTTAACTAAAATGACTTTGTAGTTCAATCTCAAGCACAGCAAAAAGATAAAAGTAAAAAAATGAAAAACAAAAAGTACAATTACATTATTACAGATTGGGTTGTGTCCCCTTCCCACGGATTTGTATGTTAAAGTCTTCACCCTTGATGTGACTGCCTTTGGAGACAGGGATTAAGGTGGAATAAGACCATAAGGGAGGGGCAATAATCTAATAGAGCTGGTGTTATTTTTAGTGTGTGTGTGTGTGTGTGTGTGTGTGTGTGTGTAAGGCGGATCACCTAGGCCATGCAGAATAGATGGGAGGAATATTTATCCCTCCAGCACAGTGGTTGCCAACCTCCCTAATGCCATGACCCTTTAATACATTTCCTCATGTGGTGGTGACCCCCCTCAACCATGAAATTATTTTGTTGCTACTTCATAACTGTAATTTTGCTACTGTTATGAATTGTAACATAAATACCTGATATGTGACCCTAAGGAGTCGTGACCCAGAGGTTGAGAACCACTGCTCTAGTGAGAGACTGTACTTTTCCTTCTCAGAATTCTCGTTCTCTGTGCAGTTGTTCACTGAGTTGTAGCTAACTAGCTTCATTAAGTCTGCCTGCCTTTCTGAACCACTCAGAAGTATGCCTTTCCCTCCTTTTTATCTAAGTGTGCTACCTTCTTTTCCTAAAGCCCGCCTCCCTGCCACTCGGCTGCCTGTCTGCAATGTGTCCGACCTCCCGGCAGGCTTAACTCAACAGCATGGCTCTTTTTCTCCCTCTTCTCCAGTTCTTTCCCTGGCAGCTCAAGATTTACAGCGTGCCCACCCTGGGGTTTTTCTTTTCAGCTCTAATAAAATTGTCCTGGGACTTCGTTTTGAATCCTTTCTTAATTCTTTCATAACAAAACTAAGAAACCCAAAAGGGACCCTGATTTCCCTCTTAATGAGGGGACAGTGAGGAGGTAGCTGTCTGCAAGCCAGGAACAAAGGCCTCACCAGGAAATAAGCCAGACAGCACTTCCATCTTGGACTTCTTAGCAACCAGAACTCTGAGAAAATAAAAGTCTGTTTTAAGCTGCCCAACCTTAGTACTTTGTCATGGCCACATGGACAGAACAATATGTGCTTCTTCATCATCTTCCATGTAGAAAGTACCAACATGACTTAAAAATTGCAAGTGTTTAAGAGACAATGATATTGGTATGAGATGAGCTCAGGAGCTAAAAAAGCTAAAAAAGTGGGAAGGTTGATGTATCTTGTGGATAAAACACAGTCCATCCTGAAATTTAATCTTGCCATACTGTAGCAGGAATATTAACAGGTCTTATTAATAAAAACAAACCCAGAGCCAGATATTGGGGTGAATGGTAGAAGATCAGAGAAGCAGAATAAGCCACAGCTTCCTCACCTTGCCAGTTCCTCAGCTGATCCTATTTCCTCAGACTGGAAGACTCTGAGTCCTCATCCAGAATGAATCTCAGGTGAACTGTTGCTCAAAAGCCTAAAAGCTTAATCAGGCTCTAGTTCCTGGTCCTCATGCCTTATATACCTTTCTGCTTCCTGTCATCACTTCCTGAGATTAAAGGCGTGAGTCACCATGCCTGGCTATTTCCAGTGTGGCTTTAAACGCACAGAGATATAGGAGGATCTCTGCCTCTGGAATGCTAGGATTAAAGGCGTGTGCTACCACTGCCTAACCTCTATGTTTAATATTGTAGCTGTTCTGTTCTCTGACCCCAGATAAGTTTATTAGGGTGCACAATATTTTGGGGAACACCACATCACCACACCATACTTAAAGTGTTTAAAATAAATCATGTTGTAGGAGTTCAAGGAAGATAAAATCAGTAGGAAAAAATATGGAGAAAGATTAAAACAGAAATGATCTTGATTTTTTGGCTTTTGTTTGTTTAGTTTTTGCTTTTGTTTTTTTTCTTTTTTTGGAGGCAGAGTCTCTCTACATAGCCCTGGCTTTGAAATCACAGAGATGCACCTGCCTCTGCCTCCAGAGTGCTGGGATTAAAGTTGTGTGCCACCACTGACAGCCCTGATTTTTCACCTTAAATTTTTGCTATTAACTGAGAAGGGTTTACCAGTCAATCTTAGGAAAAATTATATGAGTGAAAGAACAGACCTGAGGAAGGGTGATATGGATTGCAAGGAGGGATGGAAAGTAAGGTCAAACTGTTGCACAGGTAATATCTTATCTTGGGATTCTATGGCAAAATAGTGCAATAAACTGTAGAAGTCAACTTTCTCACAGTCCAGTGGCTAGGAAGTCCAAATTCCTGGCTCTCTTCCTGGCTTTTAAGATGCTCATCTTGCTCTGTCTTTGCATGACAGAGAAAAGAAATGAGCTCTCTGGTCTCTTCTAAGGAACCAACCTTCCTCTGAGGCCTCCTTTAGTCTGACCACACCCAAGTCCACTTACCTTCTGTGAAATTCATCTTGTCCACTTGATGCGACTTAGAAGTACCACAGAAGTAAACCTCTTGGTGTTTCTGTGAAGGATTTTCTCCATTAGGTTAGTTGAAGTGGAAAGACCTACATTAACTGGGTGGCCCCATTCCATAGGCTGGGGATACAGCCTGAAGAAAAAGCAGAAGTAAGCTGAGCATCAGCATTCATCACTACAACACTTTTCAAGAGTGTGGCCGCAGTGAGTCCAGGAGTGTGATGTGAGGGTTCTTCTTGGTTGTCAACTTGACACACCCCAGAATGAGAGGAGGTGCCGCCATCATTTTTCTACAGGAATGTCTGTGAGACATTTTCTCAGTTACTCGAAGGTCCTCAGGAGGAGGGCCTAGCCCAGGGTGAGTGTTGCCACCCCTGGGCAAGCGGTCCTGGGTTGTATAAGGAAGCCAGCTGAGCAGAACCAGGAAGCAAGCCAGTAAACAGTGTTCCTTCATGCTCTCCGCTTCAGTTCCTGTCTCCGTGTTTCTACCTTGAACTCTTGCTTTGGCTACCCTCCATGATGGACCATTCCTCCATGGTGGACTATAGCCTGTCACCTAAATAAACCCTTTCCTCCCAACATTGCTGTTGGCTATTGTGTTTATGCAACACCAGAAACCAAGCTAGAACCAGCTGGCTCACAATCCTGCCATCATAAGTCCCTCACCAATGTATGCCCCAAAACAGAGTCAAAATAAACCCTTTCTGCCTTGAGTTGTGCTTTTTGGGTGTTTTGTTATAGCAACAAATAACAGACACCCCTTCCAAAAGCTTCAACCCCAAATATTATCACACGGTGGGTTAGGTCTTCAGCATATGGATTTGGCAGTGGGAGAAATTCAGTCCAGGGAAAATAATGAGGAGCCAGGATACAGAAGACCATGGAAATTAGATTTCCACTCCTGCTCTGCCTCAACAGGAAATCCTCAAGAGAGAAAGAAGTAGTCGTTTTTGTTCTTAAAGAATTAGGGCCCATTGTGAGACAGTCAAACAAATTTCCCAGAGGAAGCTGTAAATGAAATGGTTGTTAAATATCAAGTGAGAAAACTGAACTAACTCACCACCCTGCGTCATTACTATTCATTATTAGGCATCATCACAGCACTTTATTTTTAACTGGAATCAATATCCAACTTGTTAAAGTGCCAGCCCCGGGGAGTTGTAGTATTAAGAGCTCACTTAACACTGTGGCTCACTGGGATCAGTGTGGCTCCTCTTGGTGAGTAGTGAAACACATCGGCTCTCAAAGCTGAGTGCCTAGGCTCTCCACAGCCTAGCTTTGTAACCTTGGGCAAGGAAGAGCCATGAGGCGGTGTTAAGATGACCAAACAAACATCAAGTGCCAACTTGGTATGTGCTTGCTATGGCTAGAAAGATGCCAAAATGCCGAGGTGGGGTTTTTTTGTTTTTTGTTTTTTTTTTTGAGTTGGAGTGCTCAACATAGACCTCCCTCTCAGGGGTTTCCTCTCTGCCTCTGTTCCTTTATATATTCAAAATCATCAATAGAGCAGGAAGGGAAGAAAGGTGGGGGGGCAGAGAAGGAAGAGAAGGAATGGAGATGGAGGAGGGTTAGATGTTTGAGGCCAAATGATTTCATATCTGCCACCGAGACTCTGTCTGCTCTATCTGCTGGCTGCCTGCAGCAATCTGGACTGATTTCAAGAGAAGCTAGACAGGCTGTAAAATGCCACATCTATCACCGTGGATGCATTCACAAACTGAGAGATGATGAAGGCTGGTCGCAAAACAGTTTTTGCTTTGTACTATCTATCATTTATGTAATGTTTAAAAACGCAGGAAGTAATTCTGTTTAGTGCATTTTGGTACAAACAGAAAAGGACTATTATCCAAATATGGGTGAGGGAGACTGAGGTAAGAGTGTCCTTTGGGAAAGTTGAAGGAATCAGGCATATGAAAGGGGTAAAAGGGATGTCAGTTGGGTCTGTAATGTTTTGTTCTCTTTATTAAGCCCCGAAGGAATGGCAAATGTTAGTACTTTAAAAATCTGGGTAATGGGTACACCACTGTTATATTTTTCTCTTTACTCTGTACATGGAATACTTCCTAAAACTTTAAAATGTCACTAGGAAGACTATTTCCCCCATTCCTAAATTCATCCAAACTCCAATCCATTGTAGAAATGGCTTTTTTGTTCAGCTAAACCATACACACAAATGATTTTCAGGAATGTGCAGCCATCTCAGATTCAATTTGAAAAGAGATTTTATGTCTATTAAAATGGATTTTGTAACCAGGTGTGGTGGCACATGCCTTTAATCCCAGTACTCAGGAAGCATAGGCAGGCCAATCTCTGAATTTGAAGCCAGCCTGGTCTACAGAGTGAATTCCAGATCAGCCAGGGCTACAGAGAGAAACCCTGTCTTTAAATATATATATATTTATTTATATGTCCATATAAATAAATTTTGAAAATGGATTATATATTTGTGTATATTTACCAAAATACACCTCCAATTCTGAACTATCTGTATTGAACTGGGTTTGTATTTCACGTCATTAATGAGCCTCACTAAAACCACATTGCATTTGGAGAAAGTGTTTTGTAGTTAGCAAATTGCTGGTATATATGCTGGCAGTAGACAAGCAATTGGTTTCATCTCAGAGGCCAAGTCTAACTCAGATGGGTGGTGGGTGCCTATGAAAATTTGGGGGCTAGCCTGTGAAGTCAAATCTGGACCTGGCAAGTGGCAGAGGTTGGCTATGGAGTTGTGTCAAAGGCAGAGTGATGGAGTGGTGTGCTAGGTGTCTTGCATAGTCCCAGACAATTTCTGATTCTCTTTCTACCCCTCTCTGTGCTCCCATTCTGTCTCTCTTCACCTCTTCCTCTTATCTTGTGCTTTCCAAGATTTTACTCTCAACCATGGTGAGTCCATGTGCTGAGGAGACATTCCCAGCCATATCCAGTCAGGAGATGTGACTCCTCCCTCTCCCTCCAGCAGGCACCTGACATTGATCTCTAACTATTCCAATTATTTGTTTCCCATCAATTCGACTGCTGTTAGACGGTGAGCCTTGAAAGGACAGGCAGATATTGATCTCTGCACTTCTGGCTTTGGGCACACAGAGAGCAATCAATAACTGTTAAATGAAGGAACGATTTAACGAACAATGTCCTTGTCTCGCAGACAAGAAAACAGGCTTAGAAGTCGAGACTTTTCTCAAGGTTACCTTTCTTCCAGAACAAGGATTGGCAGACATGTTCTCCACCTCAGGGTTTCAGGCAGCTACCATCCCCTTCCTTGCTCATTTGCAACAAAACCTCTTGGAAATTCTCTCTCTCCATGCTGTTCCAATTCCTCTCCAGCTATTTCTCTGAAGGCCCTTCCAATCAGCTCCACAACTCTACTGCCTACTGGCAGCCTGGTGTCTGCACAGGTAAGGACAGCGGACAAGCCTTGAGACTCAGCTTGCTTTGATTCTTCAGCTGTATCTGATACAGTCGATCTCTTGCTTGTCATAGATAACAGTGCCTTAGAGTCCCAAACACTAGCTCCCTGGCTCTCCTCCTTCTGACTGACTCTCTAGTCCAGTGTCCTTACCTCCCTGAACTTTTTCCTATGCAGCCCAGAAACCTAAATCTTGCTATGTGGCCCCGGCTTGCCTCAAACTCATGGTCCTTCTGCCTGAGCCTCCTGAGTGTTGGGAATATAGGCATTTACCATATGCCTGTCTCTGATTTCTTGATATTAGAGTGAACAAGTACACATTCCTTGGCCCTTGTCTTAGTTAGGACTTCTATTACTGTGATAAAATAGTATGACCAAAATCAACTTGGGTAGGAAAGGGTTTATTTCAGTTTATCACCATCTATCACTGAAGGAAGTCAGGACAGGAATCTGGAGGCAGAAACCAATGCAGAGCCATGACCATAGGCGAATATTCCTCACAGGCTTGCTCCCCATTGCTTGCTCAGCTTTTTTAGGGCACTCAGGACCACCAGCCCAGGGGTAGTACCACCCATGGTGAGCTGGTGCCTCCTACATAATTCATCTTATCAATAAGAGTCCCTCTTACAAAATGACTCAAGCTTGTGTCAGGTTAACATAAAACTAGCCAGCCAGCATAGACCTCTTCTCTGTACTCACTTCCTGAGAGACCTCATCTGTTCTCAAGTCTTAAATACCATCTACACATCAGTGACCTCGAGTGTGTGTCTTTAGACTGGATCTGCCTTTCAGCCTCTAGTGTCTTCTAGTATCCAACTTCCTACTCAGTATCTTCATTAGGATGCTTCTTGTTCTGTTTTGTGTTGCTATAACAAAACAGTTGGAACTATAGTCTAAGAGCATGGCAATGGCACCTATTTGGCTTTTGGTGAGGGTCTCATACTGCCTCAACTCATGGTAGAAAGCAGAAGGGCAAGTGGGGGCGTGTAAGAGAATATGAGGGATGAATTTTCCTTATCACAGCCCTGCAGTAATTCATGCAAGTCCACAATAATAAGAAATCATTCATGTGAGAAAGGCACAGGTCCATTCATAAGACTCCATACCCACGGCCCAGGTGTGTTCCACCAGGTATGTGGTAGCTTGAATGAGTTGTCCCCCATATTCTCTGGCATTTGGAAACTTGGTCCACAGTTGGTGATGATGTCTGAGGAGGCTTAGGATGTGTGTGTGGCCTTGCTGGAGGAAGTACATCACTGAGAGTGTGCTTTGAGGTTTCAAACCTCCTGCCATCTCCAGTTCATTCAGCTTTCTGTTGTAATTCACGATGAGATCCCCCAGCTTCGGCTTCTGCCACATGCTTCATCATGCTTCCCTGCCATGAGGATGCTGGGCTCTTCTCTGTCTGGAAGTGTAAGCCCAGAATAAGCTGTTCCTTCTCTAAGCTGCTTTGGTCATGGTGCTTTATCACAGCAGTAGAAAAAAAATTAATTCAAGGCCATGTTTCTCTATTTCCATGGAGGAATCAAGGCTCAATATAAGTTTGGGTGGTAACAAACCACCCCAATCATAGCAGCTGCTTCACCAGCATCTTAAACTGAACTGATGCTGCACGTGGTGGTATATGCCTGTAACCCTAGCACTAAAGAAGTTGAGACAGGAACATTACAAGTTTGAGGCCAGTGTAGGCCACATAGAGAATTAATTGAAGGTCAGCCTAAGTGCAATACTAAGATCTTGTCTTAAAAGTTCAAAAGCCAGGAGTGTAGCTCAGAGGTACAGCACTTGCAAGATCCTGTTTGCTCCCAGACATACACACAAACACACAAACTGAGATGGATCCAAATGCACATCCCTCTCCCACCTACAGCCTCCTATGTATCAACTACTAGAGTCTCGAATGAAACAGATGCTCTCTCTCCCAGTTGGGCAAACACAAACTTTGCTGTCGTTATACATGCTGATGCATTTGGAATACTTTTACTGTGGCTTTCCCACTAATGCTTTTTCTTTTCGGTTTTTCAAGACAGGGTTTCTCTGTGTATCCCTGACTGTCCTGGAACTCGCTCTGTAGACCAGGCTGGCCTCAAACTCACACAGATTCACCTGCCTCTGCCTCCCGAGTGCTGGGATTAAAGGCATGCACCACCACCTGGCACTAATACATGATTTTAAGATTTTTATTTTGTTTCTAAAGAGTTCCGAGGTGCTAAGTTTGCAAAAAGCTTTAAATGTTGGTTTGTTCAGTGCACACTTGCATGCACGTGCTGAAACATACTGAGCCTCATTAATATGGACAACTAACATGTTAATAAAAATTAGAAAGAAGAGTAACACAGCATTAGTTCTTGGCCTGGCATTTTAATTCACCTTTTGGTTCATCAGATTCATCACGGAAGTGTTTTGCTTTTGGTTTTGTCTCACTGACTTCGTGTTCTTGGTAATTTCCCCTATAGCTGGAAGTGGTGAAGTCTTGCGAGGCTCCCGGGTTGCTTTTCCTCACAGTCCTCCATCTCTTTTGGTCTGCTCTGCTCATTTCGTCGGCCACTTCATTTGGTCCCCCTGCAGAAGGCTTGCTTGAGCACCTCGCTGTTCTGTTCATTTGGCTCGTGTTTCACCCCAACAGCTCTGCTCTGTCTCTTCCGCTCCGGCAAGGCAAAAAAGGGAATTCTTGTTGACCCCTTCCAGCCTTTGTCTAAGACCTTTGCTCCTTTCCAGG